>NC_137329.1:95910705-97110705 GCF_965287045.1 Carcharhinus amblyrhynchos | reverse complement strand
TCTCACGCCTATACTAATCTCAGGCCCTATACTGAGACTATGATCCCTTGGTCTAAACCTCCTCACAGCCAGGGGGAACATCATCCCTGCATCGTCTGTCCAGCCTTGTCAGAATTTTACATTGTAACATAAGCAGGGCCTAGTTTTATGGCTGATAAAATTGGATATCCTAAATTAAAGAATTGGGCATATTAAAAATCAAACACAGTCAAACCTCAGGCAGGCTAGTTGTACAATACACAAACCTGTCTGGGCCTGACTCATCAACCTCCTACCAAAGGTCGTTGCACCCTATTGATACTTAGCAGGAGATCATTGCACCCCATTGAAGTGCACCAGCCTATTGTTAGAAGCCCAGGTCGGGCCAGACTTTCTGTCACCAAGAGTTTCTGCAGTTGGCTTAATCTGATAACAGGTTACATGTAAGCAGCAGCATGGAGATGGACACCTGGGGGCAGACCCTGGTGTCCTGTCAGGCAGACATCAAGAAACCCACTGGGTATTGGAACCCCCTCCTGGGACCTCATTGGCCGGAAGCCAGAGAAGTTTCTGGAAAGGCAAGCAGGCAGGGGATAAAGGAACACACTTGCAGACACCAGCAGGGAAGACTGGAGAAGACTCGATGAAGGAGGCGACCCTTGACCGTTTGGAAGGCTGACCAGAGAAGAAGGAAGGAAGAAGCTGCCATCAAGACTCACCTTCGTGACGACAGACCAGAGGGACTCAGAGAATTGAACCTGCAGTTTTAGCCAAACCATCTTTGCGGGTAGTATATCTGATTTTGGGGTATCCTCGTGTTTTATGTGGGTAATTTAAGGATTAGTAATGTTATTGTTAATAAACTTGTTGAACCTTTACCTGTGTTTGTCGTTTGTCCATCTTGCAAATAAGGGCACCGGGGTAAAACATTGGAGTAAGCAAACTGGTCTAAAGAATCAGAGATTTTTAACAGTTCAACAACAAATTCCAATTAGGTCCCTTCTTATTCTTCTAAACTGCAGTGAAAACAGGCCTATTCGACCCAATCGTACCTCATATAACAATCTTGCCATCCTATGTTTCCAACTTAAACAATCTATCCGTACAGCTAATACAATCCCAAGCAGAACAAATAATCAAAAAAAAGTCAATATCTTGTACAACGTTACTGATAATTGCAATAGGAATTTGACAGTGGCAAGAAAATAATTTGCATGTTGACACAAGAATCAGTAGATAAACTGGAATTAGACAATTTGTTTTTAAAATACAAGTGGAATTTAAGCTTACATATACAGTTTGTAAAAGGTCTGTCAGAACTTATACAAATGAAGGAATAGCAAAAAGCTAAGTTGAAGTTTTACTTTGCTTTCTTAAAGTTTATTACGATAAGCGACATATACTGTTTAATTACATTGTTGAGTATTTATCTTTCTGGAAAGAAGAGTTTCCAAGATCAAAACTTAAATAATGTAAGATGACAAAATTATTGTATGGCAAAAATGTAGCATGCACACTTTATTTGTAACCTGCACATGGCCCTTCATTATTTAACACAAAATAAAGTTCAAAAGACAAATGCTTCCTTGGCATCATTTCTGCATTAAAATTCAAAGCTAATAGGCACGTAATGGTAGGAGGAGGCAGTGGAGAGACATGGAGATAGATATGGTTCTCTGCAGCGAAGAGTCTGATCTAGAAGGCTGTGTTGCCTACCATCTTCCACAATTGGGGCATCTGTTCTTTACTGGAGAAATTTGCAGGAGGATAGAGCAGATCCAATTGTTGTAGCAAAATTGGAAAGTGATTCTGTTTGGGAGTATGAGCAGCTAGGGGCTAAATTAAAAAGTAGAACCTCAAAGGTAATAATCCCTGGATTAATACATGTGTAAAGAAATATTGTATTTTCCTAATACCTCTGTGGCACACTGTGAAGCAGGCTTATGCGTGTGTATGGGTACAACTAATTAAACTGAGGTCAGTTAGACTGCAAGGTTAAAAACAGAAAAGGGGGAGGGTAGGTGCAAAAGCAAGCATGATGAAATGAGGTGAACACAGTTGAAATGGATTACCAATGAGTAGCAATGAATTGAAATGTGCATTAGAAGATGAGGGATGAATTGAAGTTTAGCTATTGTATTTCAACAGGAAAACCTACAACTGGCAAAAACCATAAATGAGTAAAGCTAATTATTAAATTTACTTTTACCCAAAAGTAGTAGCCATAAAAACAGGAAAGATTTTTATATTCTCAGAAGGGGAAATCCAAAAAAATTTATGAATAATGACTCACCTGATGAAGCAGTGTTCTGAATGCTCATGATACCAAATAAAGCTATTGGACTTTAACCTGATGTTGTGAGACTTCTTACTGGCATGGCCAGGAAGAGTTGTCGGAGTGGGTTTTATTACTGGAAGGCCACTTAGGGATTGTCAGGAGACAGAAAAATAGCTTTCAATGGACTAGGAATGTCTTGTCTCAGCAAAGTGGGGAGATGGTACCTGCTGGAAGACAGGAGACACTTTGGAATGGTTCCTGTAAACACTACAACTTCGTTGAGAGTACAGTGTAATGTATAAACATGTGGGGTTTTCGTTCATTAGGAAGTTAACAGGGATATATTTCTGTAGGTCAGTGTATTAATTGCCGACTGTTTAAATTATGTAAGGAGTGTAACCACCCTCTTTATTCTACAACTCCAGGTCTGACCATACAAGTTTTTTGTAAGAGGGTGAAGGTATTAATTCAGTATCTGTGTAAAGATATTTTCACAACATGCACACACATGTAGTAGGATGCTACTTTCTGGCCAAGTTAAAATTCAATGAGTTCGGGAGTCCTTCGCTCGTATCCATAGCTGAAGCAGAATTCTTCTGTGGTGATCTCACAATTCAGTGGAGTTAAAGCCTACATAAACTGCAAATTTTGGAAAATTTTGACAATAACAACAGGATCATTGACTTAAGGAATTATTTTCTTTACTGGTCGAAAGTAATTTCAAAATTCAAACTGAATGCATCTAGTTTAGTGGGAACATTCTAAATTCCTATCGGTTTTAACAAGAAAAAGGCCAGTAATTTCCTTAACCTTGAGTCAATAATATTTGTGGCCACAGTGAGGTGGGGCGGTGCTGGGGGAATGCAACTTTATAGGAAACCAAGTGATAGTAGAGATTTCTTTGGAAATTAGTTAATTTTTTAATCTCATTATGTGGGTAGTTGTCATTATCCATGAGTATATTTTGTGGGATTGAACCAGAAGCAAGTGTTTCAGCTTTGCTTTTATATACTTAATAGAGAAAATCCTCAGCTTCAAGACCTTGAAGCTGCTAAAGTGCAGAAAGGTAAGTCAAGCAAAACCTTGAATAACCTAAAGGAACAAAGCTGTCATTCCCTTGCAAGACAATCAACAAAGCATCGCATTCTCTCCTGGTCTTTCAGGGATTAGGAGATTAAAATCATGCTTAAAAACATTTGGAGATGAAATGCAAAATTGGCATTTAAAATAAGAGATGCTGCAGAATTAGTACCAAGAACTTTATGGCTGTAATACTGTTTCCTAAATCTGTACAAGCGAGTGATAACATTTGTTTATTATATTCAGAGATTTTGTTAACATATATACAGTACTTAACTTTAAAGATTTTGAGTCAAGTTTCTCATAACTATGGGTGATATTAGCAGACCAATTTTATTGTATTTCTAAGACTGTTATTTTAATGCACAAATGTACTTAAAATATCACATCAAGACATTAAAGGATCATCCACTAATATCCTTAACAGCATCTGATGGGTGTTAGCTAAAGTAAAGATGTGGAAATTGAGGAACTATGACCACTGGAAATAGTCTACTATTGGCAAAAATAGAGGATTTAATATCAGGAAAAACCAGGCCAGGTCAGAAAAGGACTGGATGACTTTAAGTTCATTTATTAGTGTCACAAATAGGCTTACTGCAACGAAGTTAGTGAAAATCCCCTAGTCGCCACACTCTGGCGCCTCTTCAGATACAGTGAACGAGAATTTAGCTTGGCCAACGCACCTAACCAGCACATCTTTCTGACTGTGGAAATTAGAGCATCTGGAGGAAACCCAAATCCACACAGTGACCCCAGCTGAGAATCGAACCTGGGTGCATGGTGCTGTGGGGCAGCAGTGCTAACCACTATGCTATACCACCAATGGGGGAAGTAATGATAGCAGCATGCAAAATTGCAGTGAACAGAGAGAAATGCTCATAGTTCCTCGTGGACAATGGCCAATTATGAATAGATTCCCAACAGTAGCTTTTGAATGCTTGTGCAGTCATTATTGCATGAATTCAGAATCTCCAATTTTTGTCTTTGGGCCGCTCAACTCTGTAACATGGTACCCCTTGGACTAGATAAAGTTCAAACATTCCCATCATTTTAAATATCTCAAATTACCAATTGTAACAAAATAATTCATGTGTTGCTGATAAAAATGATCAAAATGTTCTCAATTTTGGACAATATCTGAATTTTAGATATCTAACATCATCTGCCCTCTATTTCTTACAGGTTTAGCTTTCAGATCTTGGCATAGAGGCTTGTCTTCATTGGCTTTCCCTTGATTTGGGGATGATGTCTACACAGGGTAGAGTGTTTCTGCCATGGACTCTCATGTGAGTGAACAGGTCAGTTCTTGACCTGCTTGCTGATCCTTGGGTAGATTAAGTATTGGAACCTGGAGTGCAGAATTTTTTGCCTCTTCTTTCATTCTCTGCCATTGCTTTTGTTTTGCCTTATCCTTAAGACAGTGTGGCTCACAGTGTGATGCAGCTTGATGGGCATGTTGTTGCCATTTTCAACATTTGGCAGCAAGCCTCTTCCCCTCCCAGACATTAATGTCGCTGCTGCCGCACTTTAAGAATAGCATCAGTGTTTCCTTTGTCCTCCCTTGGAACATTGGCCACTTGAAAGTTGAGAAAACAGGAACCGGCAGGGAGAGACGCTTTTCAACATTCCAGACAATCTCAAGTCTGACTTTGCTGGAGTTTTGCCCAAATGTTTGTGGAGTTGGACTCACAAAGGACAGTAGCATTTGATTGACAATCCTCCCACTGAATCCAGGGAGCATTCAGACTCCATCCGCAGGTGCTCCACTCAACTGCAATAACAAACCAAAGAAACAGAAACACTTACCCATTTGGTTGGGATATCAAACAAGGCTGCTATTGAAACCCGTGTTCCTTCATAAAGGATGTCCAACATTTTCTCACTGAAACTTAGTTATGATGTACCATTTTAGTAACATACCTCCACAACAACAGACACGTGGTGACAATTTTTTCAAAGAATATGTTAATTTTGTGATTACAACTAAAATGTTTTAACTTTTTTTTCCAGATGTGGGGATATAGAGAGAAGAAAGGAGCAGAACAGAGGTCAATACACTGATCTATAAATACTTGGGTTTGTTAGTACATAAGGTTTGAGGGGAATTGAACTGTGACTACTGGATTTTTGACAACGTTACAAAGGATGAAACCACAGTCGCAATGAAATATGGTACTCTTTGTTAACTGGATCTAAAACACAAGCAGGAAAAATATTGACTTGGGTGGAACTTGGCTATAAATCTGAGATTAGTAATGTATGTTTGTGGATTACAAGATATTTTCAAGCACCTTTGTAACATGTGCAAGGGTAACAGCTGCCTTGCAATAAAAAAGGATTTGTCCTCAAGTTCACTATGTCCAGACACACAAAAGTACTGTCTCATTACATCCTACTTTATCAATGACTGGCTCTGTGTAGTATAAATAGGCCAAATGGTGGAGTAAATTACTACAACCAGTTCTTACACGTGGCCGGGGATTCCTTCATCTTTATCAAAGGCTATACATGACCTACATATTGACCGATCATACTCAACCAGCCCATGCAAAAAAACTTAAAATGTCTCTCAGATTTGATTCAACAATTGTGCAGCACCAGCTGAACAATCCTGAGTACTAATGGCTACATTAACAACCAATTTAAGATAATCAAGCAAGCTCATAATGTGGCTCACTTACACTTGCTAGAAGCAACATACATTTATACGCAGGGACTCGTTCTCTGCAAACAAAAGGAATAATTTCCAAGCCTTGTGTCTTTTTTGAATTACCTGGGATTTTGGCGAGTCTATATTTCTCTGTTGCTTTCATTCGGGCTCTACCTTGGACAAATCTGACTTGCCAACTAATGAGCATTCTTTTCTCCTGTTGTATAAATTGTGAGCATTTGAAATTTGTCTTGATTAGTGCAAGATGAAAAGCTTTAGCAATATGTCATTTTTCCAGCAATATTCTAATGTCATTTTTATTCTGTGGCTTTTTTTTTTAAACGAGTTACCTTCGTCAGAACAGGCATCACATCTAGAATAATTGCTGCTTTAAGTTATGGACTTTTTCTATTTTAAAGCACTGCTACCATCAGCCTCACTCTCAGGCACTTTCTACAAAATGGATAGCAACTTCAGAAAAAAAGAGGCACAAACAGCACTTTGTCATTAACAAAAGCACATTTAGGAATATGGAAGATGCACTTTCCAATTTAGTGTTTGGAGCTTGGGTTATGTATTTGGAAGAGAATGTTAATCCTAGCTTGCAGTTGTTAAACTGTAGAATTTGAAGATCTTGTTTACAGAGTAAGGAAGCAAAGATCACTGTGATGGAGACAGGCATTGTTCTTTAAAGGGAACCCTGAACTGAAGGAATTCGCAAACTCGCAAATAGCTGCAGGACCCTCAAATCTATTGGAAATGAACACACTTGTTATTAGTTGTGGTTTATATAATGAATTTAATTAATCATATTTATGGCTTGCTTTACATCATGTTTGTAATCTTGAGCATTTAGTGAACCTTCATAATATTATTTTTGTTCCACCATTTCTCGCTTACGTTTCCTGTTATAATCATTTACTTGCATTCATTCCTTCACTGAACCTTGATAGAGTGCTTCTTCCACTTTTTAACGACAAAAACAAATCTTATGACCTACAATTACGCTCATACCCTGGCTATCCACAGAGCAGAACATTTTGTGGTATGCAGTAGTAGGAAGATGTCCAGAATAGATAAGGGAACAGAACGTCGCCTGAGAATGCAAGTGGGCACCCTTGAGTGAACTATAGAAAATAATTCACATTATTTTTGTAATACACTCGTAATACAACATCAGACACAATAAATACATTATATTAAGGGAAAGGTTAAATTTTATTCACAGTATTGATATATTTTCAATAAAAGTATATTTGTAGAAGTAAAAATAAATTTGCTTAGCAATTCACTGCCCAGTTGGTCATTGAGGCAGTAAACATCAATTCATTTAAAAGTTACCTGGATTTGCACCTGAAGTTCTGTAACCTACAGACCAGATATTGGAAGGTGGGATTAGAACGAGCAGTCAGGTTTTTCAGACAGCACAGATACAATGGCCTGAATGGCATCTTTGTATTGTAGCTTTTCTATGTTTCCAAATGAGCAATTAATACTTCCCGTCATACACGATCCTCTTTTTGAACATTGTTACCTCCAACAAGATTTTTGACAAAATCTGTACAGTGCCAATCTAATAGCTTAGTATAAACTGATCATGTCTTTTTATGTAACCTGTAAATGCAGCAGCTTTTTTACAGATTCTTTGTATTGTAAAATGCTACCTTCTGTTTCCCCTACATTTTTAATATTCATCACAGATGCCTTGTAATTGTGGACTTCTGGAGAGTTGATTACTTCTTCCCTTGAAACTGATAATTTTTCAGCTTCTTTCATTTTGAAGATTGTGTTCAAGACATTTTTCTCAGATTGACTGTTCTCCCAAACATATTCATCCATGTCAGCTTCTGTTTTGTCCGATTCCCACACTTCGGTTTTCTGGGAAGAAGAAAGACAGAACAGCAGATGGTGTGATTGCTTATTGTACAACGCAAGTTAGTTGTTAAGAATTGGAGGCCATGGACAGATTCTGAGAAGCAAAGGCCAGAATTCTCCCATCATGCCTGCCCGGGGGGTTGCAGAAAATGTGAAATGGCGTTGGCAGTCAGGCAGGAATTTCCGGCTTTTAGACTAGCGTGGCCAAAGAATTCAGCCCAAAGTTTTTCCATATCACACAAACAGTTTGAACAACTAGTTCCCAGGTATAAACAGACATTGCAGAATGGCTGCCCAAAAACAGCAACCCATTGATTTTCATTTCTATAATTTTATTCATAGGCAGTGTAGTAAGTTTACTCAATTGCTCAGAAAACACTGGTCTAGCAGGCATCTTTTCAGTCGCAACTTGGTCACAGAACCCAAAATTACTGAATAAACCAATATTGTAGAAGATAGTTCAATTATCAGCTGAACTAGAAGATTGATTATTTGAAATAAGTTAACACCATTACCATAGTGCAGATAAGAACAATGAATATGTAGATAAACTACTACCAGGACTGCATGATGTTGTCTTTCATTTGATCATCAACATGTGCAAATGAAGGTGAACCTATGGATCAATTTAAGACCAGAGTGAGTTTACCGAAAGGCTTTTTCTTCTTAGCATTATCCCAGTTTTTGTTTGCCTGCAGGATACGGGTGTCGTTAGCAAGGCAAACATTTTTTGCCCATTCCTAATTGACCACGAGAAGGAAGTGGTGAGCTACTTTCTTGAACCAGTGCAGTCGATGTGATGTAGGTATATCTCCAGTGCTGTTCGGAGGGGATTTCAGGATTTCATTGAAATAAAGGACAACAGTTTCAAATCAGGATAATATGCATCTTGGAGGGGGACTTGGAGGTGGTGTTATTCCCATGCACGTGCTACCCTTGTTCTTCCCATCGGCAGAGTTTGTGGATTTGGAAGGTGCTGCCGAAGGAGCCTTTTTGAATTGCTACAGTGCATCAGTGTAGATAGTACAGTACACACTACTACCACTATATGTCATAGTAGAGGAATGAATGCTTAAAGTGGTGGTTGGGGTTTAAAGTGATGGATGCCAATCAAGCAGGGTGCTTTTTCCTGGATGGCTGAGTATCTTCCGAGTGTTGTTCATTCTGCATTCAACTAGGCAAGTGGAAAGTGTTGCATCACACTCCTGACTTGTGCCTTTTGGATCATGGATAGGCTTTGGAGAGTCACAAGAATTCCCTGCCTCTGACTAATTCTTGTAGCCACAGTGTTTATGCAATTGGTCCAGTGCATTTTCTGGTGAATATGGACTCTTCAGTGTCAAAGGAATCATGAATGGTGCTGAGCATTGTGCAATTATCAGTGAACAGCCTCACTTCTGGCTTTATGATGGAGAGGTGATCATTGATGATGTCTAACTTTTGGTTTTCTAAAAGATTTGTGATAAGAAAGACAAAAATTACAAGACCGTCGAAACAGAGTCAATTGCTCTTAAGTACATGTACTGAAAATCTATATTGCTGTGAGGCAAGTGGAAGGAAAGTCTTGGCCACAAAAAAACCCCACAACTTTCTGCATCTCTCATTAGAAGTGAGACTGAAGACAGTGGTTGGTAATTGTAAATTATGTGAAAATAAACTTCCAAAACCACATGGGGGCAGCATAATCTCCATAAGCAAACCTAAATAGACAAATCACTTCAGTCACTCAATATTTGGTGCTGTGATTGAATTGCAAATCTGAATTCATTTTTTCAATCAGCAATTCCCCGCTCCCACCCTTCAAATAACTTTCCATTAAATCTTGCCTCTTTTACAGTGCAATAATGTGGCTTTAATTTTGCAGTGAGACAACAGTAACATTGTGGATAGGACTTCCCACATGTGCACTCACTCGTAGCCAGTTTTGCTGATCATCAAAATTAACAAAGTAAAATATAATCAGACAGGAGAAAAAAAATCACAGCCCAAAGCTTTAGTTGTGTTTCTATGGGATTCAAGAATGCGCCAAAGCATCTCCTATTTCCTCCTAAATCACAATTTTAGTACCACATAAAACATTTAGACCAATCAATAGATTTATAGGAATGTCATAAGATTTCAGCAGGATTTTTTTTGAAGGAAGGTGTTTCAATTTGGACTCTTTAAACATATAAAATGTTTGAGAGTAGATAAATGCCCATATAAATATATGCAGATCTCTCCCTAGCAAGTATAGTGCATTTCATGTCCAAGCAATGCAACAAGGTGTTTGCTGGCTATGAAGTACATACTATACATGTGTTAAAAGATCAGTAAGAGAGTATAACTGCAGCTGAATTTTCAGTTTGCTAAAGCTTTGGAGAGAAAAAGTAAAAATTACAAGTTTGTCAAAGCATACTTGTCTCAGTTGACTAAGAAATCGTCATGCTGAGCAGACATGAGGACATTATAATCTTAAAAAATGCCTTCTTTAAAAAGGACATTGTTGATCTTTAAGATTGCTCCAACAGGTCACTGGACTTTTGGAACTGCAAGTTCATCAAGCTTCTGGAAACTTCTAAAGGTGGATTAAAACGGACATGCCTAGACAACAATATCGCACCTGCCAATGCCAAGGCTTACCCCAAAAATAACAAGAACCACAAGCCCTCAGACTTTCTGTCTCCAGATCTGCCAGATAACAAAGGAGTGCCAATGAAACCAATTATGCACAAGAACATGCTAAGGACCTTGATCTACATCAATATTCATATTTTAAAAAAAGAAAATCCACACTCCCCACCCTTCAAATACCTTGCCATTAAATTATGCCTTTGAGGCAATCATTCTGCCACTTATGCAGTGAAGACAAAAGTAACACTGCCCGATGGTTGTGACCATGGAAAATGGAAGCTACTTCATACTATGAACAGATTATTGATTGCTTTCCATGGTGTCTCAATGGCCAGGCATCACACAGCTGAAATTCTTAGATCTTTGAAAGCTTTTTATAAGGTACTGCTTGTTTGGCAGCAGCTAGCTGAAGTAACAACAGAAAACATCACTGTGATGCATCACTGAAAGCATCACAGAACCAAACTACAACTTTTAGGCTTAAAAGCCTTGGCTCTATAAAGATTAAAGAAGTTATAACTTCCTGAACCTGTTCTGAAAGATGCCATCTTCACCTGGAAAAGGAAACAGGCCCTCCTGCTACAGAAATTACAAAAGTTGCCTACACAACCCATTGTGCATCTTATTCTGAAGGAACACCTTGGAACACTGTCTTCAGCTTCAGAGTGGAAAAGCTCCCTCTGTCTCTGGATTCTTACAATCATGTGAACCGTTAACTATTCTGTTTAATTTTAATATTCTGTGGAAGTAAAACCCCCTTTCTCTTACTGCCTCTTTCTTCTGGGCTTGTGCTGTTTGAGAGAGAGAATGAATAATGCTTCTTTTTAAAACATCCATGAAAGTTTGCTGCTAGTGACTTTGTAAAAACTGACTGCACAAAAACAGGGGTTTAAGTTTATTTATTAGTGTCACAAGTAGACTTACATTAACACTGCAATTAAGTTACTTTGAAAATCCTCGAGTCGCCACACTCCAGTGCCTGTTTGAGTACACTGAGGGGGAATATAACATGGCCAATGCATCTAACCAGCACATCTTTTGGAATGTGGGAGGAAACCAGAACACCTGGAAGAAATGTACGCAGACATGGGGAGAACATGCAGACTCTGCACAGACAGTGACCCAAGTCAGGAATCAAATCTGGGTCCCTGGCGCTGTGAGGTAGCAGTGTTAACCACAGTGCTACCATGTCCGCCCAAAATTCCTTTTCCAAAATTATGACATGTTAAGTCCTATGTGTATTACCTGATAACACACTTTTAATTTTCAGCAGAATCTGACTCATTTCTAAGTATCTGTACAACTACTGAGGTCACCTTACAATTCTCTTTGGGTTCATAATTCTGATTCATTCTTGTGACTGGTTTACAATTATATCCAGTCAGGATAAAATCCTGAGTGGGAAAGGTGGGCAATTAGGTAATGTGTAACACAAAACTTGGCACTGAAGTAAATAGTGAGGAGGATAAGCAGATTTCAGGCGACACAACAACACAGTAGTTAGCACTGCTGCTTCACAGTGCCAGGGACCCAGGTTCAATTCCAGCCTCAGGTGACTGTCCGTGTGGAGTTAGCCTTATCAAAATTAAACAAAGGGGAAAAAGAATTACATAAGAACATAAGAAATAGGAGGAGTAGGCCATCTAGCCCTTCGAGCCTGCCCTGCCATTCAATAAGAACATGGCTGATCTGTCGTGGCTCAGTTCCACATTCCCGCCCTCTCCCCGTAACCCTTAATCCCCTCGCTTATCAAAAGCCCATCAACCCGCGTCTTAAAAATATTTAGCGAGGCAGCCTCCACCACTTCAGCGGGCAGAGAATTCCAGAGACTCACCACCCTTTGAGTGAAGAAGTTCCTCCTCAGCTCCGTTCTAAACCGCCCCCCCTTTATCTTGAGGCTGTGCCCCCTAGTCCTACTGTCCTTTCTGAGCGGGAAGAGTCTCTCCACCTCTATCCTATCCATCCCATTCATCATCTTATACGTCTCAATGAGATCTCCCCTCATTCTTCTAAACTCTAACAAGTACAAGCCTAGTTTATTCAGCCTCTCCTCATAGCTCAACCCCCTCAACTCCGGTATCAGCCTAGTAAACCTCCTCTGCACTCCCTCCAAGGCCAAAATATCCTTGCATAAGTGCGGCGACCAAAACTGCACACAGTACTCCAGCTGTGGCCTCACCAATGCCCTATACAGCTGCAGCAAGACCTCCCTACTTTTATATTCAATCCCCCTCGCGATGAAGGCCAGCATCCCATTAGCCTTCCTGACCACCTGCTGCACCTGCAGGCTGGGTTTTTGCGACTCATGCACAAGGACCCCGAGGTCCCTCTGCACCATCACCTGCTGCAGTTTTTCGCCATGTAAGTAATAGTCCTTCCTACCATTATTCCTACCAAAGTGGACCACCTCGCACTTGCCAACATTGAATTCTATTTGCCAGTTCCTGGCCCATTCGCCCAGCCTATCTAAATCTTTCTGCAGACTCTCCACACCCTCCACGCAATTTGCTGTTCCACCAATCTTGGTGTCATCAGCAAATTTCGACACCATACACTCGGTTCCCTCCTCCAGATCATCTATATAAATGGTAAATAGCTGAGGCCCCAGCACCGACCCCTGAGGCACTCCACTAGTCACCAACCGCCAATCCGAATAGCACCCATTAACCCCCACTCTGTCTCCTATTCGACAACCAATCCTCTATCCACGCTAACAGCCTACACCCAACTCCATGCCCCCTTACCTTCTGCAATAACCTCTTGTGAGGTACCTTTCCTCTGCCCATAACATAATGAAAATCTATATTTATAAACAGCCTCTATTTAAAAAATTCAAATTGCCAGTTAATAGTTGAAAGGATGACAATAAGATTTTGCATTTGAAAACTTTTAATATAACAAAAAACTAAAAGCACAATTGACTAAACACTCTTTGCAGGCAACTTTATATTTCAAACCACAGAACAGCACTTTTTACTTTAGCTCAACCAAAAATGGATATTCTTACACTGTCCTATAAGTAAATATTGAATTCTCCTGGATCTTGTCCAAGGTGATTCTTAGCTCCCAAGGGTTCAATTGTCTTTCAGTCTGAACACAAGCTCCCACCTGCATTCCTATGCAGTGAACCACAACCTTGCTGCCTTTAGCTGCTGTCCTCACAGCTTCTAGCAGGCAAACTGGAATTTTCAGGGATATCATAGACCTTTCTCCTCCCAAAGCCCATCTCCCTGCCAACATACGTCACATAGGCCTTACACCTAGGTAGAAACGCTAATTAGCTATCCTTGAAGCCCCAACTCTTTTTCATCCTGGCAGTAAATGGACTGTTCGAAGCACAAGTGTTTACGTACCGAAGTTGTCAACACTTTCTTGGGGCTATGGCGATAACCGACTATCCATTGTTAGCACACAGGCTGCTGCCATTGTCACCAAGTGTAAATACTTTGTACCTCCTTCCCAGTAAAACTTCTGGACTGCTTTTAATCTGACTAATAAACAGCCAGGTTTGCTGGCAAGCAGACTTCAAAACATGGCCCCGCTAGGGCTGTGGACAGCAGGAGATCTTCCAGTACACTGGAAGATCGGGGTGCCTGCACAATAGTGCAATGGCACCCCAAGAACTCAGCAGCCGCTTTCACTGGCATGACTCTCTCCTGTTTTCTCACTCATTCTGTATTTAGAATTATTTTTGTAAGATTGCAGCCACAGTCTCAACACTTATAAACCGTATAACTGCAAAAATATGCATTCAGAAACTTGAAGCAAAATACTGAACCATGCAGAAATACCTTTAATGAACAAAATACGTATTCTATAAAAGCAGGGGTGAGCGTGGTCAAAGATAAAGATCAGAAAATTTTTGGCCAAAGGTAAAAGGTCTAAAATTGAAACAAGGAATCATTTAATTAAAGCATTTTTTGTGGTCAGGCCACTTCAAATAGATGGTATAATCTGTGGTGGAACGCAAACGTTTTCAGATGATTTCAAATGGGTAAAATTAATCGACTTCAAGTGGGTAAAAATATTAGTTTTCCCCTTGTTTACCCTCTATTACCATCAAGACTGTGTGAACTAATGCATTTGCACAAAATCGCCAAGTGACCTCAACATTTCAGTATTCAGTGCAAGTCAGTGTATGCAATATAAGATGAAGTCCATACTAACAGAACATGGTCATGCTGGATTACATATATTTGAAATGAAGCAAAGCACTATGGCAATATTTTGCTAACTATTTTCCAATATGAACCAATTTTAATTCACCACTGTTTTCTCAAAAGCAAACAGGGACAGGCAACAAAGACAGGCAACGCCTACATTCCAGAAAATAATACATCTATTAAAAAAAACTCTTGAAAATTTATGTGACACTGGCAAAAACAAAGTAGCAATAAAGCCACATAGTTAATTTGTATGTACTATAGGTCATATTGTGTCGCTGCTCCACCTCCTTTACTGCTCATCGTAGGGATAGGGATGGATCTGTGGTACCTCCTCCAGCTTATGCCACTTGGATACATACTGTTGGGAGGAGAGGGGGGGTATTTGTAGACCAAGGCATGCAGCATCTTCCAATACTTGGGCACTTGGGTCAGTGGAAAGTGGCAACTGCTGAAGGGGACGGGACATGGTTGGAACCGTGGTTGGCTCAAATATACATCTCTCCTCATGTTAGAGCCTGAGGCTGAGCAACAGGCATGATTGGGTCGTAACCAAATTGTTTCATAGGTAATGGGGCCTTGGATTGAGCAAGCAGAATTAGTCATCCTATGTCAGCAACTCCCAGCGTGATGGACGCATCAGGAAGGTGGCCCAGTTCAGAATGGGGCTTTGCAGGCTGCGCATAAATGCAGCAGTTACTGGAAGTGTGACCCCTGCATCTTCCAATCACAGAAAGTCAGTCAGGCTGGCAGCAGATTAAAAAGATAAGGGTTCATTGAAAAATGGACCAGACAGAGGCCCAAAAAAAACTGAAAAGAGCAACAGCTCCATGATCCAAAAGTCAGAATTCCACCAACAGCAGAAATTACTTATCTTTGGATAAAGATTTGAACTATACGGGCTATAGTTACCTGTAAAGTAGACTAATCTATTCATCAATTACATGAGCAACATTTAAAATAAACCTATTTATCTCAGCTTTAGGTATCTTATCCACAGGGAAGGAAGCAATTCTTATGTAGCCAGAATTCCTACAGCGCAGAAAAAAGCCAATTGGCCCACTGAATCTGCACAACTCTCTGACAGAGTATCTTACCTCAAACTATTCCCATAACACCACATATTTACCATGACTAATCCACCTAACCTGCACATTTTTGGACTGAAGGAGCATCCGAAGGGATATCCACGCAGACACCGGGATAACGTGTGAACTCCACACTCAGTTACCCAAGGCTGGAGCTGAATCCGGATCCGGATCCCTGGTGCTGTGAGGGCAGCAGTGCTAACCACTGTGCCACCCATTAAATGACAGTTTGCAAAAAGGCTGCCATTACATGTGAAAAAATTCGTTTTACACTTCTGCTGTGCAAAATTTGAACCTCCTACGAGTCCTTTTGATTTGTCCAAAATGTCTTTTTCTCTAATAGTTAATTATTTCAATATTAAATTGCCCCATCTATATACAATAGATCTTTGAAATAATCTGACACAATGCAACAGAAATATATATGTTTCTTAAAAATTCTGATACAAGGTTACCTACATTTGGCCAGGATTGAATGAAGCGTTTTAATTTAGAACCTTAAATTATTACTATTCAAGGGTCTCGACACATATAAATGCAGACATTGTTTTAAGTACACTGATACAATGACATTCATTAGTCGCAAATTTCACAGAAAACATCTGCAAAAATATAAAGAAGCAATCTGTGCCTCAGACTGTTTTGTTGGAGTTAGTGTGAAATTATTCAAATGTCTATCTCAATCCACCCTTCCCAGAAGGCATACAAGCATTAAACTTAAAAGGAAATATTTTTAAAAGTTCAACTTAGTGGTAGTTACGATTTCTTCCATCTCGCAAAAGTCATCACTGGTATTCCATTAGAGGATTTACAGCACAAATGAACCAAAACATTTTAGATGTCCCGTGTGCTTGGCTCAGGGCTGACGGTCTACCATTTTAATCAAAATTTTATACCAAATACAGTGACCAATATACATTGTTATTCTCTCCAATAAGCAGAATTACACTATGTCTGCAAACATGCAGTTCAGGCAAACTATGAAGTGTAACACCCACACAAAATCACAAATAAAATTGCAGTATTTCAACATATACTGTCTCAGAAAAAGGGAAGTTTCAAAGTATTAGCAGATTTCTCAGAGATATTGAGCCTGATCCCATGATTTTAAGTGACAAAATGATTCCTTGTGGACTTCCTATTGGGCGTGGCAGATATAGTAGCACAGCAAAATAGGTAACTGAAGACCAGCTGAGTTACATGCTTCTATTTCTTGAATGTACAAGCTAACATAATTGAAGTTACAAAGGTCAACTTTGCAAATCAATAAAAATGGACTCACTTCAAATTAGTAGATGAAACTAACCTGACTTTGTGAAGTATTAAATGCTGTTGAGTCCATCTATTTTTAAACTTTAGGTATTGCTTGTGTCAATTCACAATTTACACCTTTTGACACTAAAATTAAGCCTATATTTTCCAAGAGAAAAACAAATATAGTTTTCTGAAATTTGAATATTTACTGATATATTCCAAACTATCCTTTTCAATCGAGAATGCAAATATTGATTATTGCAGTGAGTGGAATATCATTAAGAAATCCATTTCCTACAGAATACTATGTGGGCTGGACTCTCATATTACTGTGTGAAGAAAAAGTGTAAAGTTACACTCACTACAGCATGTTGCTATTTTGTTAACTAGACAATCAACTCAAGGATTATGACTGTACAGATTCTTATTAGACAGCTTACTACAATAACTAATGTCTAAATAGTGCAATTATTTAACAGTACTCATGCTCACGAAAGTGTAACATCAGACAGGTGCAGCTCCTGTAACAATATGTTGCAGCTCATCTTTAAGCTGGTGGAAAGAGATTGCATTAACATGGAAAATCAAATATGTCAGAGTAATCATTAATGTTTCATAAAAATCAAGCACAATTAGAACTGATTGACACCTCCATTAACTATTGATATTCGATGCAAAAGGTAACAGAAAGGCAGCCATTTCGCCAAAGGCTTTCCTATGTATTCAGAATACAACACACATAACATGAAAATATCGGATGACTTGGTCTCCCCATCTAAGTAACGTTATAGTCAAAAGAATGAAAGGTTTGTCTACCGTTGATAAACAAGTCATCTCCTAATCTTTCACCATGAGTACTCCGTTGGCATTGAAAGTTTCCACCTGCCACCAGGGTAATGGCTTTTCTTATCAGTAATAAAAGATTACGGTGTTCAAGCATTGACAGCAATGGACCTTGAAAGTGTAGTGACAATCAACTTAGAAGCACATCATTAACGGGGAACAGAGACCTGTCTGCAGTTCAGATGCTTGGGAAGTCTGGAACTTTTGGTATTTAAAATCGAGATGTTCCAGCACAAACATACCACAAGTCAGGTGCAGGGTGTCATTTTTATAAGCAGCTAAGCTGGTATTAAGATAATAATTAGCAAAACTATAGGTGAAAAATAGTCACTTTTTTGCACTATAAATATGGATTTACTACAATTTTCCAAAAGGAAACAAAGAAATTCTTATTTCAACATGTCAAAAGTTGATCAGATATTCAAAGTAAGTTCACTTACCCATGATTCATGGTATAAAACAGTGAGCAAATACATGGCATAATCATAATTCTGTCGCCGCAGTGGGCATCTGAAAGAAAAATATTCAATATCTGTAACCCATATCCAGCATTAAAGTTGCTTAAAAACAAGATGCGCTTACCAATCACAAGTTTTTAAAGCTATCAAAGCATAGTGAAATATATTGCACATAGGGGTAGTTGTGTAGAGTTAATGTTCTGAGGATATGGTTCAAATCAGCTAGTTTCAGTAATAGTGACCATGAAATAGCTGTCATAAAAACCCATCCAGTTCATTCATGTCCTTTAGCGAAGGAAATCTGCTGTCCTTACATGGTCTGGCATGCACATGACTCCAGCACTACAGCAATGCAGTTGACTCTTAGCTGCTTTCTGAAATAGCCTAGCAAGTCACTCATTTGTGTGCAAAAGTGAATGAAACCAGTCAGGTCACCCGGCATCAAGCTGGGTACTGGAAATAATACTGAGCCTGGTCAACCCTGCAAAGTCTTCTTTACTAAACTGATGAAGGAGCAGCACTCCAAAAACTCGTGATTCCAAATAAACCTGCTGGACTTTAACCTGGTGTTGTGAGACTGTGCCCACCTCAGTCCAACACTGGCATCTCCACATCATGACCGGCTTACTAACATTTGAGGATTCATGCCAAAATTCAGGGAGGGCTGTCCCACAGACTTGTCAAGCAACAGCCTGACATAGTCATTCTCATGGAATCATACTGGAAAATGTCCCAGACACTGCCATCATCATTTTATTAGAGGTGGCAGCACAGTGCTATACATGGAATGGAATTGCCCAAGGATTTCTCAACATTGACTCAAGTTCATGAAGTCTTATGGTATTAAAGATGAGCAACCGCCCCATCATGCTGAACACTAATTAAAAGAAGCACTGAGGGAGGAAGGGCACTGAATATACCCTAGCTGGGACATTTCAATGTCTATCACCAAGACTGGCTTGGTAATATCGTACTGACTGAGCTGGCTCGAGGCCTAAAGCACATAGAAACTCAACTGCTACACTGAATCTGTGCCAGGTGGTGAAGCAATCAACAAGTGTGAAAACCATATTGAATTTGTCCTCATCAATCAGCCTGTCTCAGATGCAACCGTCCATGACAGTATTAGTAGGAGTCGCTGCCACACAAGTCACTGTGGAGACAAAATCCCATCCCCACATTGAGGATACCCTCCAATGTGTTGTGTGGCATTACCATCATACTAAATGGGATAGATTTCAAATATATCTAAATTCAAAATTAGGCATGCAAGTCACTGTGGGCCATCATCAGTAGAATTGTATACAACTGCAATCCTCACGGCCTGGTATATATCCCAGTCTATCATTACCACCAAGTCAGGGGAACAACCCTGGTCCAAACAAGCATGCAGTGGGCATACCAGGAGCAGTATTAGGCATATCTAAACTTGGGCTAAAAACGTAGGTGGTGAAGCTGCAACACACAGCACTCCCATGGCAAACGGCAAAAGCAGTACGTGCTAGACAGGGCTATGCAATCCCATGACCAATAGATCAGGTCCAAGCTTTGCAGCCCTGCCACAACCAGTCATGAATGGTGGTGGACAATTAAACAACTCACTGGAGGAGGAGGTTCCACAAATATCCCCAGCATCATTGATGGGGGAGCCCAGTACAGTGCAAAAGGTAAGGTCAAAGCACATGCAACCATCTTCAGCCTGAAGTGCCCAGATGATGATCAATCGTGGCCTATTGCTGAGGTCATTAGCATCGCAAATGCCAGTCTTTAGCCAATTGAATTCACTGCATATATTAAGAAATGGCCGAAGACACTGTACACTACAAAGGCTATTGTCTGTGACAATATTCCAACAATTGTACTTAAGACGTGTGTGCCAGAACCAGCTGCATCCTTAGCAAAGCAGTTCCAGTACAGCACACACGTGGAAAATTGCACGGGTATGGCATGTCCTCAAAAAGCAGGACAAATTCAACCTGGTCAATTGCTGCCCCAGTCTACTCTTGAACATCAGCAAAGTGATGAAAAGTGTCATTGGCAGTGGTATGAAATAGCACTTACTCAGCAATAACCTGCTCAACGGTGCGCAGTTCATGCTTCACCAGGGTCACACAGCTCCTGACTTCACTACAGCCTTATTCCAAGAATGAACTAAAATAGTCGATCAAGAGATGAAGAGGAGAGCGACAGCTCTACACATCAAGGCAGCATTTGATTGAGTGCAACATCAAGGAGTCTTACTAAAACTGAAGTCAATGGAATCAAGGGAGAAAACTCTCCACTGGCTGGAGTTATGCCTATCTCAAAGGAATATGGCCGTCATTGTTGGATGTTAATCATCTCTGCTTTACGACATCAATGCAGGAGTTCCTCAGGTGTGTGTCCTGGGCCTAAACTTCTCCAGGTGCTTCATCAATGACCTTCCATCCATCATAACGTCAGAAGTGGGGATTTTCACAGATTATTCCACAATGTTCACCACCATTCATAAGTCATCAGACACTGAAGCACTTCATATTCAAATGCAGCAAGACTTGGACAATATCCAGCCTGGGCTGGCAAGTGGCAAATAACATCTGCTCCACACATTCCAGGAAATGACTATCTCCAACAAGAGAGAATTTAAGCATCACCCCATCACAATCAATGACATACCATGGCTGAATTCCCCCACACCAGCGACATTCTGGAGGCTACCACTGAACAGAAACTGAACAAGCCATATAAATACTATGGCCACAAGAGCAGATTAGAGACTGGGAATTCCGTGAAAATCAACTCATCGCCAGACTCTCAAAGTCAGTCCACCATTTACAAGACACAACTAAGGGGTTTGATGGAATATTCTCCACTTATCTGGACGAGTGCAGCTCCAACAATACTCAACAAGCTCGACACTATCCAAGACAAAGCAGCCCACTTGATTGGCATCCTATCTGTCCCCTTCAACATCCACTCCCTCCATCAGTGACGTGCAGTGGCAGCAGTGTGTACTATCTACAAGTTGCACAGCAGCAACCCACCAAGGCTACTTCGACAGCACTTTCCAAACCTGCAACCTCAACCACCAAGAACAACAAGGCCAGCTGGCGTGTGGGAATGCTACCATCTGCATCCAAGCCACACACCATCCTAACTTGGAAGTACATCACCGTTCCTTCACTGTCGCTGAATCAAAATCCTGGAATTTCTCCCAAACAGCACTGTGCATGTATTTATGTCACATGGACTGCAGTCATTCGAGGCGCTGGCTCATCATGACCTTTTCAAGAGCATTAAGGGATGGGCAATAAATGCAGACTCAGCAAGCAACAGCCACATCCTGTGAAAGAATTTTTTAAAAAGATTCCGACTAAGCAGCAAAGCTTGTCAAACAAAGGCTGGCTTACTTTTTGAAAAATTCAGTGTTCTGAAGCTGAACATAATTTCTCCACAGCTCAAATTTTCCCCTCTATTTCTGTGACATTACTTGTGATTTCCATTCTTCCTTGGTTTCTGTATTCTTCACATTCAAATTACACAAAACAAAACCCAAAGGCAACACAGGATAGAGGGAATACGCAAAACAAAAACAAATGCTGCCATAAAGAAATTGATAACTGCAATGTACTGTATAGCATCATACAATTTTATTACTGCAGCACTTTGTGAATTTGCCATTAGATACTTAGGTTTCTTGCTTCATAATGAAGACAATGCCTAATTGGCATGATGACCTTAATTGCATTTATAAGTGACATCTGTTTCATGTTACTGTACCTGTCTGTCGTAATGGTAAGCATATCTGTATCTTTGTTGTATCGATTTCCTACGAGTTTAATGAATTTCTTCCTGGCATGGTCATCCAAATTCAGATGTGAAAGTCTAACCTTCAAAATACAAAAAGAAAATGTATACAAGTTTCATCAAAATATTATATTAGAATTATACAGGTGTGCAATTTGTAACCTAGATAATCAGCCAATCTTTCTTACAAGTGACTGAATTACATAATCCCCGGGTTTAATCAGCTAAGAACTCTTCCATTATTTAATAATGCATCAAAACAATGTTCATAAACCTCATTACAAGAACCATCGTAAAGGTTACTGAGCCACAACCAAATTTATTGACACATTAAGGATAGTCATCAGAGCGTTCATAATCATTGCAACAAATGGTGATTTGATGTCCAATGTCCCAGTTCGGGAAAGAAGAGTAAATTTGCAAATTTGGAAATAAAACCGGGAACAGGACACAAAACTTTGCTGATAACAAGGATAGCAAGATTCCCGATTTCAGCTACTCCATCTTCACAATTCATGAATTCTTCATATTCAGAGATTGAATCTAAAAAACAAAATACAGCAGTACATTTCCAATAATAAGTCACAATTCACAAATGTATAGTCATGACTCTTTCTTTATATAAATAATGTTATGCATGTCTGAAGAATGGACACCCTGACATTACTTAAAAAAATGGGTGAGGAAAGAAAGAAAATAAAATTGGATCAGGAAGAGGAGGTAGCTAAGTAGCAGGGAGGGAAATAAAACAGGCAGGGTGATAGTGGGGAGTATACAATAGTTCAACATGACAGACATTGGATGGTTGCTTTCTGTGAATTCACGATGAGCAATGAAATTGCGTACACACTAAACAAATTAACAAGAGGATCCTTAGTAGGATTTTCCAGGAATGCAGCTTTGAGAGGTTGCTATGGAGCAATTTCCCATGGAGTGCAGTGAGAACTTCTGTGACACTTGGTCACACAAAAATAAAGTGCCTGACTACTTTTTTGGGTTCCTTCATTGTTGCCAATGGCTGTGGACCCGATTATATTTTAACACAGTACCCTCACACAAAACCTATGCGATCACTTAATAAACATACAATCATAAGGACTCTCCCAGCCCCAGCTTCAGTTGGATACCTCAGATATTTCAGTACCATTTGTTACAATTAATGTCTAGTGCTATGTATAATGTCTTGCCAAGTTTTTTAAAATTAATTTTACAGGACATGGCTGTCACTGGCTAGCCCAGCATTTATTGTCCATCCCTAGATTCCCTTCTGAAAGTGCAGGTGAGCTGCCTTGAACCTCTGCAGTCCGAGGTATGAGTACACCCTTGGTGCTATTAAGGAAAGAATTCCAGATTTTGACCCAGCGACAGTGTGAAGGAGTGGCAATAAATTTCCAAGGCAGGATGGTGAGTGATTTGGAGGGGAACCTCAGGTGGTTGTGTTCTCAGGTATCTGCTGCTCTTGTCCTTCTAGATGTGAGTTTGGAAGGTGCTTCGTAAGGATCCTTGGTGAGTTCCTACATGCAGCTAAATTAAAATGGATTACATTTTAATTTAGTTATCCTCGCTGTTGTTTCACATTATGCTGTTGTTTCAGTGGACCAGCCACCAGTGCCCACACCCTTCTCATGTGTTGCAGCTTGTAATACAGAACCAATTAATTTATGCACCCAATGTTCACATTTCTCTTCCTTAGTCTCATTATTATGCAATTAACGTTAATTGTCATTTCCTACTCATCAACTAGCCCTCTTAACCTCTTCCTGACCCCTTTGGTTTGTCAATTTCCCTGGCTTGAACAACCTCCAGGAAAAAAATTAGTTGCCTGCAAAATTAAGATTGGTGTATTTCATTCTGAATATTTTCTACACAACGCCAAGAGGCTTATCAGAAAACAGTTACATGTTACATGTATTAAATAAAACATACAGCACAGAAACAGGCATACAATCTGAGTTATCAGTGCTAGTTTTTATGCTCTACAAGTCTCCTCCCATTTCATCCACCTCATCTCAATATTTAAGCTATTTCCCTTTCCCTTATTTCTTTGAAAACATCTAAACTGTTAGTCACAACCACATCTAGTAATAGGATAAAATCTGATTAAAGAATTTTCTCTTCAATTCTCTATATTTCTGAAAGAAAGAAAATCTTATTTATTCAAAGGATGTGGCATCTTTAGCCAGTCAAGCGTTTATTGCCTTCATAATTGACCTCAAGAAGGTGATGGTGAGCTATCTTCTTGAGTTGCTACAGTTCATGTGGTGAAGGCATTCTCACACTAAACTAGTGAGTTCCAGGATTCAAACCAATCAACAATAAACAATGGCAATTTACTTTCAAGTTAGGATGGTGACTTGGTGGTGGTGTTCCCATGCTCCTACTGACCTTTTAGATGCTGGTAGGTCACAGGTTTGGGAACTGCTGCTTAAACAGTACATGTCGATTAAGGTGATCGATTTTTAATCACTTTGCCCAAAAATTCTCCAGTCATGAATATGACTTGTGTACAATGCTGCCTCCCGTTGCTCCACCATTGGTGGTCATGTCGTCAATCACCTAAGCTCCATATTCTGGAATATTTTCCTTGAAACCTTTGACCTCCGTGCTACTTTAAAGATGCTCCTAAAATGAATGTCTCCTTCATTGGGTGAGCCTCCATTTTTAAGCAAAAGTTGGTGATGGGCTTCAGGAAAGTTTCTACATTAAAAGTGCCACATAAATGATTTTTCTCCCCCCCATGGCTTCCAATTCTCTTATTTTCTTTTCCATTTATTTAGCTGGCTTATTATGTCTACATCTAAATTGTTCCTTTATCAGACCCTAGTCAATACTTTAATGTCAAGTTTTCGTAACTTTCCTACTTCCAAAACAGTGTTTTATTTCTTTCTTGGACGGTTGTTTCCAACATTCCCTTCATCTTCCAAAATACTGCATTTAGTTGATCTGCAAAAACATCTGCATTGCTTGACTCAGTTCCCTCCCCTCTTCCGAAATCACAGTTGTCATTGTCCTAGGTACCTGAAAATCTCCTCTTACACCATCTTTTTTTTAGCCATATATTGACTTTTCTGATTTGCTTCTGCCTAACTGGTCTAGTACATGGCAGAACCTTGCAGCACTCATGTGGCCAAATGGCCCACATCCTGAACAGCAACACTAGAAACAGAATTGGACAATCTAAATTAAACAGTGGCCAACGGCCTCCGAATCAGGCCTGATGGGAATTTAGACAGGTCAAGCTGAACCACAAACAAAGGTCAGAGGAGAGGCTGGACTTGACCGGGAGGCTGGAACCAGAGAAGCTCAGACCTGACTAAATAAAGACAATGTTTATGTATTCCCCAATTTCAGCCACACTCTCTTAACGCCTTGAATTCCTGCCATTATCTTGTATGGAGAAGGGCCACATGCACCCTGATGAGCTCTGACCATGGATCATCCAGACTTGAAACACTGGCTCTATTCTGTCTCCACAGTAAGTATCAAACCTGCCAAGACTTTCCAGCATTTTCTGTTTTTGTTTTAGGTTCCAACATCAGCAGTATTTTGCAATTATTTTAGCAATTTAGTAAGATTTGCCACAGTCAGCAAACTCCCACCATGAAAAAGCTTTGAAAATTCAACTGGATAAATAAATTGAAATAGCTCCCCCTGCCATTTAGCAATTCATCACTTACTGTTAAGCTGACCACTCTAGCCTTGGGATTGCGGACAGACGGTCCTGCTGCAACGTAATCAGTGGTCTTAATTTCGATTGGGAAGTGATGCTCACACTTTCCATCACTATCAAGTGCTGCTGGCCACTCAGTGCAGAACTCTGAAATCAGAGAAATAAGTAAAAAGTGCAGCATTTAGTCAACTTAGTATTAATAAGGATTCAATAGTGCAATTCTAGCTTAGGAGGTATAATTATTCCCGGGGTTTGGGCTATATGACCAAACTGAGAATCTTGGCATCGTAAAATTATACATCTGCTTTACTCTAGATGAAGATCTCCAACAGGTCTATATTAATTTTCTGCAATAGTACTGATGGTACAGGACAGCATGTTTCCAAAAAAATATTTTTTTTTAGGAAGACCATAAGAAATAGGAACAGGAGTAGGCCGTTCAGCTCCTCGAGCTTGCTGCTCCATTCAACAAGATCACGGTTGATCCAACATTCCTTATGTCCACTTTCCTGTCCTTTCACCGTAACTCTTGATTCCCTTACTATCAAAAATCTATCTCAGCCTTAAATATATACAATTGTTGTGAGGTTCTCTGGAGGCTAGGTATCGTCAAAGACTTCAGCCAATACAAAGACTCAAGAAAGCCAGTGTCCCGATTAAAGACGTATCTTTATTAACCAACAATCAATGGGAGAATGTGCATTGGGCAGTCCAATGCCTTACCACAGGAGAAGGCTTTGAGCATTCTAACACCACTGAGGTTACAGTGCATCGGAGAGATCAATTATACATTTCTCAATTTTACTTTTCCTACCTTCCGTTAGCTCTGAACCAGTCATTTTCAATACATTGTTAATACCTGTCATATACGTTAGCCAATTGCATTTTATCCTCTGACAGCATGTGATTTCATTGGTTTGTAGAATCTAGATGCTTCCTTCCCTATTGCCTAGCAACCTCTGGTGCTTAGCTACAAAGGTTAAAGTTAATGTTTCCACCAACTCTTGCTTACGTCAATAGCTGAGCCAGACAGATGTACATTCTTATATTTGAGAAGGCCTGCCTTATCTGGACAGTGGTAACAACCCTATTCACAAAGGCGCTCCGAAAACCTTACTGCTAGTAACTTTCACTGAAAAGAATTTGCACATTCTGTAGTTTCATTGTTCTAAGAACGTGGTTCATCTCAATATGCCTGTTGTTCCATTAGGCTTCGCGGTAACCTGCTTTTGGCTAAAATATACAGATTTCTTTAACATACAGTTAAAATACATTTTAGAAATCCAAAACACATGTTTAAATGAGAAATACTTGTTCAAATCTCATACATAGTTAAATTACAGAATCCCTACAGTGCAGAAGGCAGCAATTAGGCTCATGGAGCTTGCACTGACAACAATCCCACCCAGGCTCTATTCCTGTAATTTCACATATTTACTTTGCTGATCCCCCTAACACAAAGGGGCAACTTACCAAGGCAAGTCAGCCTAACCCACTTATCTTTGGAACGTGGGAGGAAACCAGAGCGCCGGATGAAATTCAGGCAGACACGGGGAGAATGTGCAAACTCCACACTGACAGCCACCCAAGGCTGGAATCAAACCTGGGTCCCTGGCGCTGTGAGGCAGCAGTGCTAACCTTTGTGCTGCCTTTCTCTTACTGTGTTCATGTGTGTCTTTACGTAGACTGTTCCCATTACCTTGTAAGTCTGATCTGAGATCATTTCACTTATTGCTAGCATTTTGTGACTTAAATCCCCGATTATTTGAAATTTCTCTAACCTGTTTTGAACTCCCCAACAACATTGACTGCCCCCACAGCTCTCAGTTCTGAAGGTTCTCAACCCTCAGAGAAGAAACTCCTCCTCATCTAAGTCTTAAATTGGCACTCCTTTATTCTGAGATTATGCCCTCTGGTCCTAGACTCTCCCATGAGAGAAAACGTTCTCTCCGCATTTATCATGTCAAGTCCCTTAAGAATACTATATGCTTCAATGAGATCAACTCTTATTCTTCTAAACTCCAATGAGTAGAGTCCCAAATTATTTGACCTTTCTTCATAAGACAATCCCTTCATACTGAGGATCATCCTTGTGAACCTTTTCTGCCTCCAATGAAATAATATTTCCTCAAATACGGGGACCAAAACTGCTTACAGTACTCCAGACGTGATCTCACCAGTACCTTGTACAGTTGCAGCAAGATTTCCCTATTCTTACGCTCCAATCCCTCTTGAATGGAGGGCCCACATTCTATTAGCCTTCCTGATTACTTGCTGCACCTGTGTGCTAGCTTTCTGTTTGGTGCATAAGTATGTCCAAATCCCTTTGCGTTGCAGCCTTCTGCAGTTTTTTCTCCATTTAAATAATACTGTTGTTTTGTTCTCCTTTCTAAAATGAACAACTTCACATTTTCCCACATTATACTCCATTTGCCAACTTACTTAACCTATTTTTTGTATGTCTCTTTGTCTTTCCACCTATTTTGTGTTGTCCGCAAATTTGGCTACAGTACTTTTGCTTTTTTCCTCCAAGTCATTAATATATATTGTGAACAGTTGCGATCCCAGCAGAATCCCTACAGATTCCCTATGGTTGTGATCCTGAAAAAGAACCTCTTAACTCCACTCACTGTTTCCTGCCTATTAGCCAATTCTCTACTCACGCCAACATACTACCTCCAACATATGGGTGTTACCTTGTGACTTAATCTTTTGAGAGGTACCTTTTCAAATGCCTTCTGGAAGTCCAAATACAATACATCTATTGGTCCCCCTTTATCTACTTTGGTTGAGGCTTCTTTGAAAAACTCTAATAAATTAGTTTGATATGATTTTCCTTTCATGAAGCCGTGCTGACTCTGCTTGATCAGATTATGATTTTCCAGATGAGCTGCTATCACTTTCTTAATAATTGATTCCAACATTTTTCCAACAACAAATGTTAGGCTAATCAGCCCGCTTTTTGCCTAGTGTGATTGTCATTGGAATTATCTTTACAAAACAAAAGATAGAATTCAGGTTTCCTACCAGCCCAAACTGATAGGATGGCTACACAGAACAATTTAGACAACCCACCTTAAGCAAGATTGGAAATATCATACATGGATGATAGAAAATTAACAAGACACTGGTACAGAGGGGATATCTTGCTAAAGTTTATGTGAAGATGCATTGTTGGAAGCTTTACACTTGAAGATGATGCAGGCATGCTCAATGACAATGGATGCTAAAGTAGAATCTCTAGATCAAACATTTCCCATTACGATGAGGACAAGCAAACTTCTCAAAATTCTTTCAACTTATCACATTCAAAGAAGATTGCACTGTCTTCAAGCAATAAGGCATGGTTGTTTAATTACCATAATGGACAGTCCAAATCAAATATTTCTGACTAAGAAAAGTTTCACTGTGGATTGACATTTGAAAAATATATACATAATGCCAACTGGAATATATTACCTGCACCAATCAAAAACATTGAGAAATGTCAACTAGCATGCATTGTAAAATAAGTTTTTAAATTAAGTTTTAGTTGATTTTCCATGAAGGAGTCAAGACCTGAACTGCACTGAAAAGTTATCTTTTCATCCTCAAAAAATGTGGTATCAGCCCCCTCTAATTCACCATATAACAGAATGTACTGGTGATATGGAAATTAAAACTAAATAAACTAGAGATTTGAATTACAAAGTGCTATTTTAAAAAATAAAGCACCATACATTGTAACAGGACAAATACAGAAAGCATAAAATTTTTCCAAAAATGTGCAGGTTAGCTGGATCAGCCATGCTAAATTGCCCCTTAGTGTCAGGAGGGTTAGCTAGGATAAATGCATGGGATTATGGGGGTAAGGCCTGGGTGGGATTGTGGTTAGTGCAGACTCAATGGGA
This sequence comes from Carcharhinus amblyrhynchos, assembly GCF_965287045.1. NCBI lineage: Eukaryota > Metazoa > Chordata > Chondrichthyes > Carcharhiniformes > Carcharhinidae > Carcharhinus > Carcharhinus amblyrhynchos. Next base: position 97,081,075 of record NC_137329.1, on the reverse strand, counting down.
TGAATGGCCTCCTTCTGTACTGTAGGGATTCTACTCTATTTGATTCACAAACCAAAAGCATCACAAGCCAACAAGGTTATTGAGCACCATAGCATAATAAGGCAAGCATCAGTTCATTACTGAATTATAACATGCACCTGCCACCATCAAATCAAAAAATTCATTTTGTAGTGGCACTGACAAATTTACACAGCACAGCAGCGTTTATTCTTTTGAAACAGCACAAGGCATCAGAAGGCAAATGGTTAACCAAACATTAATGATTCAAAAGAAAGACCAGCACTTTATTACTATCCCCACAGGGACTGGTACTTTTAAAAAGAAATTTGAATTCCCAATGACCTATGCAAATAATCACACAAGACTGCATGTTCTAATACTTTTATTGTAACAAGCTAACTAAACTCAACTTTGACTAAACATTACTTAGACGACAACTAATACACTAACTTATGAAAAGGTTATCTCTCACCCCCTTTAACTTCTGAACACACATCATATTTAAACAGCATACTACACTCTGCATAGGCATATAGTCTTAAGTTTAAAGTCCAACTTCTCCCAGTGTCAACAGGATTCCTTCTCCCTGCTGCACCCAGCAAATCTTCCAGTACCCTTTTAAATAAAGTTCACTCAACCCTTTGAGAATGCTGTCCTTTCCTTCTGCTTGGCATAACTGCACTTATTATGTTTTTTTATCCGAACTCCTTTGGTCTCACTTGTTGAATCTGCAACAATAAGGCTAGATGTCTTTTTCTTTGTGTCCAGATGTCAAGCTCATACCTGACACTGAATAAGGTCTACATGGGGCAGAGGCATAGGTTATAAAGGTCACAGAAATAATTTAAAACATTGTTAAAATGTTATAAAATCTAGCAGTGATAATTTATGTAGAACCTTTCACAATCATGAGATAAACCAAAGCACTTTACGCCCAATTTTTGAAACGTAGTCACCACTGAAATACAGGAAAAAGGCAGTTAATTTACACTCAGCAATTCACAAGCAGTAACTTGACAATTAGCAGATATTTTGTTTTATGTTACTATTGGGGAATAAATATTGGCCAGAATGACGGTGAGAACGTCCTTCTTCAAAACTGGGCTACTGAATCTTATACACCCACCTCAAGAGTGCAGAATGGGCCTCAGTTTAACATCACACCAAGAAAGCGGCACCTTGGATACTGTAATGCTCTCTCCATCTTGTACTTGATTGTAAGCCTAAATTTTTGTGCTGTCCTAGTGTGGGGTTTAAATCCTCAACATTCTGCCTCAACTATGGCTATTAAAGTTTAATAATGTCTTCTTCAGGCAGCCAACTGTAAAAGTGACATGCAGCTATAAGAGTCATTTCATGATCTCTACACAATAAGATTAAAAGGCCCAATATGTAACAAATCCATTGAAAAACATACTTTAGAACCATCCTCCATCAACTGGCTCAGCCTGACACGTGACCTACCTTTTAAAGCTGTGCAATGTCTTTTTATCGCAGGGGGCGTGAGATGCAAGAAATTTGGAATCTGAAACAAATTTATAGAAAAATTAATCCTTATATTTATTATCTATTTCCTTAGCTGTAAATAAGTTAGTGTGTAGGAATTGTGTAACAAGGTCAGTGATATATTTTGCAGCCTATACACTGACGCATATCGTCTACAATATTAAACACAGCAACTGACAATTTGGAGCATAGGTAAAATGAATCAAGAGAGTTTAACAGTAGTTCAAACTGTATTATCGGGATTCCTCAGATCTGGTAATGTAGTTTCCAGACATTGCCACAATCATGAGATGTGCGCACATGTGATGATACTCATTACTTTCACGGCTTGACAAAGCATATGTTGAACTGTTTAGAAAGAACATTTAAAAGGAAGCAAAGACACTGAGGCCAATTTTCTGGCTTTGCTGCGCCTGGCACAGATCAGTCTGATCCCAGAAAATAGCACGCGGGCCGAAAAAACAGTTTTGCGCCCAGCAAACAGCTTCTAATTGTCCTAGACCCTTTCTAATGGCAGAAATCAGATTGCCAAACAGCATGTTTAAAGTAGTATTTAAATATACTTAGTCAGCTCCGACTCTGGATTCTCAGTAAGAGAACAGTGAGAATCATTACTGATCTCCACTAGCGGATTCTAGGTTTGGTGACCACCCCAGGGGACTCAGAACCCATGGAAGCCCCTGGGTGGTGTGGGGAAGGGGGCATATGTAGGGTCAAGCAGTGGGACCCATCAGAACGGCCCGATTCTTTCAACCTGAGTTAGCGAGAGCGGGGGGGGGGGGGGGGGGGGGTGTGTGTGTGTGTGTGTGTGTGTGTGTGTGTGTGTGAAGAGAGAGAGAGAGAAAGAGTCCTCCCAATGCACTGCAAATGAGCACCCAAGCACTCTGCAGCCAGATTCACTGGCATTTTTAGATCCTGCCCACTCCATTGCCAACATCCAACTGAACATTCTCCCAAAATAGTGACTGAATGTGTGGGACGATGCCCGATGGACCAGCGTGAATCCCTCCAGTTTCTTCACTGTTATGACACAAGTTTTCTTTGGAAAAATTTCACCCACTGACTTTAGAATGGCTGGCTATCCATAAGTTAACCAGTTTTCTGGAAGGTTCCAATGTGGAATATATTTAAGACATGACCACACATCCTCATGTTGTCATGACATATTATTTACAGAACTGAATATTTCTCTTTAAACGTGGCCTCAAGAAAATTCAAACATTACAGTGGTTACATACAAATTAGGATCAGGAGGCCTCAGCCTCTCGAGCTTCCTTCGCTATTCAATAAGATCATGGTTGATCTGATTGTAACCTTAACCCCACATTCCTGCCTATCTCCATTGACCTTCTAACCTCTTGATGATCGAAAATCTATCTAGCCCTGCCCAAGAAATTTCAAGGATTCTGCTTCGACTTCTTGTTGATGAAGAGAGTTCCAGAGACTCTCAACCCTCTGGGAGAAACAAATCTCTTTATCTTTGTCTTAAATGAGCGATCTTTTAAACAATGACTCCTCATTCTAGACTCTTCAAGAGAAAACATCTGCTCCACATCCACCCTGTCAATACCCCTCAGGATCTTAAAGGTTTCGATTAAGTTGGTTACAGCCAACAATTTTATCCAGTGTTTCTCACAATGGTCTTCATTGTTCTAACTTTGTGCCTATGAGCAACATCATACAAAAATTATTTGGATCTAACTTATGACCATTTCGAGGAAACTTCAAACATTGCTGCAGTTATAGCCAACAATTTTAGCTGGTGTTTTGCATAACAGTCTTTACTGCTCTAACCTCACGCCTATGAATATTGTAATGCAAGACTTATTGGGATCTAATTTATGACCACATTTAGGAAATCTTTTTCACACTGCATTATAACTGTTTTTAATCAAACAATTAACTTAATTTAGTTACAGTGGCATGGTGATTTCAAAGAAGATAAAATCCCTAGCATTTAATAATTACCAATGTAAATATTATAAATTACCTACCGAGATGGAATATCTAATAAAAATATATATTGCAGTTAAAGGGAAGCTGTCTGCTTTTCAATAATGAATATAGGCAATACATTAGTAACTGCAAGGCCGTTTCTTTGACAGCTCTGATGCTGGTTACAAAGAAAGGTGCAAAACATATCCTTAGAATAAGCCTAAAAATCACTGTTGGAAATTATTGTTTGGAACAGGATGGAAAAAGTTAAGAACTTTTAATATACAAGTTGATAGCTTCTGTCTTTATAAATAATTAACCCAAGTCGAGAAATCAAACTCTAATAATTTTATCTATCAAGGTACCTTTTCACAAACCAGAATGCACCAAAAACGAAAAGACTAAATGGCTCAGATAATTTATTTACATTATTTTTACTATTATTTTCCTTCTTTGCTGAGATTTGCTATGATGACATCTATAACAGTCATATCTTGTGATTCCAATATCTCTATTTGACAACTACTGTTAATCCAATTATTGTAAATTGGTTGACACCAGCAGAAAGAGATTTTCAGATAGATCCAATATGTAGACTAGTTCCTGGCGAGTAATTTCATGACCATAATTACAACACCAATACATTTACCAGATAACATGCGCCTCCCTGTAAGTCTGTTCTCCTCTCTAAGACTGGGCTTGAACTGGAGGTTTCGTCTTGACTTTGTGATTTCAACCATATACACAATTTTCTAAAGATTCATCAAAAGTATTTTCATCCAATTCCTGCAACATGCAGGCAGCTATCATGATAACTCAGTAGAAAAGATAAAGGGAATTCCAGTTCTTGTACAGAAGTTGTGTTTACAGAAAATGGATCAAAGGAATTGCATTTCCACCCAATTCCTGTGAAACAATGATGGCAGATATGGAAAGATAATTTGTGCAACATGCCAACCAGGTAGAATATTTATGCAAGGTTTGAATAGATGAAAATAAAGGGCAATATTTTCTGCAGAACTTCATGCAGTTCCAGCTATTGCAAATATCTGAGCGATTGCTGCTGCTTGGGATTTGTTTGTGTTTGATCCAGAAGGCACTGATGTCTGGTCACAGACAAGTCAGGGATATTCATGAGATGCTTTGATGCTGAAATTGGACATCAGTCAGTTGACTAAGCCATACTATTCTTGCTTACCTTAATTAGCTCTAGGTTTCCTATTTTGTCTGGTGGGACTCCTCTTTTTACTGGGTAGCCCATGCGGACAGGAAGAGGTACAACAGAAGGTTTAAATGCTGCAGCAGTTGGGTACACATTGCACCAATTCTGGTCCACTTCCATCTTTTCAGTCCTTGGAGGTACAGGCTAAAATGAAAAATTATGTATATTTTTTAAATAGGTTACCTTCCCTGAATTCACATTTTTACTGAGTTTCAAAATATAAGTTAAAACATGTTATTTCATCAGTGTCACTAACTGCAGTTATCAAAAGAATTTATTTTCCCCCATTCTCAGAAAGTGAACGTGGCTGGCAAAGTAAGTATTTGTCTCTTAATTATCAAGGTGATATTGGGCTGTCTTCTTGAACACTGCAGGCTCTAATGAAAATGCTCCCACAATACTGTTCAGTCAGGAGTTTCAGGACTTTGACCGAGAGACAAGAAGGAGCAGTGATACATTTCCAAAGCAGATCAGTACGTGGCTTGGCAGGAAAATTTGAAGGTGTGCTTTTCCCATGTACTTGCAATCTTTATCTTTCTAAAGTACTGAAAGTTCACATGTTTTGGAGGAGCTTCCAAAGACACTGAATTGCTGCAACAAATTGTGCAATTAGCACACACTGTGGCCATACTACACTGACAGTAGAGCAGATGGTCATGTAGGCTACTGGGCAGTCAAGAAGGTGCCCTGGGAGCTGTTGAGCCTTGAGTTGCTGCAGCTACACCTGTTCAAGAATGTGAAAATTATTCCATCACAATCCTGACTGATGCATTATAGATTATGAATGGCTTTGGGACGTGAGGCATTTGACACAGAATATCCAGTCTTTGACCTGCTCTAGTAGTGAAGTATGGACTGAACCATCCATACTATCTGTAGATGGGTTAAGAAAGAATACTTTGAAGACCAATAATAATTGAACCAAAAATCTTATTCTGTGATGCCCTCAGGGAATATCAAGACTCTGAAAATGTTGTGCAATTGTCATGCCTAACATTCTGTGACATTCTACAATTCTTATATATGGCGTAATAATTACCTCTCGCCTTTGTTTTTCTTTTGGAAATGGTCTATTGCCTCTTGTCGCAACTGAAGAAATAAAACATCCAATTAAAAAGTGAAATTAGAATGATGTAGTAGGTGACTAGAACTTTTTTTGTGTGTATTTAAAACATCATAATTTCTTTTAATTTTGAACTTCAAGTAAAATGATGAGGGAGAGAGGGAGGATATGCAAATTTGAAAAGCAACAAATTCTTCCATAAATATTTTGGTGGATGATTTGTATATTTACGATTTTACCAAAAGATTACATTTCTCATTGCCTTTGTTTTATATACTCCAAGAGACATGGGTGGCACAGTCGCAAGCACTGCTGATTCACAGTGCCAGGTTTGATTCCTGCCTTAGGTTACTGTCTCCCCACGTCTGTATGGGCTTCCTCCGGGTGCTCTGGTTTCCTCCCGCACATGCTGGTTAGGTGCACTGACCATGCTAAATTCTCCATCAGTGTACCCATACTGGTGCCAGAGTGTGGCGACTTCGGGATTTTCACAGTAACTTCATTGCAGTGTTGCGAATCTACTTGTGACAAATTAATACCTAGAGACTTAGCGGCACAAGAGCACCCTGCTGTAAAATCATCTCCTGCCTCCAAAAAAAAGTTATGGCTGATATGTAGGGTGATCAACCAGCATTGTGGCAATCGCAATATGGGAAAAGTTGAAACATAAGAGAGACAATGAAAAGAATCCCCAAATATTTTTGATGACAACTTGTGAATTAGGATACAATCTTTCTGCTAAAAAAAATTATATTTTTCAATGCCTTCCTTTTTTGCACATTCCTCCAGTAAAGAGGCAAAAATTATCGGATTGTTAAATTTAGATTTTTCCAATAGATAATAAGATATATGACACATATACCTCTCAGTTTAATGAAAAACATTGATCATTAGTTAAATAACTAACTGAAAAACATCAGAGAAGCATAACTCATGTGACTTAGAATCATAAGCCTTATCTCCTTAACCCCATGTATTTATCCTGCTAGGGGCCTTGACACTAAGGGGCATGGTTAATCCTGCACATCTTTGGACTGTGGGAAGAACTGGAGCACTTGCAGGAAACTCACACAGACACAGGAAGAACGTGCAAACTCCACACAGTAACCCAAAGCTGGAATTGTAGTCACACACTGGACAAAATAAATTAACTCTGTCCCTTCCCAAGGCGAACATGGACTTGTCATCCAGCAATTTATAACCAATGCATTCAAAATGGATTAGAATTAAGAGTCAGTTCTAAATCTTCAAAATAACTTCAACCCTTATGCAACTCTCAGAATCTGCTGCTCATAAGCTGTGTTGTAGCCACAGCAGATGTTAACTGTTGACCAAGAGGGAAACGTGGTTTCTAGGCCATGCCTTTTTTTTGTATAGGGAGTGAGATGACTTTATAAATAAAGTCATATCATACCACGATCCCTCAAATTCTCTTCCACGCTGCTATGGAAATCCAATGCAGCTTCAGAAACAAGGCTGCTTTTTGTACATAAGAACATAAGAAATAGGAGCAGGAGTAGGCCATCCAGCCCCTCGAGCCTGCCCCGCCATTCAATTAGATCATGGCTGATCTGTCGTGGCTCAGTTCCACATTCCCGCCCTCTCCCCATAACCCTTAATCCCCTCGCTTATCAAAAACCCATCAACCCGCGTCTTAAAAATATTTAGCGAGGCAGCCTCCACCACTTCAACGGGCAGAGAATTCCGGAGATTCACCACCCTTTGAGTGAAGAAGTTCCTCCTCAACTCCGTTCTAAACTGCTCCCCCCCACCCCCCTTTATCTTGAGGCTGTGCCCCCTAGTCCTACTGTCCTTTCTGAGCGGGAAGAGCCTCTCCACCTCTATCCTATCCATTCCATTCATCATCTTATATGTCTCAATGAGATCTCCCCTCATTCTTCTAAACTCTAACGAGTACAAGCCTAGTTTATTTAGCCTCTCCTTATAGCTCAACCCCCTCAACTCCGGTATCAGCCTAGTAAACCTCCTCTGCACTCCCTCCAAGGCCAAAATATCCTTGCGTAAGTACGGCGACCAAAACTGCACACAGTACTCCAGCTGCGGCCTCACCAATGCCTTATACAGCTGCAGCAAGACCTCCCTACTTTTATATTCAATCCCCCTCGCTATGAAGGCCAGCATCCCATTCGCCTTCCTGACCACCTGCTGCACCTGCAGGCTGGGTTTTTGCGACTCACGCACAAGGACCCCGAGGTCCCTCTGCACTGTCGCCTGCTGCAGTTTTTCGCCCCATAAGTAATAGTCCTTCCTACCATTATTCCTACCAAAGTGGACCACCTCGCACTTGCCAACATTAAATTTAAATTTAACATTAAATTGTAGTCCATGATTTTTCTGGCTTGACTGGATGGCTGATTCAAACTTCCCTTTCTCCCAGCCTCGAGCTGTTTTAGGAGTCTGCCTTACACAATACCACAAATCAGCTCAACATCTCTCCTTACATATCCTTTTCTCCTTTCATCCTTAATTCCATTCATTAGTATCAGCACTCCTTTGAACTTAAACTTTTCCAAAAGATAAAAAAAAATTCATGTCTTTCCTACTGCCCCCTGGATTTCAAATACATTGCAAGACACCACCTGACAGAGAGGATACCCTTTTTCTAACTATGTTATCAGAACATTTCACCAGCTTGAAAACCGCGAGTCAAATCTTTATCTTAGTTACTTCAAAAAAAAGTTTTTTTTTCACCTCTTCTCATAATGGAAGTCTCTCATCATTCTGGGAAACCTCCCATGCCTTTTCGAAGGTCTATACTACCTGCCTGAAGTGTGTGCTGTGAACTGCACTCATAGTCCTGCTGAGGGCTATCCAATGACTTGTAAAGTTCTAGCATAACTGCTTTACTTTTATATATGTTATTTATAAACCCAAGTATTTTCTTAAAGCAACATAAATTAATCCTGCCAACTTTAAGGATTGGTGTACATGGACACACTTTTCAAAACTGCACTATTTACAGCATCCTTTCTTTCCACTTTAGTCCGAGCATGGACTGATTGGGCTGAATCGTCTGTTTCTGTGCCATATTTCCTTTGCAGTCCTCTCAAAATATATTAACTCACCCATTTCCCCATCCATCATACTTTTTGATCACTCCACCATCCAATTTATGCCATTCTGAAGTTTACTACCTGAAACTTGATATTTGTACAGAGGGACAAAGATCAGACATGGTTTTTTTCAATAATCTTACAAGGGATTATATAGCCCACACTGAAAATTAACTCACTTAAGAAACTCTACTAGTTATATGAATTCATCTACCAGCCATACCACATAATCTTGGTTATATCACACGCCATTCTCATGCCCGTCAGCACGGAGTGTACTCCTGAACCTTCAGTTTCTTAAGTTTTTTTCATTACATATCTAATAATGTGAATGAAGTCGCTTAGAATTAATAGGAACGGGTTGTATAAGTTGCTTTGATCCATACCTAGTGCTCCACCGTTTGAGGTCAACGACTAAAGTTTCAGAACTTCTTGTGGCTGGGCAAGTCACTACTGAAGCCCAGCCCACCTGAAACACAGCTCGAGCTATGTTGCTTCCTTGTGCAAACACAAGATTAGCAAACAATTGAGATCTGAATTATTCACATCCCCTTGGACCCTTGTCCTCGTTAGTAAAGTTTGCAGACCTAACCCCGGTTCTCTCCTCAGTGAGTCAGTGAACAAGGCCTGGCTATCTCCAGAGACAGCCACCCTCTACAAGCCTGCCTCACATTACCTTCGGTCGGTGAAAGTGGCGTAGAGTACAAAGCAGCGCCTATCAGACGCGCATCCACGCGGTTCCGCACCGTTAATGATCTCAAACAACATCGGGTTACCACCACTGCCGCCATCGCCGGCTCCTCCAGTGACCCACAATGCAACGGGCGCTGCAACCATCAACGACTCCTTCTGTAGACCACAATGCACTCGGCGCTGCATCCATCACCATCTCTTCCAGTAGCCCACAATGCAATGAGGCTGCAACCATCGCAGCTTCCTCAAATAACCCACAATGCAGTGGGTACTGCCAGCATTATCCCGTCCTCCAATAGCCCACAGTACAGAGGCTGTTATTGTAAGCACTGTATGTTGCAGTGGGTCACATTGGATTTGTTGTTGATCAAGTTAAGATTCTCAACAGGAAAGAAACTCAACCAAAACTGTGCTTCCCAAATTAACCTCTGCGCATTATATTTTATTATTTCCTTCAAAGATTTTACTAATTCCCTTCCTCTCCAATTTTAGGCACCTTTTTTTGCTGTGATAACAATTCGGTTGACATCCAAGTTGCCCTTCAGTCAGCCAATTAACCAAGAAAAGTATCAGAGATGTGCGTAATCGAGTTTTCACCCAATATCCCCACACACACATCCATGGTTTTGTGCATTTAACCTCCAAGATCTGCATGGGAAATCACTAATTGACCCCCCCCCCCCCCAGTTGGGTTTGTTGAATATGAACCCCCGGGAACTGGTAAAAGGGAGTGTCTGGACTGAGTACCCAAGAAGGGAGGTCCAGACAGAGTACTTCCCCCTTTCCCCTCCGGCCAAACATCCCTAAGGTGTAAGCCCCAGACATAAGTACCTCCAGAGGGTTGTCCCCACTGGCAGGGTGAAAACGCAATAGGCAATGCCCTGGAGATAACAGATTAGCTCAAATGTTTATTTTTTAGTGTAATAGAGTTATACTATTATTACTTATTGGTTTATAATTTATGGGGTGCATTTAGAGAGCAACGCCCTGGAAAAATAACTCATAATGAACCCTTTCTTAATGAAAGGTAGTACTTAGTTGTTATTGGTAAATGGATGACATTAGCCATCGGTATTGTTGAATAGTGTAACTTTTGCATTTGTATTTTGCAATTGTTTTGTAATAATTATTTTGTAATAAAATATATCCCTGGGAACTGGTACCAACCAGGTAGAGCTCATATACGGATCCTGTATAAAGCATGACCTCAAGAGGGTCCATTAACCTTTCAATCCTGCTTGTGGTTATTGTTTATTTTTGTTTTGTGCAACAAAAGCACAGATACTTCATAGCCGACTCCTGGAGTTATGATGCACTTTTAAAAGAGATTACAAGATAGCAATTCAAGAGCAGAAATTCTGTCAGAGATTTTCTTTCCATAGCCCACTGAACATGAAGGCCAATCGAGATCCTTTGAATTGCTGAGCTAGACGAGCAAACACAGCACTGATCTGAACAGAGTACAGGGCATTTCTGATCTGCACACTGCATAGTAAATGTAACAGAGTGCCACCTCAGACCAAGACACTGACCTAGGGCTCCCCACCACGACTGCCAGGGTTTCTCACACTGTTGGCAGCAGCTGCTAATTTGTACTTTCCCTTTTATCCCTTGGCCTCCATCTTATCCACAATTGCAACCTTTCTTACATGGTTGGTGCTAGCTTCCCGCCCCAGCTGCCAATCTCGTTTCAGACTTTTCAGCAACAGAACACAGCAAAATGCTGAGATTGTAGGGCTCCCTCACAAGATTACCTGAAAGGCACCATTCTATTGAGATGTTTCTCATGCTCAATTTGCACAAATATGCATGCTTGTTTGAGACCGACAACAGTATGAGTCAAAGAACAAAAACAGCCCAGGAAACAGGCCCTTCGGCCCAACGAGCCCGCGCTGCCATTTTAACATTACCAGTCCCCCCCTCCACCCGTGACCCTTATTATTGTTTTATGGCATTCCACATTGAAGGAAACTAATTTAGGGACAATTTATTACTTCCAATCAGCCTAATAGCACATCTTTGGGGTGTGCGAGGAAACTGGAGCACCCGGAGAAAACCCACGCAAGCACAGGGAGAACGCGCAAACTCCCACAGACACTGGCCCAAATCCATGTGTCTGCACAGCAAACAGTGATAGTCACTGAGCTGTCGTGTTGCCCAGCATCCGGTCCAGTTTAAGCACACCCTAATGACATGAAGCACTAGGCCACTCTCGAACATTCAAGAGCAGCCCAACTACGACCCATCGCGTGTATGCCCCTCGTTGGACAACAAGGCAGACCGACTTAAAACCTGTGAATTAAAAGAAGATGGGTAATGCAGCATGGTAGTTCTGGCTATTGTCAACAAAGATTGGCTCACCTGGGACTGGATTTTGAGCTCCCACCTAGGCCTGGCAAGGAGGTGGGTGGGAGCTAAAAATAGTTCCGCTGGTGTGTACCAGTTCCATTCCGATTCCAGCATTTTTGAGGAGGTGGGTTGGAGGGACAGCAGGGCTACCTGCTTGCAAATGGTCGGTAGCCAAGATGGCTTGCTGAGAGCCTACTGAGTCCAATTAAACTGGCATCGATGCATTACCTCCACTGAGGCAAATAAGAGCAAAATCAGGAGAGAATATCCCAGTACTAAAGTGTAAGTATTTTGCAGGATAGTAAAATAGTTGATTGTGTGAATGAGGTGAGATAGAGGCTGGTCACATATCACATTTCACGGCAGCAGAATTTTCTCCAACCTTGCTGCAGCAAAAGCATGACGTGAACAGCGGGTAAGATCGTACCCAAGAATTGTAGTCACAATGATAGAGATCATTGGTGACATTGACTAATACAGTCTGTCTGCTATTATGAGTAGGCATGTAGGTGGGCTGGAGAAATTTGAATAAAGATTAATGAGAGTGGTTAGAAACTACTTGCGATGCAACAGCACAGTCTATAATCTTGGAGAGGAAAGAAAGGTTTGGATATTGTGGACTGGTCATGTGAATTTCTGTGGGCGTCGAAGGGCAGTTAAAAGTCAACCACATTGCTGTGGTCCAGAGTCAAATGTTAGATTAGGTAAGGATGGCAAATTTCCTTCCCTAAAGGATGTTGGCAAACCAGGCGGGTGTTTATGATGATCAGTGATAGTTGTCTTGGCCATTATTATTGAGATCAGCTTTATAACTCCAAGTTTATTAACTGAATTTGAATTCCACCGGCTGCCATGGTGGGATTTGTGCCCTTGTGAGCCTATCAGCAGCAAACATGGGAAATAATTAGCCTGTGATTGGAAGAGCAATTCCATGCAGATTTTTCCATTCAAACATACCTTTTGGACCAGCATTTTAAAAACTGGCTTTGGGGGTGCACAGGGGCAGCCTTGAAGGTTAGAGTCAGCCCTCGGGCCACATTTTGGACAAGTCTGTGCCAGAGTATCAGCTCTGGTCCTCCAACCATTGACTCTTATCCTCCAACCCCTGCTGCATCTCCATTCATGGATTCTGTCTCTGGAGGAGTAGCAAAGGTGGGAGGAAAGGAACTTTTGATCGGAGGAGTAGAAGAAACTCATGCACAAGAAAGACAAAATCTGTGATTGGAGAAGCACCTTTCTCCTTCTCACCCTGTAAGGTTGAGGGTTTTGAGGCACAAAACTTTCTAATTAAAAAAAATGATAAGCTCCGAACTTTTCTATAAATGATCTACAAAATAATGAGGGGCATAGAACAGCTAGATAATCAACATTTTTCCCCAAAGTTAGGGGAGTCTAAAAGTAGAGTATATAGGTTTAATGTGAGAGGGGAGAGATACAAAAGGGTCCAGAGAGACAATTTTTTCACACAAAAGGTGGTGAGTGTCTGGAACAAGCTGCCAAGAGTAGTACTGGAGGCAGGTACAATTTTGTCTTTTAAAAAGCATTTAGACAGCTACAGGGGTAAGATGGGTATTAAGTGATATGGGCCAAGTGTGGGCAATTGGGACTAGCTTAGTGGTTAAAAAAGGCAGCATGGACAAGTTGGGCTGAAGGGCCTGTTTCTATGCTGTATACTTATATGATTCTAACACTAGAGTTCTCCATTGTGCTTGACCTTCAAGATCTGAATAACTAGCAATTATAAATCAAGTAGAATTTATTAAGCAAGATTTTACTCATACTTAACAAGAAGCAGTGAAGACAACATATAAGTTTTTCATCTCTCAAGATCCCAGGAACCCTTGGTGTTGCCAGCGCTGGCAATGTCCTTCTTTCTTTATCTTTGAAGTGATTGTTAAACAGTGTCCAGAACAGTCACATCCCAGAAACCATGGTAACGCTGTGTCAAAGAGGATTACAATTTCTCAACTTCTATTTCCCAGTCTCCCATTCCTCCTTCCTTTTTTTGGAGAAGGTCCAAATTCATTCCCCCAATTGGCTATAGGACACAAATCATTTTGTGTCACCTCACCTTTGCAAAACCCGTGCTTTATGAGTCGTAGGCTCTAGCAATTTACATTCCATCATAAACAAATGCATAACACCTTCCAGCAACAGAGAAGCCATAATTAAAGTTACATTCTTTTGTCAATATATCTTAACCCAATCCCACACTAAACTATTACAATCAACAGTTAAGACAACTTCCTATCATAATATCAGAACACAAAGGTTTCCTTCTCTGGTGCAGATCAATTAAAGTAACGCATGGTTTGCTTAAATGTAGTGCCACCTTAACTCCCCAATGTTTTTAGCCATTCTTTCAAACTGATTTAAAGAAACAAACACATTATCAAATTGTGGCCATTCAGACAGCTTCAACTCAAAATTCAAAGGAGCTTTGTCAAAAAACAATTGATTTCCTATCCCCAACTAACTTGACTTAATTGTTCCAACAAAAAGTCAAATTTGAACCACTTCACTTTAAACTATGATTAAAGAATAAAATCCATAGATATTACAGATTCTAAAAATTAGTGGAATTTTCAAAATCTTATGACACCTCCATGCTCCTCCAGTCACTGCTATGCTAGCATTTCCCACTCTCAGCAACTGAAGGGTAAAAAATACTGACAATTGCTGAGAGCAGGAAAGATCTTTGGTAGCATTGTGGTTGAATTGTTTTTTAAAAAAATCTGATTTCATATACATCAGACATTAAGGGGCCCAAATCACTCATAGCCATCACATTTCTCTAAATAGTTTCTTCAAAACCTCTAATGCTCCTCTTACTATCCCTCACAAACTTTTCCTGGAATTTCATTTTTGCAGGTCTTATACTTTCTTTACCCCCTTTGCTGTTCTTTAAACCAGTCCCGGTCTGTTGGATTTCTATTGCTCTTTATTTGTAAAAGTTTTTTTCTTTTAGTTTGCTAATATCTCACACTTCTTCTGTTGACTGAAGTTGTTTAATTATACAAGTGAACGTCTTTTCCTTCAAAGAGCATTTCACAGAATACAAGTTTGTACAAATTCCTGAAGGAAAGTGCTTTACTTGTATAATTAAACAACCTTGGTCAACAGGGAAGTCAGATATTATAAATCACCTCACACTATATGTAGTTTTATCCATTATTAATTCAGTTCAGTCTTTGTGGCCATCTCTTGAAAATCAGCCCTACCCAAATTCAAACATTAGTTCACGAATCACTCAATCTTTCTTAGCCACAACCATCTGGTCCAGAGTTAAGAGAACTCTGGCATGCATTCATACAATATATTTATTCAAAAAGGTATATACTCAACATTAATCACAAAAATAAAAATCTTCTATATACAATTGATCACACCTCTAAAACCAATTGGGTAAATCAGACAAATATTCCTAAATATAGTTTTGACATTTCACTAAGCTTAATCATACTAAAGCTCGGAGTAAGTCGAATCATAGGTAAACATTAATGAAAAAGTGAGGTCTAAGCAAGGATCCTTTGACGGTAGCAATTGAGAAGATTATCCTGCTGAATTGAGGACATCTGCTCCTTATATAGAACACATTGCGTGCCATACAGACAAATATATGCATTAATTTTCCTTATATTCATATGCTGGCCTGTACTTTCACAGATACATTTTGCACATGCTATATTCATGTGTGCACCTATTTAAAGAATAGAATGTTTTGAGTAGAGGGAATAATAGAAATAAAACTATCCTTTCTGAACTGAAGTATTGCTGATTGCATATTCTTCCATTCAGTATAATCTTTGTAATGCTGTGAGACTACAGCCTCCACACTGTTACAAAATAATTCTGCATTCAATAACAATTTTGCAAAGCTGACATTGGCATTTCAACTTTTTTTTACAATATTTTAATTTTAAAGACATTTATTAACACATGATCTCATTAAATAATTAGCATTAAATAGATTAGTTTTTATATTTGTTTCTACTTCAGTTTGAATATTACAAATTTCAACTGCTTGGCAAAAGCATGGTGATGAACAATTTTGCAAAAGCACTTTCAGTGATTTGATTAGTTCAGCTCGTTTTTAAATTATTTTCTATATTCACAGGTCTTTCCGACTGACATTGAGGATTGTTTGCAAACTAGTTTTTAACTGACACTTCTATAATCACATTCTGCATCATTGGTTTTTAAAAGCCTAGTCTTTTCTCCTTAGAGAGACGAAGGATGAGAGGTGACCTGATAGAGGTGTATAAAATGTTGAGAGGTATTGATCGAGTGGATTCTCAGAGGCTTTTTCCTAGGGCTGAAATGGCTGCCACAAGAGGACACAGGTTTAGGGTGCTGGGGAGTAGGTACAGAGGAGATGTCAGGGGTAAATTTTTCACTCATAAGGTGGTGGGTGCATGAAATCGGCTGCTGGCGGTGGTGTTGGAGGCGGATTCAATAGGGTCTTTTAAGAGACTTTTGGAGAAGTACATGGGGCTTAGTAAGATAGAGGTATCTTAGTAAGATATGTTTGGTGCAACTTGTAGGCCGAAGGGCCTGTCTGTGCTATAGTTTTTCTATGTTCTATGTTCTATATTATCCATCCGTTCAGTTCTAAAGTTACTTTGAGTGACAATAATAAGGTGTAGTTGTGAAAGTGTCATAGAAAAGGCATGGGAACAAGAAATAAAAGCTTAAGTTGTGCACATGGCAAAAAACTTTGAACTTTTTACCAATTGGCAGTTCTCCCACAAACCTTGGGAGATGATGGCACAGTAGGAAGATCATTGAGTGCGATGTGGGAGAAAAACATTTGATGGTTGGACAAGCAGCGAACGACAGCAGCGGTGAGTTCAGGATGTGAGGAGCCAAAAGCTGGGAAGCCGAGGAGCAGGGTCTTTGTAGCCAAGGGCACGGGAACTGAGGAATGGGGCCTAGGTAATCCAGGAACAGAGCCAGTGAGCCGAAGGTTGGTAGGCAAGGAATGGTGTCGGGGAGCCGAGGGTTGGGAAGTCAAGGATCAGGAGGAGAGGTGCCAGAGTGTGGGGGATAGAAAGCAGAGGGGTGTGGGACCTGGGGAACAAAGGTGCCAGAATGCACAGGTGCTGGGGAGTGAGACCCATTGGCATCTGAGTGGGTGAATGACTGGAGAACGTGTGAGTGTGTGTGAGAGAGTGTGAGGGGGAGAGAGAGGATGTGTGAGGGGGAGAGAGAGAGTATGAAGGAGACAAGAGAGAGAGTGTGTTAGGGGTAAAAAAGTGTTTGGGGGTTAAAAGACTGTGGGAGGGTATGGGGTGACGAGTGTGTGTGGAGGCAGATAGAATGTTGGGGTTAAGCGAGTGTGTGGGAGGGGGTGAGGGTCAGGTGTTAAGGGAGTGTGGACAGTTTTTTGTCTTTCTCCAATATCTGTTCCTATAATACATATGATTTGCATTATTGGCTCTGCTTAGTTTGCTTTTGAATTTTTAATATGAATGTGGCTTTGGAGCCATAGCAGCACGAACAGATCTTTATGTCTCTCTTACTATGCAAACTGATGCTCTTACCAAAAACTGCAATTCATAATTTCACAGACTTACAGTAGAGAATGCGTCATCTTCTGCTCAACCTCATGATAGAGGTTGCCCTTCCCAGCCTGCTGGGATCTGAGCCCATGGGGCCCAAAGTCCAATCTCCCAGAGAGGTGGTTCCCTCTTCCCCAACAAAGTGGATCTCCGGCAGTGGTGCCGGTGAGGAAGGGCTGCAGCAGCAATGAGGAACCAAGTCTGGGCAAGATGGAGAAATCCAGGTAAGAGGAGGATGGAGAAGGAAGAGGGCTTGAATGAGTGGGTTTGGGTGGGAAGGAAGGAAGAGAAGAATGAGTGAAGGAAGATGGGATTGGAAGAGGGATTGCAGAGTGTGTGGGGAAGGTGGTAGGCTGGGAACAGGTTGTGTGAGTCTATGTTAGCTGAAATGAGTAGATTACAATGTGGTTGGAGAGAAAGGATCTTCACTGAGTCATCTGCCACATTGAATATAGCATTTATTGCCCTGGGGAAAGAGGTATGAATTAAATGGGGTCACATTGGAAAATAGTTTGCAAGCCATATTGTGTTGTTAGAACATAGAACATAGAATATTACAGTGCAGTACAGGCCCTTCGGCCCTCGATGTTGCGCCAACCTGTGAAACCAATCTAAAGCCCAGCTAACCTGCACTATTCCAATATCATCCATACGCTTATCCAATGACCATTTAAATACCCTTAAAATTGGCAAGTCCACTACTATTGTAGGCAGGGCTTTCCACACCCTTACTACTTTCTGAGTAAAGAACCTCCCTCTGACATCTGTCCAATATCTATCACCCTCAATTTAAAGCTATGTCCCCTCATACTAACCATCTCTGTCCGAGGAAAAAGGCTCACGCTGTCCATCCTTTCTAATCTTCTGATCATCTTACATGCTTCTATTAAGTCACCTCTTAACCTTGTCTCTGACAAAAACAGCCTCAAGTCCCTCAGCCTTTCTTCATAAGACTTACCCACCATACCAGGCAACATCCTAGTAAATTTCCTCTGCACCCTTTCTAATGCCTCCACATCCTTCCTCTAATGCGGTGACCAGAACAGCACGCATTAATCCAAGTGCGGCCGCACCAGAGTTTTGTACAGCTGGAACATGACCTCATGGCTCCAGAACTCAATCCCTCTACCAATAAAAGTTAACACACTCTACACCTTCTTAACAACCCTATCAACCTGGGTGCTAACTATCAGGGATCTATGCACATGGACACCGAGATCCCTCTGCTCATCCACACTACCAAGTAACTTACCATTAGTTCAGTACTCAGTATTCCTGTTACCATTTCCAAAGTGAATCTCTTCACACTTTCTGCATTAAATTCCATTTGCCACCTCTCAGCCCAGCTCTGCAGCTTATCTATGTGCCTCTGTAACCTGCAACATCCTTCTGCACCGCCCACAACTCCACCGACTTTAGTGTCATCCGCAAATTTACTAATCCATTCTTCTACGCCCTCATCCAGGTCATTTATAAAAATGACAAACAGCAGTTGCCCCAAAACAGATCCTTGCGGTACACCACGAGTAACTGAACTCCAGGATGAACATTTCCCATCACCCTCTGTCTTCTTACAGCTAGCCAATTTCTGATCCAAACATCTAAATCACCCTCAACCCCATGCCTTTGTATCTTCTGCAAAAGCTTACCATGGGGAACCTTATTAAACACTTTACCGAAATCCATATGCACCACATCTACTGCTTTACCCTCATCCACCTCTTTGGTCACCTTTTCAAAGAACTCAATAAGGTTTGTGAGGCACGACCTACCCTTCAGAAAACCGTGTTGACTATCCCTAATCAAACTATTCCTTTCTAGGTGATTATAAATCCTGTTTCTTATAATCCTTTCCAAAACTCTGTCCACAACAGAAGTAAGGCTCACTGGTCTTTAATTACCAGGGTTAACTCTACTCCCTTTCTTGAACAAGCGAATAACATTTGCTATCCTCCAGTCCTCTGGCACTATTCCTGATGACAATGACGACCTAAAGATCAAAGCCAAAGGCTCAGCAATCTCCTCCCTAGCCTCCCAGAGAATCCTAGGATAAATCCCATCCGGCCTAGGGGACTTACCTATTTTCAGACTTTCCAGAATTGCTAACACCTCCTCCTTATGAACCTCAATCCCGTCTAATCTAATAGCCTGTATCGCAGTATTCTCCTCAACAATATTGTCTTTTTCCTGTGTGAATACTGATGAAAAATATTCATTTAGCATCTCTTCTATCTCTTCGGACTCCATGCATAGCTTCCCACTACTGTCCTTGACTGGCCCTAATCTTACCCTAGTCATTCTTTTATTCCTGACATACCTATAGAAAGCTTTAGGGTTTTCCTTGATCCTACCTGCCAAAGACTTCTCACGTCCCCTTCTGGCCCTTCTTAGTTCTCTCTTTAGGTCCTTCCTGGCTAACTTGTAACTCTCAAGCACCCTAACTGAGCCTTCAGGTCTCATTTTGACACAAGTCTCCTTTTTCCTCTTCACAAGCGATTCAACTTATTTAGTAAGCCACAGTTCCCTCGCTCGACTTCCTCCCTGCCTGACAGATACATACTTAGTATGGACCTTATCCTGTATTACATTCACTAACTGCATTGAGTGCTGAGATAACTTTTGGTGATTACATGTATTCATCAACAGTCTTGGTGGTCCAATTCTTTTCGCGTAATAAGGCAGACTTTTGTCTGTTTCCATTGCTAGTAATTCTTGGAACACTAGGGGATTATAGCTCCAGAGTCACCACTCCATATCAAACATGTTTAAACAGGAGTCTCTCCTACTCTTACCAATAACCATTGGTGTGTTGGAAGGATGTGCAGGTTGACGCACTCATGCTGTTTGACCATATTATGAGTGCACCTTCCTTGGCCATCAAGTCCTGGAGTGGGACTCAAACCTGGAGCTTCTGGGTCAGAGGTGGGTACGCTACCCACTGCGCCACAAAATCCCTCAAATTGGTTCACAGTTAGGATGGTAATAGAAAGTAAACAAAGGGGAAACTAATGTTTTTTACCACTTAAAGTTTAACTATACTTTGAAGTGATCTGATCACAAAAAGTACTACAATTACATAATTACTTGCCACAAATATGTCAGACGTTTTTGGCTTCAGCCACAAATTTTTAGACTTCTTAGCCTTTGGTCACTCTCACCCCTGCATGTAAGAGACTGTTAAAAATGAGAGCACATAAATTGTAAGTAACATATTGGCTTAGATTGGGAATTGGTTCATCTAAAACAACTTCAATCTGGAAAACCAAATATTGTTGTAATGTAATTTGATTAATGTGTTAAACCAAATCCAGAGACAATGGCCAGAGATTATCACTCCCCAAACGGTGAGATCTTAGGCAGGGTGGAGCATAAAATTGAAGGGACAGGATTCCCTCTGGGTTCCTGCCCACCCCAGCCATACTATGATTTTATACTGGAATGGGCAAGGACTTGGACAGAAGAATCACTCTTACCTCAGTTGACACCTTTAGGTGGCCAGTTATCGGTCATTTCAGGGCTATTTCCTCAATTTTTGGCTGAAGGAAAGATTGAATCTGCTGGGGGAAGGCCAAAAATCAACACGGTTGGATCTCAGGTCAGAAAGGAGGTCACCTGCATTAGAAGGCCGCTCATGAGGTCAGGTGCGCCCTCTCCCATACTGCAGATCCGGTGGCCTCCTCCCATAGCCTCTCTGCTGAGACCTTGATCGCTTCCATTGTCCCACCCCCTGTCCCCCTAGGGCCTCTTCTACTCTCCCTGTGCTGGGACCCCTCAACTTAACTGGACCTGTGCCCGGACTTCTTCTGTCCACTGTTGCTGCAGTCTCTGGCCAGCTGCTGGACAATCAGGTTGGCTGGCAGCTCTCTAAGATGGGACTTATCATAGAAGAATCATAGAAATCCTACAGTGCAGAAAGAGGCCATTCGATCCATCAAGTCTGCACTGATCACAATCCCACCAGGCCCTATCCCCATATCCCTACATATTTACCCGCTAATCCCTCTAACCTACACATCTCAGGACGCTAAGGAGCAATTTTTTTAACTTGGTCAATCAACCTAACCCGCACATCTTTGGATGTGGGAGGACACCGGAGCACCCGGAGGAAACCCATGCAGACACGAGGAGAATGTGCAAACTCCACACAGACAGTGACCCAAGCCAAGAATTGAGCCCAGGTTCCTGGAGCTGTGAAGCAGCAGTGCTAACCACTGTGCTGCTGTGCCGCCCCTCAGGACTTCCTCCTGAGTGAAGGGCAGACAGAATTCCCATCTGCGGCCATTTAATGCCCATTCAAGCATGAAATAGCGGCAGGGTAGTTGGAGTTGGCAAACATGTGTTCCCTGCTGACTCTTCAGATGGTGGGAAGCGAAACCTGCCAACCAAAAGATTCAGGCTAATGTCTTTAAGCAATCGGTATGGAGAGAAATAAACACAATCTGATGCCCAATTTTTCTCTGATAGAAACATAACCTTCACCAATCCTTTCTATCCTGACTTTGTACAAATTGTTAAAGAAAAGTTGTAGGTCAGTTTTCAGTCTTTGCAATTGTGGCACAAAATGAGATAGCTGCTACAAAACATCAGATGCCCACTTGTCTACCATCATTGCTTATTGTCCCACATCCTTTCTCAAGACAATATTGGCTATGTTGGTTTACAATATGGTGACAAAATAAATCAACAAGCACAAATCAAGCACCCTGCAACCTACATTCTGCAGTTCAGCAAAAGTTAAACATCACAATCAGTTAAACTGTGTCCTGATATATTTCACTCTAAAGCATCTTGAGAAAGAGCAATTTTATCAATTTCACTACTTCTGGCTACAGTAAAATCATTATAAGTAAGAAGAAATTAGCAGCCCCAGTCATATATGATCAAACCAAATTCTACTGCTATGTATACACAACTAAGATATCTTACATTAAGAGGTAGGAGACAGAAGATAGCAATAACAGGTAGGTACTCAAATAGGCAGATGTGATTGTTGGTGTTCCCCAAGGATCTGCTCTGCAGTTGCAGCTTTTCACTATATTTATCACTGTTTTGGATGAAGGAATTGAGAGCCGTATACGTAAGTTTGCTGACAAACCAAGTTAGGTGGCATGGTAAATGGTCTAGATAGGAGCAGAAAGTTGCATGGAATCATTGATAGATGATGTGAGTGGGGAAAACTGGGGTGGGATTTTCCGGCCACACTTACCCCAAAACCAGAAAATCCCACCCGAGGTCAACAGACCTTTGCACGGTTGGCGCCCCACAATCGCTATGATTTCCATGGAGGGTGGGATGGGAAAATTTCCCCCCTATTTATTGGAAAACATGAAGTCATCCACTTTAGACTTGAGAAATTCAGATAGATCAGAATTTTTTTTTAAAATAGCAAAAAGTCAGAAACGGATAAGCAGAGAGATGGATCCAAATACAGAAATCAAGCTAGTGGACAAGTGCAAGAATAATTTAAAAGATTAATGGAATGTTGTTCTGTATTTCAAGAGGACTACAATAGAGAAGTTACATCAGAGCTGTGCAGAACTCTGGTTAGGCCTTATCTGGAGTATTAGACCCAGTTCTGGGCAACAAACCTCAACAAAAGTATGTATGGCCCACTGTGGGTAGAGGAGGTGGATTCACAAGAAAAACATTGGGATTACAGTGATTAAAATATAAGAACTGGATGCCATGATTGACCTTGTAATCTCTTGAATATAGAAGATTAAAGAGTCATCTAACTGAGGTGTTGAAGATGATGAAGCATTTTGCCAGAGTGGATAGAGAAAAACTATTTCCTCTGATGGGAAACTCCACAATAAGAAGGATAACATTAAAATTAGATTTAGGCTATGCAGGGTGATTCCAAAGTACGTCTTTTCAAAAAGACAAGTGGAGATCAAAAACACTTTCTGGATCCTAAAAAGTTGTAAATGTGAGGTCAGGTGAACATTTCAAAACTGAAACTCGTAGACTTTTGTTATAGGCAAGTGTGTGAAGAGTTACAGAACAAAAATTGGATTAAAGGTATAGGTTAGCCATGATCTAATTGAATTGTGGAACAGGGTCAAGTAGCTGAAAGATTGTTGATCATATTCTCTTTTTTTCTCTGGTTTCTCCAGTATCTTTTTTCTGATTTATGCATGTCATGCTCCTGTATATTATGAACTTTCAGACAATACTTTTAAAATTTTGGACACAAACAATCTATCAAAATGGCCACTGCAAATCATGTGACTCTTAATATTAAGCATTCCAGACAGTCCTGAGTCTCAAGCAAGCACTTAATTATGTTTGGACATTAACAAGAAGCCGAGAAATTCGCACATCTAAGGATGGACCTAACAACAGAACTAGAGCATTTCTGCTTACTCATATTTCTGTCTCACCTTGAACAAAAGAAATATTGAAACTCAAGTTGGGTTAGATGTACGTGCAAGGGATCCCATTAAGCCTCCATGGTATATGATAGCTTCTCATTCAAACTGGACAGGATGAATTTTGAAGTGTCAAATGGCAACACAGGGGCAACACAGGGATTCTCCAGTCCCGCTGCTGTGAATGGAGATTTGGCTAAGTGCCAAATTCACTATTCTCGCTGGCAGCAGTAATGAAGCATGTGAGACTGGAGAATTCTGTTTAGGAAGTGTAATCTAAAGTCCACCTCACATTTTTTGAATTTGTACAAACCACATGATGAGCACTGCCGTGTTTTCTGTCTTTCAAAAAGACCAAAAGCTGCTTCCTTGGAGAGAGATCCATCAAAGTCCATCAGAGAAACATCAAACCAGCTGCAAGAAAACTTTGCAGCCAAGGTAGAATCATAGGATCCCTTCAGTACAGAAGGAGACCATTCGGCCCATCGAGTCTGCACTGACAACAATCCCTCCCAGGCCATATCCCCGTAATAGACAGGAAATTCTTGAAAGTGGGAGAAGTACCTGTTCCAGCTTCAATTTCCCACTCACCACCTCCCTCCCTGACTCTCTCACTCACCACTTCCCTCCCTGACGCTCCCACTCTCTACCTTCCCCCAGACCCTCCCACTCACCAGCTCTCTCAGTAACCCTCCCACTCACTGCCTCCCCTCCTGACTCTCCCACGCCATCAGCTTCCCCAATGCACCACCTTCCTCCCAAACCTGCCTGCTTATGGCCTGTCTTCCACTTGCTATGATCCTCCCCAACCTTCCTGCTCACCATTTTCCTGTTCCACCTCTCTCAATTTCTGCTCCACTTCTGAGCCCTCATTCACAGCGAGGGTTTGACTGAGGAAAACAACAAGCGGAAGAAAGTGGCAGAGGGAACTGGTGAATGGGAGGGCCAGTGATGGACGTGATGAGTGGGAGAGGTGGTGAACTGAAGAGTTGGCAGAGGTGTCAAGCTGGAGGCAGGGAGCAATGAGCTGGAAGTAAATTGATAAAAGTTAAAACTAAGTTATCAAGAGATAGTAAATGTACTTTGGAGCCATTTAGATCCAAGGCAGCCAGCAGGGGCATTGGATGGAATTACGATGAGGAGACTGTGGTGTAGTATTAATGTCATTGGACTATAATCCAGAAGTTTAGGGACTTGGGTTAAAGTCCCACCATGGCAACTGGTAGGATTTAGATTCAGCTAATTGGTCTGGAAGACAAAGTAATGGGGGACTATGAAGTTGTTTAAAAACCCATATAATGTGCTAATGTCCTGCAGGGAAGGAAATAATGTGATGATTCAGGCCTACAGCAATGTGGTTGACTCTGAACTGCCCTCTGAAATGGCTAACATGTCACTCAGTTCAAGGGGAATGAGGGATGGGTAACAAATGCTAGCCTTGCCAGCTTCACCCACATCCCACGAATGAAAAAAGAAAAACATCAGTAACTTGATAGTACAAACCTTGAACATTGTTTAATTCAAAAGGCACAATGTCTGAACAAGTCCTTTTTGCCCAGAGAGAGGTCCCTGCTTATGAATATATGTATCTTCTAGCAAGCATAAATTTGACACGTTGTTAACCAGACTAAGAATCTTTAATTGTTCATGTAATTCTTAGCACACTCACAATTGTTCAACAAGTGCGGCACATTCTTAGAATCATATTTATTATTAGACATCATGTTCTCAGTTTCGTAAGGACCAGTTGGTTGCATATGGTCAATACTCTGCCTATTGTGAATAGTCTTCTTCCCCACTCTCCCATTCAGTCCCTCCCTTCTGACACTCCTTCCACCTTCCTCCCTGACCTTTCTGCTCCGCACATCTCCAGTGCTGTTTGACATGATCTGCCAATACTTTGGGACATACAGCTCCGTACCTGTCATCAATGTATTAAGCTGTACTGCACTGGCTATGCCTGCAAAACTCAGCGTGGGGAACAATAGTTCCCGAGTGCATTCCCCATGGGAAAACCTTGAACAATCAAAGTTGACTTGCCAACAACCGGGCACCTCTTTAGCAGGCAGTATAAATTGTTTCTCCGGTTGAAATTTGGCATTCTTGCATCTGCTCTGACGAGTGCAAGACCACTTCGGGAAAAAAAGATGTTTTTATTGTAAAATTACAGGTCAGGATCGTAACCCACCCTTATTACATGTTTTCTTATGGGAAAGTGATTTACGTTTTAACACGTTTTCATTTGGAGCACATGTGGGGTGTTAAATGACGCTCATAGAATATAAGGAACTAAGCGATTTACACAAGTATCTAAACTCAGAGGGGCCAACGCTGAAGAAATGGGCGAAGCCAGATTTACGATAATAAGGAAGATTTCAAGTATCGCAATATTGAAGTACAGTAACTTCCGAGACCAAGAGGGGATGCAAGTTGCAGTGACAGATGTGCGAGCTGGGTGCTGTGAGGTGTGGCTCAGCACGCTGTCTCAGGAATCAGTTATGGTGCACCCTGTACATTGAGCAGCCCGCCCGCTCTGCCAGGAGCAAGTGGCTTTCAGCAGTTACCCACCGCCGGCTCCGGGCCACTCCTTCAACCGCAGCAGGTAAGGGAAGGGCAGTTCGGAGCGTGTGCTGATAAACCCATTCGAGCATTGCATGAATGAGAGAGCCCGAGATAGTGACAGATTGCAGCCCCGACTGAAGGAAGGTAACCTTTCAGTTCTTGACAGCGAAGGAAGATTCACCAGTCCGTTTAGCACAGGAGGCGGAACTATTTGAAAAGAAAGAATGGTCCTCTGCATCACTTCATGTGTACACTTCAGCATTCCATTCAATTTTTACTCTGATATTTGCAAACAAAATCGCGTCGAGTTAACTTTATTTAAAATGCATCTTGTTCAGGGCACCGGGAGAGAGACAATGAGTTGCGTGGGATTGAATGATTTAATATTAATACTTTCCACTAACTTCCCGTGCCTGACTTACGCGTAGATTGATTATCTAATTCCATCTCCTTACTAAGCAACCGGTTGTCTTTCACTTTTATTGGCGTTTCTCTCGATTGCTGGAAGCTGCGTTTGTTCTTTCATCCTTTTTTTAATCTGACTTTCTAGGGCATTGCGCTGTGATTTCCTCCAATCCAGTCCTGTAACGCTGTGTTAACAGCAGAGACACACACACACACACATGCAGTGACCGCAGTGGCTATCCCGTGGGATGGATGGTGCAATTCCTCGCCTGAACTGACAGTTCCACCGGGAGTCGAGGTTGGGAAGACCGGGATGTCGTACCTCAACGGCGCATCGGTTGGATTCCCCATGCACAACCTCCAGGAGCAAGTGCAAAGCTCGAGTTCCCAACTGTTGACTGTCAACGGGAACCGAAAAGCCCCAGCGTTTTTAGGAGTGGCTGAGGATGTGGCTGACACTTGCTACTCTCCAGTTTCACTTGAGCAAGAAGATGTCGTGGTTAATAATGGATCAAGCGTTGCTTGCAATCCGGAGGCGGCGGATTCTCCGGATTCAACTCTCCCCATGCATAATGCATCTATGGCCGCCTCGGAGACGCGCAAGAACAGCACGTCCACTCGGTTTTACCGTCCTTACATGACCAAGACTAGCATGCAGGGAGATGTGTACAACTTCTTAGAAAGACCCAGCGGCTGGAAATGCTTTATGTATCATTTCGCGGTGTAAGTATCGGCACAAAAGCACATCTGTGCACGGTTTGATGTTGAATAGGGAGTGTTCGAGGCAGTTGCTTCCCAACAGCGGGTCCCCTGCCAGGATAAAACATGTGCTCTGGGAATTGGTAACAGTAGTAACAAAACCAAACATTGAAGCTCTTAACTGCGAATCGTCAAAATAAGCTTGGCCACAAATTTAATACAATGTGTAAACTTTTTGGAGTTATAGGAGTAAGGGATTTTCTCAGTGTGAATGTAAGCCTACTTGTGACTAATAGATAATTCTAAGCGTTCTGAATAATAAGCCAGTTGGGTACCTATCTCACCCTAACCTCCGGCTACAATGTTACAACTCGTTGCAATGTAAGCTTTCGTGCAAATAACTGTATCGTTTGAATGTCCAGTTCTTGACAGAAAATTGTCTTCTTTGACGATTGTTATGTAACTGATTTCCCTGCGTCAAAATGAGGCGTTGCCTGAAGCACTCTTGTCCTATCTGTGATGTTTAATGTAGGCGTTTTCCTTCCCGCCACCCTCTTCCGAAAGTTTTTGTTTAGCTGTATAGTGTGCCGGCTAAGAGGAATCAATGATCACCGTGTTTTCCACCTATGGAAACGACTTTTCCTGACTGTAGGTTGAACCTAAGCGTTTGTTAAATTGGAAACTATCTTTTTTTCCAGTCCGAACTTCTAAACGATAGTCTGAAATGTTTAATGGAAACTCCGGATTAATAATTTTAGTTCAGTTCAGAACTGACCTGCGGGACCCATGCGCTCATGACAGGGTCTGTCCATACCTCTTTAAATAGTAGCGTGTGGATGAGTTGTTATAAAGAGTATCAACGCTTTATTTATGCCTATTAAAATAACAATTTAATTTCCAGCAGCCTGCTGCTTACCGGATCTCAGCGAGAACAAAGGAATCACCTTACCAGTCACCTGATAAATCCCATTATGAGGATGACTCAGACCTACAGCAATTTGCATCTCCAGTCCCAAGTCATTTGAGTACATTTACTGAGTCTTTTGATGATCTCTGGAACATTACTGTTTTAATCCAAAAGTCCTTGGCTGGAATTTTGACCAGGCGTTTGGCAGTGGATTGGGAAGTGGACAGGCTGGCACAGGAAGGTGTGGAAGAATGCCCGCCATCCTCCCACCCGCCATTTTTACCAGTGGGAGGAAAGGGAACAGATGTAGCGCCCACTAAGAGCTCCCTTACACGGTTGTGGGCCACTTCCCACGTCCATGGACACCTTGCCTACGCAGGAGGTTTGCCACTGGTTAGGGAAACTGTAATGGAACCCGGCAGCTCCAAGGAACACTTCCTCGGCACTCCATGGCCCCAGGGCAGTGGCACCACCTGCCCTCAGGGAGTGACCTCCATCTCCGCCCTGTTACCTTTCTGCCCAGCAACCCCACATAGCCCTCAAGTTGGTGCCTCACTATTGAAAACTACTTAGCTCCCGGCCCTCTTGAAGCACTTGGGATTGGTAGCCGCTGTTCATTAGGGACAGGGGATCCGGATGCACTGCCAGGAATAACCCACTCTCGGCTCCGCCGCTGGCTGAACAGTAGCACAGTGGTTAGCACTGCTGCTTCACAGCTCTGGGGATGTGGGTTCAATTCCCGGCTCGGGTCACTGTCTGTGTGGAGTTTGCACATTCTCCTCGTGTCTGCGTGGGTTTCCTCCAGGTACTCCGGTTTCCTCCCACAGTCCAAAGATGTGCAGGTTAGGTTGATTGGCCATGCTAAAATTGCCCCTTAGTGTCCTGGGATGTGTAGGTTAGAGGGATTAGCGGGAAAATGTGTAGGGATATGGGGATAGGGCCTGGGTGAGATTGTGGTCGGTGCAGACTCGATGGGCTGAAGGGCCTGTTTCTGCACTGTAGGGTTCTATGTTCTGAAGCAGGATTGCTCCTGTTTTTGACCCTGACAGCAGAATTATTGTGGCACAATTCTGGCCCTTGTTGTGGCTCGATCTTTAGTAGAAATATGTTTTAGAAACAGAAATTTTATCCCATCCTGACTGATATCTGGGTATGAGGATACTGAAAGCACTGCTTAACTATGAGACATGGCCGTATTCTGGGAGGCATTGGAAATGCTGCTACATTCTGGATTCAGTTTAATCTACTTTTTGAGGTAGCAGGTTTGTATGTAGGAGAGGTCCTTGGAAGCTGCAAAGGCACTCTAAATGATTTGTTGCCTTGAATTTTGGTGTAGCCTTAATGTTATTTACTTTTGCAGTTTAATGACCCACAGATTATTTTGACCAGATATTTATTTTGGGAATGGCTCTGCCTTGCACAATGGGGAAGGCATCTTCCTGTAAAAGTAAGTAAAACTGCCATTGTCCCAGATAACTATAGGCATTGATTAGTGGTGATTTAACCTGAGGATCACCACACCTCAGGCGAGGGGTGAGATTGAGAAGATGGGGCCTTCATGAATAACCTCAACCAGTACAGGAATTGAACACACACTGTTGGCATCACTCTGCTAACCAGCCAACTGAGCTAAATCAAGTTTGTGCTTTCTCCTCCTGCCTGCGTGGATTTCCTCCCAGAGCTCTGGTTTCCTCCCAGAGTTTGCGGTGTTGATGGTAGTCATGATGTGGAGATGCCGGCGTTGGACTGGGGTAAACACAATAAGAAGTCTCACAACACCAGCTTAAAGTAAATAAACCTGTTGGACTTTAACTTGGTGTTGTGAGACTTCTTACTGTGTTTACCCCAGTCCAATGCCAGCATCTCCACATCATGACTACCATCAACACTGCAAACTGCCGGATCCAAGTGGAGAGGGTCTCCAAGAAGATTGTGCATATCAACATATAAACCTGTTGGACTTTAACCTGGTGTTGTGAGACTTCTTACTATGTTCCTCCCACAGTCCAAGGATGTGCAGGTTAGGAGGATTGGCCATGCTAAATTGCCACTTAGTGTCCTAAGATGTGTAGGTTAGTGGGATTGGCAGGTTAAATACATGGAGTCACAGCGATAGGATCTGGGTAAGATGCTCTGTCGGGGAGTTGGTACAGACCTAATGGGCTGAATGGCCTCCTTCTGCACTGTAAGGATTCTATAACTTCATGATATTGTTGTTAATATACTCCAGTACCATTTTTTTGAATTTTTATTCTTGGGTTGGTAATACCAGTCTATTTATACTGTGACTGGGGCCACTGATAAAAATCCCTTCTCAGCCTTGTGTCCCTTCCTCAGCTTTATTGGCAACAAAATTGATGTGGGCACCTTAACACAAGAAGCAAAAACTCTCACCATGTGAAGTGATGTGGGGTCAAGGTTGCATTCATGTGGCTGGGAGAAGTTCTACCCAACGCATCTCTATTCCTGAAATGGCCTCCCTCCAAATTTCAGCACTTTAATTGGTACCTTTTGCCCTTCATTGCTCTGAGTGGATGTACTAACAGGCAGACAAAGAATATGCTTCCCAATGAGTTGCTTTTGGTTAGAGGAGACTAACAAACCTGGCTTCCCAGTTTTGTGATGCTTTACTAGCAGTTACAAGACTGCAAAATAATTAGCGTATTTGTCTAACGTCTTGAATGCTGCACTCCTGATCAAATAAGTGCACTCTTAAATTCTTTGCACATGAATATGACTTGACATTGTACCTCAAACTCTGTGAATTTTATCTTCAGTTATGTTTCTAAATTGTACAATAGGAGCAGATCCTGCTGTACACTGATGTTATATTTTAAGACTTGCTTTGGGTCTATAGGGAGGAGAAGGAAAGATAGGCTGGGTGAATGGGCCAGGAAATGGCAAATGGAATTTAATGTTGGCAAGTGTGAGGTGGTCCACTTTGGTAGGAAGAATGGTAGGAAGGACTATTACTTACGTGGCGAAAAACTGCAGCAGGCGACGGTGCAGAGGGACCTCGGGGTCCTTGTGCATGAGTCGCAAAAACCCAGCCTGCAGGTGCAGCAGGTGGTCAGGAAGGCGAATGGGATGCTGGCCTTCATAGCGAGGGGGATTGAATATAAAAGTAGGGAGGTCTTGCTGCAGCTGTATAGGGCATTGGTGAGGCCGCAGCTGGAGTACTGTGTGCAGTTTTGGGCGCCGCACCTGCGCAAGGATATTTTGGCCTTGGAGGGAGTGCAGAGGAGGTTTACTAGGCTGATACCGGAGTTGAGGGGGTTGAGCTATGAGGAGAGGCTGAATAAACTAGGCTTG
Organism: Carcharhinus amblyrhynchos; assembly: GCF_965287045.1. Classification (NCBI taxonomy): domain Eukaryota; kingdom Metazoa; phylum Chordata; class Chondrichthyes; order Carcharhiniformes; family Carcharhinidae; genus Carcharhinus; species Carcharhinus amblyrhynchos. Next base: position 97,049,416 of record NC_137329.1, on the reverse strand, counting down.
TACTCGTTGGAGTTTAGAAGAATGAGGGGAGATCTCATTGAGACGTATAAGATGATGAATGGGATGGATAGGATAGAGGTGGAAAGACTCTTCCCGCTCAAAAAAGACAGTAGGACTAGGGGGCACAGCCTCAAGATAAAGGGGGGGCAGTTCAGAACGGAGTTGAGGAGGAACTTCTTCACTCAAAGGGTGGTGAATCTCTGGAATTCTCTGCCCGTTGAAGTGGTGGAGGCTGCCTCGCTAAATATTTTTAAGAAGCGGGTTGATGGGTTTTTGATAAGAGAGGGGATTAAGGGTTATGGGGAGAGGGCGGGAAAGTGGAACTGAGCCACGACAGATCAGCCATGATCTTATTGAATGGCGGGGCAGGCTCGAAGGGCCAGATGGCCTACTCCTGCTCCTATTTCTTATGTTCTTATGTTCTTATGAAGAGTAGCTGCGCTGGTATCCATAGACACACCATGTAGGGATACTTAAGGATTATTTTGGCTAAGGCAGTTGCTTAAACATGAGCTCATTAAACTTTATGGCAACTGTCATTTCCCCAAACAGCATATCTGTACACAAATGAGATGAGCATTATTATGAAAGTGCTCATCTTACTTTTTTAAAATGTCTGTCAGATGCAGTTAATCACCTAAATAGAATAGAAATGAGTGAATGTGAATGATCTGGCATAGCCAATGCATTAAATGAAAGGGAATGAAGATTCACTGGGTACCAATTCAAATGGATTTCATAATTATCCCGGATATCTGTTGTACTAGATTAACTGATAAATTAATATTTCCCTTTTGATCAATACTTTTCCTTTCCACTGTTTACAGTTTTACTTGCTGCTCACCACTTTTATTATCACAGTAATGAAGAAAATATTCTGGGACCATACTTGCCATCTTTAGTTTTCTTGTTTTACCAAAGCAATTTTAACTTGTTCAGCATATGTTCTGCCCTATTATTTGTCTGTAGGTTTCTGACTAGCGTTTCTTCTAGTACATTGAGGTGACCAGATAAGAGGCATTTATTATAATAGGCAGAAGTAAAATCTATGACAAAATATGACAAATATAACGAAATGCAGGCTGCACTGGGAAGATTTGTCAAAATGAGTGGCTGTAATCTTTGACTGAAAATGAAAAACACAATCATGAAGGGACGCTGTTGGAAAAATAAACTAAAATAGTGTTCCAAAGAGATTAGTAAATGGAATACAGCTTTAAATGTTTGCTCTGTTTGGCATTTTGACTAGGTGCCTGTGACATATGAGATGCAGGAGACAGTGCAAAAGAATGAGAGATGACAAATGATCCCTTGTTTCAAATCATAATGCCAAGATGTTGAGCTTTGACAAGGAAGCATCATTTGCACATTTTAGGAAAGATTGGGGAAAATAAAATATAAAATTTTTGAAGGGAAATTGTTGAGATGACTGTAGAGTATATTTTATGTAAATTCAATGATCAGAAGACAGAAGCAGAAAGAACTGCAAATAACTTAGGTGAACAAATAATTTTATCATGCACTGATCTTAAAATCATGATATTGCCTCATCACATAAACTGCTCCTTAATATTGTAAACAATGATGCTAACAGTGAAAAGGGAATTCTGAAAGGTTAGAAATTTCTTTATGCCGAGAGCTGTTCAAACATGCAATTCTACACCACAGGCAGCAATTGAGATGAAGATCATGGCATCTTTGAGCAGAAGAATTGATAAGTATTTGAAACAGAATATAGCAAGAGTCTATGAAAAAATCACACACTAATTTTGATTTGCTCCAGCAGACGTCCTACACAATGAAAATAGGACAAATGGCCATCTTTGTGCCGTTGACTCCTATGGATTCCTGGAATAGAAAGTTCTCACTCTGCTAGTCATCCAAGCTCACTTGCATTAGTAGTCTCGCTGGTGAAGGGTCTCACAGTGATGATCATGTATGATTCCCATCAATGGGGACCTGTAGTGATGGCATTGTTGGTAAGACCGAAAGCCATTGAGGCCCACTGGGAGGTTGGGGGGGAAGGGGGGTCCTCTTGAGCAGTGCCAACCTGGAACCCTGGCAGTGTCTGGCATCCTGTCTCTGCCCACCGACAGCCCACATAGGCAGTGCCCACTCAGCAACGGACAGTGCCAAGAGGATGGGACTTGAGAGGTGCAGGGCCTACTGGGAGGAGGCAGAGTTTGAAGGGGGCAGAGGATGCTGTGCAACTCTGATTGGGGTGGGGAAATGCTGCTTACTGTGCAGTCAGTGATTGGATGGTCCATGGAGGGTGGGGGGAAAGATGATCACCTATGAATATAGCTGCGGGGAGGCAGTATCAGATGTCTGATGGCTGTTGCACAGAACAGAGAGATCTGCACATGTGTACTGGTGCCCTCTGCTGCAGTTTGCTGGCTTTCAGGCAATCTTGGGCACTGCCCCTCCCTTTACTGGTAGGAAACAAATCTTGCTTCATTGGAAGCTGATATAGGCAACTCTATTGTCAGTAAAAGCAAAAACTGGATTTGTAAGAAAAGGACTCAATGCTAACCCTACACAACACAGAAGATCATTAATTGATGAAACAGCTGGGTTGGGTCAAGGTATTTTCCTCAGGAAGACCCTGTTTGAATGATTCTCTGGGGCCGTAATGACAGCCTGCAACAAGCATTACCTGTTTGCTTTGTCTGGTTTGTGACTCCACTACAGAAGCATTTTCCTTTGGCACACTGTAACCTCAGTTCTGCTCAAGTTCTTTTGATGCCATTGTCACAAACTCTGCTGATATTGAGGATAGCTACTCATGCCCCTTGCATTTTGGAGGATCAAATTTAGATACGAGTTATACTATAAATGGCAGAACCCTTAGGGACATTAATATACAGAAGGTGTGCAGGTCCACAGTTCCCCAAAAGTGTCAACACAGGTGGCCAAGATGAATAAGAAGACATATGGCATGCTTGCCCCAGTTGGGTCATTAAGTACAGGAGTTGGGAAATCATGTTGCAATTATATGAAACCTTGGTTAGGCCGCATTTGGAGCATTGCATGCAGTTCTGGTCACCACACTATCAGAAGGACATGGAAGCTTTGGAGAGAGTGCAAAGAAGGTTCACCAGGATATCACCTGGCCTCGAGGGTGTTGGCTATGAGGAGAGGCTGAATAAACTCAGAATGTTTTCACAGGAAAGACGACGGCTGAGGAGAGACCTGGTAGAAATCGACAAAATTATGAGTGGCATAGGGGTGGGTAGTCAGAGGCTTTTTCCCAGCATGAATGTGTCAATTACAAGGAGGTACAGGTTCAAAATGAAAGAGGAAAAGTTGAAGGGAGATGTGCAGGGTAAGTTTTTCATGCGGAGAGTGGTGGGTGCCTGGAACACGCTGCCAGAGGATGTGTTGGAAGCAGACACATTAGTCATTTAACAGGCATTTAAATGGGTGCATGAAGAGGGAGGAAATAGAGGAATACAGACTAAGGGAAGGTTTTGTTTGTTAGGGCATCAAGATCGGCATAGGCTTAGAGGGTGGAAGGGCATGTTCCTGTGTTGTACTTTTCTTTGTTCTTTGGTCTACAGTTAAATATACACAGGGGGAGGGCATTCATTGAAATGATTATTTGAATACATGTAAAGAAACACTTACTGGCATTCATGATGGGGAATAGAGTTAGGAGCTGTACACTTGTAGTGTTTCACTTTGTGAATGAGTCCTAAAGTGAGTAAAAATTGTTTTCTGGTCTCTTTCTTCAACTGGCGATCAGGAGTTTATCATGGAGACATTGGACTCTAATCATTCTGATTTTCTCATGACATTGGAACGCTGGGAATGATACTGTAAATGATCAATTTACATAATATATTAACTTTACACCATCTCTACAGTGTAGCAAATGAAAACCACAGTCTACCAGCTGTAAATCTTTCTGAACACCAATGGGGACTAAACCAAACTTAACATCGAGGAAGAACATCTCATTATGCCCATTTGATTTGCATTAATTATTCCCAATGGGATATTGTTAAGATTTTGACCAGAATTTAATATGAAACTGCATGCACTGAGTTTGGTCCAACATGCCTTTCATTGTCAGACTTTCATTTTCATGAATAAAGAGAAAACTGGAGATCAGAAATAAAGATCAGCAAACATCTGAAAAGAAAATGACTTTTCAAATTGTATACTTTTCGGGCTATATTTTTTGATTATAGAGAACAGAGCTCATTGATGCAAAAACATTTTGAGTTGCAGTATTCCTATTCCTGAACTAGGAGAGTGATTGTCAATTGAGTATAAATGGTAAAATTAAACTAGCTAATTAAAGTAATGAATAACAAAGAAAGGACAGCTTATAGTTATATAGTGCTTTTCATGTTTACCACACATCTTAAGTGCTTTTACAGCCAATGAAATACTTTTGATATGTAGTCACTGTTGTGATGTAGGAAACACAGCAGCAGCAGCAGCAGCAAACTCCCATGAACAGCAATGAGCAGGTCATATGATGTTTATTGAGTGATAAATATTGGTCAGGACACAGGAGAGAACTCCCCTGCTCTAATATACCTGGTTACGGCACAGATCCCCATAATGAATAACATTATCACCCATATATATAATCTTCCACCAAATTTGTATTTATAGCTGTCCATTTACTTCTCTTATTGTCCAATCCCTGTTGTAATTGATGGCTTATTCAGTAATGCAAAGTACTGCTCTTTCTCCCATTCTGATTCTTTAGATTTGTATCCCCCGGTACGATATACTTTCTTCAGATTGCATCGTCATAGAATATTCTTGGAGAGAATCTAACGAGGGAACCAATAAGAGATTATCTTTATGAATAAACAAAAAGTAGCTTATGTGGAAGGAAAATGCCCAGGTGATGTTCATATTACATGAACAGAGTTTCAAGAAGTTGACAGACTAGTTAGATGCTGATCGTATCCATTCAATATAAAGGAGCAATCAACAGAGCAAGTTGTCTCAAGATACATATAACCAAAATTGGCATATCGAATAAAGGGCATTTTGGAGGATGGATTGGAATTTGATTGATGGACAGAAAATAAAAGTTTGGATTTAAACAATGTCGCTCAAATTAATGAGGTTTTAAATATTGTGACCTAGATTGGTATAATTTTGTTATCGCGACATGAAGAAGATTTGGACTGGAGTGTAGGAAACAAGATTTTAATATCTGCTGACCACACAAAAGTGGAGGGATATGACAAACAGTGAAGCAGAAGGGAAAAAATAGGAAATTAAGTTGTAATTCCACTATTAAGTTATGACAAACATCTCTGTCAAGTAGCAGAAAATGTTTATTAGCAAACAATGCCTTCAGTGAGGCCAATGCTTGAGTACTCAGGATAAGTGACTAATCTAAATCTTGTTTAGTTCTATAAACACTGTGTTACAGCTTTGGCCATAGGATGAAAATAAGACCCTTTCAATAACAAAATTCCAAACAGCAAGTAACATTGAACTATAACTTATATTTTGTATGAATCGACAGAACACTTTGCAATGCTTTGCTCTAATTGTTTTCTCACTTGTGCAAATAATTGAAGTTGGAAGTCTGAGTACTCTTAGTGCCTAGTGTTATGTGTACCCAAGTTGACTGTAGCCTGGTGTTATTTGTACCCAGATATTCGACACAGGAAGGGAGCTTGCTGTGTTATTGTATAAAGTGAACCTACATATGGCCTTCAGTTTCCCGCCATATCATAACATAAGAACATAAGAAATAGGAGCAGGAGTAGGCCATCTAGCCCTTCGAGCCTGCCCCGTCATTCAATAAGATCATGGCTGATCTGATGTGGCTCAGTTCCACTTTCCCGCCTTCTCCCCATAACCCTTAATCCCCTTGCCTATCAAAAACCTATCTACCCACGTCTTAAATATATTTAGCGAGGCAGCCTCCACCACTTCAACGGGCAGAGAATTCCAGAGATTCACCACCCTTTGAGTGAAGAAGTTCCTCCTCAACTCCGTTCTAAACTATCCCCCCCTTATCTTGAGGCTGTGCCCTCTAGTCCTACTGTCCTTTCTGAGCGGGAAGAGCCTCTCCACCTCTATCCTATCCATCCCATTCATCATCTTAGACGTCTCAATGAGATCTCCCCTCATTCTTCTAAACTCTAATGAGTACAAGCCTAGTTTATTCAGCCTCTCCTCATAGCTCAACCCCCTCAACTCCGGTATCAACCTAGTGAACCTCCTCTGCACTCCCTCCAAAGCCAAAATATTCTTGCAAAAGCACGGCGACCAAAACTGCACACAGTACTCCAGCTGCGGCCTCACCAGTGCCCTTTACAGTTGCAGCAAGACTTCCCTACTTTTATACTCAATCCCCCTCGCTATGAAGGCCAGCATCCCATTCGCCTTCCTGACCACCTGCTGCACCTGCAGGCTGGGTTTTTGCGACTCATGCACAAGGACCCTGAGGTCCGTCTGCACCGTAGCATGCTGCAGTTTTTCACCATGTAAGTAGTAGTCCTTCCTACCATTATTCCTACCAAAGTGGACAACTTCACACTTGCCAACATTAAATTCCATTTGCCAGTTCCTGGCCCATTCTTAAACAATGGCGTAACATTTGCCATTTTCCAATCTTCCGGCACTTCCCCAGAATCCACAGATCCCTTGGTTCCCACACGCTCAAACATTTCTTGATCTCCATCTTGAATGTACACAACAGTTGAGCATCTAGAGAATTCCAAAGATTATCTAAGTGAAGAATTTCTCCTGCTCGCAGCCCCCTTATCCTGAGACTATTATGATCCCTAGTTCTACACACTGCAGCCAAAGGAAACAACTTCTCAGGATTTACCCAATTAAGTCCTCTAAAAATTTTATATGCTTCAATGAGATCAACTCTCAGTCTTCTAAATCCTAGAGAGTGTAAGCACTTTCTACTCAATCTTTCCTCATTGGACAACCCTTTCATCCCAGGAATAAATCTAATGAACCTTTTATTGCACCTCCACTAAGACAAATGTTTCCTTTCTTGGATAAAGAGGTCAAAATTAGTCACAGTATTCCAGATGTGATCTCAACAAAGCGGTATAGATTTGTAACAAGACTTTCTTATTCTTAGACTCCAATCCAAAAGAGGCTAACGTACTATTTGCCTTCCTAATAGATTCCTTTATCCACATGTTAACTTTCTGTGATTTATGTCTAAGGACAACTAAGATCCTTTCCTATCAACATTTACTAGCGTCCCACTTTTTAAAGAATTCTGTTCCTACCAAAGTGTTCAATTTCCTAGCTCCACATAGGTATTTAACTAGTCTATATCCCTTCGCAGTCTCTCTGCATCTCCTCAGTTTAATTTTCTACAAAGCTTTGTGTCGATTGCAAATATTAAATATTATGCATCGTCCCTTCATTTAAGTCATTTATATAAATGGTAAGTTGCTGACACCCAAGCACTGATCCTTGCAGCCCACTGCTAGTTACAGTCTGCCAACCTCAAAATGAACCATTTATTCCTGCTCTCAGTTTTGTGTCTGTTGATCAATTCTTGATCTATGCTAATATATTACCCCCAATCCCATGAGCTCTAATCTTATTCGACTGTCTCTTGTATCGCATCTTATGGAATGCCTTCTGAAAATACAAATATATGATGTATCCACAGGTTTCCCCTTAACTATCCTGCTAGTCACATACTAAAAAAACTCTAATAGATTTGTCATACATGATTTCCTGCTCATAAAACCATTTTAACTCTGCCCCATCATATGGTGATTTTTCAATTGCTCTGTTTTCATGTCCTCCAGTCTTCAGACTGTAAAATATGTCATGCAATGTGGTGGTCGTGAGAGAGTAAAAGTGTAAAGTTCAGTTCCAGGAATAAAAGATTATATTTATGAGAAATGTCTAGAGAATTAAAGTTTGAAGGCAAATAAGGAAAGATTATTTTCTTGGTGGAGCTTTCATGAATGAGGAGCATAAATTCAAAATTATCATGAAGGAAATGAAGAGAGAGTAGGGGAAAGTTACTTATGCTGATAGCTATCAGAGCAGGGGGTGCTTTGCAAAAGAGAATTATTGAAGAAAATACCTTGGCATCCACTGCTTCTGCTATGCAAGTGTATTGAAATCAAGTTTGGTGGTACACGTTTTTCACTTGTTAACCAAAAATACAGTTAGCCATAACCAGGTCCCAATTATCTACATATGGACAACATATTGGTCAATATTGGGTAAATGAGCTGCTTATATATATATTATCACTGTAAGATTTAACCTGAAAGCAGCATAATAATTACAATTGATTGGATGGAGAACCCAGTGGACTACTTATTATAGGAAAGGGTGGTATTTATGTCATGCACTATTTGATTCACCTTGAGGTTGCTAATCTCAGTTTAGTTCATAAGAAATGTAGGTTTGCTTTTGCAATTTACCTTTTCATTATTTTGGCAGCAAACTTGAATTCTAACAGCCCTGAAATAAAGTGATTAGGAAGAGGCTTAGCATAAATATGTTAGGTAAACCTGAAACACAACTTCAATTTAAGCTGTGGCATAGATTCAAACTGGCAGTAGATCTGATGTCTAAAGCTCCTCACAGTGCTCCACGTTTGAGTACCTTCTGGATAGGAATTCCAAGTGTCAGCGATAGACCAAATTCTTGGAAAGGCATGTAATTTAGAGTACATTTGTATATTGCAAAATGGTTTGTATTTTGCTGTAAACCTTTACCTTAGATCCAGAGTTGGGCTCACCCTGATTCTGAAACACTCCAGATCCCTTAGTTTCCCAAGAGACCCAAAATATATCTTGGTTTTAAATATAGTCAACGATGGATTATCCAGAATCCTCTGGAGCAGAGAATTCCAAAGATTGACAACACTTTGAGTGAAGAAATTTCTCCTGAATGATCGATCTCTTATCTGAGCCAGTGCCCCTATGGTTTAGATTTCCCACCTGATGAAAACAATCTCTATGTCTACCAGTCAAGCTCCTTTAGAATCTTGTATGTTTCAATGACATCACCTCTCATTAATCTAAACTGCAGAGTATATAGGCCCAATTTACCCATCCTCTTATCAGAGGACAGTGTTGTCATCCCAGGGACCAGTCTATTGAACCTCCACTGTATTGTCTCCAATGCACATACTTCCTTCCTTAAATATGAAGAGCAAATGTAGAGACCCGACTCAAAGAACATGAATGGGTGTTAAATATTCTTTAATACAAGGTATTTAGGAAAGGTAGGAAAGGAAGAAAATGGGGAGAAGTGGTGCTATTGATTAAGAGAACATTGCAATGTTGGAGAGAAGGGATATTTCAGCAGGTTAAAGACTGGATTTATTTGGGCAGAACTAAGGAACGAAAAAGGTGCAATTGCATTGGTCAATGTATTCCATATGGCACCAACTATTGGAAAGGTTGTGGAGAAACAAAGAGGTGCAATAATTATTGAGTAGTTATAACAGGGGATTTTAATTATCCAAATATAGATGGACATGGTAAGGGCAGAGAAGGGCACAAGTTCCTGGAGTGTGTCCAGGAAAATTTTCTACAGCAGTATGTTTCCAATCAGATGAGAATGAAGGCATTGCTGAACCTTGTTCTTGGGAATGAGGTGGGCCAAGTGGATCAAGTGCCAGTTGGAGAATATTTAGGGGACAGTGATTATTATATAATAAAGTTTAGGCTGACTGTGGAAAAGGACAGAGAATAATCCAGAGAAACAATAATTCACTTGGGGTAAATGCATTTTCAGTGGGATGGGAATAGATCTGGGCTGAATAAATTGGAGTCAAGGATTGGCACAAAATTAATTGATGAACAATGGACTATCTTCAAAGAAGAGGTCATTTGGTTCAGTCAAGGTATATGCCCTTGAAAGAGGAAGGTAGGGCAAACAAATCCAGAGCTCCCTGAATGACAAAAGGGATAAAACTTATTTTGGTTTGATTTGTTATTGTTACATGTATTGGTACATTGTTTCTTGCGCACTATACAGACAAAGCATACTGTTCATAGATAAGGAAAGGAGAGACTGCAGAATGTAGTGTTACAGTCATAGTCACAGTGTAGAGAAAGATCAACTTAATGTGAGTTAGGTCCATTCAAAAGTCTGATGGCAGCAGGGAAGAAGCTGTTCTTGAGTTGGTTGGTACGTGTCCTCAGATTTTTGTATCTTTTTCCTGCCAGAAGAAGGTGGAAGAGACTATGACGGGGTGTGTGGGGTCCTTAATTATGCTGGCTGCTTTTCCAAGGCAGCAAGAAGTGTAGACAATGTCAATGGGCGGGAGATTGGTTTGAGTGATGGACTGGGCTTCCTTCATGACCCTTTGTAGTTTCTTGCAATCTTTGGAAGAGCAGGAGCCATTCCAAGCTGTGATACAACTAAAAAGAGTGCTTTCTATGGTGCATCTGTAAAAGTTGGTGAGAGTCATAAGATAAAGAAGACAATTTTGCTTATGACAGATATCAGATAGAAAATTGAGAATTAGGCTGAATATAGAACGTTGAAAGGGGAGGTGAAATGCAATGAAGAGAAGCAAAGAGGGAGTTTGAAAAGAGACTGGCAGCCAACATAAAAGGGAATCTCAAAGTCTTCTATAGGCACACAAATAGTAAAAGTGTGGTGAAAGGAGCATTGGTGCCAGCTAGGGAACAAAAGGGGAATTTATGCATAGAGGCAGATGGATTAAGTGGATACTTTGCATCTGTCTTTACCAAGGAAGATGTTATTTAGTAAAAGAAGAGCTGATTCAAACATTATAAGCGTTTGAAATTGATCAGGAGGAGATGTTTGACAGGCTGTCTAAACCAAGACTGGATGAGATGCATCCAAAGATACTGAAGGAATTGAGTGCAAAATGCAGAGGCACCAGTCAAAGTTTCTCAGTCCAGCTTAGACTCAGGCATGTTGCCAGAAGACTGCACAATTACAAATATTAAGCCCTTGTTCAAAAAAGGCTATAAAGATAACCCAGCAAATACAGGCCAATCAGTTTAATTTTGGTGGTGCTGGAGCTTCTAGAAACAATAATTGGAACAAGTTAAAGACCGTGGACAAATGTAGGTTACTTAAGGAAAATAACAAAGCTTTCTTAAAGGAAAACTGTATTTGACTAACTTGATGGAATTTTTTGAAGAGGTAATGGGAGGTTGATGAGGGTATTATGACTGATGATGCATACAGATTCTAAAAGGCATTTGATCAGGAACAAAAAGGCATTTGATAGAATGGCACACCACAGATTTGAAAGCAAAGTTATAGTAGCAAAATTGATACAAAGTTGGCTGATGACAGAAAACAGAGTCATGGTTAATGGATGTTGTTTGGGCTGGAGGAAGGTTTGTACTGCAGTTCCCCAGGGGTCAGTTTTGGGACCCTTGCTTTTCCTGATATATGTTAACAACCTTGACCTTGGTGTACATGACACAATCAAAATTTGCAGGCGATACAAAACTTGGAAGCATTTTGAACTGTGAGGATAATAGTGTAAAATGTCAAAAGGACATAGACAAATGAGTGGGCAGGTGGCAGACGAATTGCCATGTGGTTACATTTTAAGTAAGTCATTTGGTAGGAAGAAGATGGAGAGATAATATAAAATAAAAGGTACAATTCTAAAGAGTGTGCAGGAGCTGAGGGACCTGTGTGTATATGGGCATAAAACCTTGAAAATGGCTGGTTGATGAAGCACACAGCATCTTAGGCTTTATTAATAGAGACATTGATTATAAAAGCAAGGAGGTTATGTTAAATTTGTACTGAACACTGACTCTGTCTTAACTGGAGTATTGCGTCCAGTTCTGGGTGCCAAACGTTAGGAAGGATAGAACATAGAACAAAGAATATTACAGCACAGTACAGGCCCTTCGGCTCTCAATGTTGTGCTGAGCTATGTCCAATCCCAAAATCAAGCTATCCCCTCCCTATCATTCTGGTGTGCACCATGTGCCTATCCAATAACCGCCTGAAAGTTCCTAAAATGTCCAACTCCACTATCACAGCAGGCAGTCTATTCCACACCCCAACCACTCTCTGAGTAAAGAATCTACCTCGGACATCCTTTCTATATCTCCCACCATGAACCTTATAGTTATGCCCCCTAGTGACAGCTACATCCACCTGAGGAAATAGTCTCTGCACGGCCACTTTATCAATCCCTTTCATCATCTTATAAACCTCTATTAAGTCGCCTCTCATCCTCCTCCTTTCCAAAGAGAAAAGCCCCAGCTCCCTCAACCTTTCCTCTTAAGACCTACCCTCCAAACCAGGCAGCATCCTGGTAAATCTCCTCTGCACTCTCCAATGCTTCCACATCCTTCTTATAGTGAGGTAACCAGAACTGAACACAATATTCCAAATGTGGTCTCACCAACGTCTGGTATAGTTGCAGCATAGCTCCACATCTCTTAAACTCAAACCCTCTGTTAATAAATGCTAACATATTATAAGCCTTCTTCATGGCTCCCCTTGAGTGGCAACCTTCAGAGATCTGTGGATATGAACCCCAAGATCTCTCTGTTCCTCCACATTCCTTAGAACCCTACTGTTGACCCTGTAACCTGCATTCAAGTTTGTCCTACCAAAATGAATCACCTCACATTTATCAGGGTTAAACTCCATCTGCCACTTTTCGGCCCAGCTCTGCATCCTATCAATGTCTCTTTGCAGCCTATGAGAGCCCTCCATCTCATCCACTACTCCACCAATCTTGGTGTCATCAGTAAATTTATCAACCCAACCTTCAGCTCCCTCTTCCAAGTCATTGATAAAAATCACAAATAACAGAGGACCCAGCACTGATCCCTGTGGTACACCGCTGGTAACTGGCCTCCAGTCCAGTCAGACTGTTACAGCCAGTTACTTATCCAATCAGCCAAAATTCCTTCTATCCCACGCATCCTTATCTTCTTCATGAGTCTACCATGGGGAATCTTATCAAACGCCTTACTAAAATCCATGTATATGACATCAACTGCTCTACCTTCATCCACACACTCAGTTGCTTCCTCAAAGAATTCAATCAAATTTGTGAGGCAGGATTTACCCTGCATGAAACTGTGCTGATTATCCCAGATTAAACTGCATCTTTCCAAATGGTCATAAATCCTATTTCTCAGGACCCTTTCCATTAACTTACTGACCACTGAAGTAAGACTAACTGGCCTATAATTACCAGGGTCATTTCTATTTCCTTTCCTGAAGAGATGAACAACATTTGCCACTCTCCAGTCCTCTGCCACTATCCCCGAGGACAGTGAGGACCCAAAGATCAAAGCTAAAGGGTCCGCAATCTCATCCCTTGCCTCCCAAAGTATCCTAGGATGTATCCCACCTGGCCCAGGGCACATCAACCCACAGGATTTCCAAAATTGCAAATACATCCTCCCTCAGAACATCTACCTCCTCCATCCTATCAGCCTGTATCTCACACTCATCCTCAAATACATGGCCCCTCTCCTTAGTGAACACTGAAGAAAAGTATTCATTCAATGCCTCACCTATCTCTTCTGACTCCATGCAGAAGTTCCCACTACTATCCTTGACTGGCCCTAACCTCACCCTGGTCATTCTTTTATTTCTTGCATAAGAGTAAAAAGCCTTGGGGTTTTCTTTTATCCAACCCGCCAAGGACTTGTCATGCCCCCTCCTAGCTCTCCTAAGCCCTTCCTTTAACTCATTCCTAGCTACCTTGTAACACTCAAGCGACCCAACTGAACGTTGAACGTGAGGGCATTGGAGAGAGAGCAAAAGATTCACGAGAATGGTTCAAGAGAAGAGGAACTTCAGTTATAAAGATCGACTGCACAATGTTCTGCACCATTTGTGACTCCTATTGAAGCAATCCATGTCCAAATGCAATGTGATCTGGACAATATGCAGGCTTGGACTGACAAGTGGCAAGTAACATTTCTGCCATACAAGTGTCAGGTGATGACCATCTCCAACAAGTGAGAATTTGACCATCGCCCCTTGACATTCAATAGTATTACCATCACTGAATCCCCCCACTATCAATACCCTGCAGGTTATCATTAATCAGAAACTGAAGTGGCTGATCATATACTGTCTACAAGGGCAGGTCAGAGGCTAAGAATCCTATGGTAAGTAACTCATCTCCTGATTCCCCAAAGTCTGTTTAAAATCTGCAAGGCACAAATCAGGAGTGTGATGGAATACTCCCTCTTTACCTGGATGAGTGCAGCTCTAACAACAGTCAGGAAATTTCACATAATCCAGGACAAAGCTGCCTACTTGATTGGCATCCCTTGCACAAGCATTCACTCCCTTTATCACTGACACAGAGTAGCAGCAGCATGCATCATCTACAAGATTCACGACTGGAACACAGCAAGGCTCCTTAGACAGCACATTTGAAACCCACAATCACTACCATATTGAAAGACAAGGGCAGCAGATACATGGGAACAGTGCTACCTGGAAGTCTCACTCCAAGCCACTCGCCATCCTGACTATCCGCTCCCTCACTGTTACCGGGTCAAATCCTGGAACTCTTTCCTAAGAGCACTGTGGGCACACCGATATCGTATGGACTGCGATTCAACAAGGCATTTTTAAGGCAGTTAGGGATGGGCAATAAATGCTGGCCTAGCCAGCAAAGTGCACATTCCTTGAATGAATAAAGAAGTTGTTCTCTTCACAACTTACTCTCTTACCTTTCTTTGTATCATCAGCAAATTTATCAACCATATATTCCATCCTTCATCTAAGTAATTGATGTAAGTTGTAAATAGTTAAGGTCTCACTGACCCTGTGGCACTCCACTTATTACAGCTTGCCAACCAGAAAATCACCCATTCATCCTTACTCTTTGTTTTCTGTTAGGAAGCCAATCCTCTATCCATGTTATCTTCTACACCATGAACTCTTGTTTTTTGTAGTAATCTCTGATGCAAATGTCTTTAGAAATCCAAAAATACCATATCCACAGGTTCGCCTTTATCCACTTTATCCACTTATCCCTTTATCTATTATTTCCTCAACTGAGTCCCATAAATTAGTCAAACATGATTTCTCTTTCAGTAAACCATGTTGGCTCTGTCTGATTGCATTAAGATTTCAAAGTGTTGTGCGAAAATGATAGATTTAGATTAAATTAAATTAGCATATACCCTGGAACAAATGTTAGACCAACTGGCCTGCAGTTTCCTGCTTTTGTCTTCTTCCTTTCTTGACTATTTCATAGAATCTCTGCAGTGCAGTAGCAAATCATTTGGCCCATCGAGACTGTACTGACTCTCTCTGATAGATTGTGATCTTATCCAGACCCTATCCCCATATATTTACTCCACTAATCCCTCTAAACTACACATCTTAGGACACTGAGGGACAAGTTAGCATGGCTACCCTGCACACCTTTGGGTTGTGGGAGGAAATCAGAGTACCCAGACAAAAGCTATGCATTCACGGGGAAAATGTGCAAGCTCCACACAGTCACCCAAGGCTGAAATTGAACCTTGGTACCTGGTGCTGTAAGGCAGCAGTGTTAACCACTGTGCCACCATGCCACCCTTAGCAGAATAGAGGAATTACATCCACAATTTTCCAAAAGGATATGATCTTTCTAGAATCTACAGAAATTTGGAAAATTACCAAAACATCTACCACCTCTTGATTTAAAGACCTGAGGATGCAGGCCATCAAGTCCTGGTAACTTGTCAGACTTTAGTTTGGAAAAAACCTCCACTGGAAGATTGCCCAGAAAAAAATCAGAGGAAGGTAAGTTAGTATACTTTTGGCTAAACAGGACCAAAACCAAGAACCAGTGGTTCCAACCTTAATAGGAAAATTTGGGCCAATAGCTGGAATTTTATGCAGTCACCCACAGTGAACATAATGGCCAACAGGATGGAAATATATTGCTGGAGACAAAAAGCCATCGGCGAGAAAACAGGTTGCAGTTGTCTGCTCCAGTCGTCAATGATTGGTTGCGTTTCCAACTGAAGCATTTAGGGAAGGTTATTTGAATACATTAGAATATCATGAATGCTCATGATCAAGGCAGATCACTGAACAACAGTATGCCACAACGCTGGATGAAAAAGGCACATTGACTGTTAATTAGACTGGGTTAAGCGATGTACATTTGGTGAACTGAACTTGCTCCTCTCTTTGAAGTAAGTTCATCGACCTTGTATTGCACTGTGCTCGTGCCTTCACAGACTCTGCGCCAGGTTTCAGCACATTGACCTCAGGTGGCTCACTCAGGTACGACTCCATATAGCAGACCAGTGGGAAGGCGGTGGTGGTTCTAGGATTAAAGATTTGACTAGGTTGGGGAGACAAGACATGGGCAATTGAAGGCTTGGAGGGCAAAGGCTTGACTGAGAGTTGTGGTGGAGAAAACTGGAGAATTTTGAACATAGACACACAACTGGAGGGGGTATGAAACTAGGGGCAAAAAACCTCATTGCCAGATAGTAAAATGAGTCAAGGGTAGCAATCCCAAGGGAATCCCAAACAGAATGGCTGATTAAAGAAGTGCTTAAGTAGTGATTTGACCTCGGAAAGACTGTTCTTGACCACTGTCAGTCTGTTGTGTGGAGGGTGTGATCAGCACCTTAATCACAGTGATTTGGGGAGTCTCTGACATGTACTTGGCTCAATCGGCTTATGGAGATAGGCTCCTATGTGTCACAGTACAGTAGACCTCAAGATGTGGAGTGGTAAGTTCTACATGAGGCAGAAGAACATCCACTTCAAACAACACAAGGTAACACAGTATATTAACTAATCTAATAATTTGATCCAGAGTTAATTTGATCCGGACAACTGAGTGTATTGGAGGGAGGGAAACATTATGCCTCTCCAGGATGATGGGAGGGATTTACACAATTCCATAGGGAGGGTCGAAGGTAGTCTGGTAATGAAACCTGAGGGCTACCATTTTGGGACCTCAAGCAATGGAGTAGTTGCAATTGAATCTTAAAACCATATTGCTCGGGAGGGCTGTTAGGGCACCTGGGAGGAGTGTCAACACTGGGAGCCAATTAAAGGGGCACCCATTTGAAATTTGTATTCCCAATTAGGAATAATGCACAACTGAGACATGTTAGGAGAATCACTGTTACAACAGTGACAATAGTGAGCTATCAACGTAAGAGTGCAGTCTTGTGAGATTAATTCCATTCGTTCCAATTATTGATTGCTGTGCAGCCATGCTTTATAACAATTGTGGTTATTCCTCGTTGTGAAATTGACTCCAAGAGTAAGTGGACATCTCGATAAGCAGGAGAAGCCTTTTGGAAACACAAAAATCCCATGGCTGTCAGGGTCAGAGATGGGAAATCCGTGCCCCCCGGAAAAGAATCTCATGCCCTTACAGAACATCTACCCTTATACGTGTTGCAAAGGATGTAGTCATTCAGTTCACCGAATGAGTAATGTGTGAACTGGAATGAATGCAGGTCGTCTAAGCACCTGGCCAAGTCCATCTCAATGCAATGGGTATACTGAGATGGAGCAAGTGGATAGCTCGACTACGGTGAAGGGCAAGGCTGGCAGAAGTAGGGAACCTGGATGATTTGGGATATTGAAGCCCTGTCAAGAAGAAGAAGGGGGTATATGACATGCATAGGCAGCTGGGATCAAGTGGATCCCTTGAAGAATATAGAGGATGTCGGAGTAAAGAGAGAAATCAGGAGGGCAAAAAGGGGACATGAGATTGCTTTGTCAGATAAGACAAAGGAGAATCCAAAGAGCTTCTACAAATACATAAAAGGCAAAAGAGTAACTAGGGAGAGAATAGGACCCCTTAAGGATCAACATGGTCATCTATGAGCATTCCACAAGAGATGGGTGGAGGGGGGGACTGGTAGTGTTAAGATGGCGGCGCGGGCTCGTTGGGCCGAAGGGCCTGTTTCCCGGGCTGTTTTTGTTCTTTGTTCCTAAATTAATATTTCTCATCAGTATTTACTGTTAAGAAAGGCATGAATGTTATAGAACTTGGGAAAATATATAGTGATGTCTTGAGGAATGTACATATTACAGAGAAGGAGGTGTTGGAAGTCTTAAAGCGCATCAAGGTAGATAATTCCCCAGGACCTGATGAAATGTATCCAAGGACATTGAGGGAGGCTAGGGAGGAAATTGCAGATGCCCTAGCAGAGATACTTGAATCATCGACGGCCAGGGATGAGGTGCCTCAAGATTGGAGGGTGGCAAATGTTGTGCCTCTGTTTAAGGAGGACTGCAGGGAAAAGCCTGGGAACTACAGGCTGGTGAGCCTATCATCTGTAGAATATAAGTTGTTAGAAGGTATTCTGTGAGACAGAATCTACAGACATTTGGAGAGGCAAAGACGGAATAGAGACAGTCAGCATGGCTTTGTGAGTGGAAAATCATGTCTCATGAATTTGATCGAGTTTTTTGAAGGAATATCCCCAAAAGGTAGATGAGGGTGGTGCAGTCGATGTTGTCTGTATGTGCTTTACATGTACCTTGACAAGGTACTGCGTGGTAGGTTATTGCATAAAGTCAGATCTCACAGGATCCAGGGGTGAGGTAGCCAATTGGATACAAAATTGGCTTGATGACAGAAGACATAGAAACATAGAAGATAAGAGCAAGAGGAGGCCATTTGGCCCTTTGCGCCTGCTCTGCCTTTCCTTATAATCATGGCTGATCATCCAACTCAATAGTCTAATCCTGCTTTTTCCTCCATAACCTTTGATCCTCTTTGCCCCAAGTGCGATATCCAGCCGCTTCTTGAATGCATTCAGTGTTTTGGCAATTGACAGAGAGTGGTTGTAGAGGGTTGTTTTTCAAACTGGAAACATGTGACCAGAGATATGCCTCAGGGATCAGTGCTGAGTCCACTGTTATTTGTCATTTATATTAATAATTTGGATGACAATTTAGGAGATGTGGTTAGTCAGTTTGCAGACGACACCAAGATTGGTGGCATAGTGGACAGTGAAGAACGTTATTTAGGATTGCAATGGGATCTTGATCAATTGGGTTAGTGGGCTGATGAATGGCAGATGGAGCTTAATTTAGATAAATGCGAGATCATGTATTTTGGGAGATTGAACAAGGGCAGTTAACGGTAGGGCACTGGGGAGAGTTAAAGAACAAAGAGATCCAGGGGTACGTGTTCATAGCTCCTTGAAAGTGAAGTTACCGGTGGACAGGATGGTGAAGAAGGCATTCAGCATGCTTTGTTTCATTGGTCAGAACATTGAATTCAGGAGTTGGGACATCCTGTTGAAGTTGTACAAAACATAGTAAGGCTACACATGGAATATTGTGTACAGTTTTGATGACCCTATTATAGAACGGATATTATTAAACTAGAAAGAGGGCACAAGAGATTTTCTAGGATGCTACCAGGACTTGATGGTTTGAGTTATAAGGAGAAGCTGGATAGACTTGGAGTGTAGGAAGCTTAGGGGTGATCATAGAGGGGTCTACAAAATAATGAGGGCCATAGATAAGGTAGTTAGTCAACATCTTTTCCTAAAGGTCAGGGAGTCTAAAACTAGAGGGCACTGGCTTAAGATGAGAGGGGAGACCAGCGTCTGGAATGAGCTGCCAGAGATAGTAGTAGAGGTGAATACAATTATGTATTTTGAAAAGCATTTAGACAGTTACATGAGTAAGATGGGTATAAAGGGGCCAAGTGTGGGCAATTGGGACTAGCTTAACGGTAAAAACTGGGCAGCATTGACAGGCCAAAGGGCCTGTTTCCATGCTGTAAACTTGTATGACTCTGTGCCTCTATGACAGGCAAGAGGTAGTCAGGAGGTGAGTTACTTGCTGCAGACCATCTTCCTGTGTGTTAGATATGATATCAATGAGTGGATATCAATGAGTGGAAAGTACCCCAATGATTCCCATTGACTGCAGTTTTTGCTAGGGCTTCTTCATGCCACTTTCAGTCAAATGCTGCCTTGATAGCAAGGGCATTGACCCTCACCACCTTAACTTTTGTTTGTATCAAGGTCAGAAGCTGAGTGAACCTGGCAGAACCCAACTGAGCATAAGTGAGCAGGATATTGCTGAGTGAGAGCTGTTTGATAGCACTGTTGACATCCCCTTCCATTACTTCCTTGATGATTAAGAGAAGACTGATGAGATGTTAATTGGCTGGGTTGGATTTTTCCTGCCTTTTGTGTATAGGATATATCCAGTCAATTTTCCACATTGTTGGGTCGATGCTGGTGTTGTAACTGTACTGGAACAGCTTGGTTGGGGCTGTGGCTAGCTCTGAAGTACAAATCTTCAGTACTATTGCTGGAATATTACCAAGGCCCATAGTCTTTGCAGTATCTGGTGCTTTCAGCTGTTTCTTGATACTGCGTTCTTGCAACTTGATTCATAGTTAGAAATGGATATTGACATTTTGTTTCCACAATTGGAAATCACCTTCACTAAGGCAAGGAACTGTAATCGAAAATGATATCAAGGTTACTTGGAAATGGAAAAATCTATTGCACCTGTAGTCCGGAAGGACGGCTTTAGTATTGTACATTTTACTGTGTGAATTGCTTGCACCATTGATTGAAGGCATTGATCAATGAAGATGTAACCTGGCCCTTTTGTGGCTTGAGTCAAATCAAACATTGCCACAATTGATTGATCTTATTCAGAGTGTAGTTGCGAAAAATGTTTCTTAAGGACACGTAATACTCATTTTAATTATCGACTTACAAGGACAAATTGATGGCCATCTGTTCTAGGTAAATTTTATCCTGGCTCAGGCATAAAAAATTGACGAATTAATGACCATGATTTGCTTTACCTACGCAACATTTGTTTTCTTTTTGAAATGAAAACAACTCAGAAACAATGATCCAAGAAGTTGTCTTTGTCGAATGGGTGCAATCAGAAGCTGTGTGCCATTCATGTTTGATTAACCAACTATTTACTTGAATTATTATTTTCACCTTGTAATCCCCCACCCCCATAAAGTTAGTAATTTCTTATAACGTAAAGTTTAAAGTTTATCTATTAGTCACAAGCGGGCTTACATTGACACTGCAATGAAGTTACTCTGAAAATCCCTTAGTCGCTACACTCAGTTGCCTGTTCGGGTATACTGAGGAAGAATTTAGCATGGCCAATGCACCTAACCAATTCAGACTATGGAAGTAAACCAGAGCACCCAGAGGAAACCCACGCAGATATGGGGAAAATGTGCAGACTTCACACACACAGTGACCCAAACCTGGGGCACTGGCGCTGTGAGGCAGCAGTGTGAACCTCTGTGCCACTGTGCCGCCCCAAAAAATAGTATATCCATATGGAATGGTGGTCCTTCATGGATAATCTTAGTTGGTATGGGAATACATGCACTCTTACACTTATATTTGCACCCTGATTGCTACTACCTTCATGCAAGTAGTAAAGAAAAGTCAAATAGTAGCAAGAGTTCAAAGTGTATCAGATCTATTAATTTTGGTAAGTTTAAATGGAAATTGCTTCCTCGAGGAAGGTATTATGTGTTTCTGCCTGAGGTTTATTCATTGAAAAAAAATCGCATTTGAGCTGGATAAGCTGCTTACATTTTTTTTAAAAAAAAGACCTGGCTTGGCTTAGAACTTCCACTGATGAAATTGGGCAAAATGCAGAAAAAATTATGAATGTAATTTTGTAAAATGTATGAATTATATTTGCTGCCACATTTTAAAAGTTTATTTATTAGTGTCACAAATAGGCTTACATTAACACTACAATGAAACTACTTTGGAAATCCCCCAGTCATCACATTCCAGCACCTGTTCGGTACACTGAGGGAGAATTTAGCATGGCCAATGCACCTAACCAGCACGTCTTTCAGATTGTGGGTGGAAACCGGAACACCTGGAGGAAACGCACACAGACATGGGGAGAACGTGCAGTCTCCCAAGTCGGGAATCAAACCCTGGTTCCTGACGCTGTGAGACAGCAGTGCTAACCACTGTGCTGCCATGCCTTTCTATCAGGTATTTAAAAAGTAGCTGATGAATGAATTGTTGATTTATATGAATTGACATAAATAGGGATGTGGCAGTAATAGACAATAATGAACATACTTACCATGTGCCATGTCCACTAATTGCAGACTTCCTTTGAAGTAGTCTGCGTAAACAGCTACTGAACATTTAATTTTCAAAGACAGGATAAAATGAAAGGAACATATAAAAGATATATATTTCACCAATGCAATTCAATAGCTTCTTGTTATGCATCACTTGCAATTTAGAACTTGGTCTCTTATTGTGATGTAAATGTTGAACAATATTGTGTTACTGCTGATTGAGTAACAGTAATGTGAAGCATAATATCAGTGTTTCCTTAATGAGAACCCAAGGCCTTCTGAAAGATGCCCTTCATTACTATTTTAAGTAACCCTCAGCCAATGGTTTATATCCATGTGATCATTCATTTTGCTTAGCAGGTAGTAAATTACTGAGTTACAGCCACTGATAGCAAGACATGAGGGATTGCTCCTTACTTCAGTTTGACAATCTAAAGACAAGCAATGGCACAATACTTCTTGGAAAAACAGCACTCAACTGACTGCACTTACGACATTTATTTTAGATGTTGTAGTACAGAATTCAGCTATTGTGCCAGTTTTTCTTGTGAACGCAAGCAAAATATAAGTTTGTTT
This sequence comes from Carcharhinus amblyrhynchos, assembly GCF_965287045.1. Lineage (NCBI taxonomy): Eukaryota > Metazoa > Chordata > Chondrichthyes > Carcharhiniformes > Carcharhinidae > Carcharhinus > Carcharhinus amblyrhynchos. The sequence goes on along the minus strand of NC_137329.1, from coordinate 97,026,828 downwards.
CTGATATTAATGCTCATTTTGAGTTTTTGTGATCTTTGGAATTGTGATAGGGAAAACTAACTATGTATTAAATTTCTTGGTCCAACAAGATTTATCAATAATACGTTAATTTTTTTGTCTTAGTCCAATATGAAAATTTGGTTAAGAACATAAGAACATAAATAGGAGCAGGAGTAGGCCATCCAGCCCTTCGAGCCTGTCCCGCCATTCAATAAGATCATGGCTGATCTGAAGTGACTCAGTTCCACTTTCCCGCTTTTTCCCCATAACCCTTAATTCTCTTGTCTGTCAAAAACCTATCTACCCGTGTCTTAAATATATTTAGCGAGGTAGCCTCCACCACTTCAACGGGCAGAGAATTCCAGAGATTCACCACCCTTTGAGTGAAGAAGTTCTTCCTCAACTCTGTTCTAAACTGCACCCCCCTTATCTTGAGGCTGTGCCCTCTAGTCCTGCTATCCTTTCTGAGCGGGAAGAATCTCTCTACCTCTAACCTATGCATCCCTTTCATTATCTTATACGTCTCTATAAGATCCCCCCTCATCCTTCTAAACTCCAACGAGTACAGACCCAGTCTATTTAGTCTCTCTTCATATTCTAACCCTCTCATCTCTGGTATCAGCCTAGTGAACCTCCTCTGCACTCCTTCCAAGGCCAAAACATCCTTGCACATGTGCAACAACCAAAATTTCACACAGTACTCCAGCTGCGGCCTCACCAGTGCCCTGTACAGCTGCAGCAAGACCTCCCTGCTTTTATATTCTATCCCCCGCGCTATAAAGGCCAGCATCCCATTCGTCTTCTTGATCACCTGCTGCACCTGCAGACTGGGTTTTTGCAACTCATGCACAAGGACCCCCAGGTCCCTCTGCACCGTAGCATGCTGCAGCTTTTCACCCTTTAAATAGTAATCCCTCCTACTATTATTCCTGCCAAAGTGGATGACCTCACACTTGCTAACATTGGGTTCAGACGGCTGGGTTTGACAGGGCGCCATGTGGCCTGGGCACCTTTTGTCACTGATAAAATGCTAGCATCTGCAGGAAAAAGCCCTAAGTGTTATTTCATTATTCTTTGCAAAGGTGAGGATGGTGAGATACAGGGTCTGAAAGGAAAAAGAAAGCTGATTTATTAAAATCCTAAAAATATTAATGACAAGTAATTGGAATAGTGTTTAACTAATTTCTCCATGTTCATATTTCCTCTCCATATGAGCAAAGTATTCTCATCACATTTAACTATCCTGTTCCCATATCACTTCAACCCCCTTTTGTTTCCGATACCAAGCAAATCTTATTTTGAATATTGCCAGTTTCTGCCTCATCCACTATCCCTTGATGTGAATTCCACCTCCTCACATCTTGCTGTGCAACTAACGGGGTAATCCCTAAAACAGATGGATTTATGTCAGGAGGGAAGTTAAAATGTGAAAAACATTTCTAAACCAAACCCAATAATCCTTATACTTACCCAATTCTTTCTTCAAGAAAAGTGGAATGAGCAGGGGTGGGAAGGAGGCATGCATTTGACGAATCCACTCTCAGGAGGTGGGTCGATCAATAAAAGTACTTAACAAGATGTTACTCCTTCCTATTTAAACAATATTTTTTAACTCCTTTTATCTGGTTTCTTGCTTCTTGGGAAACTGGCAGCTAAAGGTGGGTAAGAAGTACTAAACCCCTCATTTAGGTGCCTTTACAGCCTTGCATGTGGCCCAAGAAGAGCATTTTGCTAAACAAGTTTCCCCCGCTCCACATCCACAGTCTTTCCCTCCCTCTGCAGTTCGACATAAGAACATAAGAAATAGGAGCAGGAGTAGGCCATCTAGCCCTTCGAGCCTGCCCCGCCATTCAATAAGATCATGGCTGATCTGTCGTGGCTCAGTTCCACATTCCCGCCCTCTCCCCATAACCCTTACTTCCCTTGCCTATCAAAAACCCATCAACCCGCGTCTTAAATATATTTAGCGAGGCAGCCTCCACCACTTCAACGGGCAGAGAATTCCAGAGATTCACCACCCTTTAAGTGAAGAAGTTCCTCCTCAACTCTGTTCTAAACCGCCCCCCCTTTATCTTGAGGCTGTGCCCCCTTGTCCTACTGTCCTTTCTGAGCGGGAAGAGTCTCTCCACCTCTATCCTATCCATCCCATTCATCATCTTATATGTCTCAATGAGATCTCCCCTCATTCTTCTAAACTCTAACGAGTACAAGCCTAGTTTATTCAGCCTCTCCTCATAGCTCAACCCCCTCAACTCCGGTATCAGCCTAGTAAACCTCCTCTGCACCCCCTCCAAGGCCAAAATATCTTTGCGTATGTGCGGCGACCAAAACTGCACACAGTACTCCAGCTGCGGCCTCACCAATGCCCTATACAGCTGCAGCAAGACCTCCCTACTTTTATATTCAATCCCCCTCGCTATGAAGGCCAGCATCCCATTAGCCTTCCTGACCACCTGCTGCACCTGCAGGCTGGGTTTTTGCGACCCCGAGGTCCCTCTGCACCGTCGCCTGCTGCAGTTTTTCGCCACGTAAGTAATAGTCCTTCCTACCATTATTCCTACCAAAGTGGACTACCTCGCACTTGCCAACATTAAATTCCACTTGCCAGTTCCTGGCCCATTCGCCCAGCCTATCTAGATCTTTCTGCAGACTCTCCACACCCTCCGCGCAATTTGCCGTTCCACCAATCTTGGTGTCATCAGCAAATTTCGTCACCATACACTCGGTTCCCTCCTCCAGATCATCTATATAAATGGTAAATAGCTGAGGCCCCAGCACCGACCCCTGGGGCACTCCACTAGTCACCAACCGTCAATCCGAATAGCACCCATTGACCCCCACTCTCTGCCTCCTATTTGACAACCAATCCTCTATCCACACTAACACCCTACCCCCAACACCATGCCCCCTTACCTTCTGCAATAACCTCTTGTGAGGTACCTTGTCAAAAGTATATTTATTAGTTACAAACAAGGCTTATATTAACACTGCGATGAAGTTACTGTGAAATTCTCCTAATCGCCACAGTCCGATGACGCCTGTTTGGGTCAATGCACCGAACCAGCATGTCTTTCAGACTGTGGGAGGAAACCAGAGCACCCGGAGGAAATCCACACAGAAATGGGGAGAACATGCAAACTCCACACAAACAGTGACCCAAGCCTGGAATCAAACCCATGATCCTGGCACTCTGAAGCAGCAGTGCTAACCACTGTGCCACCATGTCACCTTACTCTGAAATCCCACGATCACTGACATGTTATGAACTGGGTATAAAATTTAAGATCTGGGGAGAATAGAAATTCGATAGTGAAAGGAAGCAGGTCCTTCTTCTGTCTTGAACACTTGCAGTCGTTCATGTAAGTTTGTGACAGTAAGTAGGACAGCAGATTGAAATATGTGCAAGAGCTGGCAGCAGCAGAATCTATTGGGAACAGCAGAGGGCTAGCACCAGACAAAAGGGGGAAAGCTTTCACGTTGTTATCAGCACAATGTAGAGCATGTGGGTAAATTACAGATAAGTATTAGTGTTTAATCTTTTTCATTTAGTGCTGGCTAAACAGTTAAATAGCCTTAAAGCCATATAAAAAAAATTATATCTTTAGGTAAACATGTACTTTGATAAGGCAGAGCAGGTTATGTGCCTGCATTGCTGTATGCACAGGTTTGTGAACAGTGAGACTGTGCTCTGCAAACACTACTACTGTTGATGAGTTGTCTTGAATCCCTCTGGTTCAAGGTCATGGAGCTGAAATAAAAATTGATTTCATTCTAATACATAAGGAGAGGGCAGGGAAATATCTGGTTCAATTGTTCCAGACTTTGGTCACCTCTTAGAGAGGTGCAGGATCAGAACATGGTTGGTGTGACTGATCGCTGTGCAGAAAAAGATGAACTATGATGAGATGCAGAATGAGGAACCTCAGGAACTGATCCTATCCAACAAATGCAATATCTTTGCTACTTGCAAGGATAAGATCAAAAGATCATTAGAAAGAGCCAGAAAATGGAGCCTGGCTCCCTGAAGCCTGAGATGCTGAGTAGATGATCCATCTCAGCCTCCTGCTGAGATCTGCAGTGTCACAGATGCTGGTGTTCAGACAATTTGACTCAGTCCACATGACTGAGGGCAGTGGATACAGCAAGGTCTGTGGACTCTGACAAAGTCCCAGCAGTAGCACTGAAGACATGTGCTGCAGAATTATCCACGCCCCTAGCCAAGCTTTTCCAGCATTGCTACATCACTGAAATTTCCCAAAAAACATGGAAAATTGTCCAGGTTATGTCACATCCACAAAAGGCAGGACAAATCAAATGTGGCCAATTCCTGTCATATCTGTGCTGGGACTTGATTCAGAGAGAGGGTGTGATGCAAGTGCTGGTGTTAGTGTCTTCTCCTAAGTGGTTAAAAGGAGGTCCTCAGAGTCTCTGGAGCCTCTTGCAGAAGGCGCATCTGTGGGAAGACAACATGTCAGTATATTCAGTCATCGCGTAGTCATAGAATCCGTACAGTGCAAAAGAAGGCCATTCAGCCCATCGAGACTGCACCCGCAACAATCCCACGCAGGCTCTTTCCCCTAACCCACATATTTACCCTGCTAGTTCCTTTGACACGAAGAGGCAATATAGCCTGGCCAATCCACCTAAGCTACACATCGTTGGATACCAAAGGGCAATTTAGCATAGCCAATTACCTAAGCTACACAGCTTTGGACATCAAGGGGCAATATAACATGGCAAATCCATCTAACCTACACATCTTTCGACAGTGGGAGGAAACCAGAATACCTGGAAGAAACCCAGGCAGCCAATTATTAACCACATAAGGGACATCTCGCACCCAGCCTCAATTTTCAGGCTGGCAACAGGAGTTCTAGGGCAGTGGATGGTGGTGGGTGGTGGGGGGGTGGAGGGGGACCAGGGGCACCTGAAAACAAACTGGGTTCAGGATTTGGGCAGCAAGTGGTGGGAGGTAAGGGGAGGGGGAGCACAGTGTGAGGAGCACCTCAATCAGCAGATTCTTCTAACATTGAATGTCTCCTCCACCTCCTAATAAGAAGCTCTGGTGCCAGCTGGCGCTCCCTGTTCTCTCCACCAGTACCTGCAATTCCCTTTTGTATAACAACCCCATGCCCCAGCCCAAGCCGCACCTACTCTCCCTGTCCTGACACTCCCAAAACAAACCTGGGCCTTGGGTTCTGGTGACTGCTTGCAGTCCCAGACCTGTCCACTGAAGCTGTTGGCACTGCTTATCAGGTCAGATTGGCCAGCAGTAAGCTCTCTGTCCCACCACCAGCCAATCAAAGCCCTCTGGAGCATTAAATGAGGTGGAGGTACTGGTGTTGGACTGGGGTAAGCACAGTAAGAAGTCTCACAATTAAAGTCCAACTGGTTTATTTGCTAGCAAATGCCACTAGCTTTCGGAGCGCTGCTCCTTCGTCAGGTGAGTGGAGTTCTGATCACAAACAGAGCTTGTGAAGGCACAAACTCAATTTACATGAATAATGATTGGAATGCGAGTCTTTACAGCTACAGACAATGTGAGCGGAGAGACCTTTAGGCACAGGTTAAAGAGATGTGTATTGTCTCCAGACAGGACAGTTAGTGAGATTTTGCAAGTCCAGGCAAGTTGTGGGGGTTACAGATAGTGTGACATGAACCCAAGATCCCGGTTAAAGCCACCCTCATGTGTGCCAAATTTGGCTATCAGGTTCTGCTGAGCGACTCTGTGCTGTCGTGTGTTGTGAAGGCCGCTTTGGAGAACGCTTACTCAAAGATCAGAGGCCAAATGCCTATGACTGCTGAAGTGTTCCCCAACAGGAAGAGGGCAATCTTGCCTGGTAATTGTTGAGCAGTGTTCATTCATTCGTTGTCGTAGTGTCTGCATGGTCTCCCCAATGTACCATGCCTCGGGACACCCTTTCCTGCAGCGTATCAGGTAGACAATGTTGGCTGAGTTGCAAGAGTATGTACCATGTACCTGGTGGATGGTGTTCTCACATGAAATGAAAGCATCTATGTTGATGCTCCAGCATGTCTTGCACAGGTTGCTGTGGCAGGGTTGTATGGTGTTGTGGTCACTGTTCTCCTGAAGGCTGGGTAGTTTGAGACAGTAGTGCTAACCACAAACTCCCCAAAACAGCGTGGTAATGTGATAACAACAGGATCATCTATTTTTAATGTTAGATGTTTCTTGGTTGATTTGCCTAAGTGATGTAAGAATAATGTCGGCATGTCCACATCGTGCCTAAGTGAACCAGATTGTTTTCCTAATCTGTAATGATCTAGTGAATTGTATGCACTTGAAATCCACAGAATGTGCCCTACATTCTGCAAACTGCACTTGCTCAGAATGCATAGGTGGTCCAGTAACTATGCTAGCAAACACTATGCTAATATGTCTAGTGGCTAAATACTGAATTGCACCTTTGTTGAATATTTTTCATCCTTTTGGCATGTGTATTTTACAGTGTAGCAATGTGTAGATTTGAGTATGTAGGTATATAATAGAAGCCTTGGTACAGCACAGTATGAGAGATTGTCATGGGAGGAGGAGTGCAAAGTGATAAAATTACTCTCACTACTGGCAGTGGCATCTGGTTGAACATGAATTTGATCAAAAAGGATAATCCCGAAAAGGTAGAATTAACCAACTGGTCCTCATTTTAAAGCTGCGCTTCCTTCAGGAAATTATTTATACATTTATATAAATTCAATCAAACATAAGTTAATGTTTTTATTCCAATTAATTGCAAAAGGAGTAATATCTGCAGAGATTTTAAATGATCATAGTCAATTCTGCAGGTGTGGATTTGCTGTCTTCTCAACAAGATAGAATTAAAGAAAAGCAGGATGAATTGATAGATACAAGATTAGATGGGGTGGAGGGAAGAGTGAAAATATAGCTGTGTATTCGTTTTATTTTAACATAATCGCTTTACAATTTTGAAATTTTTGAGAAAATTATCATAATTCCTTTTTATATTAGCATAAAATCTCAGTGCATGGAAAGAGAAGATAGGCAGGAATGTGGCATTGAGATTAAAGTCAGATCAGTCATGATTTTATTGACTAGTGGAGCAGGTGCCCTACTCTTGCTTCCAATTTGTACATATGTATGTATAATTACATGTTCAATAGACAATCACTTTGTGTTACCCTTTAGGGAAATTGCACTCTTAACTGCAAAAAGTCTATCACACGGGAAAATCGTTGAATTGCTTAATATTTTGTTTTCCACATCAGAGAAATTCAGTTCATTACAGGTATATGTAGAATTGATTGATTAGGTGTAGTTATAAGCTTCTAGTTATGTTTTGAGACAATGGGTGAGATTTTCTGGCCGCACTCGCTGGAAGACTGGAAAATCCAGCCCAATGTGAATGGATCTTTACCCGGTCCACCCCTACCTGCTACGATCCTGGTGGCAGACAGTACAGGAAGATTCTGCCCAATGAGTTTGTTGAAACCCATATTAAATCATGTCCCTGCATGTGTATTGAGTAAGATTTGCTGTAAGGAAAACAAACTGCATGTTGCCTTGTGCAGGATGATGCTTATGGCATACAATAGAAGAATGAATTATTGATGGAAATGCTCCTTGCTATTGCTTCAGTTTCCAAAATATTTCTTTATGGGTGAAGTCTGTTAATGTCACACAAAATAAAATTACATTGTTAAAAACATTGGGGCGAATTTTGCAATGAGAATGGTGACTAAGCGTTCAGTGTTCAGGATGTCGGACTGGTCCAGCAACTTTTAGAATCCGCACATCGATCTGGAATTTGCGGTGAGCTAATCGATCCTGTTCCTAAGCCATTGCAACTTCTACCAGCTGGCTGTAGATTTAAGTGGAAGCTAGGGAACAAGGGTGAATTTAGGTTTCATTGCCTTCATTGGATTGACAGCAAAAAAAAATACACCTAGTATTTTCAGGCATTAAAAGGGCCCCCTCTCATTTCACAAATACCTACTGTGGATGTGTACACCGGAAGGGATCTTTTAAATATTAAAATTGATTCAGGTAAATTATTCTCTAAGAACATTAATCGGCTTTTTAAATGTTTTAAGAAGATTTATCAGATTTTTTTCATTGTCCTAATGTAAATTACTTTTCAAACAGATCAGATAAATGTTGTGAAATCATACTAAAAGTCATAGATTTTACTTTTTGTCACATTTTTAAAGTGTCTCAGCGTTATGTCACTTATTAAAAGGATTTATCTGACTTTCACAATTAACACGTGTGAAGTGGTTCTGCTCAGAAGTATCAGTTTTTTTTAAATGGTTATATTTTTAATTTTGTAAAAAGGTTTACATCAAATAAATATGACTTAATCCTCTGTTTCCATGCCTTTTGGCTGATGCAGCCTGCTTTATACAGTTTTGTGGCGCAGTGATTGGAAGCCACATCCCCAACTGCCCGCTGTTTCTGCCTGTGCTACTCACTGACCGGCAACTCCTGGAGGGAATCTTGCCTCCTTAACCTCAAATTCTTAGCATGGGGATTGCTGGCCACAACATACAGCCCATTTAATGTTGTACTGAAGAGGAGGGTTGCGCTGACAGTATTCGAACATCAATATTACATAGTTTTTCCTTTGTGCTAACATGACATTGGTGCAGCACAAATCTTTCATTGAGAGCTAATGTTTTTGGACTCATCCTGCATTTCCATTATCACTTCAGCATCAATGCAAAACAAACTGCCTTTTGCACCAAAGCCATATTTTTAGCATAAATGTGATCTTAAGAATACTATGGGTTATGTGTTTAGATGAGACTGAGCTGAGACAAGGCTCCAGTGAAGCAAGCTGGAGTAACCCTCAGGACTCAACATTGAGTTCAACAACTTTAGACTGTGACCTTTCTCCTCATCTTAAACCATTTTTATATCCCATATGTTTTTTGTCTCAATGCATCCACCTCGGCCCCTCCACACTTATGTTTTGTTGTGACCTCTCTCAACTACAGTATCACATCCAACACATTTTCCCTCTCTTTAATTCTGAAGAAGAGAAAACAGACTTGAAACGTTAACCCTGTCTTCTCTTCCTATAGATGCTGCCAGACCTGCTGAAATTTTTCAGCATTCTCTATTTTGCCCAAGGTATCCAGTCTTGGATCCTCTCTGGGAACCTCTCCAATCTTGCAGCCAGACGGCTGTAGTGTGCATTGCCCTTATCCCACCTCAAGTCTGGGCTGTTTCCTGGCGCTCATGATATTTTCATTCCATTATGAGCTGCTGGTGGTTCTCTTTCTCTGTCGGGGATGGTTTGTTGCTGGGGCTCTGTAGGTTATGGAAGATAAAACTGACGTCAGCCATTAGTCAAAGCAGTGCAAGTGGGAGTAGAGCACAGCCCTCACAATTTTATGTATGTTTCTGTGCAGGGTTTTCTACTTCCAGGGTTGCCAAAGCCACAACATGGATCCTGAAAATCATGAAGCTGCCCTTGACAATATTAAGCTAAGCATTTTTCACCCTCAAAAGGAGCCCTCAGAAAAACATAATTTTGACCCCTGTTCTCAGTGAATGGCATATTCAGTGATGGCCATCACTTTTCTTTTCAGGGAGCCCTCCAGATCCATCAGCTGCCTCCAGTCCACTGCCAGCACTGCTGATTGGGTGCTGACCTCGCCCGGGGGCCACTTAAGTATTTTACATTATTGTTGTATCAGTGACACCGATGCGACTTAAGGTTGAGACCTGGAACTTATCAGGGAGTTGAAAATCCAGCTCTAAGTTGTTTTACCAGATTTTTAGTGACTTCTGAGATACGAAAAGGGAAATGAGTCTTTACCATCATTATAGCACTCTTTGAAGTTTATTTATTCGTCACAATGAGGCTGACATTCACATTGCAATGAAGTTGCTGTGAAAATCCCCCAGTCGCCACAATCAGGCGCCTGTTCAGGTATGCTGAGGGAGAATTTAGCATGGCCAATTCACCTAACTGGCACATCTTTGGACTGTGGGAAGAAACCAGAACACCTGAAGGAAACCCACGCAGACACGGGGAGAATGCCCGTGACCCAATCCGGGAATTGAACCTGGGTCCCTGGCATTGTGAGGCAGCAGTGCTGGCCACTGTGCCACCATGCTACCCTTCTGAGGAAGAAAGACCCAGAATCACTGCTTGGCTGCATTGAATGGATCTATTTTGTTTTTTATTTATGCAGTAACAAGACCTCAGAAGTATTTACTTGTTTGTGTGCCAATTTTGTATTTTGATTCATGGCTGGAGGCTTAATCCACTGCCTTTTCCTCATTTTAGTACTCAGCATAATCATGTGCTTTGTTGTCTGTCTTGTGATGTCTACTCTGAAACTAGATTCTGTTCCATATAAAACTTGAAATATACCAGCCTATATAGAAATTTTATTCTTAAAGTATACTGTAATGGATTTTAGTAGAGTTGAGTACATTTTCTGAATCTTGTTCCGATTATAATATCACTTCCCGGCGAGCTGAGATTTTACATCACCAACATCCTCCTCCCCTTCCCCACAGCTTCCTTTAATGGAGAGATTCAGATTATGGTCTCTGTAAATTACTACCACTTACCTCACTGGAAAAACAAGCGAGAAAACCTCCCCTTTTCTTGCTCATTTTATACTGAGAATCTTTCTGAGAAAATTTTGCCCAAGATTATTCAAAAATGAGTTAATGGCATGTGGATCCACTGACAAGGCTGATATTTACCGCTAACCCCTAATTGTCCTTGCGAATGTGACGACGAGCAAATTTTTTGAACCGCTGCAGTCCATCTGATGATCCCACAGTACTGTTAGGGAGGGTGTTCTAGGATTTTGATCCAAAAACAATGAAGGAACGGTGAGATAGCTCCAAGTCAGTTTGGGATGAGACTTGGTGGGGTACTCGCATGTGTCCCTGTGCATCCTCCTAGTTCTTCTAGGTAATAGAGTTCTGGGTTTGGAAGATGCAGGTGAAGAAGGTTTGATGTGTTGCTGCAGCACATTTTGTTGAAGGTACACACAGCTACCACTGTGTGCTGGTGGTGGAGGGAGTGAATGTTCAAGGTGGTGAATGGATAGGCCGATCAAGTGGCTGTTTTATCTTGGATAACGTTGCTGTTCTTGAGTTTTGTTTGATCTGTGCTTAGGAGGAGTTGAAAGATGAATTAATTGTCTCTGAATTCAGAACATGATCTTGTAACCTTTATATTTATATGACTGGGCCGTTTAAGTCTCTGATCAACAGTGATTCCCAGAATGCTGATGGCGGGGGATTCAGCAGTGATAATGTGGTCAAATGTGAGGACGAAGTGTTTAGTTTCTTACTGGAGATGGCATTGCCTGGCATTTGTAATGGTGTGAATGTAACTTGCTACTTATCAGCTGAAGTCTTGCTGCTGGTGAGCACAGACTGCTTCATTATCTGAGGAGTTGCATGGAACTGGATGCTGCAATCATCAAATATTCCCAATATTCCCACTCCTGACTTCACAATGGAGGGAAGACCATTGATGAAAAAGTTGAAAATGACAGGGTTTAGGACACTGGCCTGGGGAACTTCTGCAGAGAAATCTTGGGGTTGTATTGATTGCCCTCAAACAATTGCAACCATTTTCCTTTTTGCAAGGTAGACTTAAACCAGTGATGAGTTCTTCCCCTGACTCCTACTCACTTCAATTTCATGAGGGCTACCTTGATTTCCCACTTTGTTAAATGCTGCATTGGTGTCAAGGGCAGTCACACTCACTTCATAAAATAACACTTTTTACCTCATCCTTGGAATTCAGTCCTCTTGTTCATGTTGGACCAAGTCTATAATGAGGTCAGGAGTTGAGTGGCTTTCGTGGAATCCAAATTGAGCAAATTATTGTTGAGTGATGTTGATTGGTAACACATTATATGACACCATTAATCACATTTTTGATGATGAAGAATATACTGATGGGGTGGTAATTGGCTGGAATAGATGTGTCCTGCTTTTTGTGAATGAGAAAATCTGGGAAGCTTTGCACTTTATTGGGGAAATGTCAGTGTTGTTAGCTGCATTGGAACAATTTAGCTAGGTCTGTGGTTAGTTATTGAACACATGTCTTCAGCTATCTGGTAAGAGTGTTTTCAAGGCATCTGCAGTCCAATGTGCTCAGCCATTTTTTGATAAGATGTGGAGTGAATTGAATTGGCTGAAGACTGACATCTATGGTAGTGGGAATTTCAGGTGAAGGCTGAGATGAATCATCCTCTCGGCATTTCTGATTATGATTGGAAACAATTCACTGACTTGCTGGCTTCCACCATTGGGAAAGCGGATACTCATGGAGTCTCCCCCTCAGATTTCTTGTTTAATTGACCACCACTGTTCATGACTGAATGTTGCAGGACTGCAAAGCTTTGATTTGATCCGTTGGCAGTGGGATTGCTTAGCTCTGTCTATAGCACGTTGCTTCTGTGGTTCAGCATTCATATAGTCCAGTGTGCAGTTTCACCAGGTTAGCATGCCATTGTCAGGTATACTTGGTGTTGTACTCCTGCATTCCTCATTGAACCAGGATGAATCTCTTGGTTTGATGGTAATGGCACGTGAAAGATATGGAGGTCGTAAATTATCGTGGAATGTAATTCTTCTGTTGCTGACAATCAATGGCACCTCATCAATGCAGAAATTTGAACAATCAGATCTATTCCAGTCTATCATATTTTGCACATTGGAGTGTTGTAAAATACAACAGAGGGTGTGCTCAGTGTGAAGACAGAACATCACCTCCATAAGGACTGTATGGAGCTCATTCCCTTCAACAGCAATGGTTAGATTCATCTCACAGATAAATTGGTGAGGATGAGGTCAAATATATTTTTCCCTCATATTGGTTCCCTCACTACCTGCTGCAAACTCAAACTGGTATATATATCCTTCAGTTCTTGGCCAACTCAGTCAATGTTACTGTTACTAAACTACTCTTGGTGATGATCAATAAAGTTCCTATCCAGAGTTCATTTTGTGTCCTTGATGCCCTCAGTACTTCTTCAAGTGATGTTCAACATGGAGAAGCACCAAATCATTAGCTAAGGGAGGACAGTGGACAGGGATTTGCAGGTTTCTTTGTCCATGTTTGAGCTGATGCCGTGATGTTTCATGGGATCAGAAGTCAATATTAAGGACTGCCAGAACTACTCCCTCCAAACTGTACACCACTGTGTCCTCTCTGGATGATCTTATCCTGTAGGTGGGACAAGACCTATCCAGGGATGTTAAGGAGGCATTGGTTGTAATGAATGATTTGGTGAGAATGACTATATCAGGTTGCTGCTTGACTAGTCTGTGGGACGGTTCTCTCAATTTTAGCACAAGGTGCTGGTGAGAGGAACTTAACAAGGTCAACTGGTCTGGGTGTATTTGTAAAATCTAGTGCCTAGGTTGATATGTCTAGTTTTATTCTTAAATGACTTTTTTGTAGTAATTTAATATCACTGAGTAACTTGCTAGGCTATTTCACAAGTCAATTAAGAGTCAATCACATTGCTGTTAGTCTGCAGTCACACATGGGTCAGACCATCTACAAGATGCACTGCAGCATCTCATCAAACCTCCTTCAACAGCACCTTCCAAACCTGCAGGCTGTACCACCACAAAGGATATGGGCATCAGATTCATGAGAATACCACCACCTACAGATTCTCTTCCAAATCACTCACCATTCGGAACTATATCACCGTTCCTTAACACTGTGGGTGTTCCTACAACACATAAACTGGAATTCCCCCCCAAAAAATTATAAGTCCCCAATTCACATGTAAATGGGGATAACTTCTACTGATTCTTTTCAATGGAATTTTCAGATTGAAACTCCCACACTCTGAGCACTGCAGAGTGCCCTAGCAAGATTCCCTCTGAAAATTAGGGGGTGGGGACTACTCCTGCTTGAGATGCTGACAATATAGTGCTGAGTGGGCCACTGAGCATATATCGATCTTCGCTCTGACACATCAGCGAATGCGCAGTGGCCCCACATTGTCGGCTTCCAGATTACTGGCCAGCCCCTCATCCCCCCGTTCTGACCTCACACAGCCTCTGACCACTGGCCTTCCGGATCTTCCGGGGCCAGCCCCTACATCCCCAATCCTAATTTCACCCCCACGCCCTCCTCCTGCAGCACCAATTCCCCAGCAGTCCCAAATCACTATCCCCCCACAACCGGATGGCCAGCCTGATTGTTGGCCTCTCTCCCTCTGCCAGCAATCCCAGTGCAGAGTGGCGGCGGGAGCTCCCCACCCCCACCAATTGTGCCCCCAAAAGGCCCCACCCCTTCTGGTGGGCAGTGCCATTGTTGCCCTTGGGCAGTGCCAGGGGGCCAGGCTAGCACTGCCAAGCTGACACTGCCAGCAGGAATGCTATAGAAAGGTGAAAGAAAGGAATTTCTAGAGCAGTAACCCAAGACCAACCACAACAGAAAAAGAGGACTCTCAGAAACATGGGATCAGGAGCAAAACTCATCACCTCGTCTTGCCACAGGTAGTATCTAAGTCCAAGTTGTGAGTTTGGATATTTTTGTGAAGCTTTTGATACTTTTTGAAGTAGGTCAGAAGTTAAATACTTTGTGTATAACAATGTTTGGTACCTTTTGTGGTGAAATTTTAACACTTCTGCAGTAACTTGGTAAAGTACAATAAAGGAGATTGTTGTATGATAATTTGAGGGTGTGAGTGCCTTTGTCTGTAACGTCAGTTGACCCTGAATCTGAGGGGTAACATTTAGCATCGTTGGGTGGCCCAGAATTCAACAAGATTGACTAACTGTGAAACTTAGACCATGCCAAACCTTAAAACATTACAGACGTTGAGTCTATTACTCTGGGAATGCCCAAGCTGGGGTCTGGAACCCATAGAAGTAAACTAGTCAATAGACAAGGGTAAACTCTATCGTAAGCCCTGAAGGGTGCTCAGCCCTTCTCCTATGAATTACTTGAGGGCTTGAGGAGAGAAAAGTTGCGGGGCAACCCAGGGAGAGAGAACTTGTGGGGGCGGAGGGGGGGGGTCCCACAGAGAGAAATTGCCAGGGGTCGGGGGGGGGGAGGGGGGTTGCCCGAGGAGAGAAAAGTTGTGGGAGGGCCTGGGGAGAGAGAAGTTGTGGAAGGCCTGGGGAGAGAGGAGTTGCTTGGAGCCCAGGGAGAGAGAAGTTGTGGAAGGCCCAGGGAGAGAGGAGTTTCTTGGGGCCCAGGGAGAGAGGAGTTTCTTGGGGCCCAGGGAGAGAGGAGTTTCTTGGCGCCCAGGGAGAGAGGAGTTTCTTGGGGCCCAGGGAGAGAGGAGTTTCTTGGAGCTCAGGGAGAGAGAAGTTGTATGGGGTCCAGGGAGAGAGAAGCTGTATGGGGTCCAGGGAGAGAGAAGTTATGTGGGGTCCAGGGAGAGAGAAGTTGTATGGGGCTCAGGGAGAGAGAAGTTGTATGGGGTCCAGGGAGAGAGAAGTTGTATGGGGTCCAGGGAGAGAGAAGTTGTATGGGGTCCAGGGAGAGAGAAGTTGTATGGGGCTCAGGGAGAGAGAAGTTGTATGGGGTCCAGGGAGAGAGAAGTTGTATGGGGCTCAGGGAGAGAGAAGTTGTATGGGGTCCAGGGAGAGAGAAGTTGTATGGGGCTCAGGGAGAGAGAAGTTATGTGGGGTCCAGGGAGAGAGAAGTTATGTGGGGTCCAGGGAGAGAGAAGTTATGTGGGGCCCAGGGAGTGAGAAGTTATGTGGGGTCCAGGGAGAGAGAAGTTGTATGGGGTCCAGGGAGAGAGAAGTTGTATGGGGTCCAGGGAGAGAGAAGTTGTATGGGGCTCAGGGAGAGAGAAGTTATGTGGGGTCCAGGGAGAGAGAAGTTATGTGGGGTCCAGGGAGAGAGAAGTTATGTGGGGCCCAGGGAGTGAGAAGTTATGTGGGGCCCAGGGAGAGCGAAGTTGTGGGGAGCCCAGTACAGAAAAGTTGCATCAGGCCTGGAGAAGGCACAGTGTCATAGTGAGTGTCTGTTTCTGAGTCCATACTCATTTGTGCATGATGCTGGAAGTAATCGAGAGATTATTACTTTTGAAGTCCTGCTTACTAATTTTCCACCTGGCTCCATACATTCCATACATTAGCAAGTGTGAGGTTATCCACTTTGGCAGAAATAATAGTAGGAGGGATTACTATTTAAAGGGCGAAAAGCTGCAGCATGCTACGGTGCAGAGGGACCTGGGGGTCCTTGTGCATGAGTCGCAAAAACCCAATCTGCAGGTGCAGCAGGTGATCAAGAAGGTGAATGGGATGCTGGCCTTTATAGCGAGGGGGATAGAATATAAAAGCAGGGAGGTCTTGCTGCGGCTGTATAGGGCACTGGTGAGGCCGCAGCTGGAGTACTGTGTGCAGTTTTGGTCACCGCACTTACGCAAGGATATTTTGGCCTTGGAGAGAGTGCAGAGGAGGTTCACTAGGCTGATACTGGAGATGAGGGGGTTGGACTATGAAGAGAGGCTGAATAGACTGGGTCTGTACTCGTTGGAGTTTAGAAGGATGAGGGGGGATCTTATAGAGACGTATAAGATAATGAAGGGGATGGATAGGGTAGAGATAGAGAGATTTTTCCCGCTCAGAAAGGATAGCAGGACAAGAGGGCACAGCCTCAAGATAAGGGAGGGTGCAGTTTAGAACGGAGTTGAGAAGGAACTTCTTCACTTAAAGGGTGGTGAATCTCTGGAATTCTCTGCCCGTTGAAGTGGTGGAAGCTACCTCGCTAAATATATTTAAGACGCGGGTAGATAGGTTTTTGATAGACAAGGGAATTAAGGGTTTTGGGGAGAAAGCGGGAAAGTGGAACTGAGTCACTTCAGATCAGCCATGATCTTATTGAATGGTGGGGCAGGCTTGAAGGGCTAGATGGCCTACTCCTGCTCCTATTTCTTATGTTCTTACGTTCTGACTGTAGGATCACCTCACTCTTTCACCCTCAGTTGTTCGTACCAATGTGGGCCATAACTGCTGTTCACCCTCTCAGGGGGTTCTGCAGTTGCTCAGTAGCATCTTTGACCCTGGCACCAGGGAGCCAACTTGTAATTCTGGATATACATCTGCAGCTGCAGAAATGCCTATCTATTCTACTATCAAATCAACTATCACAATTTTTCTTCTAGTCTTACAATTATAAAAATACCTCTCCATACAGCTGAGCCTCTCATTGTGCCATTGACTTGACTCTGGCTGCAATCCTCAGATGAACCGTCACTCTCATCAGCATTCAGAAATAAATACTGGTTAGTGAGTGGGCTGCACTCATCAGACTCCTGGTCTACCTACCTGTTCCTCTTTGATTGTCTGGTAGCCACCCATTCCCTCTCTTCCTGCATGCACTTGAGCTGTGGGGTGACCATGTCAATAAAGCTACTATTCACAAAGCTGTCAACCTTACAATACACCACAGTAATGCCAACTTCTGCTCAAGTTCTGAAACCCAGAGCTCAAACTACTATAGTTTATGACACTCCTTGCAGAATTGGTATCCAGGACTTGGGAAACATCTTGGATTTCCCACAAAGCACAGGATGTGCATCACACAGGAAGGAGCAGCCTTGTCGCTTTATTTATTAGTTAAATTTGCTACTGCTAATAAAACTTAGCAACCCTAACAAAGCGTACTGCTTTGAATAAATATTACTGCTGTTAATAAACCTTACTAATAATGATAAATTTGACAAATACCTGACACACTTTATAGTAGCAATAAACCTAATTAAAAAAGACAATACTCACCAGCTGCACACTTACTAATCATTAGTATTTAATATTTTTAATATTTTAATCCACCAATCATTTTGACTCATTCCATAAGCAACACTCCTCATCAACCCATCAACTTACAACTTGCTCGTGCTATTACACCATGGTTTTTGCTCTCGAACATGGCTTTGCTGGTCCACAGCCTAGCCTTGAACTTCAGCTGTTTCATATCCCATTGATGGCCTCAAACTCTCTTTCTTTATTGCCGATCTCCTGGCCACTGCTTTCATACCTTGAAATCCAGCATCTGATTACTGGTTTTATGGCCTCAAACACTCACTCCTTCTCTGATCTTTAATGGCCCCAAATGCTCTCTCCATCGTATCACTCTTATCACCCCAGATGCATGCTGCTTCTACCCTGTTTTACAGTGCTGGACTCTTTCTGTCTCTTGCTGCTTTTGTGGTCTAAACTCCCATGCATTGTGCTGTTTTATTGCCCTGAACTCTGGACCCATCTCATTACCTTAATAGCCCCGTATTCTTGCTGCTTCTCGCTGCTTTTATGGCCTCGTGATAAATTACCTGTTTTTAATATTTTGCACGGGAACATTTTAAAGGATACTTTTGTTGTGGAAGATAGGTTATTGCAGCACTTATCAATAAATGGACTAAAAATGCAACTGGACTAGCCGTAAGTTTGGATGGTGCTGCATGAAGAGCCTAGATGATATCCTGTATCTTGTAGATGGTACAACACTATTGCCACTGTTTGTCAGTGGTGATTGGAGTGGATGTTGCTGGAATTAAGTGGGCTATTTTGTCCTGGATGGTACCAAATTTGCTGTCGAGCTTCTTGAGTGTTGTTGGAACTGCACTCATCCAGGCAAGTGGTCAGTATTCCATCACA
The DNA here is from genome assembly GCF_965287045.1 of Carcharhinus amblyrhynchos. Taxonomy (NCBI): domain Eukaryota; kingdom Metazoa; phylum Chordata; class Chondrichthyes; order Carcharhiniformes; family Carcharhinidae; genus Carcharhinus; species Carcharhinus amblyrhynchos. The sequence goes on along the minus strand of NC_137329.1, from coordinate 97,008,227 downwards.
CTCCTGACTTGTGTCTATCAGATGGTGGACAGGCTTTAGGGAGTCAGGAGATGAGTTATTTGGCACAGGATTCCTAGCCTCTGACCTGCTGTTGTAGCCACAGTATTTATATAGCTAGTCCAGTTGAGTTTCTGGTCAATGGTAATTCATACGATATTGGGTAGTGGAGTTTCAATGATGTTAATGCCATTGAATGTCAAGGGACAATGGTGAGATCTTTCTTGTTGGAGAAGGTCATTGCCTGGAAATGTTACCTGGCACCAGTGAGCCCAAGCCTGAATATTGTCTGGGTCTTGCCACATTTGGACATGGATATTAGGATCAGAGTCACGAATGATGCTAAATATTATGCAATCATTATTAAACATCCCTACTTCTGACATTATGATGGAGGAATGTCATTCATTAAGCAGATTAATATGGTTAGACGTAGGACATTACTCTGAGGAACCCCTGCAGTGACATCCTGGAGCTGAGATTAACCAAATCATTTTCCTTTGTGCCAGGTATAACTGCATTGACTCCAGTTTTGCTAGGGCTTCTTGATGCCACATTCGTTCAAATGCAACCCCGATGTCAAGGCCAGTCACCCTCACCTCTACTTTGCTAATCCAAAGTGAAATGTTTAAGCCATGCGTTAAAATGTAAAAAATATGTAAAGTAACAGCAAACGGCTTGGCTGGCATTGTGTTAATACAGTGTCGTCTATTGTCATCCTGAGTCAATGTGCAAAAGCAATGACTGCCACTGCAAATTGAAGGAATCTGACTTAACTTGCAGTGCCAGATATCCTTTGGAGATAGGTACAGTACATTAGCATCATATGAACCTACACATTGCAACATGATTATTTGTAAAGAAATCAATGAAAACAGTGAATATAACTTAACAGCTAATGTTTCTCATAAAGCGCATTGGCGTTAACTTGGTCTTCCATGGAAGCTGGAAATGACCAAAACCAAATTTTATACTGCACCCATTTTTATTTTCAGTTAATTTCAATGGAGAAGAAAAGCTGCTGATTTGCTATTGCCCAGTTCGTTCTTTTATTGAAGATCGATTTCTCTCCCATTCTGCTCCTGGATTTCTTTTTAATGTTTAGCTAGTGCAATATTGAAGAAATCAAGAACATTCAACTTGATTTCCTTTTTGAAACAGCAAATGAATTAAAGAGATAAGGAATAGAATGAAAGTCAAAGGTCATAATTCTGCAACTGTTTGATTTTAACTTTATTTTAACCTGGGTGATGACATTCATGACAAACTTCAGCCTTGCTTAATTAGTGCTTAATCAGAATAGGGATATTCTGAGGCAGAAATGGGATCCCAATATTTAATTGCTTTTTCTAAAAAGTATTTATCTTTAATTACAGATTCTTGATGGTATTGATTTGTTTGATCTTCAGTGTACTATCTACCATAGACCATTATGCTGATTTCGCAACTGGGACTCTTTTTTGGATGGTAAGTAAAGTACTAATTGACATGAAACTCCAAGCTGAATGTCAGTCAAATGTTCTGAATCAACAGAAATGAATTTACATGGTTTCTGTAATAAGCAGTCAGAATAGTGATCAGGTGGCAAGTTGTAAATCTATTCCAGCATTTCCAAGGTTAATTCTTTGGAACAGATTAAAATATAAATGTTTATCCAATAGTAAAGGAACAATAGGAGAGATATCATAGTAAAATAGCCGTTTTAGTGAGCTGATGATGTAGGGAATAACGTTAGCTTCGTTAGCTGCGAGGAAACAGAGAATAGGCATAGGTAGGTAGTTTTTGAGTTGACGCAATGTGCCATAGAGATCAGTGTTGGGACCTCAACAATTTACAATTTACTTTGATGTTTATGAAGGGGCTGAATGTATGTTTGCTAAATTTGCTGATGATCTAAAGCTAAGTAGGAAAGTAAGTTGTGTAGAGATGTCATATAGTCATAGAGTCATATAGTGCAGAAAAGATCCTTCTGCCCATCAAGTCTGCAGCCACTCTCTGACAGACCATCTTACCCAGACCCACTCCCCTGCCCTATCCCCGCAACCCCACAAATTTACCCTGCTTATGTCCCTAACCTATAGTTACAAGATCATAAATTTGTAATCTTGTTATCAGCCTGCTCCACCATTCAGTGGACTGCAACTTGTAAGCTTCCTGGCATTGGATTTAGGGGGCTCTGATGCACTGGAGAATCCCTCTTGGATCCTTCAGGTAAAGTTTTGCACACCATTTGCCCAGAAGTACTAACTTCCCCTGAGCAATTGCCCTATGGTATGAACCACCCAAAAATGTGACTTAAGTTGCTAACTTTGGATGGCTCCATCAGGGTTTCATTGCTGTATACAGTCTGTATAGAACAATGAACCATATATTAACAATGGCATGTTATTAACAAGGGCAGGACTTACTCAGTTAATGATAGGGCATTGGGGAGAGTTACAGAACAAGGAGATCTAGGGGTACATGTTCATAGCTCCTTGAAAGTGGAGTCACAGGTGGACAGAGTGGTGAAGAAGGCATTTGGCATACTTAGTTTCATCGGTCAGAACATTGAATACAGGAGTTGGGACATTTTGTTGAAGTTGTACAAGACATTGGTAAGGCCACACTTGGAATACTGTGTGCAATTCTGGTCAGTCTATTGTAGAAAGGATATTATTAAACTCAAAAGAATGCAGAAAAGATTTACTAAGATGCTACAGGGACTTGATGGATTGAGTTATAAAGAGAGGCTGAATAGACTGGGACTTTTTCTGCTGGAGCATAGGTCTAGAGTAGAGGTCTGTAAAAGAATGAAAGGCATAAACAAGGTAGATAGCCAATGTAAAATAATGAGGGGCATAGACAAGGTAGATAGTCAATATCTTTTCCCAAAGGTAGAGGAGTCTAAAACGAGAGGGCCTATGTTTAAGGTGAAAGAGGAAAGATACAGAAGTGTCCAGAGGGGCAATTTTTTCACGCAGAGGGTGGTGAATGTCTGGAACAAGTTGCCAGAGGTAGTTGTAGAGGCGAGTACAGTTTTATCTTTTAAAAAACATTTAAATAGTTACATGCATACAATGGGTATAGAGGGATATGGGCCAAATGCTGGCATTTAGGATTAGCTTAGGGGTTTTAAAAAAGAAAGGGTGGCATGGACAAGTTGGGCCGAAGGGCCTGTTCCCATGCTGTAAACCTCTATGATTCTATGACTTTATGTATGAAACTGCTTTTAAAAAAAATTCATAATTTTTGAAAGAAAAACTGGTGTTATGACAACTATATAAAACTGTCAATCAAACAGATTATTAAAGTTTCAATAAGAGAAGCCTTAAGCACTTGGCATCTCTTAATCTTGTGCAAATAAACATTGAACCATTGACAAAGGAGACCACAGAATAAATAACTTATTACAACTTCATAGGGCTGTCAATCAAGCAAAATCAACACTTTTCTCCACCTGTATAAACAAAGTTAATCCTTTCATAAGACAGGGCTCTCAGCCAAGCATGCATAAAATGTCCAGACCTGACTCCATTCTGCCTCATCTTCCTAGACCAAAAGTAACATATAAAGGGACACTTTATCCAGAAATGAGTTTGCAGGTCGAGAAACTTTCTGACTTGAGCTACCCATATTTGTAATGAAAATCTGGCCCTTTAACTCATTCAGAACCCACACACTTACACAGAGTTAAAATCAGGCTCCATATCTCTTGAGCTTTATGAGACCTGCTCCTGTTCTATTATCTTTTATCCCAGCAGACACTGTTCTTCCCTGTGTACTGAATATAGACAATGTGTTACAGTGACACAAAAGAATCCTTCTGCCTGCATGCTGTAGTCGTTGCACCTCCCAATAAGAAACATTTGATCAAATAATTTCTGATAGCTTTTATCTACATTTAACTAAGTTGTTCAAAAATGTTGACATTTGAAATCAGATACACATTCCAAGTTCCTCATATTGCAGTTGATTATTGTCATCACTTTTAGATTTTGTAAGGAAATATGTGCATTTAATTTTTTTATCCTCACTTTTAATATTGAAGAAATGATTTAGAAATATTTCTTTGTAATGATAAATATGGGGGATGATTGTGAACAGGATTCTAGGTGGTCAGAGCGGGGCCGGGGAAGTTGTTGCTGTGAATTAATAGAACTATTTTAGACTCCAAGGTATTTGGAAGTGTAAAAGATATACTGGGGACAGTCAACATCTTCTGTGGGAGTTAGGGCAGTAAAATTTTGGATATTGAGCTTACAAGAAATCTACATTCTTCTGCACTTTCAGTGCAATTCCAAAATCACAAAATTTCCTGGATGAAGAAAGCCATTTGATTTTAATTACAAACATACGAACAAGGAGCAAGAGCAGGCCATTTAGCTCCTTGAGTCTGCTCTGTCATTTAATAAGATCATGGCTAATTTGATAGTGACCTCAAATCTGCATCCTCTCTACCCCAATAACCTATCACCCCCTTGTTTATCAAGAACTTATCCACCTTTGTTTTAAAAGTATCCAAAGAGTCTGCTTCCGCCACCTTTTCAAAAAGCGTTCTAAAGACTTAGGGCTGTCTGAGTGGAAATATTTCACCTGATTTCTGTTTTAATTTGGGGCCCTTTAGTTTTAAAGAATGACTGTTCCACAATAAGAAACATCCTCTTCACATCCAAATTCCCCCAGGACCTTGTATCTTTCCATCAAGTCGCCTCTTACTCTTCTAAATTCCCATGGGTATAAGATACAAGTCTAGCTTGCCCAGCCTTTCCTCGTAAGACAATCCACCCATTCCATGTATTAGTCTGGTAAACCTTTCCTGAACTGCTTCCAAAGTATTTGCATAGTTACACATCCTTCGTGCATCCAGAACAACCTTATAATGGCTTCTTCCAATTGTTTCTTAAATTATCCCAGAAGTTTCACCTCCAGGATAGTGCCAGAAATCCACTACAACAATTTGGCACTCTGCATGAACAAGCATCTTCTTTCGGCAGTTCTAAACATATGTTCTAGTTTGAACCATTCATGCCTTTTTCTACTCCAGTAGTTTAGTGTTTTGAATTTATTATCATAAACTTATATATGAAATCTCCTTACAAACTTAATTGCATGCCAAGGATTTATTGTCAGGCTATTCAGCATTTCCTTGGAGTTGTTGATTATCTTTCACTATTTCTGTTTGCTGCCATCATGTATGTTTATGAAAGAAAATCTTTCTTTCCTGCTGGAGACAAATGTTTCTTATGCTGCAATCTTATTAGTTAGTGCTAGAGGGAGATATTGCTTTAGTTTTGTGTTGTTAAATCCATCCTATAGTGTGGTTTTACCTTTGAAGATGTACAGACCAAACTGTAGTCAAGCTATTGGTAAGTCATTGAGTGTTTTTATTTGAAGGAACTAAATCCTACAAACAGATAACACATTCAAATAGACAAAAAAATTGACAATTAGTAATTCCAGCATGGACCTTCATGTATTCACTGAAAACATAGAACCAATCACTGATGCTTAATCTTCTTTTCCCTGTGCTGCCCCCTCAACATCCCCCCCCAACCCCCCAACACGATCCCCCCCCAACCTCATCTCCCCGTCCAATTTATTGTTAATTGGAAAGTCAGATCTGAGATTGGAGAACTGAGCCAGGTTCGGGAGCTCTTGTCATTCAAATCTTCTTGTACCAAATAATGTGGCTATCAAATAATTGATAGCAGCAGAAATGGCAAGTTCAGATATTCATGGATTGCTGACCAGTGGGATTGAAGAGGAAGTAATACTGAATATGGATGACATATATAAGTGACCTTTTCAATGACATACACTTCCAAGACATCAAGGACTTCAATGTACTTTCAGGTGGTGAATTTAGTTATGCCTAAAACGCTCCCAAACACAGGAATCTTATCAGTTTTCATGGTTAGACACAGGGTTCAGGTAATTATATGTAACAGAACCCTGTAAGCATTCAATCATGTACTCTCCACTTGTAACATGTATATAGACTGACTTGGACAGATAGAACATGCTGCCACTATCATCTCAAAGCTGAACAAGCACAATAAAGTTGAATATACTGCCCTGGCTTATCTAACTTCTCTCGGTGCTACCTATTGAAATTCTGCTACAACAGTTCACAATCTAGATGGGCATGTACTAGGATTCCTCTGGTTAAGCTAATAGCTGTAAATGTGCCTAAGATACAACTGGAGAGGCAATCCTCAGACAGCAACTCATCCAAAATCTTGGTGCAACAGGTTGGACAGCTCCTGAGATGAAATGGAATGCTGTGATTGGCCCAGAGAACACCTCCTTTCGTCTTCACTTTATTTTTAGAATCTGTCAGCCTGAAGTGTCTTGGACACGTCTCCCACATCTTGCTTCATCCATGGCGTTTTCACGGTCAAACTGACCGCATCAATCTCTTGAGGTTCCTGGGCCTCCAGATCTTCATCCTCCAAAGAATTCTCATCCTCCTCCATTTCACTTTCTGGCTATGGATCACCACTTTACAGTGCCAGATTGTGAAGGGTGAAACAGAGTGACGATGCATAAAACCTTTACTGCAGTGTGCCATCTGAGTGGTCCGAGCATTTTCAGAATCCCAATGGTCTGCTATTAGGGAGCGTGTGGAACAGTAAGCAGCATTTGTACTTCTGCTCAGAACATCTCTGAGGGTGATGCACTAGTGTCATCAGCCAGCATTTCACTGGGTGCCCTTTGTCACTAAGCAACCATCCCTGTAATTATTGAGGCCCTTCGAAAATTTCAGGCACCTGGGAGTGACTCATGGGATAGGTGCCATGACAACTCTCAACTTTGGCAGAAGTGTGAATAATGTGTTTACGACGATCATACATCAATAGTACATTGATGGAATTGTACCCTTTGCAGTTTACGGTCTGCTGTCATGGAACCCTTAAAGCCATATGGTGCAGTTGATCGCACCCTGCGTTATGGGGAAACCTGAGATGGCTGCAAAGCTGGTAATTTCACAGCCTAGCTGTCTTTCTGCATAGCAGACCTCACATATTGATGTGCCTTCCTGTAAAGTCAGGAAGGCATTTCCTTTATGTAGTTATGTATTGTGGACTGCGAACTGCCTTAAATGTCCCCTCTTAATTCCTGGAATGACCCACAGGCAAAGAAGTTGAGCACAGCGGCCACCTTTAAAGCCACTGGCAGGAGATAGTCTCCAACTCCACTGGGCAGCAGGTCTTCATAAAGGATGTGACAGGTTTGATGCACCTTAGCTCAGGACAAATGCAGACGTACCCAGTACTGTCTCTCACTCACTTGTAAATAGGATACTCTCGGCCTGGCGATTTGCTTCCATTGTCTGGGTTTTTCCTCTTGACCCTATTCTTGTTCTTATTCCCCTTCACCCTGAACACCAGGCAAGGTGTCATGGTGGAGTGATGCTCTGCATCATCTCTTCCTCCTTCACCTCATTACAATCCTCAAAAAGGCAGCATTGAGCCCTGGACCCATCTCCATTTCCACCTTCTCTGCGAAATGCAACATTAGAGATTAATGAGGAATGTTTCAAGTCAGTGAAGCGCACAATCTGCCACCCGTAAGAAATGCAATGGTCTACAGTGCTTTCAGCTCCATTTTCATTGTCGCTTCCTCGTCTTTGAGGTGCTACCAGGCTGCCATCCAGAGACATGACATCTCAATGCCTGATTGATATGAGAAGGTTTGAATGACAAGAGCTCCCTAACCTGGCTGAGTTCTCCAACCTCAGATCTGACTCTCCAATTAACAGTAAATTGCTGATGATTAATTACATGCTGCCCTTTGGCACGTTAGGAATGCCAATTCTGGAGAGTTCCTGACTGGCTCCCATTAATGGAATGTCACAGATGATGCACCTACACCTCCTCCATAATTTCCTGCATCTCCATATTATTCATTTAATGTGTTAATGCTGATATGCTGTGAATATGATGGGTTTCCCTTTTACAGCACTGAGAAATGCATCGGTTTCCCATGGTTTTCTTCATTGAAGGTCTTCCTCCTTTCTTCATAATAAGTCTCCAGTTCACTCTTGCAGCACTAACAAATTAGAGGCCTCCCCAGAATGTGCCCCTTAGTGCAGCAGTGCACTTCTCCCACACAGCTTCAGACCTTTCCCATTCAGAATTGCTTCTACTTCCAAATTAAAACTGTGCAATAACTCCAGTATCGTTGCTCTGTACTACTATTTCCAAAATGAGCTTCAAGTTCCCTCCTTGACTGTCTATCTGTGTCCCCAACATCTACCTGGAACTTACTGATGTGAAGGTACAGCTCCCTTCTGTTGTTCTCCAGCCTTCCCCAATACTACTGGATCCCATAGTTGTGTGGACATTCTGATCCTTCCATCACTACTGAAGTGCCCATGCTCCTTCTGGAGGCTTTGTACAGAATCACCTACTGAGGTGCAGCCCTCACCTCTGGAATTTTTCTCACACTCCTGTTGCCTTTATAATGTGGTCCCCAAATACAGGCTACAGATGCATCCCATTAAATCATCATATTATCTGCAGCCCATACAGAGACAGACCAGGCCTGTGGACAGTGACTGTGAGGCAGCCCTGCACACACAGCTGTGTTTCTTTCCTCTGCAACACACAGCCCATGACTGATGGATGCAAAGCCCCATGAGTATCTCTATCTCTAACTCCTGAATGTAAGCCCAAGACCAAGGAGTCTCACTTTCACATTGTTGCCCATTGTCTCCCTTCCCAACCTATCCCTCTTGTGGCACACAAACAGCCCCCTCTGCCCCACCACTTTTCCATTTGAGAGTCTGCGTGCATCCCTTCATTGTTCAGTCATGTGGTTCCCTTTCACCCTTTGATTTGAAGTGTTTCAGTTATCCATGTTGGGCTGCAGCTTTCCATCCCTCAGTCTACCCTCTCCCTCCCATTGTGTTTACTGCCTCCCAGTGTGTTTATTGTTCCCCGACCTACCCCCTTGCATAACCTTCCTTCTCCACTGTTCCCTCCGTGTGTTCAGCCTTTCCTACCCCATCCCCCGAACCCCTTCCAGGCCTTCCTTCCCCATTGCCCTTCCCCCTTTGCCTCCTCTCCCCACATCCCTTTCCACTAAATTCTGCTGCTCAGTCTTGTCTGACTACCACTGCACCATGCTGTCCTTCTCGACAACAGTGGCACCATTGGGTACAGACCACCTCCAAGCCACACCCCCATTCCAGCTGTTCAGCTGGCCAGAGCAGGCCGGACAGGGGCATGCAGTGGCAGATTTGTAATAAATCTAATTGAGTCCTGTTCTAAGGGGAATGGGTCAATCAGAGTTTGCTGTTGCTCCACATTGCCTGCTGATAGACTCAATTGTATTTCTCCAGCTTATCAGCAAATTTAGTGCTATCAGGCTAAGATTGGTGCCCCCGCAGCCACTGGCCAGCATGAGCGCCCCCACCCCCCACCCCAGGTTAGTGCCCTGCGCTGTGGCACAGTGTTTCATTGCAAGTCCATCTCTGATAGGAGTCTATTTCATATTGAAATGGGAAACTGGCAGAAGGTGAACAGGCAGGGAAATGGTTGTGAGAAGGAATTGGTAAAAGACACATCCTTAAGCTGCATTCAAGTATCTGCATATGGCACTCAAAGTGATTAGTAACTATGATTAATGTGAAAACAGATAGAAAAATAATCCTGTATTAATTAATAACTACATCTTGTCACTATTTCATATTAATTACAAATGATGACTGAAAACTGAGAATTTTGTGAAGAATGTTTTGCAATTCAGTGATTAATGATTCACAGTGGGTATAAATGCCTTAGTGTCAAAGGTAGTGTTATTTCTGTGACAAATTGGCAAATCACTTTCGATAGAAAACACACGTGCCTTACATTTATCTGAAAAATATATCAGGAGGACATAGTACTTACTACTAGGATTTTTTCACATGGTTGTGAAAAAGCATACCACAGTTTAATGTGACTTAAATTGCAAAATTAATGTGTCCATGTTCAAATGTCAGGTCATAATTAGCTTAAATAAAGGTTAGTCTTTTAAATCTTGAACAGTATGCCACTAAAGAATTAGCAACAAATTGCACTCTTATTGGAAGGTTCTAGTTGATACCTTTTGCCTTTAGCGATTAAAATAAGTGAGTTAATAAGCAGGTAGTGGGTGGCATTCAATTATTTCCCTGCCAATCATACCTCCCACACTACATTCTTGAACTTCAAATGACCCAAGTGCTATCAGAGCTTTGAATTTATTGTTCTGTTTGCAGGTCTGTAATAAACTGTCTCAGATTTCACCTTTTTATCATTTTATAATATTCCAGCCATGTTTTGTAACATGCAAAAACTCCTTAAACTAAATGAAAGATGAAGTTTAATTATCAAAGTTAATAATATTGAACATTGACTTGCAATAAATATAAATCATAAGATCAGTGAATCACATTTATTGCACATTATTTATATTGTTGGTGAGTTGATATAAATATACGACTACAACCAACATAGCTATAAATTTTTCCAAGTTTTTTGGTAATCTGCAGAATCATGGAAGTAAGCAACTCAGCAAAATAACTCAACAGTTTCAGTAGTGAGTTTTTTTTATTGACCATGTTAAATTGGCTGAAACAGTTTCTCAGGTGAGTGCAACTTTTGGAAAAAAAAATTGACCTCTGGTTGAACACCAGTGCTAACATCATTTTACTTTTGGCCAATGAACAACATTGTAAAGAGTGACGTAGGCTGGAATAGGGAGGAGTGCAGTGGCTGTGATCATGACTACAATATTGATGATTGCCTTGCAATGAACCTTAAAAGCTAATGTTGCCTTATTTTAAACGATGGAGTTAAGTGGAAAAGTTGATGTGTTTAGAAAGAAAACTCTTAGCACCAGATTTACACGTTAGAAATGTGTGACTCAGAAAGCAGACTGGCCAAGTAGAAGTGTAGGTTAATGTTTGACATGTTCTAAAGGGTTAAACAGAGAATGGGGAGTGCAGAGTGAACCTTCTTGTGGTACTGACAGTGCAGTCATGCTCAACTGAGATAACTCATGCATGATTTGACAAAAGTTAATACTGTTTGTTTGCATTGTTGAGATTAACAGTAGTGCTCTCGATTTTCACTTTTGCTTTTTTAACGTGTTTGAAAGGACAATAGAAATAGGCAAACAAAATTAAAGAAAAATGTTAGTCCCAGCATAATTCTTAAAATAGACAAAGATGATGAGACTTCAAGAGCTCAATTTTATCATGGACTTCGGGACCTTGACTTCAGCACCAGATAGGGGAGCCAAGCCTGCACTTGGCAGCAGCAAGAATCACTCAGTATTTTTATTTTCTAATTATTCATCTCCAGGCCCACTGTCCAATTATGTCAGAGGCTGGCAGCTCAAACCTCATTAGCAGCACCCATCGGAGAGAGGTGGTCATTGCTGAGGTGGGTGGGTAACCTCAAGTGCATCTCAGATAATATTATCAGGATTTCCAATGGCAGAAGAGTCCTCTGATTGAAGAGGAATCATTGAAGTTATGGGAGCTGCCCTTCCTGCCTACGCACCCATTTTGGGCCATGGCTCTCATGGTTCTTCCTGGCTGCCAGGGGGAGCCTATCTTCAAGAAAGTAGCAGCCTTCTATGTGGTGGTGGTTTGCAGGGTTGGGGGAAGTGGGTTGCACCTTGGCATAGGCAAAATGCAACTGCCTCCCTCATTTTTAAAAAATATTTCATGAGATATGAGCATTGTTGGCAAGGGCAACATTCATAGCCCATCCCTGACTGACATTTGAGGAAGTAGTAGAGGTGGTAAGTCAATTGCCATTTTCTTGGATTTCTGGAGTTCATCTGGATTGTTAGGAAAGAAGTTCCAGGTTATAAACCCAGTGACAGTGATGGAATGGCAATATAATTCCAAGTCAGGATGGTGTGAGGTTTGGTCAAACCTTGAGAAGTCAAAAGGTGACTCATTCACTACAAAATTCTCAGTCCCTGACTAGCTCTTATCACGATGTGGAGATGCCGGCGTTGGACTGGGGTAAACACAGTAAGAAGTCTGACAACACCAGGTTTAAGTCCAATCGATTTATTTGATAGTAAACTCGCAAACTTTCGGGGTTTGCCCCTTCGTCAGGTGAATGGAGAGTTCTGACCTCAGACAGAGCATATAACAGCACAGACAGTTTACAGATATATCTGTACATCTATAAACTGTCTATACATGTACATCTATACATTGTAAACTGTCTGTGCTGTTATATGCTTTGTCTGAGGCCAGAACTCTCCATTCACCTGACGAAGGGGCAAACCCCAAAAGCTTGCGAGTTTACTATCAAATAAATCGGTTGGACTTAAACCTGGTGTTGTCAGACATCTTACAGCTCTTATCACCACAGTTGTTGTGCTTGAGGTCATATAACTCACAGGGTAACAATGTCATTGTACATCAACGGAGATGGATAGATTCTCTCTTGTTCAAGATGGTCTTTGTTTGGCACTTACATGACACGAATGTAACTTGCCACTTGTCAGCCAAATCAGAATCTTGTCCAGGATTTGCTACATTTGAGCATGGATTATTTCAGTACCTAAGAAGTTGTGAATGGTATTGAACATTGTAAAATCACCAGCGAACATTCTCACTTGTGACTTTATGACAAAGGAAAAATTATTGATGAGTTAGCTGAAGATAATTGGTGTTTGGACACTACTCTGAGGGACTCCTGGAGTGATACCCTGGGACCGAAATGATTGACCTCCAACAACCACAATCATCTTCCTTTGTGCTAGCTAATACTCTAACGACTGGAGAGATTTTCCCCACATTCCCATTGACTTCAATTTAGCCAATACTCCTTGGTGTCACACTTGATCAAATATAGCCTTGATATCAGGGACACTCACTCTCACCTCACCTCTTAAACCTAGCTCTTTTGTCCATGACAATGTAATAGGTTAGGAGCTGAGTGGCCCAACTGGAGCATTGGTGCGCAGGTTATGGCTGAGCATGATAGCACTGCCAGTGACACCTTCCATCATTGCTTTGCTGATGATCAAGAGTAGACTAATAGGATAATTGCCCAGATTGGATTTGGCCTGCTTTTTGTGGACAGGACATAACCTGAGCAATTTTCCATATGCTATTCAGATGCCAGGGCTTGACAGTTCTGGAACAGCTTGGCTAGGAGGCACAACTCAATTAGGAACACAACATGGTTGCAGGGTACTCTCGACTGGAAGTTAAATATCCAGGGGTATCAGACTATTCGGAAGGACAGACAGGAAGGTAAGGGAGGTGGTGTAGCTCTGATATTTAAGAATGACATCAGGGCAGTAGTGAGAGATGATACAGATTCTATGGAGAAAAAGGTTGAATCCATTTGGTGGAAATCAGAAATAGTAAGGAGAAAAGGGTCACTGATAGGCGGAGTCTAAAGATCACCAAATAATAACATCACAGCAGGGCGAGCAACAAACAAAGAAATAACTGATGCGTGTCAAAATAGTACGGCAATTATCATGGGAGATTTTAATCTACATGTCGACTGGTCAAAACAGCCTTGAGGAGGAGTTCATAGAATGTATCCTCGATAGTTTCGTGGAGCGGTATGTAATAGAACCTACAAGGGAGCAAGCAATCCTAAGTCTGGTCCAGTGTAATGAGACAGGAATAATTAATGATCTCACAGTTAGGGTTCTTTTTGGATAGAGCAATCCCAGTATGGTTGAATTTAAAATACAGATGGAGGGTGAGAGGTGAAATCTAATACCAGTGTCTTGTGCTTAAAAAAAGGAGACTTCAAAGAGTTGAGAGAGGAGTTGGCTAAGGTGGACTAGGAGCAAAGACTTTATAGTGGGACAATTGAGGAACAGTGGTAAACTTTCAAAGCGATTTTTCACAGTGCTCAACAAAAGTATATACCAATGATAAGGAAGGATTTAGGAAAAGGAATAATGAGCCATGGATAGCTAAGGAAGTAAAGGAGGATATTAAATTGAAAGAAAATGTATATAAAGTGGCAAAGATTGGTGGGAAACTAGAGGATTGGAAAACGTTTAAAGGTCAACAGAAAGCCACGAAAAAAGCTATAAAGAAATGTAAGATAATTACGAGAGTAAGTTAGCTCAGGATATAAAAACAGATAGCAAAAGTTTCTACAAATATATAAAATGAGGTGAACGTTGGTCCTTAGAAGATGAGAAGGGAGATTTAATAATAGGAAATGAGGAGATGGCTGAGGCATTGAACAGTTATGTTGTGTTGATCTTCACAGTGGAAGACACAAATAACATGCCAGAAATTGTTGACAGGGAGGCTGTGGCAGGTGAGGACCTAGAAGTGATCATTATCTCTAAAGAGGTAGTGTTCAGCAAGCTAATGGGGCTAAAGGAAGACAAGTCTCCAGGCCTTGATGGAATGCATCCCAGGGTACTAAAAGAGATGGCCAGCGAATTTACAAATACGCCCATGGTATTTTACCAAAATTTGCTGGGCTCTGGGGTGGTTCCAGCAGATTGGAAAACAGCAAATGTGTTGTCACTGTTTAAGAAATAAGGTAGACCAAAGGTGAGTAATTACAGGCCGGTTAGTTTAACGTCTGTAATGGTTGAATCTATCATCAAAGAAGAATTGGCAAGGCATCTGGATAGACATTGTCTAATTGGGCAGATGCAGCATGAGTTCATGAAAGGGAGGTCATATTTTAACTAATTCACTGGAATTCTTTGAGGACATTACCAGTGCGGTGGACAATGAGGAACCGGTGGATGTGGTGTATCTGGATTTCCAGAAGGCATTTGACAAAGTGCTGCTCAAAAGGCTGCTGCATAAGATCAAATTGCGTGGCATTAAGAGTAATGTATTAGCATGGAGAGAGGATTGGTTAACTAGTAGAAAGCAAACAGTGGGGATAAATGGGTGTTTTCCTGGTTGGTGATCAGTGACTAGTGGTGTGACTCAGGGATCAGTGTTGGGACCACAATTGTTAACAATTTACATAGATGATTTGAAGTTGGGGACCAAGTATAGTGTATCAAAGTTCGCAGATGACACTAAGATGAGTGGTAGAGCAAAGTGCGCAGAGGACACTGAAAGTCTCAGGAGGGATATAGATAGTTTAACTGAGTGAGCAAGGGTTTGGCAGATGGAATACAATTTTGGTCAATGTGAGGTCATTCATTTTGGTAGGAATAAAAGGAAAATGGGTTATTATTTAATAGGTAAAAAAATTGCAGCATGCTGCTGTACAGAGGGACCTGGGTGTCCTTGTGCATGAATCACAAAATGTTGGTTTGCAGATGCAACAGGTAATTAAGAAGGCAAATGGAATTTTGTCCTTCATTGCTGGAGGGATGGAGTTTAAAAATGGGGGGTTAGTTGCAGGTATATTACATGCTAGTGAGGGGTACTGTGCACACTTTTGGCTTCCAACTTGAGAAAGGACACTCTGGCACTGGAAGGGATGCAGAGGAGATTCACTGGGTTGATTTCAGAGTTGAGAGGGTTGGCTTATGAGGAGAGACTGAGTAGACTGGGACTATATTCATTGCAATTTAGAAGAATGAGGGGGGTGGATCTTATGGAACCATATAAAACTATGGAGGAAATAGATAAGAAAGAGGCAGGGAGGTTGTTTCCATTGCTGGGTGAAACTAGAACCGAGGGACATAGCCTCAAAATAGGGGGAACAGATGTAGGACAGAGTTGAGTAGAAACTTCTTCACCCAGAGGGTTGTGAATCTGTGGAATTCCCTGCCCAGTGAAGCAGTTGAGGCTACCTCATTGGATGTTTTTAAGGTAAAGGTATTTAGATTTTTGAACAATAAAGGAATTAAGGTTATGGTGAGCAGGCGGATGAGTGGAGCTGGGTCCGCAAAAAGATCAGCCATTATCTTATTGAATGGCAGAGCAGACTCAAGGGGCCATATGGCCTACTTCTGCTCTTAGTTCTTATGTTCTAATCCTCATTGAATCATGGTTGGATCCTAGTCCAACTAGAATGGGGGATTTTCTGAACCGTTACAGATTGTGATTAAACATGTTTCTGCTGCTGCTGATGGTCCAGCGCTTCATGGATGCCTAGTTTTCAGCTGGTGATCAGTTCTTAGTCTGCCCCATATAGTACAGTGGTAATGCCATACAACATAATGGGCAGTCCCCTTAATGTGAAGACTTGACTTTGTCTCCACTGAGGCAAGTCCTACCGATACTTCCATGGACAGATATTTCGTTGGTAGATAGATTGGTGAGGGTGAGGTCAAGTAGGTTTTTCCCTCTAGTTTATTCCCTTACCAGAACAATCTTACAGAGATGTCTTTCAGAGTCAGTCTCCATTTGACCAACCAGCTATGGTAAAATTCAGTTCCAAGCATCTTACCTTTTCATCTATTCTGCTTGTGAATAAGCATATGAGTGGGTTTCTGAATATTGCATTGAAATTAGTGGCATATGCAAGCACCAATCAGTATGCTGACCTTCAAATTTTGTCTTTTCTGTTTTCCAATGGTTATTTTTCCTCTTGGTAATTTTTGTTCACTTTACTGAGGTAAATCTGCTTCTCAATTATTTTAGTAGCTTCTCGTTTTATATAGGTTTTTGCAGATATCTTTCAGTGATTTAAATGACTGCAGGTCAGGAGCCCCTTATGTAGCAAATAAATGCAGGTTCCTCTCCAAAGCATGCACTGTGCTTATTTAGCAGCATATCACAGCTCCTTCATTGTGGCTGGGTCAAAAACCTAGACCTCCCTTCCTTATGGCACAGTGTGTTTAGCTACACTAGATACACTGCAGCAGTTCATGAGGTAGAATACTGTGATTTATGGATGGTTTTGAGAAAGTAGAAGTGGTGGCTCTGCTTGACACAGTAATAGAATTCTGGGCCTAAAACATTTAACTATTTGAATACTTTCGACTGCCCCGCCTTGTTCTTGGCAGATGCACTGATTGTATAAATTGAGGTGCACCTGACAGCAAACTGACCTTCACTAGTGTTTCAGCAGTTGCATTTTTATCGATTTTTCTAATTGTCCTTTGAGAAAGTGGTGGTGTGCTGCCTTCTGGAACTGCTGCAGTACATCTGGTGTAGGTGCCATGAGGGAGGGAGTTCCAGCCACTCTGTAGAAACTGTGAAATGCTTCGAATGGTGTGTACTTTAGAGAGGAACTTGCAGTTGATGGTGATCCCATTCATCACCTGCGCTTGTCCTTCTAGGGGCTGTCACGTTAAACAAAAAATTGCAAGGTGTGTCACGAATTGCATAAATTTCTTTCTCTCATAGCCTAACCATTTGAATAGAATAATTTTTTTTGAGGGAGTCAACTATCTTTTATCTTTCTGATTTTGTGATAAATTCAAGGAAAGGCTGTAATTAAGAACTATCAGAAGTTATATTTTAAACTGACTATCCTTAATAATCCAGACTCAAGGATGGTGGCTGATGGAGCAAGATGTTTTGATGTAGTGGACTGTGGCAGCTAATAAGACAGATGAAGGCAAACTGCCAGACTGAATAATGGCTTGGAGCTGCACACATGTGCAAATAGCGAGGCTTCCAAAACTTCTATGACAAGCTCTTAGGCCTGATTGTTCAAAGTTGGCA
Source organism: Carcharhinus amblyrhynchos (assembly GCF_965287045.1). Classification (NCBI taxonomy): domain Eukaryota; kingdom Metazoa; phylum Chordata; class Chondrichthyes; order Carcharhiniformes; family Carcharhinidae; genus Carcharhinus; species Carcharhinus amblyrhynchos. Next base: position 96,990,679 of record NC_137329.1, on the reverse strand, counting down.
TCCTCTAAGAGAATCTTCATGAAAACAGATTCATTAAGTCACATGGCTTCTTCCTTACAGCAGAATACATAGTGATCAGCGAAGGAGAAACGTTTGTGTATGTTTTTCACTTCACCACAACTGCAGCTGAACAAATACAGCTATTTTATGTGTTTTTTAATCACTTGTGTAAAACAGTTCCAAAATATGAAAAAAGTTTATTTAGTTTCTTACTTGTGTGATATGTTGTCAGAAAAAGGCACTGATGTTAAGGACATCTACAAGTGGTATATCTTTCAAATTTAATGAATAAACCAACAAATTAAAGGTAGTTTTATTATTGTAGAAAGTAAATATAACTTAGTTAATATGGTAGCTAATTTTGTTTGGAATGGAAATGTTGATATCAATACAATACATTCGAAGACCGTTTTAACAAACTGCTGTAATTTTAGTTTCAGTATTTTAATAATTAAAATGAAATGATTAGGAATTTGGGTAATGATGCTTCTGAATAAATATTTTGGGGGCGACCTTACCAAAGCAATTCTAAGTACTGAATGAGTGTGAAAACAGGGGGAGTTTCAGATTTTTTTTGCCAAGGCTATAAATAAAATCTCATGCTATTTAGTGTCAAAAATTGATGCGCAACCTGATTCCCCACAGAGAGGGAGTGGTCAGTCTATTCTCGCTAGAAACCCAACTGCTTATACAAGAGGGCACTATCATTTATGTGTACATCTCTCTGTTCTGTTGCACAGAACAGAGAGATCTATGAACATCCCCCCCTCCCCGCCCCCCACCCCCATCACGGTTATCACCTGCCCCTCAATCACTGGCCTCCCTGACCAGTTGCCCCTGCGATTGCCCCTGCCACCTGCTCAGCTCAGTCATTCATTTCCCCTCCCCAGGCGTGGTTGATTACAGCCCAAACCCTCCCCCCTCCTCCCCACCCGGCCCGGTCAATCACCGCCAGGTTGGTACTGCCAGGGCCCCATGCTGGCAATGCCAGGCTGGCACTGCCTCCCAGCTCATGACCACCCGGGTCAGTAAGATCCCAGGAATAAGAAATTGGGCATGAACCCAATTTTTCACCTTTCGCACCATCTTACTAGTTCATCCCGCCCATTGTCCAGTGTGACGAACCGGTAAGATCACCACCATTGGTTTTGCGCACAAAAAAAACTTGCTGCTACTTTCAATAAAACATATAATTTTATGGATCCTAAAATTACTATGCCACAGAGAGCCATACATAAATTTACATAAATCTGCCGCTTTTAAAAGTTGAGATACAAACCACATCTAAGGACATCAGGAGATTTTTAAGAACAAGAGATGGCCATTCCACGTCTTAAAGCTGCTCTACCACTCAATGGATTGTCTCTTTTTTCTTGATTCCCCACCCTGTCCCACCATAGGTAATAGTTTCTTTATATCTACCTGACAAAATTCTTTTAACATTCTAAACACCTTAATCAGGTCACCCTCAATGTTTTGTAGGTCCATATCAATATAACATATAAATCAGGGGTCTTTTAAAAGTGCAAGCATAACAGGAGAGTGCCCTGTATTAATGTAACCTGTGCGCCAGGTTTTGCAGTCATGGTTTGCATCATATCATTCACATGTTAAAATAGTTTGGTGAAATGAGTAGACACATAGCAGATTAAATTTAATGCAGGGAAGTTGTGTATTTTAGAAGGAAGAATGAGGAAGCAGTATAAACAAAATGTCATAATTTTGGAAGGAGTGCAAGAGCAGAGACATTGAGGAGTTTATGGACACAGATACTCAAAGATGACAGGACAAGCTTATAAGGCTGTTTAAAAAGAAAACTTGGGCTGGATTTTTAATTCAGGATCAGGAACCTGATGCTTTGAAAATTTTCATGTGCAAAATTCAAATGTAAATCAACTAATTGGACTGGGGGTGAGTTTGGTGCCCAACCAGCAGGGCTAGGAGGAGCATAAAGCCATCCCATTGCCTTGCTGAATGTTATAGGCTTACAGTGTTGTAAAACAGGCATCCCATTGCCTTGCTGAATGTTATAGGCTTACAATGTTGTAAAACAGACATCCCATTGCCTTGCTGAATGTTACAGGAAGCAGATAGCGGGCAAGATTTTCTGGCCATCTAGCCACTGGTTTCCTGCTGGCAGGAGGTAGTGCAGTGTTTGCTAGCTGCAGGATTCACTGGTTCCACCACTGTCCAAGTAAATTCCCACTGATGTCACCCCATGCCGGTGGGAACTGGAGAATCCCGCCGGCATGAACGGCTGGAGAATTCCGGCCCAGATACCCAGCACTGTTAAGGTGCATAAAAGTGTTGAAAACATTCACCAGGCAGATAGGTGAAGTACTTTGTTTCTATCACCGTATTTTCCTTACTTTGAATATCATGCACAGCAAATAGTGTTTAACTCACAACAGCTAATCACTTAAATGTACAGGACCTCTTCCTTCTCTCCATTTTGAAAATTCTCTTCTCCTTTGCCCATTAACCAGCCCCTCAGTGAGTTTAACAGGCTGTTATTTGAAGGCAAGCCAGTCCTGGCTTCCTCCTCACTGGCCTCACTTAGAGAAATCTCACAATTCTTTAAGACATTGGGATCCAGAGGATCTTTCTGGACACACAATCTTCAGTTCACACCCATGTCTGTGCTTGCCTCGAAAGGGTACTCTTGGCTTTATAAGTAGAGGCATAGAGCACAAAGGAGCAATGCTTTATAATATTGGTGAGGCCTCAGTTGGAGGTTGTGTCCCGATCTGGGCACCGCACTTTAGAAAGAACACCATAATCTTGGATTTATAGAATGGTGCCAGGGATGTAAATTTCAATTACATACGGACACTAGAGAAATTGGAATTATTCTCTTTAGAGCAGAGAAAGTTAGGGAATAATTCAATGGAACTATGGAATTTGATTGAATGCATGGGATGAAACAGTTTCTGGTGGCTGGAGGGTCAGTGATCAGAAGACACAGGTTTAATGCGATTAGCAAAACAACTGGGTTGATCAGGAGGTTATTTTTCACACAGCAGTGAACTGCCTGAAAATTGTTCGAAGCAGAATTCAGTACTAACATTAAAGGGGAATTGAATAAATAGATGAAGAGGAGAAATTTATAAGGCAACGGTGAATGAGCAGAGAAAAGGGACTGACTGGTTAGTTCATTCAAAGAATCAGAACACTCATGATAGATCAAATGATGACCTCCTGCATTATATGACTTTATTGTAATTCCTTTGAAACCAGCCACCAACTGCACTGTTTCCATTAGATATTGATGAATGGATAGTTTTTGAATTTTTTGACAGAATACTTCTCCTCCCCTGCACTCCGTCACCATACCAAGAAAAATGTACATTAAGGAAAAATAGTGAACAATGTGAGATTGGAGATGGCACCAAAGATCGCCCCAAATTGAGTGAATTGGACCAGAGATCTGGTCATCAAAATTTTGGACCTCACTACTTCTGCTTGCAGAACTAAAAGCTGATGTTCAGTTGGAAAGCCAATCCATTTCTTTTGACTGAGAAATTCCACAAGGTCTGAAATTCCATAATCAGTGTGAATTTTTCCCATCCCGCCCGCCACAGAGGGTGCGGAGCACGGAAAAGTCTATTGACCTCGGGCAGGATTTTAGGGCAAATGTGGCCAGAAAATGCCATCCCATGACTTTTTTTTAAAATCCCATCCCATGCCTTTTTGTTTAAGTTGTGTGATAGATCAGATTAATTTGATTTAATTCAATGAGAAAAGATCTTTTTGGCGAAGTCAAAAGACTTTGAAATTTCAGTGAAATAATGCAATGAGAAAGGATCAATTCTGCCTGGAATGGCATGTTAGGGTTTTCTGATATTTTGTTCTTGGATGTGGATGATGCAAGCAAGGCTGTATTTTGTCATGAAGTTCTGAAATTGAATCTTCTTGCTGTGCTTGAATTATGAACTTACTGGACAGGAATTGAGGATGGAACTTGATACGTGCCGGACTTGAAAGTCACAGTCAAGTCCTCTGTCGCAAATTTTAATTAACGAATTCAGAGTGTCATAGAATCCCTACAGTGCAGAAAGAGGCCATTCAGCCCATCGAGTCTGCACCAACCACAATCCCACCCTGGCCCTACCTCCATATCCCTACAAATTTTACCCACTAATCCCTCTAACCTACACATCTCAGAACACTAAGGGCAATTTTAGCAAGGCCAATCAACCTAATCCGCATATCTTTGGACTGTGGGAGGAAGCCAGAGCACCCAGAGGAAACCTACACAGACACAAGGAGGATGTGCAAACTCCACACAGACAGTGACCCAAGCTGGGAATCAAACCCAGGTCCCTGGAGCTGTGAAGCAGCAGTGCTAACCACTGTGCTACCATGCTGCCCCAACCACTGTGCTACTGTGCTAGCCTACAAGGAGAATTTCTCGTTTGTATGGGCTGCGCATAATGCAATTTTGCACTGGCCAGTAATTCAGATGATACCAATTAGATGAGTTGCACCTATCAGCTAATGAGGAAAGATGAATAATGGTGACAAATATAGCCACTAAACTGATATGAAACTGATATGAAATAACAAAATGCTGTCAATACTGGGAATCTGAAATACAAACAAAAGATGTTTTCCTAGACTCCCAGGAAAGCTTGGAAGCATGAGCTGAATACTGTTCCAATGAATTATTGGTCACATGCAATGAATTTATTGCAAAGGCGCTAACACCAATAGAAGAAAATACATATAAGGAAAGTCCGCTGGGACTTCTTACAGCTGCCACCAGCACAAGAACAAGATCAATATAGATAGATTAAAACTTCCCCTTTGGCAAGATGGGGTAAATGTACCAGTATAACATGAATAAAAAATAGTCATGTCTTATTCTGCAGGGGCCACCATATTTTTGAGCTAGATTTTTCTCGAGATCTACGTCACTAGTCTGTATGCAGGCCTCATGTACCACAGAAACAGAATGCATTTCTTCCTCCCTGATATTGAAACCCAGGGACTGGAAAAGAGCTTTCTTATACCAAGTACTGATGACTAACACAGATGCAGTCAAATTCATTTAGCTTAGATCTACAGAAGTCTGGCTTAAGGAGAAGCAATTTTAATGAATGGGTAGTTTGAAACAAAATTTACATGTTTCATAGATAGCAGGCTGCATTTTACATGCCCCTGTTGGGTGTGTTTCCAGCAGGAGCCAGGGTAGAGGCATGTAAAATAGGGTGAGTGCGCACCCCACCAAGCCCCAAGCTCACCCCCATAATAGGGAAACTGGGCAGGTGCTGAAATAGCAGCCCGCCCACCATATTCGATCTTCAACGGCTGCCCCAGATTGGCTGGTGATTCCACCTCTTCCCCCCAATATTGAACTCTCCTTTCTTCCGAGCCCCTCCCAGACTTAAACCCAATCCCCCGTGTCAACCTCCCACCCCTCCATTCCTTGACCAACTGAAACTCTCCCTTCCCAAGACCTTGGACTTAGCGGCTTTGGCGACCCCTGGACCTTCACTGCTTTCTTCCTGCAGTCCCAGCAGTGGCTACCAGCACACCCATGGCCCTGCCGAGACTGAGGGAAAGAAGAAGCTGCTGAGCACTCAGATTGGCCAGCAGCTCCAGAGGCTGGGACTTCCTTCCCACTTGGCCTTTGTTAAGCCTGCCTTCAGTGGGGCAGGCTAGGGTGGAGTAGGTCGACTTTACTGCTGGGGGTTAGCCATCCTCCCTCTGTGCTATTGACCTTAACTTTAAACATGGTGATAAGTACTAAAGATAAGCTTTGGCTTACTGCAGCCATATCAAGTGCCAGGAAGGGAACCAATGGGCAGAACTTTTCCATTTTTGTACCTAGTGCTGGCTGAGGTGAGAAAACCAGTGAGTAGCTCACTGGCTGCAAAACTGGCCTTTCTGGCCAAATAATCCAGCATTCACTGCCAAAGAAAATCTGAGGGCAAGGTCCATGTCATCACGCTGGTGGGGCAATGCTGGAAAAAGCTTGCAATGCTGGGAATCCTGAGGAAGGGTGCCTAAATCTCTGATAAGAAACCAAGAACTTCCCCTTCCCCCATGTACATGGAGACCCCCACCCTCTCCCACCTCCACACAAGCGGGTCACAGGAAACCATCCCCCACACCTCCTCCCATCAGACACAGGGAACTCCCCCCCCTCCAACTGACATTGAGAACCACCACTCCCACGTATAAGAGGAACCCTCTCCCTAATGGAAGTCTCCACAGAGTCCCACCTTGGCCCCCTAGCACTCTCCCCTGTCAGTGCTCCCTGACACCCTGGAACTTCCCCACTGGGACTGCCCCTCCCTCCAGAGGCAATGATGAAGGGTAAGGCTAGGAGGCATTGCCAGGGCATTGCCTGGTTATATCCTATACATTTTTGTGTGCCACCAGTAGCTTTCTTTTGCCTTGTTCCCGTTTTTTAAAACCTGTTGTAGACCTCACTGACTGAGAGGGGAGATGCCAATATGGGGGGAACATACAGCATAGAAACCCTTCATGAGTGATGACTTAATTAAATGAATCTCCCAACCTTTAGGGCAGGAACCCATTACGTCACGAGTGGGGGGGGAGAATTGGCTGGATGGGGACAATGGGATAGTGAATGTGGGTGCAGAATTGCAGCCAATATGATAACAGGAGCAAATGAAAGTGGTAGCTAAAAAATGGAGGACTTAAAAATTATGATAATTAAGTTTAAGCGCTAAAGACATTGCTAACATAATTGAATCAAAAATGAAAAAGCATTAAAAAGATCTAATCAATGGACATGTGAAGTACTAGTGGATGTGAAGGAAAGTAGAGATTGAGGAATATGAAATTAGGAAATCCATAACAAGTAAACAGAATATTGAAAGGATCAACAGAATGAGAAATCAGATGTAATTTAAAAATAGAATTAGAAATGTCTTCTACAATGTATGCTTTAAATAAAATGAATTGCCCTAAATTGTACACCATTGCAGATATTGGAATGTGGAACTGTATAAAGGTTACCTCTAGGATTAAATTTGGAAATTGTTTTTGGCAATGCTCGTGGAACAATATATTCTCCTGACACTCCTCTGACAGCAAATTGAACTTGCAAATGGTTAATGTCTCTGATAAAATGTTCTAACCATGTTTTGAACCTTTGTCCAATAATACTGTAAACAGTAATTTCAATGTTGCATGCACAAAAATTAATCCAATCTCGACAGCTTTTTTTTTCTCTACCTAGGAAATTGTGTTAGTGGTTTTTTTCGGTGCTGAATATATGGTGCGACTGTGGTCTGCAGGTTGCAGAAGTAAATATATCGGTGTTAAAGGGAGGATCCGGTTTGCCAGAAAACCTATTTCAATTATAGGTGAGGACTTCAAGGAGTTCCTTTCAATTCTCTTGATTTTAATCAATTTTTAAATCAAAAGTAACTCTGCTTTCTTGAAATAATTGTCAAGCAGAAAACATCAAGACCAAAGGAAAGTTCAGCACAGGAATAGGCCCTTTGGCCCTCCAAGCCTGTGCTGACCATAATGCCCTAACTAAACTAAAATAACCTTCTGCCCTTACTTGGTCCATATCCCTCTATTTCTTCGCTATTCCTGTACCCATCCAGATGCCTGTTAAATGTTGCCAATGTGCCTGTTTTCACCACATCCTCTGGCAATGCATCCCAGGCACCCACCACTCTTTGTGTGAAAAGTTTCCCCTGCACATCTCCTTTCAACTTTCCCCCTCTCACCTTGAACTTGTGCCCCCTTGTAATTGACACTTTCACCCTTGGAAAAAGCCTTTGCCTATCCACCCTGTCTATGCCTTTCATAATGTTGTAGATCTCTATCAGGTCTCCCCTCAGTCCCTGCCTTTCCAGTGAAAACATTCCGAGTTTATTCAACCTCTCATAGCCAACACCCTCGAGACCAGGCAACATCCTGGTGAACCTTCTTTGCACTCTCTCCAAAGCTTCCATGTCCTCCTGATAGTGTGGTGACCAGAACTGCATGCAATGCTCCAAATGCGGCCTAACCAAGGTTTTATATAACTGCAGCATGATTTGCCAACTCTTATACTCAATGCCCCAACTGATGAAGGCAAGCATGCCTTCTGAAATACATTAATCAGATCCTGAGGTTCTACACAAGTTTCTGTTTTCTGACAAATACCAAATATAAAAATACTGTGACACAGTATATTTTTACATAAAAATGGTTCGGTAGCAGATATGGAGTAGTTTAATCATGTAGAATAAAGTTTTGAATACACTAAATGCTTCTCACAATAACACTGGGCAGAATTTTCCATTTTTCAGATGAAGTGTGGTGGCAGGCAGGATAGTTGGCAAGTTTTCTGCTGATTAGCAGAGCAAGTTCTCACAGTCAATCTTCTGCTTGAAAGTTAATTAATTATGCATTGGCAAGCTGTTGACCAGATCACATGGTGGGGAGCGCATTGGTCCGCCTGCCTCCCCTTACCTGCTGGGTGGAATTTTACAGCTCTGTCATAGTGGGGGCAGGCCTTAAAGAAAAGTTCCTCGACTTTGGCTGGACTGGAAAATCCTACCAGCAAGAGGGGCTGTAAAATTCCACCTGGGAGGGGGGTGGTCAAAGTTATGGATGCCATATTTTAAGCAGTGCCCAAGCACACATGCACTCTCCACATACTAGTTGTGTAGTACGGCCAAATGCAAGTCCTCCAAGAAAAGAATGCCCTGTGCTTCTCGATTCAGCTATGATTCCCTGGTGATTCACACGTGGGTCGAGATGTTCTCTTCCCAAAAGATAGAAATAGGAGGAAGACCAGCCTGACCTCAGTGGCCCGGGATGAACTTGCCAAGGAGACTTGTGCCTGTTGCACACAGAAAAGAAATGCACTGTGGTGCTGGAAGAAGATGAATGATCTGATCCACTCTGCCAGGGTCCGTCCACATTCTCTGCAGCCTAAACTTCCACTCTCATGTGGGCATCAAGCACTTTCAGGCTTACAGACAACAGGAATCTTACATTATCAGCAGAAGGGGGCATCTGCACTTAATACCTCACACACTCTTTAACATTGTCACCATCTCATGTATCACCTTCCCACTCTTCAGTGGTCTGCCTCAAATTCATGCTGTGTTTAGCAAAGTCATGCTAGTCACTTGCCCCTTGTGTCAGTTAAGTGCATATAGATACAGAATTGCTCTTTTAAGTCTTGCAATATTTGATAGAATTATGTATGCCTGTGTGCCTTGCATGGTTGACATGTAATGTTTGGCATCACTACTGAACAATGTTCCTTTGCGTCTGAAGGCACATTTGCAACCAACTCAAAATTGAAATGGTTGCTGAAAGTGTTGCATGCTGGTGGCAAAGTCTGCACAATGTGCTGTTGATTCAGGTTGCATGCTGGTGCACTGCCTTTCACATTGCTGGTGCCACAGACAGAACTGGCTGCAGATCTTTCTAATGCTGAAACCTTTGTGATTCTTGGGGGTACTGGATGCAGGATGCAGGCTGAAAGATGAGTTTGCTTGAGATATCGACAGTTGGAAAGGACTTCCTGATCATTTCCATGCCTCTAAAGGACAGGAGAAATGCGCAATTGTGACCTTATGTAGACCTTACTCCTCCTGGAACCTCATGGCAATCAGTGTGTTATGGGTACCTCTTGCATTACATTACAATGGCAGCCTCATCTGGAACATCTCCATTTGACCCTCTTCAGATCCTGTCCCTTCCAAATCTTCATTGAGGAAATCTCTGCTACCTCCATATCTCTGTTTGGCAAATGATCTCCCCTTTGAAGCACCAGTTTATGCAGTGCACAGCAGACCATGGTGATATGGGGCATCCTCTATGGAGAGTATTGTAGAACACCAGTCCAAATATTAGAAGTGCATCTTCAGGATGCCAATGTTCTGTTTGATGATGGATGTTGATCTTGACACAGAATGGGCTGCATTCTATCTGTCCTCCAGGGCATTTTAAAGATGATGCACTGATGTCTTTCACCAAGTCTTCTGTAGGTAACAAAAACAGGAATTATTGGAAAATCTCAGCTGGTCTGACAGCATCTGTGGAGAGACGAGAGCCAACATTAAACATTGTCTCTATTCTCTCTCCACAGATGCACAGACTGGCTGAGATTTTCCAGCATTTTCTGTTTTTGTTTCAGATTCCAACATCTGCAATATTTTACTTTTACTTTCTGTGGGTATCCCTTCTCACCCTGTAAGCACCACAGGCCCTCAAAGATCTGCAACATCTGGGAGTGACTCAGGATGTAGGAGTTGTGTGAACTCCCAGAGAACCTGGCACAAACATATGTGATCACCTTCTGATGATCGCACGCCAGCTGCAGGAGTGGAACTCTTTCCTGTCGATGAAGGTCAGTGGCTGCTGCCAGGGAGCTTTTAAAGCAACCTATGTGCAATTGAAGCAGTCTGTACACCTGGAAAGCCAGGGCTTGTTAGAAATCCCTGAAATCGAGCTGCCTGGCTGGCTTCACCATTGTGAACTGGATGTAATGATGTGCCACGCTCTAAAGGCCATCTGCAACTGCCCTTATACATTTATGCACGGAGAACTGAGAAATCTACATAGGTCTCCAGTGAATCCAGTGGGGGCAGCCCGGTGTTGGAGTGGTTAGCACTGCTGCCTCACAGCATCAGGGACCCGGGTTCGATTTCTGGCTTGGGGTCACTGTCTGTGTGGAGTCTGCACGTTTTCCCCATGTCAGTGTGGGTTTCTTCCAGGTGCTCCAGTTTCCTCCCACAGTCTGAAAGACGTGCTGGTCAGATGCATTGGCCATGCTAAATTCTCCCACAGTGTGCCCGAACAGGTGCCAGAGTGTGGTGACTAGGGAATTTTCACAGTAACTTCATTGCGGTGTTAACGTAAGCCTACTTGTGACACTAATAAATAAACTTTAAGACTTTAAACTGAATCCCTGGAAGAAACTGCTTGCAAAATAATTGAGCGCAGCGATCATCTTTACCGTCACTGGCAAGGGATGGCCTCTCAGTCCATGTGACGTCAGATCTCGTGAAGAATATGACAGATCTGAGTGGAAAATTTCAACTTATTTTCCCACTGGCCTTGCACTCAGTTTTACATTCTCAGCTACCTTGATGTCTGCTGTTGACAGGTTTGGAGAATTCTACCCATTATTTTGGCAGAGAATAAATCTCAGGAAATGCATCAAGCCAGACCATTCTTTTGTCATTGAACACAGCTCCTTGATTCTTCTCTCAATTGCTGCAAAGGAAAGATATAACTTGGGTAAAATCCTGGACATGTTTTTATCATTTATAATTTATCATTTTCAGTGAGATTGAAAAGAATTCGAAACAATGGCCAGGATTTTGTGCCCCCCTTCTGCTGCAGGTGTCAATGGCAACGGGAGCACAAAGTCTCACAAAAACTCAAAAACGATATTCGTGCTGGTGAGATCTCATGATGTCATCATGCCCACCCCCACCAGTAACGTGATGGGGTTCCTGCCACGCAATGTTAGGAACCCAACTTAAATACTTTGTAATATCATTAACAGGCTTCCCGACTGTATCGTCCCCCCACATTCAGATATCTCCCATCACTGACAGGAAATTTGGACCAACAGGAACCCAACAGAGAGAACCCACCAGGGGTACAGAAGTAAGTACAACTTCAAGGGGGAGAAGAACATGTCCAGGCAGTATGCTGGCAGTGCTAATGCACTGTCCCTTGGCATTGCCAAAGGACAGTGCTAGGGTCAGTGCCAAAGGGGAGAGGAGGGCTTCCTCTGAGGACATCCAGGGGGGTGGGGGTTTTCCTGTGTCCATTGGGGGAGGTTTCCTGTGTCTGTTGAGGAGTTTGCTGTGTCCCTGGATTCATGGGAGGGGGAAGAGTTGGGGGTAGGAGTCCCCTGCATGTGTGCATCTTTGTTTTAACTTTTAGTTCTGTTAAAAGACCCCCCAATCTCTGGAAGGCTCATGCAGCCCCCCCTGCCAGCATGATAGCGTGGGTCTCACCTCCAGCATTTTATACTCCAACTTTTAAAAATATCAGCAGTACACATTGCTTTTCCCGCTTGAGCCAACACTTCAGAAAAAATCGGAAAATTCTGCTCTACAATTTACAATGGTCCGGAATTCAAGGTTATGGGCCAAGTGCTGGCAAGTGGGATTAGGTGGGCAGGTCAGGACCTTTCATGCGTCCGTGCAGACTGGATGGGCTGAAGAGCCTCTTCTGCACTGCAGTGTTCTATGATTCTGGATAGTTATTCCGAGTGTTGTTTCTGAATGTTTACAACCAAATGTAATGAATTTTTGAGCCATTATCTTGAAAAGATTGAAGTGATTTCTTTGTCATATTTTATTTGAATCTAATTGGCATGCTTGGTTTTGGCTTGCAGATATGATTGTAGTGATTGCGTCCATTATAGTGCTCAGCGTCGGATCAAATGGCCAGGTCTTTGCCACATCTGCCATCAGGTATTTCTCTGCAGTTTTTTTACTAAAATGAACGCAACAGGCACAATTTATTTCTGTCTGTTGGGCTACTTAGACTTTGAGATTCAGTAGCTGCAGTGCAGAGTTCTGTTTAGCTAAGGGCAATTGTAAAATTTGCAATAGATTATAGTGAGATCCATATCAATGTAGGACAACATTGTGAAGTCTTTGGTATAGTTACGGGTAAATATGGCATTTGCTGCCTAATTTTGAAATTACTTATCGTTAAATGTTTAGATTATTTGCAAACATTATTACATAAGGATCCCTTGACCAAGATTCTAGAGATGAGCACTTTTTTTTTACAGCATCTGCTGCTGAATTTCCTCAGTGCTTAATTAGAATCGGGATATTATTCCGAGGCTGTATTGGGATCAGTGGTTAACCTGAATGAAATGCTCCAGTAAGACTTTCTAATCTTCATCATCTTCCCCTTATTTAGCTTTATTTGACCTGATGAAACTGTCATTTTTTGATCATTCACGATTTTTCTTTTGGTATAACAAAATCTGGATTTTTTGACCAATAAGAACTTGCAGATTTATTCGGTTTACCTTTTTCTTTTGAATGTCTGATCAATCTGTGCAGCCCTGGGGCCAAAAAAAGAATCATTTGAAACAGTGCTACACAGATTGTGTTGATTCATTAATGAAATGAGAAAATATTCTAAAATAATAATGTAAGAAATAGAAACAAGAGCAGACCGTGCAGCTCCTTGAGATTGCTCCACCGTTTAATACAATCAAGACTGACCTTCTGCCTCAACTCTACTCTTCTGCCTGCTCTCCATCTCTCTTGATTCCCTGAGAGACCAAATACATCTGTCTATCACATCCTTAAATGTACTCAATGGTGGAGCACCCACATCCCTCTTGACAATTTTAAAGATCCACAATCCTCTGATTGAAAGTTTTGCCCCAAAAGGTTACCTCTCTACTCCAAAGGGAGGCTGGATCATTGGAAGTATTTAAAGTGGAGGTAGACAAATATTTGATAGATCAGTGAAGAAAGGGCTGTGGGGAAATGGTGCAGAAAAGGAGCTAAGGCTGGCATAGATTAGCCATCATCACATTGAATGGTGGGGCAGGCTTGAAGGGCCTAGTGGCCTACTCCTGATTCTCTTTCCTGTATTTGTGTGAAGACATTTTGTCCTTTTCACCACAGTCCTAAATTATAGATCTCTTGTCCTGAGATCATACCCTTTTGTTCTAGATTCCTCAGCCAGGGGAAACCCCATTCGGGGTCAAGCACCTTCAGAGTCTTATTGGTTTAAGTGAGATTATCTCTCATTTTTCAAAATTCCAGAGAGTATAGGCCTACTTTGATCAGCCTCTTAAATAGAGGACAACTCTCTCATCACAGAAACAAGTCTAGGATGTCTGTACTTTACTTCCAATGCAAATATATTGGCTGGAACATCCCATTGGTGGGAAACATGTGGCTGGGAGGCCGGAGAACCTTGCCCAACATTCCTTAAATTTGGAGGCCAAAATGGTCCAAGTTAGATCTCACCAAAGCCCTATGCAATTCTAGCAAGACTTCTGTATAGCACTTGAATCCCTTTGCAATAAAGGCCATTTACTTCCCTAATTGCTTGCTATACCTGCAACAACAACCAGATTGGGATGGATTTCATATGAAGGACATAATTTTAAAAGTATCAGAAGTTTAATCGCACTGTTTCTAAAATATAACATCTTAAAATATTTAGATTTTTAGTGAGATTGATGCTGTTTTGTATTTTCAGAGGCATTCGTTTCCTTCAGATCTTACGGATGCTGCATGTGGATCGGCAAGGTGGCACTTGGAGGCTTTTAGGATCTGTTGTTTTCATTCATCGTCAGGTATGCCACTCTTCCATCCAGCAAGATCCAGTTGGATTCATCTTTAAATATTCAGTTCAGGCATTGATGATGCCATCATACCCGACTGTTAATCTAAATGTGGGATTGACGGGAAATAGCAGTTGTGACTTTCTTGCTTTTTTCAGGCCAGAAGAGGCACACACTTTTTTTTGATTGTATCAACTGTTCTTTGCAGTGCCAGGAATAGTAAGAGTGCTCCTTCTGACTCCATTGGAAAAATTAGACATCTCCTGACCTGGGCTCCTGCTCCCAATCACAAGGCCCTCCCAAAATACATTCCCTGTGTGCTGAGAGCCACTCCTTTCTCAAAATAATAATATTTTAGTTGAGAAACAGGCAAGTTCATAGCCTGAAAGCGGAATTGAAGCATAGCTTACATTTAAAACAAAAAACACCTTTACTCCTGTAACCCTCTCACCTCCACTAACTCTTCAAGCCCCATTCATGCTAACCATTGATACTTCATAACTCCACTGAACCTAGTTTCCTCATACCTTCCATGCCAACCTATGCCACTCCACCACCCATAGCCCCTCAAACAGTCATGCCAAAATGATGCCCTCTGCCCAACCCCATGACCCTTTGTACCCCTATGCCTTAGTGCCAAATCATGTCAACCTATCGTCCCCACCCACCACCCTTTGCCCTTACAACTGTCATGTCATCTCACCCAGTATCTATCATGGGCATACCTCAAGACCCATCTTGAGATTACATAAAGTTCTTAAGCCTCTATTGATGGTTTCATGATTTCATAAAGAAAACAATAAAAACCCATTCAGTGCATGTGGATTCCTTTAATTCCTTTAAGAACATAAGAAATAGGAGCAGGAGTAGGCCATCTAGCCCTTCAAGCCTGCCCCGCCATTCAATAAGATCATGGCTGATCTGAAGTGGATCAGTTCCACTTTCCCGCTTTTTCCCCATAACCCTTAATTCCCTTGTCTATGAGAAGTCCACCTACCCGTGACTTAAATATATTCAGCAAAGTAGCCTCCACCACTTCAATGGGCAGAGAATTCCAGAGATTCACCACCGTTTGAGTGAAGACGTTCCTCCTCAACTCTGTTCCAAACTGCTCCCCCCTTATTTTGAGGCCGTGCCCTCTAGTTCTGTTTTCCTTTCTAAGCGGAAAGAATCTCTCTACCTCTACCCTATCTAGCCCCTTCATTATCTTGTAAGCCTCTATAAGATCCCCCCTCATCCTTCTAAACTCTAATGAGTACAGGCCCAGTCTATTTAATCTCTCCTCATAACATAACACATCCAAAGAGAAGCTTTGGAATTCATGATTTCATTTCACTCCGTCTGCGATGTTGAAAGGTTATGATATCAGTCATGCAAAACTCATCCAGTAAAGATTCTTCCAAAAAAATTTGAAGTGTTGAATTTGCAGGAAAACAGGAGTAATTCATGCTTGTTTTTAGTGGGAGTTCACACTAGAATCTCCCACACTCTGTGCAGTGCAGAGGTCAACACTATGAATATCCGTTGCCCAGGGGCCACCATCTCTTACCTCCTGATCCCCTGGGGGGGCCCAGAGTGCCCCCCTTCACTTCAATCCTGAAAGTTCCCTGAAAGTGGGGATGTACTGTAAACCCTGCTGGAGTGAAAGACTCTGATGGGATGGGAGATGCCAGCAGGCCCGGAGAATTCAGTCCTGGGCCCACTAATTACATGCAAAATACATTTAAATAAGATTAAAATCACTTACTTTGTCTTCCCGCCAGTTCCCAGCGTGATTCTGACAGTGCCAGAAATTCAGTGCTGGGAGATGCACTTGCGGTGGGAATGTGTGGGTGAATATATATATATAGATGATCTGGAGGAGGGAACCGAGTGCAGGGTGTCGAAATTTGCTGATGACACCAAGATTGGGGGAAAGGCAAATTGTGCGGAGGGTGTGGAGAGTCTGCAGAAGGATCTAGATAGGCTGGGCGAATGGGCCAGGAAATGGCAAATGGAATTTAATGTTGGCAAGTGTGAGGTGGTCCACTTTGGTAGGAAGAGTGGTAGGAAGGACTATTACTTACGTGGCGAAAAACTGCAGCAGGCGACGGTGCAGAGGGACCTCGGGGTCCTTGTGCATGAGTCGCAAAAACCCAGCTTGCAGGTGCAGCAGGTGGTCAGGAAGGCGAATGGGATGCTGGCCTTCATAGCGAGGGGGATTGAATATAAAAGTAGGGAGGTCTTGCTGCAGCTGTATAGGGCATTGGTGAGGCCGCAGCTGGAGTACTGTGTGCAGTTTTGGGCGCCGCACCTGCGCAAGGATATTTTGGCCCTGGAGGGAGTGCAGAGGAGGTTTACTAGGCTGATACCGGAGTTGAGGGGGTTGAGCTATGAGGAGAGGCTGAATAAACTAGGCTTGTACTCGTTAGAGTTTAGAAGAATGAGGGGAGATCTCATTGAGACGTATAAGATGATGAATGGGATGGATAGGATAGAGGTGGAGAGACTCTTCCCGCTCAAAAAAGACAGTAGGACTAGGGGGCACAGCCTCAAGATAAAGGGGAGGCGGTTTAGAACGGAGTTGAGGAGGAACTTCTTCACTCAAAGGATGGTGAATCTCTGGAATTCTCTGCCCGTTGAAGTGGTGGAGGCTGCCTCGCTAAATATTTTTAAAAAGCGGGTTGATGGGTTCTTGATAAGAGAGGGGATTAAGGGTTATGGGGAGAGGGCGGGAAAGTGGAACTGAGCCACGACAGATCAGCCATGATCTTATTGAATGGCGGGGCAGGCTCGAAGGGCTAGATGGCCTACTCCTGCTCCTATTTCTTATGTTCTTATGTTCTTATGTTAATTGTACGCGTGCCTGGCCGTGAGTTTTCTTCCATCCCGCTGCACTACAAAATTAGCGTGGCGGAGTGGGAGAATCACCCCCAACATTCAGGCATGTGTCAACAGACAGAAATGAATAGCAAGCACATTTTTAACACTGCAGAAACCTTTTGCAAAGGACCAAAGTTTTATGTGCCTTGACAGTTCTGTTGACTGTTCCTTTTGATAGCTCATTTTGACAGCCCTCTTGACAGTTCCAGTGAGTTTCTGCACTTTTTAAACCCATTCATGTCTATTTTTAACAATCACAAAGGCAATTTACCTCTCTCAAAGATATGTGACCTTCCCCCGCAGTCTCCCTGAACCTTATCCAAGAGAGTACTGTACGTCTCCAAAAGGATACCCCACCTCTCCAAGGAAATATGACAGCTCCTGTTCTTCTCCTAGCAGGTCTGAAGTAGTCATATTTTGGACATCCCATTACTGAAAAGCAGATGTAACACATACAGCTACATCCGTGAACCACAATGTGCAACTAAGAACACGCCCTTACTCTGCACCTCTGCAAAAATGATCGGTGTTGTGTTCAGGGCCTTCCGGATCCAGACCTCCACTGCCAATGCAGAGTGCCTGAGTGGGATTCACTCTGAAAATCAGTGGGTGGGTCCTATTCCTGCTGAAGATCTGTCATATCTGTCCATCCATCGATCTGTCAGAGCAGAGAGCAGCGCATACGCAGTGATCCTGCACTGCCAGTCTCCCAGTGGCTGGCCAGCTCAATCACTGGCCAGCCCCGCGACCTCGAATTGCTGCCTCCCCACCCTTTGATCACTGGTCTCCCAAGCCTTTCCAGTCAAGCCCCGATCTCCTGCCCCCCTCTGGCAGTCCCGTACCCCCCCTCCCCCAACAGTCCTCCATCCAACCCACCCCAATCTGGATGGCCAGCCCAGACCACCCACTTCCTTCCCTTTCTGAGCAATCCTCTGGCAGAGTGACAGTGCAAACCTCTCCCCCCCTCCCACCCCAATAGGCCCCATCCTCTCTGGCCCCACCCACTTGGCATATTCCATGCCTGGTGGGCAGTGCCAAGATGCTGCTTGTACGTTTCATGTTTGCCCCTTAGGCAGTGGTGGGGGCCAGGCTGGCACTGCCCAGGGGGCACATCTCCTTAGCCCTGACCTCCAGGGGGTGCCTCAATGGCCTTAGTTCCTTCCAGCAGGTTTGGGCCGCCTGCTCCCCCTTAGTGGGGAGCAGTTGTAAACCCCGGTGGAAGGGGCCACTCATACCAGGGGCAGACATTAGCAGACCCAGAGGCTTCCATGCATATTTCCAGCATGGACCTGTTGACTCAAAAAAACGTTGCCGCAGAGGTGTACAGAGGCCTGGGCACTGAGCAGGAAAGCTGCTGATGTTTCCCAGTCTGTTGTGCTGTTAGAGCAGTACAGTGGGCTGGGAGATTTGCCCCCATGGTTTGGGCTTACAAGTAACTAGCTCTGTGATATGTGGAAAGTGCATCTCTTGGGCAGGATTTTCTGGCCGGGTTTGACCCAAAATCCAACCTAAGATCAATGGACCTTTGCATGGTTCGGCCCACCCTCCAACCCCCACTATGATTCCCGTGGTGGGCAGCGGGATGGGAAAATTCCAGTGCCTGTGTTTTTTTTGTACACAAAGTTAGTTTTTGCTTCAAAATGTGAAATCTTATGGCCTCATCTTTCGTTTAATTGCTGGGTGTTCAGATTCCTTCTTTAAAACTCAAAATCCTGAATAGGATCAGAATAATTTTGCTTTTTTTTGACCGAGTTATTTAGAAATTTCTTCCAATCAGTGTGTTCATATTGGAGGCAAATATTTCATCCTGATATTTTTTTCTTTTGTTTGTTCTTGGAACATAGGAATGCTGGAGAGGTCATGTTTATTGTCCACCTTTGGTTGCCCTGAAAAGGTGGTTGTAACTTGTTATCATGGAACTACTGTAATTACTTGCGGTGTTGATTCTGCCATTCAGACATCGAGTAGGGTGTTGTAAGGTACTGACTTGATGATAATAGAGGAATAGCTAGGTTGATGAAAGTCAGAACAGTGTGTGACTTGACTGGGAACCTAGTGATGATGGCGCAAAACTAAATAAACTTTGAATGAAAGATGCTAGTCAAATATACTTGCTAGCAGAATTGTTCTGTTGTGTGATATATTATTAAAGAAAAGCTGAATAACTGCAAAACTCTTAATATTTCTCACCTCAGCTTATTGTTACATAAATGCTGTAACTGGGGAGAAGTGCTGCATGTGCAAAAGCATTGAGCAATGAAGTACGGAATAAAATGCTAAAAGATTGGAGATAAGGTTGAAATGGAAGCAATAGGGAAAGCGGCCTCACAGCGCCAGGGATCCGATTTCAATTCGTGCCTTGGGTGACTGTGTGGTGTTTGCATGTTCGTTCACATGACATTTCTTCAGGTGCTCCAGTTTCCTCCCACAGTCCAAAGATGTGCAGATTAGATGGATTGTCCATGCTAAATTCCCTCGTAGTGTCCAAAGATGCGCATGTTAGGTGGATTAGCCATGGCAAATATGCTGGGTTATGAAGATAGGGCAGAGGGATGGGCTTGGGTAAGATGCTCTTTCGGAGAGTTGGGGATAACTCGATGGACCGAATGGCCTCCTTCTGTATTGTAGGGATTTCATGATTCTATGGTAATATACTTACTGAATTAAATTTTGCAACCCATTATTGGAATCAAGTAAGGTTTTAAGTATGTTTTTACTTAGACAAAAAGTTAGCCTGCAGGTCCAGCAAGTCATTCGGTAGGCAAATGGAACTGAAGGCTTAAATTGCAAGGGATTGGAGTATAATCGTAGGGAAGCATTGCCACAATTGAATTGGGCATTTGTGAGCCCACACCTAATGGGCAGAATTTTCCTGTCCCGCCTGCCATGGGAATCGTAGCGGGCAGGACAGGACCATGCAAAGGTCCATTGACTTCGAGTGAGACTTTCTGGTCTTGGAGTGAATGTGGCCGGAAAATCCCGCCCTCATTGCATTTTTGGTCCCCTTATTTAAGAAGGCTGTTGGGAAAATTTTCACTGAATTGATTTATGGCGTGAAGGTGTTGTCTTATGAGGAATGGTTGCGCAGGTTGGGCCTTTAGTCATTGAAGTTTAGAAGAATGAGAGCTGTCTTATTAAACTTCTAGAATTCTGAGGGGGCTTGACAGATTAAATGTTTTCTCTCATGGAAGAATCTAGAACTAGTGGATACAATTTCAGAAAAAGTGGACTTCCATTTAACACACAGCTGAGGAGGAATTTCTTCTCTGGGGCGATCATGATCTTTAGAATTTTCTAAGCTTGAGGTCAGAACAAACTCTAGGGACTAAGTGGCTTACTCCTGCTCCTATGTTCCTGCACAACAAATACACAGAGGAAATCTGGGCCATTAACACTAAATTAGAATTATATTGACGTAAAGATTGTGGACTAATTCCAATGAGATTGCTTTGAAATTGTTTTTCATCTGTTCTCAGTTACAATGTCATCTTCATGAAATATGAAGACTATTTCATGGAAATGTCATTATATATGGTTACAAGGACTAATGACTTGTTACCTTGGCATTTGATGATTAGTTAAATATGTTAAAAGTCTCATATAATTAAGTAGGACATTTAAACTGACAAGATTGCTGTTTTCTGTTTGTTTAACCCTAAGAAGATTATGGGCAAAAATAGCTGGAGCGACTGAACTCAAAAACGTTGATTACTCACAGCTGTTATTTTAGAAACAGTAACAGTGGCTTAAAGGTTCAGTTGATTTTAAATGAAGAATGCATGGATCAAATTATTCTAACCAGAATTGAAAAACTCTTTCGAAACACAGTTGTGCTTATGTGCTTTACAGCAGCAAGGCTTAATTTCTTAAAGTAAACTCTAGTAAGGTATTGTTACTCCAGAACTGGAATTAATTTTACAGACGTGAGTTTTAGAAGTTTAACATCTACAATGTAATGACTGTGTGGAGAAACAAGCTAAGGGCAGATTTTCTTCTTTATACCTATTCCTTCAGTTCATTGTTCTACCATAGACTAATCAAAGATATCTGCTTAAAAATGAAACTGCCACTACGTTAGGTATCCCACAAATTTAGTGGGAATATAGGAAGAAAGGAACAGGCATTGGCCATTTAGCTCTTCGAGCCTGTTCTGCTATTTATAGTTAAATCATACTTGATCTGTGACCTAACTCCATATATCCATTTTTAACCCTTAAGACTAGGTATATTCTAGAACCAAATGGATAGCCCAAAATGTTTAAACAAGAATTGTAAAGAAATATGTTCAGAATGTGGGAGCATTCCTTCAAGTTTTTCTTGTAATATTTGATCCTTATGACAGAAACATTTATTTATGTTCGTACATATTGCAGGCTTAAGTCACATTTCAAGTTTTATATTCTAATATGCTTCAGGAATTACAAAATATTTTGACTTGTATCTCGAACATACTACACTCCTGTGGATTTAAATTCATTCTCTATTGAAACTGCCTTGTATAATTCTTTCCTTTGAAATGATACAGACATAATTAACAGCAAAGTTGTAATAATCTTAATTGAAAACAGGAAATGTTGGAAATAGTTGAGCATGTCTGTCAGCACCTGAGAGAGAAGAGGCCACCAGGAGCGTGAATTATAATTGACAGAGTGACTTAATCAGGCAGGAGCTGAAATCCCAGCTCCCCGTCAGTGGGTTGAGCTTAAGGGATTAAGTTGGTAGTGTTTCAGCTGTGGGTTGGGACTCATGGCTTCCTGTGATAGCCATCTTCTTTCCCTATATGACCAAACCATGAGTACTTAGTCAATCACAACTTTTCCAAGTTAATTCAGACCTTCAAGATTAAGTCACTGGTGAACGGGAAACTCATGCCACCCGATTTACAACAGTTAAAGATGCCATGCACCAGGTGAGGTGACCTATTTGGATCATAGGTGAATTCTTGTCTTTGATGACAAGGAGAAAGGGGAGATGGACAGGAATGTTTGTGGGTGTTGACAAGGGCAAAAGAGGGGTTGGTGGGTGGGGGGGGAGTTGTAGTGCAGGGGTAGTGCTGAGGAGGTGATTGGACTATGGGAGGGAAATTAGAGTGATGGGGTTGGGAGGGGTCCCAGGGGATGACATACAATTATGGGCAGGGGGTGAATATGGGGGTTGAAGATTTAGAGCTGTACAGAGGGATAAAGGCTTGAGGCGGAGTTTGGCAGCCACTCACGTTGGCAGGATATTCTGGTCCCACTGCAGTGAACAGAGGTTTGGCTGAACTCCAAATTCTGAATGGCTGGTAAAATCACGATGTGGGTATGCCGGCGTTGGACTGGCGTAAACACAGTAAAAAGTCTGACAACACCAGGTTTTAGTCCAACCGATTTATTTGATAGTAAACGCACAAGCTTTCGGGGTTAGTCCCTTCGTCAGGTGAATGGAGAGTTCTGTGCTTTATATGCTCTGTCTGAGGCCAGAACTCTCCATTCGCCTGACGAAGGGACTAACCCCGAAAGCTTGTGCGTTTACTATCAAATAAATCGGTTGGACTAAAACCTGGTGTTGTCAGACTTTTTACGGTAAAATCACACCCATGGTTCCACACACAATTCTTCCAAATCTGCAAATTCTGTCTCCTTTCTGACTTGTTCCCTTCTGACACAGCTGTGTGAATGTCAACTTTTCTGTAGCCTACCTGGAAGTGCACTGCCATCACCTGATGGTTGGTTTGACTGCTTCCTGCCCTGGGACATCATGTAATCCCATGTGGCTGCCACCCACGCTGGCACACAAGCAGAAGTGGCACACAGTTCAACTTTTTTTTAAAGTTTACTTATTAATCGCAAGTAAGGCTTTCATTAACACTGCAATGAAATTACTGTGAAAATCCACTAGTTGCCTATTCGGGTCACTGCACCTAACCAGCATGTCTTTCAGAACTTTTGCTGTTGGGACCCATGGCTTTTAGGATAGAAGTCCTCCACATTTTTTCATGTCGGTCACCTTTTGTCTGAACCGGGAAAATTTAGGGATTGTCACAGCCATGCTGGCCTGACAACATTATGACTTTTTGAAAAAAAACTACGCTTTAAAAGACTGAAATTTAAGATGGCTTCCAAGGACTACCAGATGTTTCTTGTGTATTGAATTATCCTGTTTCCAGAGAGAACAAAGCTGACTTTGCCTCTGATGTTGTTGACTTAATGTTTGTCAGACCAGGAGATAAACAAAACCCCTCCGCACTTTCTTAGTAAAAATGTGGATTTTCCCTTTTTCAAACACTCAGGCTGGGATTCAGCGGCTCCTGGCCAAGGTGGGACTGGCAAATTCTGGCCAAGAGGTTTTGGGCAATTGAAACCATGGGTGGAAGAAGGACATGAAATTACTTGCAAGGCCATCTTTGCATTCTGTTGGCAGAAATTAACAGGAGTTCAAACTGACTTGACTTGATTTATTATTGTCACATGTATTAGTACACAGTGAAAAGTATTGTTTCTTGCGTGCTTTACAGGTAAAGCATACCATTCACAGAGAGGGAAGAGAGTGCAGAATATAGTGTTACGTCATAGTCAGGGAATAGCTAAATATCTTCAGAGATTTCAGGACTGATTTTCTTTAGAGAGACAGAATCCTGCAAAGAGCCATCTGCTGCTGCAGTCAACTAAGCAGCCGAAGTATATGCCTGCAATACCTTGCAAGAGGAACAAGACTCTCTCCTCCAGCTGCTCTCCCACCAAGTTTACCTGAGTTCTCAACCTTTGGTAGACCTACTACAAGAGCCATCACAGCAACAGTGAAATTACTACTTTTCAAAATCTTCACTTACAGTCAAAAAATCCATTCAAGCAAGAAACACAGGGCCCCAGTGAAATAGTAGTTATTTCATTGTGGGCTACACTCATCTTTACACCCTCAGGGGGATTCCCCATAACAGGTTCACATCCAGGTGAACCTGTTGTTAACTGCGCTGACATCGGTGCAGTGTGAATATATGACAGGGGATCAATATCTGGCCGGGGGGTGGGGGGGGGGGGGGGGCATATTATATTAAAATGTATTTAAATTAGGTTTACGCCTAAATATATCACTGGTGGGAGGGGCAGCGAAAATACTAAGACTTGACCTTGCTGACAAAATCCGCTAATTTCAGGTTTTGCTGCGTCTTGAGCCCACACTGGCAATCTCGCAGATGGTGAGAGTGGGCTCAAGATCTCAGCAAGTGTTTGTGTATTATGAAGTTTTGATTGAATGAAGCTGTATCTGTTCCTGGTATATTAATCGTCTTATTAAAGCTAAGGATGTATAGTTGAAAGGCATTGAGAAATTAGGTATTTTGAGCCCAAGTAAAGAGGAGTTTATCCCATTCCTTTGCCTGAACATGCGCACACGTACACATAAATTGTGTGTGTGTATGCTGTTATTGGTGGTTACCATTTGATGCAAGAAATGAGTTGTTTCAGGCATGGGCAGTCAACGGCTTGTCCAGCCTGACTGTCTGCCTCTCTTCTGTGGATATGTCCATGGCTGGGTGTCCCTGGAGAGGGCCTATTACTATTACAGGATCCCTCCCCCTCCCATGATCAGAGGGTTCACTGGAATGCTTAAAGACTTCTGCAACGTGTGTGTGTTCTCTGCAATGATGGGAGTAATGTGTGCAAATACAGAATCTTTGTTCATTTTGTGTCTGTGTAAATCTTATTCATCTGTAAAACATAATTTAAAGTTAGAAGTGGTCTAAAAGCTACCAAAGTACACAGTAACTTATTATCAGAATTCAGTTCATGCCTCATTGATAATGGGATCTCTGTTTTGCAGGAACTGATAACAACATTATACATAGGTTTTCTGGGTCTGATATTCTCTTCCTATTTTGTGTATCTGGCTGAAAAAGATGCAGTTGATGAAAAAGGGACAACAGGGTTTGGAAGTTATGCTGATGCCTTATGGTGGGGAGTGGTGAGTTCTTTTGTATTTAATATCATTTGTCAGTGATATTTTCACATGAGAGTAAGATTAGTCAAATTTGCTCTTATGATGCACCTTAGGGTTAGTATTTTCTGTATATCTTTTTTAAAAAGTCACAAATCTCCATCAGACACATTCTGAAAATGATAATAGCGACATGGTAGCACAGTGGTTAGCACTGCTGCCTCAAAGTGCCAGGGCCTGGATTCAATTCCCGCTTGGGTCACTGACTGTGTGGAATCTGCACTTTTCCCCATGTCTGTGTGAATTTCCTCCGGGTGCTCCAGTTTCCTTCCACAGTCCAAATGTTGTGCTGGTTAGATGCATTGGCCATGCTAAATTCTCCCTCAGTGTACCTGAACAGGCACTGGAGCACAGTGACTACGGGATCTTCACAGTAATTGCATTGTAATGTCAATGTAAGCCTACTTGTGACACTAATAAATAAACTCAAATTACCAAAATACTCAACTTTCACCTCGTATTGCTGCCAGGCTGCCACCCAATTTGCTGCTGCAGTGTTGTAAAAGAAATGAAGCAGCAATAGAAATCCTGCCAAGCGCTGAAGAGTATGTAGATTTAATAAACGATTCTCTTGATGTCATGAAACCCTAGATTGGCTCTTGGGTTAGTTCAATGTCACGGCCTCTGTTGTTTGCAATGGAATCAATCCAGGGCACATGAGATCTCTTTCCTTTTGGTGATGTCATGGAGTGTCTCAAGAGGGATCTTGCATACCTCAATGCAGCACCAAAGATTAAAACAAGTTAAACAAAGCTTTTGTGTGTACACTATCTTCAGTTGAATAAACTTTGATTAAAAAGCACCCCGTCAGACTTACTCGACCTTTTACATAATTCAAGATGCAAGTTTTGGCTAAGGAAACTGATTTTGTTACAAGAAATATTAAGCAAAATTTTTCTGAGTTTCTTATAAGTATATAGTTAAGATGGGGAAGCACTTTGAACAATAAATATTTTCTCTGTAAGCGATGGTTTATATTCCTGTTCCTTATCTATTCAACAATATCTAGTATCAGCAAAAGCTTCAGAGATAGTGACAGCTTACAGTTTCTCTTTTAAATTTAAAGCATATTGCAAACTACACTTTTTAATTTCACTGATCTCTTCTTTTTCTCTTAGGTAACAGTTACAACAATTGGATATGGTGACAAAGTTCCGCAGACATGGATTGGAAAGACAATAGCATCTTGTTTCTCTGTTTTTGCTATATCTTTCTTTGCACTTCCAGCTGTAAGTAAATTGTCTGCCTTTCACTGCTTTTATAGAAACCATTGAATCCTACAATGCGGAAGGAGGCCATTCAGCCTCCTGTGGTCTGCGCTGACCACAATCCCACTCAGGTCCTATCCCCATAACCTCATGCATTTACCCTAGCTAGTCCCCTTAACACTTAGGGGCAATTTAGCATGGCCAATCCATCTAATCTGCACATCTTTGGATTTTGGGATGAAACCTAGAGGAAACCCATGTATTCACGGGGACAATGTCCAAATTCCACACAGACAGTGACCCAAGCTAGGAATTGAACCCAGGTCCCTGGCACTGTGAGGCAGCACTATTAACCTCTGTGCCACTGTGCCGCCTGTAAATTTTTAGTTTTAAAATGTCAGGGATAAACAAGATGATATCTTGAGCTTGGGTGGTTACACACGCAGACTCCCCTTGAAGGAAAGTCCAAACTTCACAGTGAAAAACATGATTAATCAAGATTGGAAAGGGGAAGGGGTCATATTGGAAGAACCAGCTGACTGGAAAATAATTTTTAAAGATCAATAAAGCAATCTCAAAACAACATAAAATTGACCAAAGGGCAAGTATTATTTTAAAAGGGAGTGAGCTGGTTGGAAATGGGACTTATTGGAAGAACTAATGATGGAAATTATCAAGTAAAAATCCATTGGGTGCAGTGACTCCTGTATGAATAAAAACAGAGAAAAGGTGTTCAATTAAAGGGCTCCTTCCTTGCAATAGCTACAATAAATTCATCCAGTTGCCAATCAGAATGTCATGTTATGCTAATGCTAAACAGCATGTGATTAGAGGAATTTGTTTGGTTAACGATATTCTTGTTATACTTCAAGATTTTACAATAAAAATCACTGCCAAGTAGTTTGTTTGGCAAATTAGAGGACACCAGGATAGAAATTAATCTTGGTTGGTAACACAAATGGGCATTCATGTATCGATCAGTCACTATATTGAATTCCATTGAACTGGCAGCTGTTGCACTACCACCCATTTTTCGCTGCCACTCAAGATAAATTTCAATCCTGTTGAATGCTTTTATAATACTTAAGGCACACTTTTCACAATTCTTATTTAACTCATGCTATTTCTTTATATGTTTAAGTATGAGATAATGATGCAGAATGGGGGTTTTTAAATATAATTTTTGGTGTGATTACTGAGAGAAAATATCGATCAGAATTTTCCAGCCATTCATGCCCTGCCACTGCTACCAGCAAGGATGGAGAATTTGGTGCCAAATCCCTGTTCACTGCAACGGGACCAGAGATTCCTGCTGGCTTGAATGGCCTGAAAATTCCAGCCATCACATCTTTTTGTCTTAATTTATGATCTCTCTCATTTCATACTACATTACTTAGTTTAAAGCCAGGTTGTTTTGATACTGATGCACCCTAAAAAAGCTGCAATAATTGTGTGCTACAAAATTGGCTTATTTTCTTCCGGCCTTTCCTGAAACATATCAGGAAGAATCGGGTCAAATGTATGCTATTCATACCAACCAATGTGATTATTCATCAATTGCTCAAATATTAAAAACAATTAAATTGCAACACCAAGTTGTTAAGCTATGTTACAATCTAATCAAACATTGTTGGTGTCTATTGGTATAGGTATGTGTTATGGAAATGACCACCTGTTGTTCAATACAAGTGCCTGAACCTGAAACTTGCAAACAACTTTGAAAAGATAAGATTATATTTCAAAATTACAGCATCCACTGTACACTGCATTGGGATACCTTTGAACTTGTATAATGTTCGAAATGATACTTGAAACTTGTACATCTGATGTGCTAAGTGTAATTTTACAAGATGTAAATTTTGTGTGCAGTATAGGAACAGGTCAACTGGTACAAATTTTCTATGCCAGTTTTTAGGCTTTAGACTAGATGAGCTGCCTCTTCTCTCATTCTTACTTTGCCTCATGCTATCAACATATTCTGTTCTTTTGTCTGTTATGTCCTTGTCCAGCTTCCCCTTTAATCATGGAATCATAAAATCCCTCCAGAACAGAAGAAGGACATTCAACCCTTCAAGTCTGCACCGAATGCAATCCCACCCTATCCCCTTAACACCACGTATTTACCCTGTTAGTCCCCCTGAACTATGGACCAATTTACCGTGGCCAATCAACCTAACCTACACATCTTAAAAGTTTAAATTTATTTATTAGTTACAATTGGGCTTGCATTAAAACTGCAATGAGGTTACTGTGAAATTTCCCTAGTCGCCACACTCTGGTGCCTGTTCGGGTCAATGCACCTAACCAGCACGTCTTTCAGATTGTGGGAGGAAACCAGAGCACTGGGAGGAAACCTACGAAGAGATGGGGAGAGTGTGCAAACTCCGCACATGCAAACTCCGCATAGTGATCCAACCTGGGAATTGAGCCAGGATCCCTGGCACTGTGAGGCAGTAGTGCTAATCACTGAGCCATTGTGCCACCCCATGGTGCCTTGATGCTAATTACTTCACCCACTCTTTGTAATGAGTTTCATATTCAAATCAATCTGAGTACAGCAGATTTTTCTTAATTCCTTACTGGTTTACTAGTGACTATATTGTACTGATTGTCCATTGTTTTGGACTCCCTCTCTACCACTGCTGTAATGTACCCTGTAGTAATTGTAAAGACCTCTATCAGCTCACCACTTCTCTTTCTGAGAGAAAAGCATATTCTGTCTTTCTTGGTAACTCTACCCCTTTAATCTGGTATCCAATCTGGTATCCATCTTTGTAAATCTTTGTTGCAGTTTCTCCAGTGCTTCAATATCCTTTTTGTTATACGGAGGTCGGAAATGTTCAGAACATTATTCCAGGTGTGGCCCAACTAATGTTCTGCATAAATTTAATGCAACTTTTCTTCTTTTGAATTCTCTTTCTCTAGAAATGGACCATAGTGCTTTGCTTCCATTTTTATGGTCTTATTTATCAGCCTTTTACCACTAGATTACTTTGTACCTCTACCCAGTTTTGGTCTCTTATTTTCTGAAGAGAATATCTCCCACTGAAATGGAACACCTCACAGTTATCTATATTGAAATGAATTTTGCGTCTATATATCTATTCTACAAGTTTGATAATACTTTCATTTCATTTGTTGCCATCTTCCTCAATTTATTTAACTGTACCCCCCAATATAGTGTCATTCACAAATTTTGATATTGTATATCCTGTTCTCGATTCAAAATTATTTCTGCAAGTACCTTACAGCAGTGGCTCTAGCACTGATCCCAGTGAACCACACTCTCACAATTGTCAGGCTGAGTAAATACTTTCAATCACTTTTCTCTGTCCTCAATTTGGTAGCCAGTTTGCTATGCATTCCACTACTTGTCCCCTGACACCACATGCTCTGACTTTAATGATGAGTCAACTGTATGGTACCGTTTCAAACACCATTTGAAAGCCATGATGTGGTGATGCCGGCATTGGACTGAGGTAAACACAATAAGAATCTTACAACACCAGATTAAAGTCCAACAGGTTTATTTGGTAGCACAAGCTTTTGGAGCACAGCCCCTTCATCAGGTGAGTGGGATTTTGGTTCACAAACAGGGTATAACAGATCTTTATATGCCCTGTTTGTGAACTGAAACCCCACTCACTTGATGAAGGGGCATTGCTGCGAAAGCTAGTGGCTTGTGATACCAAATAAACCTGTTGGATTTTAACCTAGTGTTGTGAGACTTACTGCATTTGAAAGTCCACATATATCACATCCACTACATTAGGGCGGCACAATGGTAAGCACTGCTGCCTGCCAGGGATCCAGGTTCAATTCCCAGTTTAGGTCACAGTCTGAGTGAAGTTTGCACATTCTCCCCATGTCTGGTTGGGTTTCCTCCGGGTGCTCCTACTACAGTCTGAAAGACGTGCTGGTTAGGTGCATTGGCCATGCTAAATTCTCCCTCAGTGCACCCGAACAGGTGCCAGAGTGTGGCAACTAGGGGATTTTCATAGTAACTTCATTGCAGTGTGAATGTAAGCCTACTTGTGACATTAATAAATACATTTTAAGCTTTCAAGTTTATTACTTCACCAAATAATTGAGTGAGGTTGGCCAAGCATGATCTTCCCTTCAGAGGTTCATGCTGACTATATTTTTTTGTCTCCAGGTATTTTCTCTTTCAACTTTGAGTAAAGATTTCATTATCCTTTCTACCACTGAGGTTAAGCAAGCTGGTTTATAGTTGCCTGAATTTGTTCTCTCCCTCTTTCCAACTGATAAAAAAAGACTGGCATTTATAAAATGCCTTTCTCCAACATTGTTATCTTTCCATATTTATTTTGATATTATACCAGAATTAATTTGGTATCAGAGGTTGGTTGCACAGTTTACAAAATAAGTATAATAATGCCATCAAATAATTTTGCTTTGAAGTGCAATGACTTGCTTTCATGAAATGTTCAATTTTAAGGGTATATTGGGGTCTGGATTTGCTCTCAAGGTTCAACAGAAACAGCGTCAAAAACATTTCAGCCGGCAAATACCCGCTGCTGCCTCCCTCATTCAGGTATGCATCACAAATATAAAATAAAAATAATAATGTCAACATAAAACACAAGGAGATTTGAATTAATGCATTATACTGGGGTCCAGTTGATAACAAAAAAATGTTGAGGAGGGATCTGTTTTATTGTTTCTCTGTCTGTCTTTAAAACCTGTTTCTTCCTAATCAAATGGAAGAAAAACATGTAATTCTATTATGGTGGTTTTTTCATATTGATTTAGCTGGTGTGGTACTTGAATCACATCTATTCGTAGATCATATGGGGCTTTTCATCATTATTGGTTGCATAAACGCATACCTTGAAACTTTAGGAGGCACATATTATGGGTTAATTTCTTTAGGAACTCCCTTGTTTGTTCACAGTAATTGCGACGGAGGAATTATGGAAATCCAGAAAAATAAACTCACGTAAATAGTGATTTTCCGAGCTTTCCACAGCTCTTTCACCTAAATTTCAGTGGACAAGTGGGAGAAAACCTGATGCAACCTTATAAAGTTTAAATCCACATTTATGTAAATTTACCAATTTGCCGATATTCTGGTTTAGGATTCATACCAAGTGCAGCAACAGTACAAAAACAGCTCTAATTTCCAAATCTCTAGACCCACAAAATTCAAATAGGATAAACCAATAATTAAGAAAGCTACATGGAATTGACTATTGTCGGATGCGAGGCCTGAATTACATAGGCTTGAAAACCCCACACTAGATACCACTGGCTATAATTTGGATGTGGCTGCAATAGCAGACCTTTTATGGCTTTGCTGTTGCAAAAATAAGGTAACGCTGCATGCTCCCATTGAAAGAAACTTGTAAGCCATCTTCAGAAAAAGTAAGAATTTATTCCTTATTTGTGCCAAGAAAAAGGTTTGCTATTGTTTTTAGCACAATTGTCTCAGTGCTGCATTCTAAATCAGCACATCAAGGACGGTTAATATCATTATTCTAAGATTACAGAGAATGAAGATTAAATTAAGCAAACGCTAAGAATACAAGTATTTTGTCACACATTTAATGTGCTTTATTTGCAAAATGAACCCCAAAGGGTACTTTTGGAAAACATTGGAAAGTTTAAAAAAAACTTTATTGATTTTTGAACAACCAGAAGGATGTGGAGGTCTTGGAGACAGTACAGAAACGGTTTACCAGGATGTTGCCTCGTATGGAGGGTATTAGCTATGAGGAGAGATTGAATAAACTAGGATTGTTCTCCTTGGAAAGGTGGCAGCTAAGGGGCAACATGATAGAAGTTTATAAAATTGTGAGCAGTATAGCTAGGGTGAACAGTTGGAAGCTTTTTCCCAGGTCAGAAATGACAATTACAAGGGGGCACAAGTTCAAGGCAAGGAGGGAAAGGTTCAGTGAAGATGTGCAAGGAAACTTTTTTTACAGAGGGTAATGGGGACCTGGAATGCACTGCCAAGTGAGGTGATTGAGGCAGTCACATTAGCAACATTTAAGATTTATCTGAATAGATACAGGAACAGATAGGGGACAGAGGCCTACAGGCGATTGTCCAGATAGGACAATATGATCGGTGCAGGCTTGGAGGGCCAAAGAGCCTGTTCCTGCACTGTACTGTTCTTTGGTCTTTGATATTTTATTAATAAAGTAAGTTTTGGTCTCACTGCTCCTTAAATTATTTGAGAAGGTAATCATCAGTCATCATAAATCACTCATCAGTCATACTAAATCGGTATAGAGAAGTAAAGGCAAGGCAGAACTTCAAAACTGCAAGTGCTAAATAAAAGCACAAAAAAACGCAGAAGCTAATTTAATTGTTTTGTTGTAAACTTCAGAGCTGTTATGTTATATAAAAATGTTTGGTAGGTGATATCATTCTGTTTCAAAATGCACTGCGTCAACTAACATTATAGCATTTTTCCATTTGATTTATCTGTGATACTTCGTACACCTGTAAGTGACATTGTGATCGACTTCTTAATGCTGAATAATATTAGTACCTAAAACTATTGTCAAAATAATGTTAAAGATGAATTGCATTCACTGTTATTTAAGGGTAAATGCCACATTTGAAGGTAGATGTGGGATTACACACATAATTTGAGAAGTTGTTAAACAAGATGCATTGCCTCACCTTTACATTCATGAAAATTACGGGGCTGATTCTCCCAGCCCATTGCGGTACTCTAGCAGTGCAGCGGGCCAGGAGATATCAGCAGAAGCTGCTTCGCGGGTTCTCCGCTGGGCACCACAGCCTCCATGCGTCTCCAGGGCCAAGATTTGTAGCATTATCAGCTGTGCACTGGAAATCAGCCTGGAGCTGACTTCAATATTGAAATCAATATTTCCATCTGATTAGTAGGCCCTGGACTGAAATCTCCGGGCCCGCTATCATCTACCCTGACCCCTTCCCCCGATGCCCAAGGGGCACCCTGGCTCTGCTGACTGGGCATTAGGCAGTGCCAAGGGGTAGGGCAAGATGGGTGGTGCCTATTGGAGGCAGGGCCTATTAGGGCAGGGCCTATAGGGGGTGACCGGAGGGGTTGGGAGGGTCCCATTGCCACTCTGCAAAAGGATTGCAGGCAAGA
This sequence comes from Carcharhinus amblyrhynchos, assembly GCF_965287045.1. NCBI lineage: Eukaryota > Metazoa > Chordata > Chondrichthyes > Carcharhiniformes > Carcharhinidae > Carcharhinus > Carcharhinus amblyrhynchos. The sequence goes on along the minus strand of NC_137329.1, from coordinate 96,957,255 downwards.
GGGAGAAAGTATGGGGCTGGTCATCAGGGTGGGAGGAGGGTCAGGGCTGCCGAGGCTAGGAGGAGATCAGGGCTGACCAGGAGAGGCCCAGGAGGCTAGCAGGTGGTGAGGCGGGGGGGCTCAGAAGGCCAACGATACGGGGTTGAGGGGCTGGCCAGCAATCGGGCTGCCCAGCGATCAGGAAGCTGGCAATGCAGGCTTACTGTGCCCATCTCTGACAGATCGGTGTACGTGCAGTGGCCCACTCAGCGTGATGCTGCCGGCCTATCCGGCAGGAATAGACTCTGCCCACTGACTTTCAGAGGGAATCCTGCTAGGCCTCTCTGCAGTGCTCAGAGTTTAGGAGATTCAGTCTGAAAATTGTGCTTAAAAAAACTCAAAACGCGTTGCTCCCATTTTCACATGAACTGGGGACTTCAGATTTTTTGGGGAAGAAACCTGGCTTTACCTCTGTCTGGCTCCCCATTCAAACGCATTGAACAATATGAAGTTCTTATACTTACACACAAAAACTTGAATTTTCATTGATGGATTGGGAGCACAAAGTAGGGCCGTTCCCTGGCTCCACAAACCCAAACCAAGAGGAAGTGCCCTGGCAGTTTGGATTTTCATTTTGTGGGCAGGTGGAAACTTCCCACTTGCCTCAGAGAGAATTTGGACCCAGCTGGGTGGCAAGGTAGACTGAATGGAAGGCTGGCTTTTGTTTTGTTAGAAAAAACAAAACAAAAAAAGCCCTCCAACTGTCACTGCTCAGACTTTCTCACCCTCACACACATTCTCCATGTGACCTCATGCTTTCCTCCCATTGCCCATGGCTCCTCTTACCCACCATGCCTCCCCAAGCCCTCATTCATCCCCATAACCCTTTACAGCACCAATGCCAACTTAGTGCCAACTCATGCCAACCCATTTGCCCTCAAACCCATCACACCAACTCATGGAGTATCTACCATAGGTAGACACTAGGGCCCATGCCCTATAATAATATATAATAATACTATAATTATATAATATTATAACAACATATAATAAGTTCTTAACTGATTATTGATAAATTCACTAGTTCCAGAAAGAACCTCTCATTAATTAAAAGCCCATTCACTACATTTAACTTCCTTTAATCCCTTACAAGTATTTATATTCATAGTCCCATTTCAAAGATTTATAAGCACTTGGAGCTGTCAATCAAGCTGTGAATTTGGCAGTTCCAATGAGCTTGACATTTGCAAAGTGTTTATTCATTTTTTACCCACATTCATGCCTATGTTTACAAAACTCAGAGGGCATTTGGCCTCTTCCAAAAGACACCTCACACCTCCAAAAGGATTCCCTACCTCTCCAAAAAACTCTGATAAGTTTAAACCTTCTCCTAACAGGTCTACAGTGCCCAAGTCAAATTTTGGACATCCCACAAGTGAAACTCAGATCTGACTGAGGCAGCTACACTTTAACAAGTGCAGTTGATTCCATGAACTTTGAATGTGCTCTTGAGAATCTGCCCCAATTACCAACTGCCACCCCACACTGTGAAAATGATGGGGTTTTGAGTTGTGAGTTTGTACTTCTGCTGTGCGTGGACTGTCACACTCTCGTGACTCCACAACCACTTTGTGCAAAAATTCAGGCCAAAGTAAACTTGTTACAGCAAGTTATGTCGAGTCACTTCAAGTTAAAGCACCCTCTTACACCCTTTTAACAAAGTGATGTGTTAATTAGTGCCAGTCACCTAAAATTAGCCATAACAAGTGTGGAGACTCATTCCTTCAATTTTAATTTACATTGTCTATCTCTGTTTTCTTTTCCTGTACCTGATTTGACATTGAATTCACCAATCTAACTTACACTTTCTTGTTCAGACATTGTGCTGTTAATTTCACGGTCATTCTTTTTGATTGGTGAAGGAGGTGTATAGTTACTTGCCTTGTTCATTCACATCTGTGATACCCTATAAAGGGTGCCATGCCCTTTCCATGTCATACTTCTGGCAAATTGCAGTGCACAGTGTTATGTAGTTTACGTTTGCAGTGGCAGGTCTAACAGCAGATGCTGCTTATTGACTCATTGTGGGAATTCTTTGGGTATTACTTTATCCTGGAAGATTAGGCTGCGATTCATCCAAATTGGCACGAAATGCTCATGCCAGCAGGAAAACCAAAGTGTTCCCCGTTGGCAGCACCTGTCAAGTGGGATTCACCCACCTGGAAACGTCGACCAGCTCTGCTGTTCAGAAAACTGTTTTTAGAGTGCCCCTGATCTCAGCACTGACAGACAGGCCCCCCCCCACCCCCCCGGCAAAACCAACTGACCAAGGGACAACCCCATTCCCTCAGCAAAGAAGGGCATCCTCCCCCCACTAGTGAAATAACAGCCGTCACTCCCCCCGCCCAACACATCATGCCTGCATAAAGATGACCCAACCCGAACATCACTCACTCCCCCTCAGCTATTGAAATACCTTCAAACTCTCTGTAAACCTCTGTTTCCATTCAATTTCAGCCCTGTTCTTTTGACTAACAGCTTAATGGTTTTCACTCAGCATCCAGTCAGTTGTGTTTATTTACCATCTCCTTCATGCTTTGATGCATCTTAAGTACCTCTATTGTTTCTAACCACAATGTTCCATAAATGAGGAGCTGAAAAGCACTTAGCTGATTTGATGTTGCCTGCAGCTGCTTGTGGTCACAGGTATTTCAAAGACTCTTAGCTTTCTATGAAGGCTCAGAGACTTGACATAAAAGCTGTATTAAAACAGTGAGGCTAAGTGAGCTGGTACGGAGAAGGAAATTCTGCCTCCCCAGTGAAAGTGACTGCTGTCCAGGAAGTGTGGAGATTAAAGTGACAAGGGAACTTGAATGGTTTTAGAGGACAGAGACAATAATAAGTACAATCCGCAAGGATGGTTTCTGAATTCACCATTCTAAAATTAAAGTAAAATTTAAAATTTATTTATTAGTCACAACTAAGGCTTATTATGTTAACACTGCCATAAAGTTACTGTGAAATTCCCCTAGTCGCCGCAATCTGGCATCTGTTCCGGTCAATGCCCCTAACCAGCATGTCTTTCAGAATGTAGAAGGAAACCGGAGCATCCGGGGAAACCCATGCAGACATGAGGAGAATGTACAAACTCCACCAGACAGTGATCTAAGCTGGGAATCAATCCCAGGTCCCTGGCGCCGTGAAGCAGCAGAGCTAACGACTGTGCTATCGTGCTGCTCCCGAAACTGAAACTCTGAAACTGAACAACACCTTTCCCAGGATTAGAAAGGATAGTCCAGCCACAAGACCCACATCCTGGGGGAGAGTGGTGAGGTCAATCCCCAGAACCTTTGGGGACCCTCCCTCTGCAGTTTGCCAGCAGCAGAGTGGCACACGGGCACTGGACCTACCTCCTTAACCCCCCTCAGGATCCAAGGCACCAGGTCCATGTTGTCATGAGCAACACCAAAGCTTGCCCGAAGCAGACCCTGCTGTGGAGGTGGGTGAATAGCGGGTATTCGGGAAGTAATTTGCCTACTGTCACCCCAGCAAGGAACAGTCGGCAGGATTTTCTGGCCGCACTTGCCCCAAGGCTGGAAAATCCCATCTGAGGTCAATGGACCTTTGCATGGTCCATGTCCCGTATGCTATGATTCAGGTGGCGGATGGGACGGGAACATTCCACTCATCATATAGGATGTTAACATTTCAGATGATCTCACTGAAATTTGCTACCTGCTGTTGGCAAAATGTAACCACAACGCAGGACGAGGACCACTTTGTCGGTGGCTGTGAAGGTGACAGTTGCCATGGGTTTTTGTACATCTGACTCCTCCAAGACGGGAGTTAGAGATATGTGCAACGTCTTGCTCTTTGCCATCAATTATTGCATAAAGCATGTTGCTGGCATTCTCCATTTGAAGAGAACTGACTACAGTTCATTCCCCCTTATTGGAGAGCCACAGGTGGGTACATGTCTTTGTGAGGTTAGCAGGCTTCCCCAGGATGGATGGTGCCATTGACTGGACCACATGTTGCTTTGTGTCAGCTGCATGCCCACTCTGAGGTATGCCACAACTGAAACAATCCCTCCATGTCCAGCTGATGTGAGACACTAAGTGATGAATTATGCAGTCCCATCCAATGATTGATATCCTTGTAGCGAAGAAATAGGAACTCTGTGGGAATTTAATTCACCTGTGGCAAACTGAAGAGGTTGAGGATAGTATTAGATTAAACAAAGAAGCTTCAAATAATAATTTGTAAGTCTGAGGATTGGGAAAGATTTAGAAACCAGCAAAGGATGACCAAATAATTGATTGAGAATGAGAAAGCAGGGTATGAATTTAAACTTGCAAGGAATATAAAATTCATGGTAAAAGCTTTGACAAGTGTTGACAAGGAACAGAGTAAGAATAGTAAATGTGGGTTCCTTAGCAGCTGAGATAGGACATAACGGAGGATAAGGAAATGGCAGAGACATTAAGCAAACATTTTGTATCTGTCTTCATGATATAAGACAGAAAAAACATAGAAAAATAGTGGGGATCCAAGGGTCCGATGAGAATGAAGAATTTTAAAGTAATTAATCTTAGACCATGATCCTATGTCCCAGTTTTCAGCGGGCAGGAAATCTGATAGAGCTTGAGTCCTCAAACGGCTTTTACACTGATGGGATTTCCCATCTCCATTATCCCTCCCCACCAATGATGTAATGGGGTTCCTGCCATGAAAGGTCGGGAACCCCATTACCATATATTTAGATATTATCATTTTTGGCAAATGGGGACCCAGTAAATGGTTCCTGTTAGGGGCGCTAAAGTAAGTTTAGCCCTCTAAAGGGGAGAGAGTCATACCCAGGCAGTAACCTGGCAGTTCCAGGGGGTGCTACCAGGGAGGTGGGGCAGGCATCTGATGGGGGTTCTTTGGGAAGTGGGGATGTTTCCTGTCTCCATGGGTGGGTGGGGGGGGGGGGGGGGGGAGCGGGTTAGTGGGGAATGACACATGTGCATGGGAGGGTCCCATGTCTGTGTGGAGTGCCCGGGGGGGTGGGGGGGCAGTCTTATTTAACTTTATTTTTCAGACTGGGACGTTCTTGAAAGCTGACATTGCTGCCAGAGTGGGCCCATTGAGAGCTTACCTCACCAGTGTGACATTATGGGACCTGCCTTCAGGATTTATTTTGACTCAGTATCAAAAAATATGGTTGGAAGATGGAGCTTGCAGCTGGGATATTGCCAGGGCTCATAACCTTTGCTGTATCCAATACTTTCAACCATTTCTTAGTAACACAAGGAGGCCAACATGAATTATCCACTCGGCACTTCTGGCCGAAGATCCTTGCAAATGCTTCAGCCTTGTCTTTTGAACAAACTTGCTTATCTCCTCCCTCATTGAGAATGGGGATGTTTGTGAAGCCTCCTCTTCTGCTTAACTGTTTAATTGTCCACCACTATTCACAATGGGATGTACCTGCACTACAGAACATTGACAGAGTTTATGGAACAAAAATCAATCAACCTCAGTCTTAAAATTTCTAATTGACTCATCAACCACGTTGGAGGCAAGAGATCCTATTTTTTACCACCCTTTGAAAAACAGTATCCTAATTTCACTCTGGAATAGTCAAGAACTAAATTGGATTTTAATTTTCTGGATTCCAACCAGAGGGAACAATTTCGCTTCACCCACCCTATTAATATCAATACCGGTATATTAAACATCTTGATTAAATCATCCTTCAATCCTTTTCACTCAAGAGAGTTCAAGCGACGTTTTTGCAACCTGCCCTCATTATTAAACCCTTTAGATTTCATAAGCATTTTACACACTATTCATTCACTTTTCTTTGTGGCATTTTTCTAACACTTGTAATTTACTACTTTACACAGTGAAGGGTCATGGCAGTTTAAACAACTGTGGCTGAGCATTGTAAAATAATAATCTTGCCTTTTATAGACCTTATGGCGATGTTATGCTGCAGAGAAGACCCATAGCTCCGCTGCTACTTGGAAGATGTATGTAATACCTCCCGATTACAGTTCCAAAACATCAGGAATGCCATCCAGTCCAAATATGAGGAAACAGGTAATATTTGTTACATTTAAGGCTTCAATTAGCACACAGTTTGTACTTATTTTGAGCCATTATTCTAAATCTGCACTCCAGTTACAATGAACATTTGAGATAAAACTATCATTTATCTAATATTAACACACTTAATTTCATGTCGACAACAGCACCAGTTGAGGAAGGCATATGCAAAATATGAAAGTATGTTCCCCTTGAGACAATAAACTAAGCTTTTCTTTTATTCATTCATGGGATGTGGGCGTCGCTGGCTGGACTAGCATTTATTGCCCATCCCAGATTATCCTTGAGATGAGAGGCTTGCTGGGCCATTTAAGAGTCAACTACATTACTGTGGACCTGAAGTCACATGTAGGCCAGACCAGATGAGACTTCCTTCCCTAAAGGGCACCAGGTGGATTTTTGTTTTCTTTTAAGTCAAACCAAGTAAACAAACCCTAATTAAATTAGGACAAAGTAAAAGGGGGCCAGGTGGATTTTTGTGTCACTTTGTTCTAGGAATGAATTCCATGCCATATATTGCAAGCTAAAATTCCTAAGGTTGTGGGATGCTTTTCAGCAGATTAGAAATTTCTGTCAGCTGGTTGCTGTAGCTAGGATTGATAGAGAGGAGCAAAGTATGGAGTGCAGAGTGCTGCACAAAGGGAAGGAATATGATTTCAGGGAGCTTAATGGAAAATAATGTTGTTGTTGACTTTTTGAACATAGATAAACCCAGATGTAATTTTTATATTTCCTGCAAATTTGTTTTTGAGTAAAAAACTGACCAGTTTTGCAGTTAAAGAATGTTCTCAAATTAAACAGAATGACCCATTATAATGTAAAATTCTAACTTTTTAGTAGACTTGTATCCTCTATAAGGTGTACTTGAAAGCGAGGGGACCAAATAGAAATTGGCTTCATTGGCTGCTTTGCAGTGCAGGTTTATTTACATTAGTTTGCAATTTCAAAATTCTCTTCAATATAATGTCTACATTCTAGTAAAATAGATATGACTGGTAGTAAACTCTTTCCCAACATTTATTTGAACTGTAATAAAGAAGTATGTTTGTTTGAACAGGGTTGCATTTCATTCAAACTCACTGGCTAATTGCATTCCTTGGGGATGAAGTGGGAGGGGGGAAAGGTGGACGTAATGTCTGGTTTGACTCGCCAAAACTCTAAAAGTTATCATCTAACCACCACAGAATGGCATCAATAGTAGATGGTTCAGGGTCCACATTCCGGATCACCATGCCTCTTAGACGTAACAGTTGCCTGGTGGCTACTGAGCCCGAAGGAGAAAGGAAAAGAGGAAGAAAACTAGGGAAAAAAAGTGAGACTCTTTGAGAGTTCACATTTAGGTCACTAGTGCATACACATTCCAAACAAGTCAATTATTAGATGAAAAGAAGATTAATATATGACTTATAGGCACCAAAAGCCATTAATGCTTTGAAGCTTTTTTCCCAAGGGTTTTACAATTTCAATACCCATTGTCTCGTGGAATGCAGATGCCTTTCAGTGTTGTGATGATGGGGAGTGTGATTGAGAAATTGGTTAAATGGCATATGAGTGTCTTTGGCTTAGTCAAACCCATGATTCATATAAGTGTGAAAATGGAACTGTGATTGTCTGGTAATCTGTTCTTTTTGTAATGTTTAATTAGTCAAAGTTAAAGGACACTGCAAAAACAAGAATTATTTTATTCATGTGAAAATTTTACTGGCATTTACATACCATGCCGCAGAGATAAGAGTTAGTTACCATACCGTCAATGAATCAAATACATTGATCTACTTACTGTGATTGTCTGTACAATGAGCTCACCAGAAGACACAGATGAGTAGATTTTGTATTCTGTATAGCTGATTGGTAAACTGCACGATTGTCTGCCCAATCCTGCTGGCTGGAAACCTGAGCTATTTCAAAGTCTAGGTCTCATCTAAATGCTGCTGTGCATCCCCTTGCAGCTTTTAGCACCTTACTGGCTTCAGGTTGGTGCATACTGGGAGATTCAGACACCGTGCTGGCCGACACAGAGAGTGAGGCGTGTGCTGATCATGGTCAGGAGGGCTCATCTTGGCCCCAGAGAAATAATTCTACTATCTTTACGTGGCCTCTTCCTCTTCACTATTCAATTTTATTGAATCGATGTCCATCATCACATTAATATTTCAAATATTAGTGAGTCTTCTGCCTGAATCAGGTGTGTTTCTCTGTCACTATATGGAAGGCCCAGTTAAAGTGCCTCACAGGACAAACATACTAGTAAATGAAACACTTTAATTTGAACTCCAATACTAATCCTGTTGCTGCCAAATGGAGCAAGTTAAAATTATCCTGGGATTATTGGACATTAACTCCCCACATAATTAGGGGAAAAGTACAATGATGAGTTATATGGGGCAACTGCACCAGATTTGGGAACAGATGTGTCTGAGGCCTTCAGCAGCCTATCTCAGGCAGACAATAATGCATAAGGTCTATGAGTAGAAAAGAAAAAGTTCATCTAAACAAGGAAAAATATGCATGCATTTTGCTCTTATCAGAACTGGATCAAGCTAAACCAAATTAAATCAAATTAAATTATTTTCTGACTACTAGGTGAGAAATAGTGATCAGTGCTATTAATTTAAAAATAAATATTAAAACGTCTGATCTATTCATTCATGGGCGTCACTGGCTGGCCAGCATTTATTGCCCATCTCTATTTGCTGTGGCTCTGGAATCACATGTAGGCCAGACCAGGTAAGGATGGCAGATTTCCTTCCGTAAAGGGCATTAGTGAACTAGATGGGTTCACGGTCATCAGTGGATTGTTAATTCCAGATTTTTTTTTAATTGATTTCAAATTCCATCATGTTCCAGGATAGGATTTGAACACAGGTCCCCAGAGCATTAGCTGAATTTCTGGTTTAATAGTCTGGTAATAATACCATTAGGCCATCATCTCGTTGATCAACTACTGGCAATATACTTTAGATATTTCATGTTCATTTAAAAAATATCTAATGTGTGGTTCTTATAATTGCTGAGCAGCAGTTGTCAGAATTGTGACCAATGTATTCAGTTTATAATTCATCAAAACAAAAAAAAACATTGTTAATAATATGTCAGGTATGGTAAATTAATATTTCTGAGTCGTGGTACGTAAGTGATAAAATGATATACTGTAGTAAATTGTATCATTAATCAAAGTACTGAAATATGTCCAAGTACAAATGGAACTATCTTGAACAAATACTTTCAAATTTAAGTTACATCATCCTTTAACCCTTAATGAGGTTTGGTTCTGTATCAACTTTGCAAATATGTTGTTGGGCTTGCTAAGGCTGTTACCTTGAATGATAACATAACTTTTGAGGAAAAAGTAGGCAGGATTTTGTCATTCATGCCATTCCTGAAGTTGTAACCAGGACTGTGCGCCGCTTCTGCTTTCTCTCTTTTCTTTGCTGGTTTCTGTGCCATTATAATTAAAATTCAGTGCCGACAGTATTTGCGCAAAACTCATTCAATTTAACGGTTGGGGAAGCTTTTTATTGATGAAACCTGCCGTGAGCTGACAATGTATCTATTAAAGAGTCTTGAGGCCAAGCAGGGAGGCTCTGCATTACGGCCACAACTTTCCTGCCCAACTCCATTACCATTAACATAAAACTTAAGAGCATAAAGTTGGCTTGGGCATTTTCCAGAATGAAATTTGACTTGTGAATATTTCACATTACGTTGGTTTGACTTATTCACACGTGCATTGTTGTTAGTCAGAAAGCTGAATATATTGGCACACTTCAGGTTTTATTGTGTGCCAGCTTATCCTGCATGAAGACAGGATAGAGAGAATGTAAGCAGGATGCCTGGTGGGCCAGATAAGATGGATGCCTGGGTATCAAGTGTTTAGGAAGGATAGGCGGGAGGGAAAAGGGGGGGACGTAGCTCTGCTGATTAAGGATAGCATCAGGGTGGTAGCAAGGGATGATATTGGAGCCAAGGAGCAGAACGTGGAATCGTTGTGGGTAGAGATTAGGAACAGCAAAGGGACGAAGACGCTGGTGGGTGTCGTCTATAGGCCCCCGAATAATGATCTGGAGGTGGGGCGGGCTGTTAACGCACAAATAAGTGCGGCGTGCAGGAATGGGACGGCCGTAGTTATGGGGGATTTCAATCTGCATATTGATTGGTCGACCCACGTTGGACGTGGTGGGCTCGAGGAGGAGTTCTTGGAATGCTGCCGGGATAGTTTCCTGGAACAGTGTGTGTTGGAGCCGACGAGGGAGCGAGCTATCTTGGATCTGGTGCTATGTAATGAGGCAGGTAGAATTAGGGAACTTGCGGTGAAGGATCCTCTTGGGGAGAGTGATCATTGTATGGTGGAGTTCCTGGTGCAGATGGAGGAGGACAAAGTGGGTTCCCGGACACGAGTCCTTTGTTTGAACAGAGGGGAGTACGGTAGGATGAGAGAAGAATTGGCGAATGTGGACTGGGGGAGCGCGTTGGAAGGTAGGTCTGCTGAGGAGCAGTGGAGCATCTTAAAGGAGATCTTTCTTGGTGCTCAGCAGAAATTTATTCCGATGGTCAAAAAGGACCGTAGGAGGAGAGGTAATAAGCCGTGGATAACGAAGGAGGTGAAGGAAAGTGTTAAATTCAAAGCGGAGGCGTTTAGAGTAGCTAAGAGTAGTGGGCGAGAAGAGGATTGGGAGAGGTTTAAATGTCAACAAAGATTGACAAAGAAGTTGATAAAGAAGGGTAGGAGAAACTATGAAGCTGGGCTAGCGCTTAATATAAAAAAGGATAGCAAGAGTTTTTATAAATATATAAAAAGGAAGAGGCTGGCTAGGGTGAATGTTGGTCCCTTAGAGGATGAGAAGGGGGACTTAGTGGTAGGGGATGGGGAAATGGCTGAGGTCTTGAATAATTTTTTTGTTTCGGTCTTCACGGAGGAGGACGTGAATAATTTGCCGGATGTTAGAGATGGAAAGGTGGTAGGACTGGAGGGTCTCGATGACATTACTGTTACTAGAGAGGTGGTGCTCGGCAGACTGGAGGGGCTGATTGTGGACAAGTCCCCAGGACCGGATGGAATGCATCCGAGGGTCCTGAAAGAAATGGCGGAGGTGATAGTGGATGCCTTGGTGGTTATTTTCCAGACGTCGCTGGATTCCGGGGAAGTGCCGGAAGATTGGAAAACGGCTAATGTTACGCCGTTGTTTAAGAAGGGTGCCAGGCAAAAGGCGGGGAATTATAGGCCTGTTAGTTTAACGTCTGTTGTAGGTAAAATGTGAGAATCCGTCATCAAGGAGGAAATAGCGAGGCATCTTGAGGGGAACTGCTTGATAGAGCAGACGCAGCACGGTTTCGTTAAAGGGAAGTCGTGTCTGACAAATTTACTGGAGTTCTATGAGGATGTGTCTAGGGCGGTGGATAGAGGAGAGCCGGTGGATGTGGTCTTTCTGGATTTTCAGAAGGCGTTTGACAAGGTACCTCACAAGAGGTTATTGCAGAAGGTAAGGGGGCATGGATTTGGGGGTAGGGTGTTAGCGTGGATAGAGGACTGGTTGTCAAATAGGAGGCAGAGAGTGGGGGTTAATGGGTGCTATTCGGATTGGCGGATGGTGACTAGTGGAGTGCCCCAGGGGTCGGTGCTGGGGCCTCAGCTATTTACCATTTATATAGATGATCTGGAGGAGGGAACCGAGTGTAGGGTGTCGAAATTTGCTGATGACACCAAAATTGGTGGAAAGGCAAATTGTGCGGAGGGTGGGGAGAGTCTACAGAAGGATCTAGATAGGCTGGGCAAATGGGCCAGGAAATGGCAAATGGGATTTAATGTTGGCAAGTGTGAGGTGGTCCACTTTGGTAGGAATAATGGTAGGAAGGATTATTACTTACGTGGAGAAAAACTGCAGCAGGCGACGGTGCAGAGGGACCTCGGGGTCCTTGTGCATGAGTCACAAAAACCCAGCTTGCAGGTGCAGCAGGTGGTCAGGAAGGCGAATGGGATGCTGGCCTTCATCGCGAGGGGGATTGAATATAAAAGTAGGGAGGTCTTGCTGCGGCTGTATAGGGCATTGGTGAGGCTGCAGCTGGAGTAGTGTGTGCAGTTTTGGGCGCCGTACTTACGCAAGGATATTTTGGCCTTGGAGGGAGTGCAGAGGAGGTTTACTAGGCTGATGCCGGAGTTGAGGGGGTTGAGCTATGAGGAGAGGCTGAATAAATTAGGCTTGTACTCGTTAGAGTTTAGAAGAATGAGGGGAGATCTCATTGAGACGTATAAGATGATGAATGGGATGGATAGGATAGAGGTGGAGAGACTCTTCCCGCTCAGAAAGGACAGTAGGACTAGGGGGCACAGCCTCAAGATAAAGGGGGGGCGATTTAGAACGGAGTTGAGGAGGAACTTCTTCACTCAAAGGGTGGTGAATCTCTAGAATTCTCTGCCCGTTGAAGTGGTGGAGGCTACCTCGCTAAATATTTTTAAGACGCGGGTTGATGGGTTTTTGATAAGAGAGGGGATTAAGGGTTATGGGGAGAGGGCGGGAATGTGGAACTGAGCCACGACAGATCAGCCATGATCTTATTGAATGGCGGGGCAGGCTCGAGGAGCTAGTTGGCCTACTCCTGCTCCTATTTCTTATGTTCTTATGTTCTTATGTGTGGGTGGTGAGTGGTGCCATGGACAGGATGAGGGCATGATCCACAGATGAAAGTGTGTGTGAGAGAGTGGTTGGTGGTGTCCCTTGAGCTGGCAGTGAGTGAGATGTCTGTGGCTGTGTGAGGGACTTGTGAGTAAGTGAGGTTAGAGTGATGAAAAGTTTGACTCACCATGGTGGAATGGAGGAGATCATTCATTCTCTTTCGGCATTTGGTAGCTCTTCTCTTTTGAACTGCAAAGGCACTGACCACCACTTCCATGCTGGATTGGTCACCATGCTTGCTTTGCTCAGAGCAGGATAGAGGGCATAATGGTGTGCCTTCACTGACTGCATTGAGTAGGTGCTTGAGGGAGGCATCACTAAATTTGGGGGCAGCGTGTTTCTTATCTTTGGCAGCCATCAGTTCCAAGCAGCTTTTTATCCCCAGAAGAGTGCGAGCTCTGTGCAGGGACAGCCTTTAAATATGGTGCACGAATCACTGAGGCTCCAAGATCACACTAGCAATCCAATGTAAAACTCTTGTCCCTGACTTTTCTTAGCCAAGTTCCACATGACATGGAGTGAAATTCCATCATTGCCATGGGTCAAATGTCAATTTCCCTGCCCAACATCAAACTTTGCCAATTTCAGGGAAAATTATAACCATTATCCAAAATTGGGGATTTGAAACTGCAAACTTGCACAGGATGGCCGAGTGGTCTAAGGTGCCAGACTCAAGGAGTGTGATTCCTTGCCATATATAAGCCTAGTGCATTCTGGTCCCTTTCTAGGGGCATGGGTTCAAATCCCACTCCTGACATTTTTATCTTGGGGTGGCATGGTAGCACAGTGGTTAGCATTGCTGCCTCACAGCACTAGGGACCTGGGTTCTATTCCTGGCTTGAGTCACTGTGCAGAGTTTGCACATTGTTCACGTGTTTGCTTGGGTTTCTTCTGGGTGCCCTAGTTTCCTCCCGCAGTCTGAAAGGCGTGCTGTATTGAGCCGAACAGGCACCGGAGTGTGGTGACTAGGGTAATTTCACAGTAACTTCATTGCAGTGTTACTGTAAGCGTTAATTGGGGTGAATAAATAAACAAACTTCAGATATTTAAAACTTTTACAAAGAAACATTGTTTTGAGATGATGGCACTGATTGGAGTGTACTCACTTTTGTTGCCAGGCTATTGCTTATTCTAATTATTTAAATTAATTTAAAATCAAAGCTCTCATTGAATAAAAAGGAGATTTTATAAAAATGTTTTTATAGTACACTTGATCATGTTCTTGCTATTTATATTGGTAGTAAAAGAAATTATGCTAAGTTGATCTAAAATTGCAAACATCAATGTGCCAGTACTAAACCATCTCCAAAAGTGCACTGGATCAGCAAGTAGTACTGACAACAATAAAATACTAACACTTTTTCTATTTATTCGTGGGACATGGGCACCCCTGGCTGGCCAGCATTTAATGCCCATCCCTAGTCACCCTTGTTCAGAGGGCAGTTGAGCCTCAACCACATTGTTCTGGCTCTGTAAGCCAGACCAGGTCAGGCCAACTTATTTCCTTCCCTAAAGGATATTAGTGAGCCAGATGGGTTTTTCTGACAATCAACAATGGTTTCATGTTCATCAGTTGATTCTTAATTCAAGATTTTTTTATTGAGTTCAAATTCCACCATCTGCTGTGGCGGGTTTCGAACCCAGGATCCCAAACATTCACTAAGTTTCTGGATTAATAGCCTGGCGATTGCTTCATCTGTGGGCTGTATAAATGTTGCCCTTCAATAAAGTAAATATTTTGCAAATAGTAGTTCTCATGACAGAAAATGTTCCTTTTGTTAGAATTGTATTTGTCAACATTTTTTCTTAATATTTCTCTTTGGTCTATAGATGAAGAAATATAAAAGAAAATGCAAAATGGGACGTGATAGTGAGACAGCATTCATGATGAATATTGGAGAAAATGCACTATCAGTACCACAGATAACCTATGACCATATTGATGAAAAGGATGACAAGAAAGAGGTCGCCTTTTTTATTGATGAGCCAGCAGGTATATTTTTTGTCTCCTGTATCACGTGTTAAAATATTATATTGGTAATCACCTTGAAAATTGCACCAATACCAACTGTGCCAATGGTATGTTGCCACAGCTCACACTGGGTTAATACCCAAGTTCACGCATAGGAGATGACCACTTTGCTTTGGCATGTAAGAACCAGAGAAACATTATTATGCCTGAGGCTGGGATTTCCTGTTCCTGTTCATGGCTGGTGTCATGGCAGGTGGGAGCTGAAAATATTGTGAGAGTGAAAAAAATCTGTCACATCAGCAGGAAAACAGGTTGCCGTCGTCTGCTCCTGACTTCAACGGCAGCACACATCTCTTGTTCACACCATGTCAATCCAGCAATGGCATTTTAATACATTTCAATATCATACATGATCACTGTAATGGCTGCTGACTGGAATCATATGAACATACAAACTGGGAGCAAGAGCAGCCACTCGGCCCTTTGAACATGTTCTGCAATTCATTTAAGGTCATAGCTGATCTGACAGCAATCTTCCACCTAGCCCAAGTAACGTTCCTAATTCAGTCTATTAGAATTAGCATTGGAGTAAGTCATTCCACCCCCCACCCCATGCCCCCCAACTCTCCATGCTGGGTCAATAGGCCAATAAGAATGATGTATATCTAAGTGATCTGGCAGCCTGCACTTTGCTCGTGACTTTGGGGTTCATTCTGTAACCTTGTATTGCACAGAACTCACGGCATCTTGGAATCAGTGCCAGGCTTCACAGGTAGTACCAGGGGCATTCCACAGGCACGGTTTGACCTAGTGGACCAGTGGTAAGGCAGTGGTGGCTTACAATTGTGTTGCAGGGCCTGTATGGCTGAGGGGGAAAGTAGACAGAGGCAAAGGAAAGAGTGGCCGGGTAAGGGCTCAATGGGAGGAGAGTGAAGAGGGGAAAGGATGCACCCAACATATGACTAGAGGGGTGGAAGTATCCTCTGTGCTAGAATGGGGAAGGATCTCTTACAGAACAAAAGAGAGTTGGGGACAGAATGGTAGAGCGAAGAAGTGCTTCAGTTTACATTCCTGATCTTGCAAAGACTGTCCTTATCTCAATCCAGAAAGGGAAAGGGTATGTTAATGTGCAGTTGTGCAAAAGGTGGGGTCAGAACATCAGTTGGCCCATGTTGTTCTGGCATTATACTGGGCCACAGATGGCACACGCACGGTCAGGGGAACTCTCTGTAGATGTGGAAAGGATAGTGTGAGAGCACTTAAAACTAATGGGATATGGGGTGGTCAGGTGTCTCTAAATTCCACTGTGCCATAGGCCTCAAGATGGGGAAGAGTATACGGTCCACATGAGACATAAGCAAACCCCTCAATCTACTTGGGTATATCCACCCTAATCACAATGGAATAAAAGAATCAAGGGGAAGTTTGAGGTGTATTGGAGCGAGGGAAACATGAGCAATATGCTGCAGCAGGATGATGGGAGGGATTTCCACAGTCAAAACAGGGAGGGTCCAAGCTGGCCTGGTGGTAAGACCTCAGCATCAGCATCTTGCAACCTGAAATGATGGCACAGTGTAATTGAGGAAAAAACTCAGCTGGTGAGGACTTTGAAGGCCATTTGGAGGAATGGTGCACTTCATTGGGGTGGTTGATTAAAGGGACACGCAACTGAACTATGTATTCCCAAATGAGGAGCAATGCACAGCTGAACCATGTTAGTAGCCTTTCAATGACACTGGAAGGAATCAGGAGAGTGAAGCAATAAAAAGCATTCATACAAGACTAATCATGAGTAATCAATGCCCTTGCATTAACCTCTTATTCCCAGTGTGGATGTTCCCCGGAGTGAGAATGAGGTCAGGAGCAGCTGAACAACTGATCAAGCTGTAAATGTGTGTTAAAAGCAGAGCACAGAAGCTTGGTGCTGGCAAATTCACAGTTGAGAAGCCTCAGCCTCTCACATCCTCAAATAATCTCAATTCCTCACTCCACATGAGCCCTCATGTATACCAAAGAATGTAACCTTAGAGTGCAATGAATGAGGATCCCAGCACCCAGCCTGAATTTGGCTAGAGCTAAGGAACAAAGGGGGTGTAGTTACATTACTCGGTATAGTCTACAGATTGTAGAAAGATGTAGAAGAACAAATCTGCAGAGAGATGCAAACAATGTAGATAGTTATAATGGGGGACTTTAATGACCCGAATGTAGGCTAGACAGGGGTAGTGTAAAAGCCAGAGAGGGGCTACAGTTCCTAGATTGTATTCAGGAGAGTTTTCTACAATAGAATGTGTCCAGTCCAATAAGGAAGGATACAGTGTTGGACCTGGTTCTTGAAAATGAGGTGGGCCTAGTATATCACGTGTCAGTGGGGGAACATTTACGAGACAAGTGATCATTATATCATAAAGCTTAGTACAGTGGTAGAAAAGGGCAATGGGCAATCCAGAGGAAGAATAATTAATTGGGGTACAGCCAACTTCAATGGGGTGAGAATGGAGCTGGACTAGATAGACTGAAACACAAGGCTGGCAGGAAAAAAATATAGCTTCAGAGCAGCCATCCTTCAGTAAAGAAATGGTTCAGGCACATTCAAGGTATATTCCCTTAAAGGAAACAATACAGCAGGACATGACATAAAGGCACAGGAAAAGATGCCATAATATGACAGACTCCAGCTGAAGCATTCTTCTTGTGGAAACTAAAAAGACTCCAAGAATTCTTGACAGCAAAGTTGCCAAAAATATGTTTCATACTTTTGTAATGCCCTAACTGCCTCCTCCTCACCTTGGATGTCCAATCTCTCTACACCTCCATTCCCCACCCAGATGGCTTCAAAGATCTTCACTTCAGATTTCTGTTCGAAAAAGTACAGTCCACCACCACTCTCCTCCATTTAGCTGAACTGGTTCTCTTACTCAACAATTTCTCCTTTAACACGCCTCACTTCTTCCAAATAAAAGGTGTGGCTATGAGCATCTCCGTGGGTCCCAGTTATGCCTGTCTCTTTATGGGTTATGTGGAGCATTCCCTGTTCCAGTCCACTTCCAGCCCCAAGGCACAACTTCTTTATCAGTACATCGACGAATATTTTGGTGTTGCTTCATGCTCTCGACTGGACTGGAAAAATGTATCAGTTTTGCTTCCAGTTTCCACCTCTCTATCATCTTCACATCTCTTCCCTTCCTTGATCTTCCAGCCTCCATTCCTGGTGATAAACTGTCAACTAGTATCCATTACAAGCCCACCATCTCCCATAACTACCTTGACTACAACTCTTCTCCACATCGTGTAAGGACTCCAGACTCCATCCCATTCTCTCAGTTCTTTCGCTTCTGCCACATGTGTTCTAATGATGCCACTTTCCAAAATAACACTGCCCAATATGCCTTCCTTCTTCCTCAATCGCAGTTTTCCACCAACTGTGGTTGATGGCGCTCTCTGGCATGTTCAACCCATCCCCTGGGCCGCTGCTATTATCCCCTCCTCTCCCTCCCAGAACCAGGATAGTGTTTCCCATGAACTCAGTTTTCATCCCACCAGTCTCTGCGTTCAAAGAATTATCCTCCGCCATTTCTGCCAACTCCAGCATAATGCCACTACTCAACACATCTTCCCCTCACACCCCCAGTCAGCATTCTGCAAGGACCGTTCTCTCTGGGACACTCTAGTCCAATCCTCTGTCACACCCAAGACCTCACTCCCTGCCCACCGTACCTTCCCATGCAATCATAGAAGGTGTAACGCCTGCCCTGTAACCTCTCCCCTGCTCACCATTCCAGGTCCAAAACACCTCTTCCAGATGAAGCAGTGCTTCATATCACCTCCTTCAATCTGGTCACTTGCATTCACTGCTCTCAAAGTGGTTTACTCTACATCGGAGAGACCAAATGCAGACTGGGTGACCGCTGTGCTGAGCACCTTCGGTTTGTCCGCAAGCTGGACCCAGGCCTTCCTGTCGCTTGCCATTTCAACACAACACCCTGGTCTCCTGTCCACATGTCCGTCATTGGCCTTTTGTTCTAGTGAACTCCAACGCAAACTGGAGGAACAGCACTTCATCTTCCAGTTGGGCACTTTACAGCCTTTTGGATTGGACATTGAGTTCAACAACTTCAGAGCATAAACTTGCTCCTTCACCTTTACCCCAATTTCATTTATTTTATTTCATTTCATTTCATCCATCATTTTATCATCCTTCATTTTTGCTTCCATTTTTCCACTTTCCCATCCCTGCTCTCCTTCTGCAACCCCTACCCACCTGCCTCATCTCAGGACAACTGCCATAATCCCAAGGCAGTCTCTCAACCATCTGTACCTCTGTTTTGCTATTCACACATTTTGATCACTTAATGGACACCTTTAGGGCCTTCTCAGCCTTCTGTATCCTCACTTACATTCCCTTTGTCCCATTCCACCCTTCTCATATGAATCTCTGCTGATTCTCTTTGCTCTTAGCTCTAACGAGGGATCATCCAGACTCAAAACGTTGACTCTATTCTCTCACACAGATGCTCTCACTCAGAACTGCGGATCATTTTTTGTTTTTTTTTGTTTCAGATACCAGCGTCCGCACTATTTTGCTTTAACCTCTAAAAGGAATGTTTGTACACCCTGTGGGGGTGGGTGGAATGGAGGATATTGGCATGAGGGGTAATAAAGGGTGGATGAAAGGGAAGAGCTTGGCATAAAAGGCATGAGGAGGACCTTTTCAACTTACTTATTATTGGTCTCCTCATATGGCTGGGGTTCATGACTCCTGTGAGGGCCATGAACCACGATGCTTGACTGGAACCAGCCCACTCTCTCAAAGGATACTCCAGAAAATCACCCTTGAATGGGGTCAGGAGTCCCAGAATTGGGTCACCCGTTATTTTTAAAGGATTCCCAAATCATCTCATCTCAGTGAAAATCCAGGATGTACTTTGGAAGAAGAACATATGAACTAACATGGTCATCCATGGGCATGGGCATAAGTACCATCAGGTATCATTGTTCAATTGTGCCCTGCATTTTCTCTGCGTGTAGCTGTATTGGAATAGCATGGCTAAGAGACCAGCTAATTCATGTATGCAGTTCTTCAACTCTATAGCTGGGACATTTTCAGGTAAAGGCCTTTGCTGTCTCCCATGTGCTCAAGCACTTCCTAACATCACATGGAATCAAATTGACTGGACACTAATCATAATGATCACGATCTTGCAAGGAGTCTGAGTCAGATTAGGTATCTGATTCCTTTGGCTGACATTTGGGCAGTATGGTGGTACAGTGGTTTGCACTGCTGCCTCACAGCGCCAGGGACCCGGGTTCAATTCTGGCCTTGGGTTCCTGTCTATGTGGAGTTTGCACGTTCTACCCTTGTCTGTGTGGGTTTACTCCGGGTGCTCCGGTTTCTCCCCACAGTCCAAAGATGTGCAGGTTAGGTTGATTGGCCATGCTAAATTGACCCTAATGTCAGGGGATTAGCAGGGTGAATATGTGGGGTAATGGGAATAGGACCTGGGTGGAATTGTGGTCGGTGCAGATTCGAAGGGCCGAGTGACTTCCTTCTGCACTGCAGGAATTCTATGATTCTATTCCATGATTTCAGCCTCATGCTGGACTCTGCTACAGTTTAGGATGGGTATGTTTGAGATACCTTATTCTAATTTACTGTCTAATTGAACACCACATTCTCAACTAAATGTAGGAAGAGAAACAGAATTTACATTTTGGAGTTCCACATGACTTCTTCAAGCGAAGGAGAGTCCCATTGGACTCAAAATGTTTACTCTTTCACTCTCCACAGACGCTGCCAAACCTGCTGGGTTTTTTTCAGCTCCTCCTGTTTTTATTTCCGATCTCCAGCATTCACAATATTCTGCTTTTCCTCAGCCACATGTGCTCGGGTTACAGAGCTTAGCTGTGATCTGTTGGTTGAGAAATTGCTTAGATCCATCATCTGTGCTTTTGGTATTGTGCAGGCAGGCAGTCTTGCACTGTAGCTTCATTGGGTTTTAATATTTGAGATAAAATATAGTTTTGCCTTTCCGTAAAAACAAAGAACATATAATAAATGGCTCCATGTGAAGGTAGTATTGAAAAAAAATGAATTGCTTTAAGAAGTCTCACAATTTATATTATTTTGGAGTTTTGTCAAGGCATACATCTCAAGAGCTCAATTAATCATATTTAAGTAATTTTGCATGAATGTACACATTATTAAACTGGAAGGAATTAACTATTTGGTGCCTAATGTTTCTAATTGAACTCTTAATTAATCAATGTGCAAGGCTACATTTTAAAAAATATCTCTATTCAGAAATTTGATCCAGAATGAATAAGTAGTGAACTATTGCCAAACGAATCATGGGAGCAGATGGAACTCATTGTTCTCCACCAGTAATTACAGGTCATGTATACAACTCATTACTGTTGAACTTGTCAAAGTCTAATGCCCATAGAAAGACACCATGATGAATAGCTATTGGAAGGTTTTCTTTTCCAATCGTTAGTTATTACCATTCTTCGTTACCACAGTTGTATTTAGTATCCCAGACATGCTGTTTGAGAAGATTTTCCTCGATTAAAAAGCATATAACAGATTAACAACAGGCTGTAGTGTAGTATGCCAGCCTGTAATTTGCTTTCACTAATTTTCACACTAAAGGGATGCTATGCCATTTAAAGATAATTATGGGCTTTTGTATGACCATTTCCGGGTACCGTCCCTGCATTGGCTGGCAGTGCAACTGATAGCACAACCTTTTTGGCAGGCAAATTCTTAATTGCCGTTTCTATATCCGCTGCTGCCCAATTATGGACAGCAGGCCGGTTCAGGAGGCTGTAGGCAGTGGGACGGCAGCTACAGCGGCAGAGATGGGAGCTACTGCTGCAGGATGGTGACCTCGATTGAGATGCCCTCTGAAGAGGTTTTTAACTCTCTGAAAATTAACAATGGACACAGCTGTCAGGCCACTCCCGTGAATGAGTATTCCACCCGCAGAATGGCCTGTGACCGCAACTGTGACCTGCTGATCCATGAGCCTCCTGTAGGATTGGTTAGGAGTCGAAGGAGACCTTGTGGTCCTCTCCCTCCCCCAGCCAGAAAGCAGTCTCCAAACACCTGCTGGGTTTTAGACTCAATGGGGGCTCAGCATCCCCCATCTGCCCAATTGTGCAAAAAGGCTATCTACCATAGCAGGGTAGGTAGCCCTCGCCACTTCCATGTCTTTGGTAAGATGGACTGCAGAGAAGGAACTCATTGGTACACTTATCTGATGCTCTTCCACTACATCATCCTCCTAGTCCGGCACAGTAGTTAGCACTGTTGCCTCACAGCACCGGGAGCCCAGGTTCAAGTCCATTTTTGAGTGACTGTGTGGAATTCACTGTTCTCCCTGAGTCTATATAAGTTTCCTCCAGTTGCTCTGGTTTCCTCCCGCAGTCAGAAGATATGCAGGTTAGGTCGATTGGCCATGCTCAATTGCCCCTTAGTGTCCCTAGATATGTAGATTAGGAGGATTAGCAGGCTAAATACATAAGGTTATGTGGATAGGGTGGTGGTGGGCCTTGGTAAAATGCCCTGTCGGAGAGTCAGCGCAGACTTGATGGGTTGAATGGCCTCTTTCTGCACTGTAGGGATTCTATGATGGTCCTTTCTTCAAGCCTGCCTTCATGGGTCCAGTAAGATTTTGCCCAATACTCCCCATTATGTTTTTCAGAGTGAGTGAGCATGGAACGGAAGATTGGATTTAATCTCTGACTTGGAAAACCTCTAAAAATATGATTTGGGGATTTTTAAGAGTTTGAAATGGATAAATACAATTGCATCCTGAACAACATCAGTGTTGAATTATTGTTAATGATAACCTCTTAAATCCAAATTATTCATGAATTGCTATCATATTTCATGATTTTTATTTAAATGAAGGTTTGGGGCATCAATGAGGACTTGTGAATTAAATGATTTTCTTTTTCTGGTCTCCAGAAAAAAAAGTATTGTATTTTTACTTCCCGCTGTAAGTATGTTTATTTCCATCATTCATATATAAGTTGAAAACACAGCTAAGTTTTCTCTCTAACTGTCTCTAATATGAATAAAGCAGTGATATTCAAATGCTACAGCACCTGGCTTTTTTAACCTGAGATTTAAACGTTGTCCATCCAGTCCAAAGGGATTATAATACCCATTGTGACAAGAACGCTCCCACCTCAGGCGAAAAAGATGCAAGTCCTTCTGAATTACCTGCCAATTTTGAGCAGCAAATACAGTAAAATGTGAGGTTTATCATCTCAAAACCACTGGTCTTAAATTGCACCAAAAACTTTTAGGTGGGATTCTGGCTTAGAGGCGTTCAGTCATAATCCTATGGACGGTAGTTTCGCACTATTGGCTCCTCGGCCAAGAACACACACCAGATGCCTGAACCTGCAGTTCCTCTCATACTGAGCAGGATTACTATTGTGACAACACTTTAAGCCCCCTTTAATCTCAGATTATATCAAGTTATGTGGATGTCACTAATATCTTCTTTCCATTTTCCCCAACTTCCTCCTCAAATGATTACTGCCACGATTTAAGTAGCAGTCTGAAGACTATATTAAATTTTAATATATTACAAGAGAGGGGTTTTGACCATGCCTGATAAATGTTTGCCAGCTCAAACCTTTAGCACTTTATGCTTTATATTTAAAGTGTTATTTATTAGTGTCACAAGTAGACTTACATTAACACTGCAATGAAGTTACTGTGAAAAATCCCCCGATCACCACACTATGGCGCCTGTTCTGGTGCACTGAGGGAGAATTTAGTATGACCAATGCACTTCACCAGCATGTCTTTCGGACTGTGGGAGGAAATCCCCACACAAACACAAGGAGAACTTGCAGATTCCACATAGACAATGGCCGGAACTCTACCACCTCCGCCACAGAATCGGGGCGGGTGATGGTCCAACAACAGAAATCTCTGTTGATTTCAGACACAAATTCCCAATCTCACTCGAGCGAGGCTGTAAACGCCTACCCACTGACCCATGCTGGGAATCGAACCTGGGTCCCTGGCGCTGTGACACAGCAGTCCTAACCACTGTGCCACCCTTATGGCAATCTACTTCCCTTTCTCAGGTATTAACCACTCCAGTTTAAATGCATTTCCTCAAAAATCAATCACCCACTGAAAACCAATTGGTTTCCACACTATTACATTTATTTTATATTTGTGAAGCATTTGCTTGTAATACTATAGCACAACAGTGTCGACAGTGACATGTCATTTGTGATTTAGACCTCACTGTGGCGCTGTTTGCCTAATCAGCCAACATGATCTCCCCCACTGGCTCATAGAAGCTTTTCTCAAACAACACCAAAACGTTGTCTTGTAAGTACTTTGCATTTTAAATTGGGCTATAAGAGATGGGGAATCAAAAGGCCACAGACTTTACCACATTTCAGAATAATTAACTGCTTTTCTAGTCACATTTTTGCTGCTTTTGAAACATTTCTTGACATTTTCTGAGCTGTTTGCAGGGCTTGCATTCTGACATAACTTGTGCATTTTTACAGATAAACCATTAAGAGCGAGGCAAACATCCATTTGTTGATTCTTTATTAGTTTCATGTGGTTGTCCTCAGGATGACACTGTTTATCTTGTGCGACATGGAGGTCATTCTTTTCCAAGCAGATTTTCCATTATGACTGTTGGTTTCTGTGCAGCAAAACTTAGAAGATTACTGTCAGTGCTGTATACGTGTGTAAAAGCTTGGCACATTCACATAAGTAAATGTAAAAAGAAATTGTAAGTCAGTTACATTTGCTTAATTACCTCAGAAACACTTTGTATAGGATGCCTTTTCATTTCCTAATGCATCTTAAGTCCTATGTTTACACTGACTGTGGCTTGATTTCTAGTTTGTTTTTTTCTTTTTAGATGTCCAAAGAAGGTAACTAATTAAAATTGAACAGACGAATAATCTACATTCTTTCCTTTAGAAACACAAGAGCATGAGTAGGCCATTAAGCCCTTGAGTCCACCATTCAGTTAGATCATAGGTTATCTCTATCTAAGTAGGTCTGACAGCATCTGTGGAGCGAGACTACAGTTAATGTTTCAAGTCTGAATGACCCTTCCCTGCCAAAGAGATATCCTTCCCTGAAGCATTATTATTTCTCCCCAGATGCTGTTAGACTGGCTGAGATTTCCTAGCATTTCCTGTGTTTGTTTCTGATTCCAGCATTTGCAATCATTGCTTTTATCTGTGTCTAAGTTTCACTATCTACCTTTGGTTCATAACCCTCGAGACCTTTACCCAACAAAAATCTAGTCTTGGTAGACCGAGCATCCACTAGGAGAAAGTACCGAATTGTCAGTACCCTCCATCTGAGAAAGTGCTACCTGACTTCTATTTCAAATTGAGTAGCTCTAATTGCAACATTAATTACAGCATTGTTCTGGATTCCCAGCCAGTGGAGATAGGTTGTCTATATCAACCCTATTGAATCCAGTGATTAATGGAAATATTCAGCAGGTCTGAGAGCTGCTGTGGAGGGAGAAATTGAATTTATTGGGTGAATTTTATGGGAGGCAAGTAGACATAGAAACATGGAAGATAGGAGCAGGAGGAAGCCATTTGGCCCTTCAAGCCTGCTCCACCATTCATCACGATCATGGCTGATTGTCCAACTCAATAGATTACTTCTGTTTTCTCCCCATTACCTTTGTTCCCATTTGCACCAAGAATTGCTCACTACCTCCTCCTCACATCCCCCAACTTAATAAAAGATCAGCTTGCCATGATAAAATGCTACCAATATCCTAAAGAGGCAGATTGGGACTTCCATCCCATGGTGAGAGGAAATCCTGCGTTCAAGAGCTCCTGGCCTGTCTGAACAATGCCAGCAGCGCCAGCACCCAATCGTGGGCATTGATGGGATAACAAGCAGCCCCAAGAGAGCAATGAATCTGGGACTCAGGTACATCCAGGATTTTTGGGCAGGGAGGGATCAGGTACCATCGGAAATGGGTAGAGGAGGATGGGTGGAAGGCTGGTTTTGGAGTCCAGGCAGCGAGACACAAAGTGAGTGAGGGGTTGGGGGGGAGGGGGTGGTATCTTGGGGGGATGCCCTGATGCACACAGAGAACGGCCCAAAGTACAAACCCTACTTCCTATCCACTTTTTCACCTTAGATGCTGAAAATGCACTCTCTCATCACTTTGCTATGCCAACTATACTGTGGCATGAGCTGTATAATACTCGGGTCAGTTGAATTATCAATAGTCTAATTGCCCATTAATGATTTTTTTAAAAAATGGTGGATGGGTTGCCAATATCAACGTTCTCCCACCTTCTGTATTGCGGGAAACCGAAGTGTGGATGTTGAGCTTGTGAGCCAATATCACCATCACTGGATTTTGCGCATGTGCAGGATGGCAGCAAGCCCAATTTGCAAACATAAAATCTTGGCCAGTGTTTTATTTTGTTGACCCTTTGTCAGAACAAATGTTATGTAACCTGTCCTCAGTATCCAGCCCTCTCAATCTTGATACCATTCTGGTGAATTTTCAGTCAGCCAATATATTCAATCAATGTATCTTTCCTCAGGGTGATGCCCAAAGTAAATGCAGTACTCCACATAGGGTCGGGTCAAAGTTCTGTGCAATTGTAGCTTTGCTTCCTCACTCTGTTTTCCAAACACTTTGCCATAAAGACCAACATTCCACCAACCTTTTTGATTATGTTTTGTTTCCATGGTTTAGTTTTTGGACAGAGCAACATTTGCCATTTGTTTCTGAAATAGTTGCCCATTAACTCCACTTCACTGTCCAGAGCCAGTTCAAGTATTCTTCCTTCTCTGTTGGAGGGCCAGGTTTTCAATGCTGAAAACCCTGGAGTTGTGAAAGGATTGAGGAGGTGAGGCAAGGGGGCAGGGTGGTGAATGAGGGTAGTGCAGGTTAATTTATCCTGAACCTTTTCTCTATCCCAGTCTATTTCTGATTAGTTAAAATATCCTTCAATTTCTTACACATTTCCTGCCTAATTTCTTTTCACTGTGCTATTCCCAGCAAAAGTAATTATCCTTTGTTTTTCTTCAGCACGGCCAAACAGAAGTCAGTGCAGGATGGCAGCGCAGATGGATTGCTGCCATCTTGCACCGACTTCTGCTTGGCCTACTTCTCTATTTAATTCCTTTCAGTTCTCACAATATTGCCGGAATTTTACCACCTTGCCTGCCTGTTCCCACTGAAGGCCATCACTGTTCTGTGAGCAGCGGACGAGGCTCACAGAACAGCATTCCCCGTTGGCCTCGGGTGGGATCTTACAAACCTCGGGCAGATGAGGTGGTAAAATTCCAGCCTGTGTTTTTATTTAATGGTTATCATTCCTCCTTTTCTTACTTTCTTGTCCTTCCTCACAATTTTATTTTTGATTGCCAATCCTGAACTACCTGCAGCTTATTGGTTTTAACTGCTGTTATGTCATGAGTTTCCATTGTAATCACTGATTCCAGTTCTTCAGTCTTCTTTATTCCATTCTGTGCATTAATATATAGATGTTAGTGTTTGGAGTCATCTTTTGCTTTCCATTTTACTGTCTTTGTTACCTAACTTTCTTTCTTCTGGTTGATATCCTTCCATCTCACTCTCCAAGAATTTCTGTGCTTTCACATTTATGTTCCTTAACCTGGATTACGGAAAGCAATCAACTATTCAAGCATCTTAGTTATGCTCAGATAAGTGACTATATTTCCTTCAGTATCAAATCTTTCACTACTTCTGTGCTCTTACACTTGGCTCTTGAGCAATAACTTTCACTACAATGCTGGAGTCTTATTTGTGCCTGCCCTCCTTTAACCAACTCTCTTGGAACAAGAATGGAGAATTAAATACTTATTTGCCAAAGCAAAATGATCAGCTGCCCCCTGTGCATTCTTCCTACCCATTGTTCCACTCTGTGTGTTCACTGTACCTACCACATGTAGTGGCATATCCCACTGTTGATCAAATCAGTTATTCTGAGTTTAAGTGAATGCAATAGTAGACAAGACTTGAAGTGTTGGTCTTCAGCACTCAAGTTATTCCTGGAACTCCTATATCCAGCAATATTTGCACATTGTTAATTGCAACTACCCTGTCATTTTGATACTTTCAAACTTTTAATTTTTAGCATACAGTTAAACTTATGATATTAAAGTCTAATCAGAAAATCTAAGTATTCATAGTGCAATCTTCAGGACTTTCTAAAATTCATTCATTGGATATGCAAATCACTGATCAGTAAGGCCAGGATTTATTGTCCATTCTTAATTGCCCTGAAGTGATTGTTGGTAAGGTGCCTTCTTGAAGTACTGCACTCTTTGTGATGTAGGCATACCCAGAGTGCAGTTAGGGAGGGACTTTGGCCCAGTGAAGTGAAGGAACAGCAATATAGTTCTAAAGCAGGATGGTGTGTGACTTGGTGGGGGGGATCCTGCAAGTAGTGGTCCTCAAATGCATCTGATGCACTTGATCTTATAGAGATCATAGGTTTAGAAGGTTTTGTCAAAGGATCCTTGACATGTTGGTGCTTATAGATGTTACACACTTCTTGCTATTGTGAGGTATAGGTAGTGAATTCTGAAGGTGGTGGATGGATACCCATTAAGTGGATTGCTTTGTCCCTAGATGGCGTCAAACTTCTTGAGTGGTGTTGGACCCACATTCATCCAAGTAAGTGTGGAGTATTCCATCACACTCCTGATTTATGCCTTGTAAACAGTAGATGCAATTTGGAGCCAGAAATTAGTAGAAATAGTGATTTTATACTAATGTATATTTTGGGGGACATGGTGGTGGAGTGGTAATATCCCTGTTCTAATAATCCAGACTCCCAAGCTAATGTTCTAAAGGCATGGGTCCAAATACCATCAAGTTATCTGGTACAATTTAAATTCAATTACGTTGTAAAAAAAAACTAGAATAACATTAATAATGGTGACTATTAAATTATCATTGATTGTCCTAAAAACCCATCTGGTTCTGTAATGTCCTTTAGGGAGAGACATCTGCCATCCTTACCTGGTCTATGACTCCAGAACCACAGAGACATTAACTTTAATTGCCATCTGAAATGGCCCAGCAAACCACTCAGCTCAAGGGAAATTAAGGAGGGGCAACAAATGCTGACTTTGTCAATTACATCCCATTTCATGAAAGGTTAAATGAAAAATAAAATGGCTATTACAGTCAGGTGAGAAATAGTAGAATGGCTCTCCTTTTTTCTCACTCTTTCTGACTGGAATAACTGGTTCTGAAGGCCAGCACTTCAAGTCTTGTTTCCTGTTGCACTCATTTAAGCTTAAAATAACTGAGGTGACCACAACAGGTATTTTTTAAAGAAAAGAGAATTGTATTTATTGCATTTATTGCAATCTAAATAAGAAAAATAAAAATGCTGTAACTCTCTTACACGTGCATTCAAGAGTTCACACAAACACACATGCACACACATTAAATAGTATAAAAGTTCAACAATTATTAGTCAATTATACACAGATTCTGTAAATTGATGGCATGATGGTTTCAAACTCAGTTTGATGGTCTTCCTGGACAATGTAAAGATATTGATAGATGACTTATGTCTTCTGGCGTCAGCATCTGCTGGGCTGATATTTAAGATGTTGCCTGCGGAGAGAGGCAAGACACAAACTTGTTGGAGAGATAGATTGCTAACTCAGTGTCTTTCTAGCCTCAATCTGACTCATCTGGAAAGATGCAAACCCCGCAGCAGCAATTGGAGCATCGAATAGGTACTGGAGTCCCATGACAGCTAACTAGAAGTACACAGAGCTATGGGGAAATCCTTACCTCTGCCCAAGCCCTGGAACCAATTCAATCAGTACCAGAATGTACTCACTCAGAAACCAAATAAGTATCAAGTCAGTGCAATCGACACTGTGTTGATGATATTTGAAGAGGACAGGGAGTTAATGAAGAAATTGTTAAATTAAAGCCTTTTTTTCTTACTTTAGCCAATGGTGCAATACTATAATAGACTAGGCAAAATTTAACCAGTGCATCATCCAGGAACCTGCAGAGAATATTCATTTTTTTATAAACTAGAACATAAGAACATAAGAAATAGGAGCAGGAGTAGGCCATCTAGCCCTTTGAGCCTGCCCCGCCATTCAATAAGATCATGGCTGATCTGTCGTGGCTCAGTTCCACATTCCCGCCCTCTCCCCATAACCCTTAATCCCCTCGCTTATCAAAAACCCATCAACCCGCATCTTAAAAATATTTAGCGAGGCAGCCTCCACCACTTCAACGGGCAGAGAATTCCAGAGATTCACCACCCTTTGAGTGAAGAAGTTCCTCCTCAACTCCATTCTAAACCGTCCCCCCTTTATCTTGAGGCTGTGCCCCCTAGTCCTACTGTCCTTTCTGAGCGGGAAGAGTCTCTCCACCTCTATCCTATCCATCCCATTCATCATCTTATATGTCTCAATGAGATCTCCCCTCATTCTTCTAAACTCTAACGAGTACAAGCCTAGTTTATTCAGCCTCTCCTCATAGCTCAACCCCCTCAACTCCGGTATCAGCCTAGTAAACCTCCTTTGCACTCCCTCCAAGGCCAAAATATCCTTGCGTAAGTGCGGCCACCAAAACTGCACACAGTACTCCAGCTGCGGCCTCACCAATACCCTATACAGCTGCAGCAAGACCTCCCTACTTTTATATTCAATCCCCCTCGCTATGAAGGCCAGCATCCCATTCGCCTTCCTGACCACCTGCTGCACCTGCAAGCTGGGTTTTTGCGACTCATGCACAAGGACCCCGAGGTCCCTCTGCACCGTCGCCTGCTGCAGTTTTTCGCCCCGTAAGTAATAGTCCTTCCTACCATTATTCCTACCAAAGTGGACCACCTCGCACTTGCCAACATTAAATTCCATTTGCCAGTTCCTGGCCTTACCTGCATTGCATATCAGCTAACTGTCAGAATAGGACATTAGAGTGGAGATCATCAGAGACTGCATCACAGTGGGGGTGATCAATGAGACATTGTCAGATTCCTTACAGTCTGGACAGATCTCATTTTGTCCAAAGCAGTACAGGTAGCCAGGCCAGGCAGGCTGAGCTTTGCAAGCAAAACAGGCTTTTCACCTGTGGTGACAAGGAGCCTTCCAGGGGCCAGACCACTGGCTCAGTCCAATTTGTGAACAACAGGGCTTGCCTCCAGAAAACAGGATTAGTATGAAGAGGGTGCAGTCAGCGCCCTTGTTCCATGCTGCCGTAGCGATAGGAAAAATACTTCATCAGCGCAAGACTTGCCTAGCCATTAATGCAGAGTGCTGCTCCTGCCACAAGAGGGGGCATTTTAAAATTGTATGCCGCAAAAGCAAGGAATTTCCAAGTTTAGGTCAAATATTTGAAGGAGACCAATTACACCAAGCAGTATCCAGGAAGTAGAAGATATAGAGGAACATGAAGTACCTTTTCTTGGGTGAAGTTGCAAACTGTAAGGACAGCTTCTTTACTGCAGACATCATGGTTAATGGCTATAATCCAATTTTAAATCGGACATGAGTGGGGTGTCTATTCTGCCTGCTATAGTATCATCGCTGAAGCCTGAATTTCTCCATCTACCACTGGACTGTATGGTCCAGGGGACATGCCACTCAAGGAACTCGGGCAAATGATTGCCACACTTTGCTACAGGGGAAGAGAAATTACTGAAATGCTCTTATTATTTCAAACCAGAAATATTTAACACTGAGCCAGAGAGCCTGCTCAGATTTATACCTTCTTGAAGAGGTGAAAGATCTGAACAGTCAAGACAAACCAAATAAATTTCAAAGGGAATTCCCAAAGTTATTTACAGGTCTATCTTGGTGAAGCTTGTAAGGAGCTCCATTTTCACTAAACTAGATGCTGATAGCAGATTATAGCAACTGCCATTAGATGAGGAGTCAAAATTATTGACCACATTTATTGTTGTCTTTGGTCAATACTGTTTTAACCACCTATCACAGAATTGCCTTAGCTCGTGAGATCTTTCAGTCAACCCTGACTGGTATTTTGGAAGGGGTGAATGGAATTATCTGCCGCATGGATGATATTTTCATTCATGGACAGGAGCACCAAGGAGCACAATGCTTGGGTGTGGTTGGTGTTTAAAGGCTGCAAGCCTTACACTTAATCATTAATTTGAGTTTTCTCGTTTGGTGTCCAAGCAGACCCTCAGAACACTGCAGCCATCAAGAATTTCCTCCTGCCCCTCATCATTACAGAATTCAACATTTTATGGACATAGTTAATCAGCTGGGTAAGTACTCATCAACAAACTATTGTGATAAGTTCTGAAACAGGACCAGGCCTGTTTTGGACAAATGGCTGCAGAAACAAAATCAGTGACATGCTCATATCTGCAGAAAGATTGGTCCATCATGAACCAGACCTACCCGCCATAGCCATGGTTGACACATTGTCCACTGGCCCAGGGACCACTTTGATCCAGATTCAGTAAGATGGCTCTTGCAGACTGATCTATTAAGCCTCCAGGGCACCGACAGAAACAGAACAGCGGTATGCTGCCTTTGAGAAATAGACCCTGGCTCTCAGCTTGGGCTTGTGAAACGATTTCAAATTACGTCCTGGGATGCATGTTTACTATCCAGAGTGATCATAAGCCACTGATTACTCTGTTGAATACTAAGGAATTGGCAAAGATGCCACCCCGCATTCAAAGGTTTTGATTACGACTGATGTGGTTGGGACCATACGTCCAGAATAAGCACCAGACCGTAACTAGTGTATTGCCCTACATGCTGTGGGAGAAGTTAGCACGTAACAATATACTCTTCACTGGGGAAGTGAAGTTCTGTCTCCTTATCTACTAGCTCCCTTCTAGTGACCACCCAGGAACTAGAAAAAAATTCAAACAACTCAGAAGGCTGACGCTGAGGTTGCAGAGATCCGTGATTATTGTATTACCGGTTGGCCTATGTAGCAGTTCCTAGGAATTATATTCTGAAACATTGTTTGAACACCAGCACCACCTGAGCCTCCTGGATGATTTGTTAGTCTCCAATAGCCAGATTGTCTAGCCTGAGAACCGCGGGAATGACATTCTCCAATGGCTGCACCAAGGACACCAGGGAATTATTAAACACAGAGCAAGGACCCACAATTCACGCTGTGGCCAGGTATTTCCAAAACTATTGAAGATGTGATTTCCTATTATATTGTTTGTGCCATTCACAGACAAGATCCCAAGGAGCCACCAATGATGTCCTCCTTCCATCCTGATTGTGGACATGCTTCAGGATGGACCTTTGCGTCTTCAAAGATGAAACCTTTCTTATTGTTGAAGATTATTACACCCACTGTATCGAGGTCAAATGGCTACATGGGACCATCTCAGCAGCAGTTCTTACCATGCTCAAGGACTTATTTGCCACACGCGGCATCTCGAATTTCTTATCTCTGATAATGGCCCCCACTTTCACCAATGACTTAATCAATCACCTCACAGAGACATATGGCTTATCCACATCACCAGCTTACCTGGGTTACCCAGACATAAATGGTGAGGCCAAAAGAGAGGCCTATACTGTCAAACACTTGTTGAAGAAAAACAATGAGATCAGCCTAGCCTTACTGAGTTACTGCTGGCTCTATTGGAACTCTTAATGTGTAGGATATTACAGTAAGATGGCTCCCAAGTCTCCCCAGTACTCTTTAAATCATGCCTTAAAGCATGATTGGGCACTATTGAGCACACCAGATCCTGATGTATAGCAATCGCCACAGAGTACAGGACGCACCAACATTCTTACCAGTATAGTCTGGGTTCAAACCGGAATCAGGCTGGCTGGGTTTTGCATCAGTCCATTAACCCACACTCCTACCTGATGCATGCTGACCATGGTGGTCTCCAGCGGAACAGATTCATTATGATATTCGCCGATAGACAACCTCCACAGGAGTGGGGATAGACCATTCTGATGACTGAGAAGGCAACTCAGCCAATTTACTGGATGATACATAGGCCCCTCCACAGGAACATTGTGCTTCTAATGATATGAAAACAAAGGTAGTTTTAAAGGATTTGTATTTGTATTGGTGAACATCAAAAATCAATAATCTGCTCACTAAAGGCTCAATTTGGGTTTCACTAGGATGTTCAGCTCAACATCTCATTACAGCCTTAGTCCCAATATTGTAAAAAGTGCTGAATCCCAGAAACGAAGTGAAAGCGTACTGGCCTTGACATCACGGTTGCATTTATCTGACTATCGAGGAGGTGTAGCAATGTGTGTCAATGAGAATCAGAGGGTTTTAAGTGGGTTTATTTTAATGTTTCTGTGCATGGAAGGATAAAACCTATAGTTAGATTCATTTTGGACATAAGTGTTTGTATGTGTGGGTTGGTTTCAATCCAACTGTGATTCTATTGTGTTTAGAGAGGGTACAGTGCAAAGAGTAAATAGGCCAGCAGAAGTATGTGAGTGTTGCTTAGCAACAGGGAGTCCTTTAAAGGGGAACAAAGCTTTTTCTTAGTTTAGCTAAATTTGATTGCAGTTGGAAACAGAATACCTGGGAGTGAACAGTTCTCAATGCTGCCCGAAGAAAGTATGGACAGGATGGGAGATGCAAAGAGGCAGCTTCCTAAAGAACCAGTTGCTGTCCAAATGATCATGGAATTGGGACAGAAAGAATGTCTTAAGACAACTCAAGAACAGGGACCAAGGTATTGTTCAGAAGAATTCAAGGAAGAGTAATCAAAGTGTTCTAAGTAAAAGAGGCAATTGTAGCAATCAGAATTAAAATGGGAAAGCAGACGTCAGAGATAAATCAAATGTTTGATGCCATTTTGCAAGAGTCTGGAAATTAAGAATTAAAGGAATTTGGAACAGTTTGTGCAGAGTCAAGACAAAGAAATCCTAATGGAAATGTTGTAAAACCTGGACTGTATTCACTGTTAAAACTGGAGCAGAAACTTTGTTTGAAAATGTCATTTGGAAAACTTGGGCTGGATTTTGGAGTGCAAACCACTAATGGAAAGTATTATCACGAAAGAAGATTTTAAAGTGTATTTTTTGTGAGTGGAGTTTGAAAATTCTCATGAGATTATCATGTGGGGGGAAAGTTTGAACAGAAATCCATAGACACTAACTTTGGTTCGGAGCAGAATGTGTGTTTTTGACCACAGCCAACCTGTGTGCTGAAAGGGCCTTTGTATTAGTGAGACCATTCTAGTTTAAGATGTACTTTGTAATCCATGTTAATCTTTAAAAAAAGTGTGTAATTATTAAGCTAAGGTGGACTGAAGCAGAATTGTATCATAATCCAATTTTTTCATGTTTAATAAATGTTTTTTGTTGTTAAAGCTAGTTAGCAGTCCTGTGAATCTGTTCCTCCATGTTTATCAGTAATGCCAGATGATGTAAGATAACATGTAACTAGAACCAGAAGGAAGAAGGTTCTAGTGGAGTCATGCTAAAGTACATCTCTGTAAATTATATAAATAGTCAATAAATGTTTACTCATTTGCAATAGCATGGTTTCCTTCTCCCTTCTGTTGAAAGCAGTCAGAGCCATCATGATAATAATACAAAGGGGAAATAGATTTTCTCTTGTTGCAGTTGATTAATGCTGTTAGTTGTGCGACATGAATGTTACTAGTCATTTATCAGCTCAAACCTGAATGTTGTCCGGGTCTTGCTGCATGCAGGTACGGCCTTCTTTAATATCTGAGGAGTTGCAAATAGGGAAGGTTATTGATGAAGCAGCTGATGTCCCAAGAGATTGTTGACCTTCAACTGCCACAATCCTCTTCCATTGTGCTATGTATGAGTCCAACCAGTGGACCCTCTGATTCTCATTGACAAACGTTGCTACACCTCCCTGACAGTCAGATAAATGCAACCGTGATGTCAAGGCCAGTACACTCTCACCTCATTTTTGGGATTCAGCACTTTTTACCATGTTGGGACTAAGATTGTAATGAGATGTTGAGCTGAACATCCCTGGTGAAACCCAAAGTGAGCCATTAGTGAGCAGATTATTGCTGAATAAGTGCCGCTTGATAGCACTGATGACACCTTCAAACGCTTTGCTGATGGGGGAAAGTC
Organism: Carcharhinus amblyrhynchos; assembly: GCF_965287045.1. Lineage (NCBI taxonomy): Eukaryota > Metazoa > Chordata > Chondrichthyes > Carcharhiniformes > Carcharhinidae > Carcharhinus > Carcharhinus amblyrhynchos. Next base: position 96,921,446 of record NC_137329.1, on the reverse strand, counting down.
AGTGAGGGAGCAGTAATTGGCCAAATTGAATTTGTCCTGCTTTTGCGGACATGATGTTCCTGGGCAATTTCCCAATTGTCTGATGGATGGTAGTGTTGTAGCTTCCTGGAACAGTTTGGCAAGGCATGTGGTTGGTTCTACAGCACAAATCTTCAATACTACGGCAGTGATTTTGTAAGGGCCCATAGCCTTTCCATTGTCTAGTACCTCTAGCCATTTCTTGACATCATGGAGGGAATTGAGTTGGCTGAAGACTAGCATCTGGAGCAAGGAGGTGGGTGGATTCCAATATTGCATGAGAAACTCACAATTATGTTCAGTGTATTTGTTAGTGAATTTTTAATACACTGACCTTATCATTTTACTTCCCAGTTTCCTGTCCCAATTTGTTGAGTATGATGAGAACCTACATTATGGAAGCAGAACTCCAGCAGTTAAAGAGACAATGCAAAAATGCAATTTGGAGATTTTGGAGTTCAAAAGAAGAAAGGAGGAAACATGCAAAGATTGGGGCCTATTTCAATTATGCCTCTTTCAGTGTGCAGCCAGAGATACTATTCCTGACAATGAGAGGAAGAAACCTGCAGTGGAGACTGAAACAGGAAGTTGGAGGTTACCAGCGGGCACATTGCACTGGTTCCTGGATGCAAGCAGGAAGCAGTCGAATTATCTATCCAGGGCAGGAAAGGTAAAGCTAGCTTCATGGTCATCTCATCCTGCTGTGCATAGTACATTTCTGATTGCTGCACAAACACGCGGCCTAGGTGGATTGTTGTTTGGAAGTGTACCCGTTCCTCTCAATCTATGGACGTCCTCACATCCGATTGATCCACCACTGACAGTGAGCATTACCTTGCCTGTACCTGATACTCACCCTCACTAGATGCTCCCTGTCTATTACCTGAACACATTCACTCATCAATCTGCTCTTCCTTACTTGCAGGAGAAGACAATACAGAATAGAAAAAAAATTTGGAGGTGGCCTTTCAACCATCCAGCAACTCAAAGGAGGAGGTGCTGGAGTTCAATGGAGTTTTGGTGTGTCTGGCCTTTGGAGTTGTGAAGACAATTTTCCAACTGATGGGTGGAAAGCATTTGATGAGGGTGAGATAGGAATCTCTCAGCTATCTGGTGACACAATTGATATCAGGCAGCCACATATCTTCTGGCATTCAGTCATGTTGACTTCAAATGAGAAATTGCAATTTTTAAATACTCATTCATATCTTTCCTTTCCCACAGTGCATGTCTGCATGCAATAAAATTGCTGGAGGCCATGTAAGATGAATACTCATGGAAGCACTGTTGTTCTTTGTACACCGTCACACAACTTATGCATATCCATATAGATTGTTACATCCTCTCAATTGATGGAATCAGTAAGAGATGTAATTGCGTTTTCACCTGGTAACTTAAGACTTCACAAGTAGGCAAGAACACATGCTAGTAGGTGAGCAGTGCAGATCCTCCGTGGAAGGGCATAACTCTCTCCAAGCTCTGCTGGGTTGGATATAGACATTGTATCTCAGGGTCGTTAATGGTGAGGATAATTACGGAGCAGCAGCAGAGAATGTGTGATGCATTGACAGGCTTTTCAAGCAGACTGTCCACAATTGCAGAGAAATTGGAGCAAACTGCCTCAAGTATAAATGGGTTGATGTTGCTTGGCACTGCGATAATTCGTATTGGATGTCAACCCAAATGAGTTCATGTAGATCGAGAGAAAGTATTTGCATTTTCCGAATGCCAACTTAAACCGGATGACAGATACCTGAAGCTCAGCCTTACAGTACTCCAGTGGCTTCTATCAAAGAGCTGTTCAGCACAGTGCGAGTGACAAGGTGTGGCTGAACCATGGGAGTAATGAGGGCGAAGGGGGATATGGAAAAGGTTACTCCACTCAAATTGCTTCCACTTTTTATCCATTGCCCCACCTCCCTTCTCTCGCAACATGCTATCTCATACTTTGATAGATAGACTTGTAGAAGCCTTTGGATGGTCCTCTCATCTTCAAATCCAGAGGACCTAAATGAACAGCATTGCAGCAGATAGAGCAGGGAGCTGAGCAGCCTGTTTCTATTATGCAATGGCTCAGAAGTTGTACCACAGCAATATCATAAAAGTACACTATTTGACCTTTCGAGCCTGCTCTACCATTCAGTATGATTATGGCTGCTTCTCTATTTCAACACCATACTCCAGAGATCTCCCTGCACACCTTCACACCTTAGAGTCTGGAAATCTATCTACTTCCTTCTTAAATATATTCAGTGACTTAGCCTTTAGCCTTTTGCGATAGAGAATTCCACTGGTTCACCACCCTCTGTGTCAAGAAATTGCTCCTTGTCTGAGTGCTAAATGACCTACCAGTATCCTGAGACTGTGACCCCTGTTCTAGACCCCACCACCAGTGAAAACAACGTCCCTGCATCCAGTCTGTCTAGCCACATCAGAATTTTATACATTTCAATTAGATTTCCTCTCACTCTTTCTAAATTCCAGTGAAAACCAGCCCAGTCAACCCAATTTCTCTTCAAATGACAGTCCTGTCATCCCAGGAATCAGTCCGGTGAACCTTTGTTACATTCCATCTATGACATACATATCCTTTGATAAGGAGACCACAACTGCACGCAATACTCCAGGTATGATCTCATCAAGGCTTTCTACAGCTGAAGTAAGACATCCTTGCTCCTGTACTCAAATCCTTGTGCAATGAAGACCAACATACCATTGCCTTCCAAACTGCTTGCTGCGCCTGCATGCTTGCTTTCAAGTGTCTGATGTATTAATATACCTAAGCCCCTTTGTGTATCAACATTTCCCAATCTATCACCAGTTAAACAATTCTGTACCATTCTGTTCCTCCATTCAAAATGAATAATGTTACATTAATCCAAGTTATTCTGTATCTGCCACGTATTTGCCCACTCCCTCAACTTGTCTGAATCACCTTGAAGTCTCTTAACATCCTTCTCAATACTCACACTCATCAGGTTTTGTGTTGTCAAATTAAAGATTTGTAGTTGCACAAGGGTATGCAGATGTGTGTCATAGACATTACTATATAGTTGAGTTTCTGTTCTTTCCATGAAGCACATTTTCTTTGAACCGCTTCTCTGGCTTCCCTATTTGCAGTTGCTGGTTGACAAGTGGCCTTTTCATTTATTTAGTGATGAATTAAATGACCACTGGGAGGATGTGAAAGTAAATGTTTGGTTGTTGAAGGACTGCCATGGTGGGTGGGTGAGTGCTGGCTGAATCAATGGTGGTGAGATGGGTCCATTGGTGGAACTTAAGTGAATTTTGCAATAATCTGGGCATCCCTGAGATCCTAATGGCAATGTGCAAACTGGTGGTGCATCCATCTCATTGCCTTTCACCTACTAATCTTTTGAAGAGAATCTGTGCTCCTTGGTAATTGTTCCTCAGGTTTCTGAGGTGTTAGCAGCCACCGTTTAAGTGAGTGTTGCTGGTATTGGAGCAGCCAAACAGAAATTCTGCTTTCACCTGCAAAGGCCTCCAGGAGGGTGGACAATAAAAGCATCATGACAGCTGTCTGGGGGTCCGGCACACATCTGCATTAAGATATTTTTGCGATTGCTCACTAGCTGCCCATTCATGGGGTGGAAGCCCTTGTGGTTAACAAATATTCCTGGGTGATCTGGGTGCCCAAGTTTCAAATGTGTGTAGTCGATGGTACCTGCAACCAGAGCACCCTCTGACTGGTGTCATTGCAGGCAAAGTTGACACAACTGGCAGTTATCAGTCATTTGTCTTATACATTTATGGGCTGCTGACTGGGAGTTCCTGCCAATGTGTCTCGCCAAGCCCTGAAAGGATCCAGAGACAAAAGGGGTTAAGGGTAGTGGTGACATTAACAGCCACTGATAAAGCATGGCCATTAGGTCCAGCTGTAAAAAGGTTTTCTCCCATCTAGTTGCTGATGTTGTCATATGCAGCAAGACCTCAAAAACGTTCAGGCTTCAGAGGCACCAGATGACTGGAAAACGGTTAATGTGGTTCTGCTATTTAAGAAAGGTTGTAGAAATAAACCAGGGAACTATAGACCAGCAAGTTTCACATTGGTGTAGGAAAACTATTAGAGAACCTTCTGAAGGAGAACATCTATCTCCACTTGGAGAGGTACAGTTGATCAGGGATAGTCAGCATGGCTTCGTCAGAGGGAGGTCATGCCTAACAAATTTGATTGAATTTTTTGAGGAGGTGACCAGATGTGTCGATGAGGGTAATGCAGTCAATGTAGTCTGTATGGATTTCAGCAAAGCCTTTGACAAGATCCAACATGGGAGACTCGTAAAGAGGGTAAATTCACTTGGGATGCAGGATAATTTGTTAAAGTGGATTCAAAATTGGCTCAGTTGTAAGAGGCAGAGGGTGATGACAGAACCTTGCTTTAGTAACTGGAAGCCAGCGTCCAGTGGTGTACCGCAGGGATCTGTGTTGGGCCCCTATTATTCGTCATTTATATAAATTATGTTGATGATTATATGGGGGTGTAGGATTAGTAAGTTTGCGGATGACGCAAAGATTGGACGGGTGGTTAACAGTGAAGCAGAGTGTCTTGGGCTACAAGAAGATATAGACAGAAAGGTCAAATGGGTAGACAAGTGGCAGATGGAACTTAGACCTGAAAAACATGAGGTGATACATTCTGGAAGGAATAATTTGACAAGAAAGTGCTCAATGAATGGAAGGACACAAGAAAGTTCTGTGGAGCATGTATGTCCACAGATCTCTGAAAATGGAAGGGCATGTTAGTAGGGTGGTGAAAAAATCATGTGGGCCACTTGCCTTTATCAATTGAGGCATAGATTACAATAGCAGGGAGGTCAGATTGGGGTTGTGCAGAACTTTCATGAGGCCACAGTTAGATTACTGTGTGTAGTTCTGGTTGTCACATTATACATTGTGAAATATGTGATTGCACTGGAAGGGGTGCAGAGAAGATATTGTCAGAATGCTGCCTGGGATGGAACATTTAATTTATGGAGAGAGGTTGTGTAAGCTTGGGTTGTTTTAATTGGAGCAAAGAAGACTTAGGGATGATCTGATCAATGTTTACAAGATTATGAGAGACATGCACAGAGTGGATAAAGAGCAGCGGTTCCCCTTGGTCGAAGGGTCCGTCATGAGGGGACATTAGTTCAAGGTGAGAGGCAGAATGTTTAGAGGGGATGTGAGGAAAAACCTTTTTACCCAGAGGGTGGTGGTGTTCTGGAATGCACTGCCTGGGAGGGTGGTGAAGGCGAGGTGGTGAAGGCGGATTGCCTCACATCCTTAAAAGGTACCTGGATGAGCACTTGGCACATCATATCATTCAGGGCCATGGGCCAAACACTGGCAGATGGGATTAGGTGGAAGTTTAGGTGTTTCTAATGTGTCAGTGCGGACTCGGTGGCTGAAGAGCTTCTTCTGCATTGTATGATTCTATGATAAGTGGCAAGTCGCATTCACACATCACAAGTGCCAAGCAGTGACCAACTGCAATGACAGAGAATCAAACTATTTCCCACTGACATTCAATAATATTAGTGAAACTGAATCCCCAGGAATAAACATCCTGTGGGTTACTATTGAACCAGTAAATTAACTGAACTAGCCATGTAAAAACTATGGCTACAAGACAAGTATGTGAAATTAGGCCTCGGATCCGCCACGATCACATTGAATAGCAGAACAGGCTCGATGGGCTGAATGGTCTACTCCTGCTCCTACGTATCCACAATCTTCAACGTTCATTGCCTCCACCACAGATGCACAATTGCAGCAATGTATACCATCCACAGTGGACTGCAACAACTCATCTAGGCTCCTTTGACAATCTCTTTCAAACCAGTGACTTCTACCATCTGGAAGGACAGGGGCAGCATATGCCTGGGAACAATACTGCCTGCAAGTTCCCCTCCCAGCCATGCTCTGTAACATCATTCCTTCACTATTGCTCGTTCAAAATCCTGGAACTCCTTTCCTTACTGCACTTTAGGTGTACGTACAAGAAATGGATTAAATGGTTCGAGAAGGTTGCTCACAACCATCTTGTCAAGGGCTATTAGTGAGGGACAACAAAGATTGGCCAGGCCAATGAAGTTAACATCCTGTGAAAGAATTTTTTAAAGTCACGTGATCAAACTTCAGGACTATTCAAACCAAAAATTACAACCCCATCCTGACCCCCAATATCCATGTTGTCAATGAGAACCAACTTCTTAAATAAAATTAGGTTTTGCAACTGACTGCAGTCAAGAATGGCGCAGTGGTTAGCACTGCTGCCTCACTGCGTCAGGTTCAATTCCTGGCTTGGGTGACTGCCTGTGCAGAGTCTGCACATTCTCCCCATGTCTGCATGGGTTTCTTCCGGGTGCTCTAGTTTCCTCTCACAGTCCGAAAGATGTGCTAGTTAGGTGCATTGGTCATGCTAAATTCTCCCTCAGTGCACTCGAACAGGTGTCAGAATGTGGCGACTTGGGGATTTTCACAGTAACTTCATTCCAGAGTCAATGTAAACCTACTTGTGACAATAATAAATAAACTTAAACTTAGGACTGCAAATTGAAAGTTTGCATCAGAAGTAACCACATTAATCTTGACATTTAATGACTAATACTAAGTAAATGGATTCTAGAGCCCACACTTGTTTCAATAAATAAACTCATTCATGGTGAAGCAAGAGTTAAAATAACAATCTATAGCACAGAATTTTTACCAGCAACATTGTCCTTGGTTGTTGAACTCTTTTAAAGAGTGTGCATTTAAAAACGGAATCCTGATGATATTGTTGGATCAGCAGCTTGAATGAGTTATACAGAGACAGTGTGAGGGAGCTGGATTAGTATTTGCGATACAGTAGTTAATACAGGATGTTTAGACTGCGCATTAATTCAGCTCCCTCACACTATCTGTCTGGCTTCGAAAGCCTCTCTAAACAAATTTCAGGGATGGTCAGTGCTTGTCCTAATATGCTTATATTAAATGTGAGAAACAAATCTTTAATTTTAAAATAAATCCCGGAACCAGTGCAATCGCATGCTTACCAATTACTTTATAATAATTGGATGTATTTTTGTTATACAAGGAATGCAGTGGACATGGATGTTGATAAAACAATAGAAAAAAAAAGTTGCTTCTATTCAACATTCAGCTTTGCTGTATTTTAACTGGCTTTTGAAAATTGGAAAAGCCCAATTTCAGATTGAAAGAGACAATCTGAAGTTAATAATAAACAATAACGTGTGCTTTTCTTGATAGAAACTGAACCGAGGTTGGAAAACTGAGTCTGGGAATATTTAGGCTCCCTGCCCATTCTGCATCTCACTAAATCTGTGACTTCTACAGAATGTGTGGGAGCTAATTTTGTGCAAATCAGTAGCTACATGGGAGATGTGGAAAATCCTTCCCTTCCCCATTACTGCAGTATTCTCATTTTAAATAGTCACTAGTTGCCCGGCAGGTTCTTCCTTGTCATAAAGGGATCCTGTAAGACTGTGCCTGTAATTTCTTTTGCTATTGTTCAATTGTAAGCCATGAAAATTATCTTTGGAGCTTCTCACTGGATTTCATAAAACAAATGAAGACTATAACCTTACATAGACTTATGACCAGAGAAGTAAAATGGACATTTTTACCAATTCTTGAGATCTAATGTAATCTACTGAGTCTTTGTTCAAATATACTCTGGACTTCAACATGGGGCTAAATTGTATTTTTTTCTGGATAGCCTGACTGGGTTGTGAAGTTGATTGCCGTAGCAGCGGGACTGCTGGTACAATTAGAATCCAATTAAGAGGATGCCTCTGGGATTGCTGTCCAATTAGGGACAGTGGGCAGATTGAGGATACAGGAGGCTGATTCAGCACAGATGATTGCAAGGGCGCTAACAGCATTCGATGCATCTGCAGTGAGAATATTGCTATGGGCAATGAGATGAGAGAAGGCAGGACAAAATGGAGGGGCTAAACAGCTGGAGGAAATGCCGGTTACATCTCCATCACCGGCGCTATCTGGAACATCAGTTTCCAGTAGATAATCATGCAGTTGCAAGCCTCAGCCTCTGGCTGACTCTGGGCTTGCTTAGTTGTATCTTTAATGCACAGATTACATTGTAATTTTAATGGCGCTCCCTCCTCCCACTGTACATGTGCCTCAGAAAAACATAAGACATAGGGCAGAAGAAGGCCATACAGCCCCAAGGCCTGCTCTGCTATTTATTAAGATCATGACTGAGGTGGTCTTGGCCTCAACTCCACTTTTTACCTGTTGCTTAAAACCTTTGACTCCCTGTCGATCAAATATCGGTCCAAAACAGCCTTGAATATATTCAATATCCCAGGCTCCACCGTTTTCTGAGGAAGAGAATTGCAAAGACCAACAAGCCTCTGAAGAAGACAGTTCTCATCTTAGTCTTAGATAGGAGACCCCCTATTTTCAAACTGTGTCCACTAATTCTAGATACCCCCATGAGGGGAAACACCTTTCAGCAGCTATCCTGTTAGGCCCCCTCAGCATTTTCAATGTTTCAGTAAAATCACCCCTCATTCTTTTACACTAAAATGAGTACAGGCTTAACCTGTTCATCCTTTCCTCATAAGACAACCCCATGATCCCAGGAATCAATCTAGTAAAACTTCTCTAAACTGCCACCAATGCAAGTATATCATTCATTAGGAGACCAAACTGTATACTGTACTCTAATTGTTGTCAAACAAATACCCTATGCAATTGCAGCAAGACTTTCCTACTTTTATCTGCCATCTCCCTTCTAATAAATGCCAACATTCCATTTGCCTTCTTAATTACTTGCTGTACTTACAAGCTAACTTTTTATGTTTCATGTACAAGAATTTCTACATCCCTGTCTGCTGCACCATTCTGTAATCTTCCTTTATTTAAATAACATTTGGCTTTTCTAATCTCCTCATAAAAGTGTATAACCTCATCTTTTCCAACATAATACTCCATCTACCAAATTTTTACCCACTCACTTGAGCTATTTTGTTCCTTTGCAGACACTTGTGTTTCCACTTTGTTTTGTCAGCAAATGTAGCTACAATACTCTCTATCATTTATCAAAGTGATTAATATAAACTGGAAATAGCTGAGACCCCAGCACTGTTGTCACGGTCCACTTTGCCAACCTGAAAATGGCCTGTTTATCCTGGCTATTTGTTTTCTGTTATATTAAGCCAATTCCTACATACCATGAGCTATTGTCTAGAATACTTTATGTGGCACCTTAGCAAATCATAGAATCCCTACAGTGCATTAAAGGCCATTTGGCCCATTGAGTCTACACCAACTCTCTGGCAGAATATCTTAGCCAGGTCCTCTCCCCCGCCCTATCCCTGCAATTCCACACATTTACAATGGTTAATCCAACTAGCCTACATATCTTGGGACACTAAGGAGCCATTTAGAATGGCCAATCCACCTAACCTGCCCATCTTTGGACTGTGGGAGGAAACTGGAGCACCTGGAGGAAAACCAGGAGGACAAGGGGAGAAGGTGCAAACTCCACGCAGCCACCCAAAGCTGGAATCGAACCCAGGTCCCTAGCACTGTGAGGCATCAGTGCTAACCACTGTGCCACTGCACCATTTTTCACTAAATGCAAATTCGCAACATCTGCAGTCTTCACTTTACCCAACATGCTGATTGTATCCTCAAAGGAGTCTTTGGGCGAATGATTCTAAGAGTCCAGCTAGTGTGAAAATGGGAGAGTTCCTGATCCTTTTTTTGGGCGATTTTTCAGACCCAATCTTATGTACTTAGTCATTGAAAAAATGGTGTAAACTGTTTCTAACTGTTGTAAGCGGAGGGCTCAGTTTAATTCGCCAGCCAACCTGTAGAGGGAGCTGCTGCATATTTGCAGTCCACTAATGCTGCACATGCGCAATTTCAGCAGCAGGGGTCTGACAGACAGAGAGAGTTTTCAGACCCCTGATGCTGGAGACAGCCAGAGCCAACCCCTACCTGTCAAAATCGTGGCGGCCCGCAGTCGATCACGAGCCCTACAATGCATGGACATCTAGCTCCCGCCGCCACCTCACCACTCCACCGACCAGACCAATCATGCCCCTCTCCCCCAAACTGATCCCATGGCAAAGTGACAGCAGGACCCCCGCCCACCTTGATCCGATCCTGTTGCAGAGTGACAGTGAGCGCACCCCCCCCAATCAGGCCACCCCCTTCATGCCCTGCCTGCTTCATGTCCTGCCTCTTCATGCCCTGTCCCCTTCATGCACCCCCCCACCCCCCAATTCATGGCCTGTTCTAAAACCATCAGAAATGTACAATACTTCAGTGTATGAGTCTGTTACAGTAAAAGTTTTGTCTAATGTTTTCTTAACAACAAAAATGTGTATGTTTTTGTTGTACTTCTTGGGTAACTCCTGAAATCTGCAAAAATAATTGCCATGTAAATGAGTATAATGCATTCCTTCACTCAATATATAAATAGTCTAAAAGTGAAAGAGATAAAAATTGGATTGCTTCCAAGTGGATCACAATTAAAGGGGACAAGTGCTTGATCCTGGTCCCATTCAGCCAGTAAAGAGTCTGACAACACCAGGTTTTAGTCCAACCGATTTATTTGATAGTAAACGCACAAGCTTTCGGGTTAGTCCCTTCGTCAGGTGAATGGAGAGTTCTGGCCTCAGACAGGGCATATAAAGCACAGACAGTTTACAGATTGCTGATTAGAATGCGAATCTTTACACCTAACCTGCTGTTCAAGTCTTGAAGTGGCCGACAATGTGAGTGGAAGGAGCACTGATCACAGGTTAAAGAGATGTGTATTGTCTCCAGACAGTACAGTGAGTGAGGTTTTGCAAACCCAGGCAAGTGTTGGGGGTTACAGATAGTGCGACATGAACCCAAGATCTTCTCTGGAGTCTTCAACATATCATTGATTAAGACGAACATCTCGCCAGGGCCATCCCCACACCCCCACTTCTTGCCTTCAGACAACCACACAACCTCAAACAGACCATTGTTTGCAGCAAACTACCCAGTCTTCAGGAGAACAGTGACCACAACAGCACACAACCTTGCCACAGCAACCTCTGCAAGACATGCCGGATCATCGACACGGATACCATCATCACACGTGAGAATACCATCCACCAGATACACGGTAAATACTCTTGCAACTCGGCCAACATTGTCTACCTGATACGTTGCAAGAAAGGATGTCCCGAAGCATGGTACACTGGGGAGACCATGCAGACGCTACGACAACGGATGAATGAACATCACTCAACAATCACCAGGCAAGACTGTTCCCTTCCTGTTGGCGAACACTTCAGTGGTCACGGGCATTCAGCCTCTGACCTTCGGGTAAGCATTCTCCAAGGCGGCCTTCACGACACACAACAGCGCAGTGTCACTGAACAGAGACCGATAGCCAAGTTCCGCACACATGAGGACGGTCTCAACAGGGATCTTGGGTTCATGTCGCACTATCTGTAACCCCCAACACTTGCCTGGGTTTGCAAAACCTCACTCACTGTACTGTCTGGAGACAATACACATCTCTTTAACCTGTGATCAGTGCTCCTTCCACTCACATTGTCGGCCACTTCAAGACTTGAACAGTAGGTTAGGTGTAAAGATTCACATTCTAATCAGCAATCTGTAAACTGTCTGTGCTTTATATGCTCTGTCTGAGGCCAGAACTCTCCATTCACCTGACGAAGGGACTAACCCGAAAGCTTGTGCGTTTACTATCAAATAAATCGGTTGGACTAAAACCTGGTGTTGTCAGACTTTTTACTGTGTTTACCCCAGTCCAACGCCGGCACATCCACATCATGCCCATTCAGCCAGGCAGAGACAAACTTTGTGCTCATTTAACGACTGTGGCATTCAGCTCAGCATGACCCGTGTTGTTGACTGACTGCTCAACAGGGATCCCAGCAGCGTGTGTGGCTAGCATGTGTTTCATCTAGCCTTCCCCCTCTTAAAGGAGAGTTCTACTGCTGTCTGCCCACAGTGCAAGAGCCTGTACCTACTTTACCAGCCCCCTGGGCCCAATGAAGGGTCATGATGTGGAAATGCAATGAGGGGGATCAGCCCCCAGGTCTTCTCCATCCTGTGTTTTCTTTACAACCATGGCCTGTTCAGCCCCCCCACATCTCCCTATACTCTTGTTGGGGCCTGTTTGCATGACTCCATCAAAATCATCCCTCCCCTCACTTACCTCCCCATCCAACTCTATGAAAGATCTTCATTGGAAACTGAGTGCACTGACCAATGCTTGATGGGTAGTGTGGAGAAAACCCCTCTGGGCATTGCCACTCTGCACCTTGGGCAGTGCCCAGGGGCCAGGCTAGCACTGGCAATGCCCAGGGGGCAACCCCCATCACCCCTGATCTCCTGGGGAGCCTCCATGGCCTCCTTTCACTCTGGTGAGTTGGGCCGCCCACTCCCCACAAGTGGGGAGCTGTTGTAAACCCCGCTGGAATGAACCACTCCTGGCGGGGGTGGTGACGCTAGCAGGCCCGGAGACTTCAGTCCCAGGCACGTTAGTGATAGGCAGGTTATAATTTAAACAAATTAATAAAAATCTGGTGCCCAGAGCTCACAGAGGCCGTGGCACCCAGCGGGAAACCGGCTAAACAGCCTCCACTTGAGTCTCTCAGAGCAGTGGGCTGGGAGCATCACCCCGTTTATCCTTTGCATGAGATATTAAACTGAGCCCTCTTCTGCTCCCTTAGATCAGCGTAAAAATCTCTTGATGCTTTTTTGAAGAAGAGCACGGGAGATATCCTGAATGTTCTGGCCAATATTTACACCTCAATCAACTTCAATCAAACAGATTATCTGTTCATTATCACATTTCTGTTTGTTTAGTCTTGCCATGTGTCAATTGGATGTTTTTATTGTACATTACAAGAGTAACTACAGAAGCACTTAATGGCTGATAAAGCACTTTGGGATGCCCTGAACTTGTGTAAGGTGCCATATAAATTCAGAATTGGACTGGGGTGATTCCATGATCCTGTAAGTAATCATACCATAGAAAGTGCAGAAAAAGAATTGGGGCAATAATATTGTAGCATCTGCAGTTTAGTTTCCTGCAGACACAACTTCCCTCTAGGAATTTAGGGAATCATAGAAACCCTACAATACAAGAGGAGGCCATTTGGCCCATCGCAGCTGCACTGACCACAATCCTACCCAGGCCCTACCCCAATATCCCTACATATTTACCCACTAATCTATGCATCTCAGGACACTAAGGGGCAATTTTAGCACAGCCAATCAACCTAACCCACACATGTTTGGACTGTGGAAGGAAACTGGAGCAAACCCACACAGACACTGACCCAAGCCAGGAACTGAACCCAGGACCCTGGAGTTGTGAAACAGCAGTGTTGACCACGGTGCTACTGTGCTGCCCTACTCCCACTGTAGGTAGTTTGGGGTACTCCATTATGAGAAAACATGGAAAAAGAGAATGTACAGAATTATTGACATGTCACCAATCACAGGAGGTTTCAGTATTGAGTGAGATTATGAGGTGAGAGGTGAGAAAGTTGAACTGAGATGGCATGGCCTAATGGAGGTCTTCAAGAATATGATAGCACAGGTTATTTGCACTCATCAATGAGACAATGTGAGAAGGCACAAATTTGTTGCAATGACAGAAAGAATTGAAAGGGAGATTAAAATGTGATTTTAATTATTCAAAAAACTGTGCTTTCTCTTTGAATTATGCTACAGGATATATTACATCCACTTTACATCCACTTAAATCATCAGATGGGTTCTTATCCAAAGATGATGGTGTTTCACTGGAATGTCACCTCAGGGTATATATTCCAGCCTTGTTGCTTGTTTCAACACTGCAACTTTATTTCATTTGATTTGGCAGCTCCAAGATTCACCAGTTAAGTGGAACTCAAGCTGGTATTTTATCATCACAATTACCTGATTTTAACTTGAAGTGAGCATCATGGACAGGAACTGAGGGAAGCAGTAAACTGTCCTTATCTTTGTCACGTGAGGCCCAGTCATTTTTAGTATCCAGGCCCCATGTCTATGCTCCTGGTCTATGCTCCTGGTCAGTTACCCATCTGAATGAGAAGTGGGTGCATGTGTTGGTTGGCAGGTGACCAGTGGTGTAGAATAAATGAATGGGTCCTAACCTTCAAGTAAGTCAGCGGGAGCTGCTCTTCCTGGTACCATGAGGAAAGCGTAAACGAGTTTGAAAAAAAACTTAATTTGCTTGGACCTATCCCAACTCTCCGAAACACTAGGTTCACCATGTGAAAGTCATAACAATTTATGAGAATAGCAATCAGATCCCCATGCCAGGTCCTGTCCAGTTTCCAGCAGCTGACCTTCCTACTTGCTCGAGAATGGGTTAAAAATAGATGTTTGTGGGAAGGGAGGAGGACAATGGCAGATTCAACACCCAGTTGATCTTAACTTTTCTCTCACTCAGTTGCCACTGGGCAATTCAGATTAAAATCACCCCTAATAATACATGACTTCAACCAGAAGGATAATTCACTTATCAAAAATGTTCTATTTTCATTCATTAGGCCAATCATTTTGAAAAAAAACATATAATCATCTATTTAAGTGTTGGCTCAGCATTTTATGAATGAACCTCTTCTGTGTTAACTGACTTGTACCACTTAAGTAAGGTCTTCTCCAGTAAAGTTTTACAATCGTTCCTAAAACCTATCAGTTAGGTATTTATCAGCAGAAGGATTGAATCAGCCAGATAGTAATGAGACTGGTGCTCAGTAATATTCTCACATGTTTGCCTTTTTTTGCTTTGTCAGGTCTTACGAGGATGTTTAGACAATCTGGTACGTCTGCCTTAAAGTAATCACTATTCAGATGCTGTAGTCTGAACAGTGATTGTTGAGGAATTAATTTTGCTTTTGTCTCGACTCTGTTCTCCATATATAATTTTCCCCATCAGTTCTCATCAATGCCTATTCCTTCTCCATTTAATTCTCTTATGCAGTGTGGAAAATTAAACAGATGGTTGATTTTAGTGCTTTTTCTCATTGTTTCGATTATACATTTGCATATTATTATTGGTGCCTGCTGTTGTTACAGTATATAATTGTTCACTAATCTGTTTGGCTTCTTCATGCTCCATTAATAATTCATTTCTGAAATCAGCGGCTTGAGATAAATGCATCATTATTTTGGGGGTAATACTTGTTAATGAATGTCAGTGTTATCACACACTCATCTGTCTCGCTTCCTGTCTGCTTTGAATGCAGAATGAGCTTTGTCAATGACAGTCTAAGCATTTGTTTCCATTGTGCAACTCCCAAACCAAGCGATTCACTTAAGCATGTATAATAAGCCGTCATTGTCTGTCCCTTGATTAATATGTGCTAGTAAATGATTTATTTTGTACAAAGATCCATGAACTTAATAGACGCAATTTCTATTATGTGGACTTTAACAATAATGATTCATAAATTTCATTGACTCTTTACATTTTTGACTATCAGGTTATAGCTGAGTCCTTTTTTTCAACAACTACAGCTCAACTTGAGTATCCCTTTCATCTAATTCTGGCAATTTAAGTAACTTTCCACTGGCAAAATTCTTGTCAATCTTGGCACATACAAGCTGTTAGTTTCTTACCTGCTCTGCATTAGAGAAAATGGTTTCCCTCCTAATACCTGCATGTTTGTCTTCTCACTTTGCTAGAGATGATTGATTTTATTTTACACCTTCCTTGTGGTTTCTGCCTTGCTCTGGCTTTTTGCACGCAGGTCAACAGCTTTCCTGGTCTTCCTTAACCATCTGTACCTCAAGCTGTCCCTCGTCACCAGGTACAAGATAATTCTCTAATGTCACTTTTTGCTTATTAGAATGGCTTGTTGTCCAAGAGGCAAACATACTTGTTCATTAATATGTCGATCAGAGTTTAAACACTTTTCTAATGAAGGATTATTATATATCACAGCTTCTGTTGTGAATAATTCTAATGCACAAATTTCACTTTTTTTTAAAGTATAAATATTGTATTCCATATACTGTATATTTCCTTGTGGTTTATTATCATTAGGACTAAAGTATTAAATTATTTTCAATTGCAGTTCAATATCTTGATAAGTTCTTTTTAATGATAACAATGTTAAAATACATTTTTGAAATTGTTTCTTGTCAAATACCATCGTTAGATTTTTTTTCTTGTCTGTAACCTTCATATTGTTATATTTACCTGAGCATGACTTTGATAAAACTATTGTGATGGTCCATAAAGCGACACTCAGCCTTGTGAAAATGCTTGTACTCCCTGGGGACCTCTGATGGGCTAGTTATATTGAAAGCGATGTATGCCTCAACAGATTTTGAATAGCTTTTTCTTTTCTGATTCATTTTGTTTTTGAAGTGAGAAGACGTACTATTGAAGGAAACCCAAGTGATATCTCACGGTCGAACAGCTTTGTTGACGAAATGGATTTGATGGGTGAAGAATCACCACTGCCTGTGGTGACAGATGTATTACAGTAAGTCCAGTCAGATTTTAAATCCATGTAATTTTTGCCTATCTAAGCTGCCATCTTTTGTTAATCTCTGTATATTAGGTTAGCTGCTGACAGTTTTGAAGTTTACGGTGTCTTAAAAGCATTTAACCTTTGACAAATGTATGCAGAATTTTTCCAACGTAAGCATGCAGACAAAAGCTGGATAAGAAAACGCAAATAGTATCATACCCTGATTCTTTATACAACTGCAATTTGACACCATGCAGTTGAAAATATGACAAAAAAGCTAGGCTAAATAATTGGGAATGGGAAAGGAAGGAGAAATTAAATCCTATGTTCCTTTCAGGTTCTGTTTCTGATAGTTGAGACAAAGACAGTTGATGTCAAGTTATTGTTAAGTTTCTTGGCTGAGGGAGAATACTCTGAAGTAACTCTGTGAACAATAAATTCACATTTAAAAGAGGGAAACTACATATCATGCAAACAGAAGACTAAGATTTGATTCTCCATCAACGCCATCAAAAAAGATTGACTGATTACTCAATTCATTGCTTTTTTTGGGATCTTGCTATGCATAATTGGGCTGCCATGTTTGCTTGGATAATACCAATGCCTTAGATTTGCTTTGACTTATTGCTCCTATGATCAAGAGAGCATGAGGCCGACAAAGCACGGCATTCTCTCCTATCCACAGCTAATGTTCTCACGTTGAATGTTGTCCAGCTGGAGATCTCCCATTGGTAATCCTACTGTAGTTCATCTTGGACTGCCCTCTTCTTCCACATCTAGTAGGAGCATGACTTCACGGGCAGGCTGCATTGATGGAAATCAAGTTGGAAGTCAGGTGATATGACCAATGAAGCCAGCTGAGTCATTTGTTGCAGATGATGGGTGGAGTTGACGGGTGTTCTGAGTATTTCCTTGCTCAGTATTGGGTATAAAGTCCCACCAGTGTATGCCTACTGACCTTCAAAGATGTCCAGTATTAAACGCATCCAGTTTTCTTTCTTGGCAGTTTTTCAGGTTTCAAGTTCCACAACTGTATTTGGAGAGAGAAGAGCACATTTGCATTGTCGAACCTCAACTACATTTTCATGGAAAGCCTTTTACTGTTCCAAACCTTTTTTCAATTGTTTGAAAGCTAATGCTACTTTACCTATTCTCGCATTGAGCTCTTGGACCTTCACATTTTCTGGATTCATAAGTCTGGGCATTGTTAGCTTATTCTGCTGTTTAAACTAGGCATCATGTATAATACCAATTGTCATTTCCCGAATTGATTTTTTTTCCGTATATTGTTTTGTAAAGTGTACATTTATCTCCTGAGTTGTAACTGTGTGTGCAATGAGTCAAATGCTGCATTACATTAGGGGAGAATATTTGAAATTGTCCTGGGCATGCAGCTCCTACATAAGTATTCAATTTATTGAAGCATAACTGACATTGCATGCAGAATTGCTGTTGGCTGATTACATTACTTGAACCAAAACCTGAAATTATTATAATTAACAATAACAACATAATAAAAACTGAAAATGTAGTCCACTTGCAAGAAATCATGAGATTAGTATTTGAGTCTGAATCTGCAATGGAATTGAAATTGCTTTGCGTGCTTATTGAAAGTTTTATACTTGGTGTTTGTCTTTCCCATCCTATTTATAATATGGGATTCATTATATCCCAACATAAAATCAGAGGAAAGTTACAGTACAGAAGGAGGCCATTCAGCCCATCTTGTCCATGCCAGCCTGAGAACATCCTTTCGAATCCCACTTTTCTGCACCCAGCTCATAGCATTGTAGCTTACAGCACTTAAGATGCAGATACAGCTACTTTTTAAAAGAGTTCATGCTCTCTTCCTTCACTACAAACTCAGGCAGCGAATTCCAAACACTCACCACCCAGGGCATACAAAAAGTTCATCCTCATGTCTCCCCTACACCTCCTGCCATTTATCTTGAAACTATGTCCTCTGGTGCTAGGATTTTCCAACATGGGAAAGAATTTTATCCTGTTTCTTCCTCTCATAATTTTGTACACCACTATTAAGTCACCCCTCAGCCTACTTTGGTATTAGATACCAAATAAAGATATAGGCCAGGATTCTCCCAAAAAATCCCAAGTGCCAAACTCGCATAAAAACTGGAGTACATCCTATTGGTTTTTTTCAGTGGGATTTTCAAAATGAATCTCCCACACTCTGTGCACTGCAGAGTGCAATCACGTGAATGTCGATAAAAATCAGTGGGCAGGGCCTATTCCCATTGGAGAGGCCGGTAGCAAGGCACTGAGCAGGTCACTGTGCAAGCGCCAATCTGTCAGACCGGAGATCCGTTCATGCACAGTGGCCCCGCACTGCCAGCCTCCCGATCACTGGCCAGCAACTCCGCAAAGCTGCACCTCCGACCACACCACTTCCCCCTTCCCCGGCCTGCCTCAATCTCCCCCATTTCACTCCACCGGCAATCTCGATTACCCCCCTGCCTTCCACTCAACGTCCACTCCCCCAGGCAGGCCAATCCCCACCCTGATTGCCATTCCCAACTGCTGTCCATCCTCCTTCCAAGAGTGTGATGGAGGCAGGTACAATTGATGTATTCAGAATGGAATTGGATTATTATCTGGAAACGTGAGATTGCCTTTTAATGAACATGCATGGCATGTGAGATGCATTCAGGAGAGCTACCCCTGGCTGGCCATTGGGACCTCGACTCACCTTCAAATTTCCCTGAATTTAATACCGAGTTTCTTTCTGCTGTTGAGCAGCATATTTTTGGCCCCCTGAATTCAATTAAGTTCCCTTGCCTACCTTGCTTGCCAGTCCGGGAATGATGATACAGCACAGTTGCTTAAATTCAAATTCTCAGAAAAATATGGCAGCGCACAATTGGCTCACCCCCAAACACCTCCAGGAACAGCTTCCTCCACACATACCTAACCTGCCAACCAGCACCAATGGGAACCAGTTGAAATCTTACTCTCTGCTAACTACATTTAAAGAGTGATAGAACCCAAAAATGGTTCAGGCCTTCATAAGTAGGTGATGCAGCCTGGTCATAGCAATGATCAGGGCAGCAGACCTGCACTGTTGCTTCACTCCCTAACCCTAGTGGGGTATGGCATTTGTGCAGATGTTTTTACTCGGCTGGCCAGTTAAATCGGCACGGTAGCACGGTGGTTAGCATTGTTGCCTCACGGCGCCAGAGACTGGGGTTCGGTTCCCAGCTTGGGTCACTGTCTGTGTGGAGCCTGCACGTTCTCCCTGTGTCTGTGTGGGTTTCCTCTGAGTGCTCCCACAGCCCGAAAGCTGTACTGATTAGCTTGATTGGCCATGCTGAATTGACCCTGGTGTCAGGGAAATTAGTGGGGTACATCCATGGAGTTGCACGGTTGGGACCTGGATGGGATTGTGGTCGCTGCAGACTCGATGGGCCAAATAGCCTCCTTCTGCACTGTGAGGGCTCTATGAAGTCAGTTTCAGATGGGTGGACAGCACATGCAAGCTTGTTTTGGGTGGAAATCACATACCTTCTAAGATGTAGTAGGAACTACTAAAACTACTACTAAGGGAATCAAGTTCACATTCCATATCTACAATATATCATACCTTTGGGTAGCTAATCTCTGGACTTCATTCTTGATTTCCACTTGTCCAGTGATTTCAGTTACTTTTGTTATTTATTTTCTGTTCCGCTATCATGTAGCAAATGAGTAATCTTTAAGACTTTTGTATGTTCTTCCTGGATTGGAAACGTTAAATAAGGTGATTGATAAGGGGAATCTTTTTTGTTTACTTTGGAGAAAGATGAAATCTTTGCATTTTTAGTATCTATGGTCTCTTGTAAGATCACGAATACGTGGATAATTCATATCCTACAAATACTTCATTGATGTAAATAGGACCTTCTCTATTTTTGTTTTTCATTGTTTGCCAACAGAAATTCCAGCAGGTAAGTAACAATCTAGTTCTCATTGTTCTTGGTCTCAGTCCCTTTGAGCGGCTTACCCACTGACCCTTGATAATTTCTAGATTGATAATTATTGATATGGCTTGAACTATATTTTCCATATATGGTCTGAGCAATGTGACTTAATGACATGTGATTCAGATTCTCATTATTTCAGTGTCAATATGCTTATTTATCACTCAGTACCGAATACAACTAGAATGCATAATGTTAATTCAGAAATAATATAAGCAAAGAATTATTGACGTAAGGAAGAAGTTAATGTTTTAAATTGTTATTGTCCTAGTTGGTTGTAAGGGGCAGCATGGTGGCTGGCAATGCTGCCTCACAGCGCCAGGAACCTGGGTTTGATTCCCGGCTTGGGTCACCGTCTGTGCGGAGCCTGCACGGTCTCCCTATGTCTGTGTGGGTTTCCTCCGGTTTGCTCCCACAGTCCAAAAGGTATGCTGGTTAGGTGCTTTGGCCATGCTAAATTCTCCCTCAGTGTACCCAAACAGGCACCAGAGCATGGTGATTTTCACAGTAACTTCATTGCAGTGTTAATCTAAGCCTATTTGTAATGATAAGAAATAAACTTTAAAGTGCTGTTTTTTAATAAAAAGGAGAAAAAATTTCTTCATCAGCAAATATATTTCTGCATTCCATTAAATATCTTATCATCAATGTTTTGTACTTAAATCACACATTACATTGGCTTTTTATACATGAACTTACATCTCTACTAATTTCTAAGTAAAGTACTTGAAAACTAGTTGCTTTATCTGTTGCAGAAATCAGTCAGGATCAATTCAGAAACTATTTATTTTGTTGAAGTTTCTTAGACTACCAATATAGAATAGCTCTGTATAAATTGATGCCAAATCAATATTTCAACATAGAAATATCTATTATCTATGTTTCATTACCTTTCATTGTTTCCTAGCAACCAACTCTTCATATTGCCTATTGTCATTGCCGCTATCACAGACAAAATGTTTGTCTTGTACTCCTAATGTTAACTGAAGCATTTGTAAAATGGACCAAACACTTCTCTCTTACAGTTGCTTGGCAAGTCCTTTGTATGTAAGGGTCTTGGAATCACAGGCAACAAGGCAGCTCAATTCAACAAGGTATTTATTGATTTGTGTTGTTACAGCTATTTGGTCCTATCAAAGGCAGTATGTTCTTCCAATTTTATCTACTTTTTTTTACTAATGGGATTGTAGTATTGTACTTCCTTACATCATTCTAGAATCTATTTTAGTAACAAAGTAAAACTTCTGTTACTCTACAACCCATCAGATTGTGGCCATATTATATTGAAAGGTGAAAACTGGAATTTCCAGTGACATTTTTGACATTATGTAAATACGCAACTAAAACTTCTGCTTCACTCTGCTTATGTTTGGACCAGCTCACAAGAATATGAGATTTTCTCAAAGTTGCATTCAGCATAACATCTCATCCTTAACAAAAGTCTCCTCAAAGTAATACAGCGATGGGGCAAGAGAAATGCAAAACAAATAAATCTGGTTTTAAATGTACATGACTAGCTCAAATGTCTGCATTTGTTAGCAGAGGTAGACCGTCGGTTTACAGTGAACCTGTATGATGCTGTAGCAATTCTATTTGTTCTTCCTATACATATGTGCTTCATAATATGTGCTTCATTGCAGCATTAAAATTGCATCAAGGTTTTATGCACGTCACAAAACACTGATTGCACAAGTTACTGAGACTTCCAACTGTATGGGAATATGGGATGCCTATTTCTTAGCCTTTCCAAAATTGTAAGAGGTTAGGCATTGGGTGGGGCATTATGTACTGGTTTCTGCCAGAAAAATGAAGCAGTAGCGAGATTAAAATTGAGGTTTAAGAGATCAATGTGGATGTGCACAGAGGATTTTGCTTAACTATACTTTTTAATTTAAAACTTCTATGTTTTTAGTTGGTGACCACCACCACCACCTCTCTGTTTCCTAAAATTCATCATTTTTCTACCTTAACATTTTAAATCTCCAATGGGAACCATGACTGTGGAACTTTGACTCATACACATTGCAGCTTTCAGGTCACCGATTTATATTTACAACACATTCTCCAGAACCTGTTATTGCAGTTTATCAGCTAAACAGGTCAACTTTGGCATATATGAAAAGTAAAAATTCAGTTTGTGGTTGTGATTCTGAAATGGTAGATTAATAAATTGAGTAGAATATAATTAGGTAATTAACTATGTATTTCAAAGCTTGAGGTTCTCTGTTTTTATGTAAATATAATGGCCCTGTTTTCCTATTACGAATTCAAGCTTGAGTCTATTATAAGCACATAATCAGATTTGTATATAGCACAGGAATTGTCATATCCATCAGACATTCAAGGTATGATATTTAGGCAAAGAAAACATGACTGCAATTTACCTGAGTACCTTAACCACTTCCGACTTCATTATGATTTTGAATCGTTGAATAGATTTGTGTAACAATTTCATATTTTGTTATCCATTGCATTTGTGGATTTGTTTGTAGTGGGCTTCATCTTTACAAAGGAAAGGACAGCCACAAAAAAGTTATCTTCCTTGTAGTCTGCAAGATATGAGGGAGTTGAGGGAAATTTCTCTGGCGAAAGGAGTCTTCAATACCTTTAAATTAGTTTTAGCACCATAACCTGCTCCAACATTGTTCTTTTTATGATAATTTCAGTTTTCCATGAGAAATGGTTCAAAATGGAAGATTGCTCCCAATTGTGGAAATAATTTAATGATTATGTACTGGCTCCTTAATTGTTCATTAAGAACTGCTCATTAAGAACTTTATGTTTGAACTTTTTGGTTAATCTCTTCCCCAATGTCTTTTCTTTCATGAAGCTACAAATAAATTAAAGTTAAGAGCATGATAGCCACTTAATTACTAAGCAAGGACCTGTTAAGGTAAATTAAAAGGGGGTGGAGAATTGTTCGGCCGAAGCAAAGGCGTTTTAAAGTAGCACTTAAATCCACTTCATAACAATCAGAGCTGCTGCAAAGATATGATGCCGTGTGCCGTGGGGCCTGGAGGTTCAGGAGCAGAATGAAGCATTGGAGATAGAAAGTTATATTCACTGGCAAGGTGATACACTCTGCAAATATATACTAAATCATGTATTCTGAAAATATAACCTGTTATCGGTCATGTCAATAGGATCTCGTTGGACTTGTGTCAACTACTGATGAGTCGCATCTAGTAATGAGGTAACTTCCATCATTTGGGATAACATAGCAAAGATTAATCTACATGGAGTTTGGAATATCTGGTGTAGATTGCTGCATGAGCAGAAAGCTTTAATTGAATGGTTTGATGAGAGGAAGTATTTAGTTAATAACATAGCAGGCATGGATTAGGGCCTGGATTTTTGTGGATGCTCCCTGACATCACAGAACTTAAAAAATGGCGGCTGGAACTCAACTGCCGGATCCCTGGCCACATTCTGACACCCCAAATTTTCACCAGCACGAGATATGAATGAAGGTCGCAAGTCTGCACCTTACACTCCTGTCCTAGTTGGTACCATTGCGGGAGAGGCATCACTGAGCCTTCTGCTATTAGAACAAAGAACAAAGAATAACACAGCACGGGAAACAGGCCCTTCGGCCCAACGAGCCCGCGCCGCCATCTTAACAATGTGTTTTTCCTCCTCCACCCTTGACCCATGTCTATGCTTATGGTGCCCCCATTGGAAACCAGATTAAGGGGAGAATAATTTAGGGACAATTTATTACACCAATCAGCCTAAGAGCACATCTTTGGGGTGTGAGAGGAAACCAGAGCACCTGGAGGAAATCCATGCAACCTCAGGGAGAATGTGTAAATTCCCACAGACACTGGCCCAAATCCATGTATCTGCACAGCTAGCAGTGATAGTCACTGAGCTGTTGTGGTGCCCATCTGCTGGTCCAGTGCTAGGCCACTCTCGAAACATCCAAGAGTGGCCCACGCATGACCCACTGTATGCATGCCCCTCGTTAGGCAACAAGGTGGACTGACACACCTGCGGAGTAAAAGAGAAAAGACATCAACACATGTCACATTAGATTTCCAGGAACGTCCCGAGGCTCTGATCCTTATTTAAAATAGTCTCCTATAACCCTCCATCCCTGTTTTGCTCATGTGTCTATCTAAGTAAACCTTAAACAAGTCCAGTGTGCCTGCCACCACCACCTTACTTGGCAGTGCATTCCATACCCCCACGACCCTCTGTGTGAAAAACCTCCCTCTAGCATCCAAATTATACCTCTCCCCCCTCACCCTAAGCTCATGGCCCCTCGTGATATTTGTCTCCAATCTAGGAAAAAGCCTGCCACTGTTTACTCTATCAATACTCTTCATTATTTTATACACCTCTATCAGATCCCCCCTTAATCTCCGTCTTTCTAAGGAAAAGAGCCCCAGTTTACCCAACCTTTCCTCATAACCCAGTCCTTCCATACCAGGCAGCATCCTGGTAAACTTCCTCTGCACTCTCTCCAGGGTCTCCATGTCCTTCCGGCAGTAAGGTGACCAGAACTGGACGCAGTACTCCAAATGCGCTCTAACCAACGTTCTGTACAATTGTAGCATTAGACGCCAGCTCTTATACTCTATACCCCTTCCTATAAAAGCTAGCATGCCATAAGCATGGAGTTGGGTCAGTTTTTTAAGGTCTCATGGTTCACAGCCCATCAGAGGGGTTGTGAACCATAGTCTGAATGAGAGAACCTATTGAAAGGTGAGTTCATAAGTTCTTACCCATTTTTTCTTGACAACCTATGCCCCCTACACACATCCCACGGCTTCTCACATCCTGGGCGGCACAGTAGCACAGTGGTTAGCACTGTTGCTTCACAGCTCCAGGGACCTGGGTTTGATTCCCAGCTTGGGTCACTGTCTGTGTGGAGTTTGCACATTCTCCTCATGTCTGCGTGGGTTTCCTCCAGGTGCTCTGCTTTCCTCCCACAGTCCAAAGATGTGAGAGTTAGGTTGATTGGCCATGCCAAAATTGCCCCTTAGCGTCCTGTGATGCATGGGTTAGAGGGATTAGTGGGTAAAATATGTAGGGATATAGGGGTAGGGCATGGGTGGGATTGTGGTTGGTGCAGACTCGATGGGCCGAACGGCGCTTTCTGTATTGTAGGGTTTCTATGATTCTATGATCCTCTATGCCAAGCTTTGGCCCTTCACCCACCCCTACAGCTCCACAAATCCTTCATGCCAACCTATGGCACTAATATACCCATTCACTCTGTGCAGAACAACTGAACACTGCAGGAACAATAGCATGTGAGAAAATGCCTTATAAAAAAGTAATTCATTAATTTTAAAAAAACTGCAGCTGGAATTTTCCCACTTTTTGGACGGAAGAAGCTGTAAATGCCCAACCTAAGTGTTGAATTTACAGGAAAACTGGAGTAAATCACGCTTTTTTCTTCAATAGGAGTTCATGCTATAATCTCCCACACTCTGCAATGCAAAGGCCACCAGTGTGGATATCATTAGATTTCAGGGGGCGGCGCCTATTCCCGCCTGGGAGGCTGAAACCCTGTGCACAGGGACAGTGGCCCCGAACTGTTAGCCTCCCACTTGCTGGCCAGCTTGATTGGTAGCCAGCTTGGATCCCCCACAGTGCTGCTCCGCTCCCCCCCCCCCATCTCTCCACAGCCCAATCGTAGCCCACTTGACCATTCCTTGGCCAACCCTGACTGTCCTGGACCAATCTCCACCAACACCCCCACACAGTTCCCTACTCCCCCAGCAATCCTGATCCCCAGCAGGCAGCGGACACCCCCCATGCCCACTGATTGCCCCCTGCACCACACCCCTTTGCAACTGTTCCATGACCAGTGAGAGGTGCCAATCTGATCCCCTATGGGCAGTTTGCTCTTTGGGCAGTGCCAGAGGGCACACACTGGCAACTGGCAGTGTTTCCATGCCCAGGAGGCACCAACCCCAGCAGCCAACCCCATAGGAGCCCTGATTGCCCCCCTTTCACTCCAGCAGGTAAAAGCCACCATTTCCCCAAAAGCGGGGACCTACTATAAACCCTGCTGGAGTGAAACACTCTGGTGGGATGGGAGAGGCTTGAGGGCTTGGAGAATTCAGTCCCGGTCTCGCTAATTACATTTAAATTGTATTAAAAACATATTAAAATGACTTAACTGGTCTTCCCACCAGTTTCCAGTGCAGATCTGATGGCATCAGAAATCTGGCACTGGGAGATGCGTTCACAGTGGGAATACATGAAGGAGTCCCGCTCATGTCCAGCCGTGAGATTCTCCCATCCCATTGTGCTAGAAAATTAGCAGGGTGGGGTGTGAGAATCACTCCCTACATACTGCCTTCTCATCGCCACTATTGTAGCATGCCTTCTTGTGCTATACATCCTGCCTCACCTAATGGCACCGGAGCCCTTAATGGACAAGGTGGAAAAGAATAGAAAGATAATCTTTGTGCAGGGGTCCTGAAGATCTCCAGAGAAGGACCTAAAGAGGAATTGGGAGCAGACAATCAATGGAAGGAGTCTGACAGCGAGAGCTTGGACACAGTGGCAGGAAAAGTTCAATGACCTCACAGGGTCCAAGTCATTGAAAGCATCTTAAAATTGGATAGCCTACCAACTGCACCACTAACCTTGCACACTGCTCAATGACCATACTCCATCACTCACCCACCAATAATCTCTAATAGTCAGACTTCAATCCTTACATTCATATGCTCCATCTCATCCACATACACTTAGCGCTGCTACAAGTCTCACAGCTTCCACATGCTTACAGTTATTCGGCTACAACGGGCATTTCAACCAAACGTATTGCAACAAACTCATTGATACACTTGCCCCTCTCTGGCGGAACAGGGTGGTACGTAACAAAAGGGAACAGTGAAGCAGTGAGGGTCAGGCAAGGGTGAACCTCCTCATCTGTTTAGAGGAGACACTGCTCCTCATTATTGGAACCACTGTAACAGATGTCTTCCTGCCTTATTTTCATTTGGCATGAAGGACAAGCTGCAGTTGTTGATTATGGAACCCCTATAGTGCACAAGGAGGCTATTCAGCCCATCGAGGCTGTACCGATTCTCTAAAAGATCATTTTACTCAGAACCACCCCTCCACCCTATCCCCATAACCCTGCACATTCATCATGGCTAATCTACATAACCAACACACTTTTGGATACTAAGGGACAATTTAGCATGTCAGTTCACCTAACTTGCACATCTTTGGACTGTGGGAGGAAATCGGAGCACCTGGAGGAAACCCATACAGACAGGGAGAACATGCAAATCCACACAGAAAGCCATGCAAAGTCAGAACTGAGCCTGGGCCCCTGGCGCCGTGAGGCAGCAAAACTAACCACTGTACTACCATGCTGCCAATGTTGTGACCATGTACCTTTGTTTTCCAATCAACCCCTCCATATCCCTTATTACTCCGCTTTCCCCTCGTGCATTTCTGCTTCGAGAGTTCCAAGCCTTGCTGCCAGGTCACCAGAGGTGCCTGACAACAAACTGTAAGAAGAAGAAACCATTCTGAGGAGACTGTCATTTGAGTGACATTAACAGCCACCAGTTCAGATCTTTTTATGGCACCTTAGGAGTCCTTGTGTATGGGACTTTGGTAACCTTGGAGATACAGTGATATATGAAAAACTGAGACATTTTGGTGATGGTGCCGGCACCAGCCCAGAAAGATCATCTGGCATAAAATGATGGGTCACTCTGACCTTGAGAACCATTGGCACCGCCATCCTCACCTTGCTTAGAAGCTGCAAGTCCACTTCAAGGAGATGGCACAATCTTCCTACACTGCATGCTTCTGGCATGCTGATGCTACAGCTGTAATATTGCCCTTCCTAACATGACAGCTTGGGCAACCCTGGAAATCTTCAAAATGGGATCCCACCACTTCTTTCTGTTCAAATTTTACAGCCTTTACTTTTTTGGAACATGGTTTTGTTGTGTTATAGTAAGTGAATAGCTAGCTTAGTTCATATGATAATAGTTACAATGTGTAAGTTGCAGAAGGTAATTAGCGTAATTGATCATATAAGCGGATGTGATATTTTCCATGGTGTGAACAGGCACATGGACTTGGCACCCACTCTCAGTACAATACTGTGTGCAATCTTCAGTTGCCCCAATCCAGTGAAAAGTTTCAGAAACTCTTTCTTAAAATTGGAACCAGGCCCTTCATTAATTTTCTGAAAGAGGTTGAGGTCAACACGGGCTTTCCTACTCAAGCGAAAATCCTTGATTGTGGAGAACAAATAATGTCTTCCATATTTGTTTGTTTTGGTATTGGAGTGTGGCTTACCGAGTACCCAGAAGCTTAATGCCACCTGCTCCATACAGCTGTGTTGTGGGTGGAATCAGATGTTGCTTCAGCTATGGTTCCTTATCTGAGTGGACTATAGCACTCGTTCCTGTGCCTAATTTGAAATTGGTGAGGTGACTATTTACAGAGAGATCAACATTCCAAAAGGAGAATCCGGGATCCTTGATCTCACCAAGAAGCATGGTTGAACTTCTTCCTGGTGATGCACCCCAGTCTCATGGGATATTCCACATATTTCTATATCATAGACTTGCACAGCTTTTCAAAGTGTCCCAGCAAGTTGAAGTTGAAACATTCTGCACAGATTACTGGGCATTCTCGTCTGTGAAGTCCTTTGGCGCCACAGTGTTGAAGTGGTTTCCCGCCATGGGATGATCTTTTTGGGTATTGTTTTTCTTGGCCTGGTGCCTTTCTGGCCCTTTGTTGCTTTATGAGCTGGGCAGCATGCTGTAAATGATGGCTTAACCTCACTGCATAAAATGGACCGGTGTTGTCGGTGAATTTCAGACTGCTTGACTATTAAGATCGCCTTTTCTAGAGTCAGATCTTCTTTTACATGTAGTATGTCTGAAAGGATATCATCAGCATTCCAATGACTACTTGGTCTCGTGTGAGCTCTGACCTAAGGTTGCTATAATCACATCCTTCAGCCAATCTGTATAATCTGTTTATGGTCGAGTCAATAAGCTCTCCAGGCTGTTAGACTCACTTGTTGAGTTTACTTTGTGATAAAATTTTACTACTTCTTAAATAACAATAGGTATTGAAGGATTTTAGAACATTTTCAAACTTATCTGAAGATTAATTCCTTGCCTCACAATTATGTCATTGCATATTGGATCTGCAGTATAGTAATGTATTCACTTTTCCAGCCTCTGACTTCTTTATCTAATCGTGAAGCTATCATGTATCTTAAAAAAAATTGACAAAACCCCTGATCTGTGCCAGGTTGGGTGCTTGTATCAGGCCAAATTGATTTGGTTAGTTTATTATCCAAGATTGTTTTTCAGCTCAGGAGAGAAAAGCTTGAAATGCTGTTTCACTTTTGAAGATAGTGCTGCAGTAACTGTTTCTTCAGTGCTTCTTCCTGTGCCTGACGGCTTTTGGCTGCTCTTCCAACAATCACAGATCCGACTTCAAAGGGATCAATTTAGAAATCATAGAATCCCTACTAGTACAGAAGGAGGCCATTCAGACCATCGAGACTGCACTGGCAACAATCCCACCCAGGCCCTATCCCCATAAACCTATGTATTTACCCTGTTAATCCCCCTGACTCTAAGGGTCAATTTAGCATGGCAAACCACCTAACCTGCTCATCTTTGGACTGTAAGATGAAGAGCTTGTCGTATGAGAGACTCATTGGAATTTAGAAAGATGGGGGGTGAATCTTATTGAAACTTACAGGATACTGTGAGGCCTGAATAAAGTGGACATGAAGAGGATTTTCCACTAGTAGGAAAAACTAGAACCAGAGGGCACAACCTCAGGCAGAATGGACAATCCTTTAAAACAGAGGTGAGGAGGAATTTCTTCAGCCAGAGAGTGGTGAATGTGTGGAACTCTTTGCTGCAAAAGGCCATGGAGGCCAGGTCATTGACTGTCTTTAAGACTGAGATAGATAGGTTCTTGATTAATAGGGGGATCAGGGGTTATGGGGAGCAGGCAGGAGAATGGGGATGAGAAAAATATCAGCCACAATTGAATGGTGGAGCAGACTTGAAGGGCCGAGTAGCCTAATCCTCCTCCTATGTCTTATGGTCTTAAACCAGAGCATTGGGAGAAACCCCACACAGACACAGGTAGAATGTGACAGTCAGACAGACAATCACCCAAGAATGGAATTGAACTCAGGTGCCTGGCACTGTGAAGTAGCAGTGTTAACTATCATGCTGCCCCAATTTCTTGCAGCAAACCTTTAAATCAAAGACTTGGGTCCTTTAGAATGTTTTTGGAGTAGTGAGGATGATTAAAACGTGAATCCTAGCTTTAGTTGAGCTTTTAAAGATAGTTTTGTTTATGAAGTCTGGCCATTAGGTGGTAAGGCTGATTTACCGTTCTGTTCTTCT
Organism: Carcharhinus amblyrhynchos; assembly: GCF_965287045.1. Lineage (NCBI taxonomy): Eukaryota > Metazoa > Chordata > Chondrichthyes > Carcharhiniformes > Carcharhinidae > Carcharhinus > Carcharhinus amblyrhynchos. The sequence goes on along the minus strand of NC_137329.1, from coordinate 96,890,594 downwards.
GACTCATTTCTGGCCTGCAGACCTTTAAAGGCTAGTTCAGCCTTAGAATTGAATTTGTGCTCATCCTTGCTAGGTCCTTTGACTCTGGATTTGTTTTGGATTCACAATGGTCTTCCAGGTCTTCAATAGTGCTTCTTTTTAGGTGACCTCCAGCTGTGACTTTGTTTCAGGTGCACTTCAGTCAGGTCAGGATGTTGTAGAGTTTATTGGTAACAGGTAACTATTTACAAAAGTACAAAGTATAGCCCAAACTCAGAGTTAACTTCACATTGGCTTCGTATGTCTCTTTATATCACACCATGGGTGATGCTGTTCTCCAGTATGCTGAATACCTGCTGCTGGGTGCCATGTAGGGGCACCGCACCACTGACCAACCCCCCCACCCGCCAGGCAGGGGGTGCTGTTTTAGTAGCAGCCGTGGTCCCTTACTTGGCACTGCAAAGTGCAAGGCAGACAGAACATTATATTCTGGCGTCCTCGGTAGGGAGGAAGGCCTGCCATGATACAGTGGGCAGGCTTTCCTCCTGAGAATCAGCTCAGGTGTCTCACCACTTTTACATGCAGCATGCAAAACACCCGCCCACCAAAAATGGAATAATTTGGCCGCAGGATTATTACTTGATTTCATGCTTGCAGCCAAAAGCTCAGTGATTCTACACTGATTTTACAGAACAGATTGGAGATAGGATCAGCATTTGATGAGACACCAGGCTGCAACTCAGGCAAGGGTCAATGGTAATAAGTTATGCCGGGATGCAGGCGACTTCCATTATAAAGGATTAAGACGAGGACTTCAATGGGGAAGCACCTAGAAAAATACTGATGGGCATTCACAATGAAAGGCTTGGTACATTGGGAAACCTGCCAGAAAGTCTGCGGTCACAGCCAAGGAACATGGAGATGTCCAGCACCAACTTGGCACAGAGATTTGCACAGATCTTGAAGCCAATCCTTTCCAGTGTGGAGTGATGGCCAACTCAGTTTACACATTTGCAGAGCCAGCCGTGATGCAACATGTGATGGTTGATGTGGCAGCTTTCAGTGCAACACCAGCGAAAGCTACCCCCCCCCAACCCTTGCTACCTCCCCCTGCCCCCCACCCTCCCATCCCAGTCCCTGAATGCAGCAGTTAAGGCTCAGGCTGATGTCATGCATGGTCAGTCTGCCACCTTTGTGCTTGTAGATTACATTGTACAAAGCAGTCCAACAACCTGTCCTGCAAAACATTTCGAGGATGTTGGAGGCACCACCTCACAGGAGTAGTTCAAAGGAGCATGAATTTGTCTGAGGAGGAGGGCATTTGTCTTGCCTAACCCTGCCTCCCTATGGCCAGTCAACCAGTTACCCCGACTGCTGCCATCAAAGTCAAGATGGTGTTGCCTGTGCTTGGAATTTATGGGTCCAGAACTACACAAAGCCACCTGCAGTCTCTTCCATTGAAAGTTAACAGCCTTTCTCCAACTACGCTGCAGCTACTGGAGTGATACTATGCTGGTGTATTGGACAGACATAATCAGAGAGGAGACCGGCAGGAAGAAAATACACAAGGAGATTAGTTAATTTTTATCTGCAATATGGGATGATTTCATCTATAAATTTGAATGATTATTTTGTGGTGGCTCTTATTTTTGTATTGTGGCCAAGCAAACATTGTGAAGGCAGTGAGCAAGGAAAGGTTTACGTGTGGGAATGTTTGTAAATGGGGAAGTGTTGTTCGTGGTATTACCCTCAGATGTGTTTGTTCTTCATGGACAGCCCAAGAAGAACAGGAATGAAAAGATTATCTAGGGTGCCTCCTTTTTTCCTTGAATTCTAGTTCCCCTTCTCCTCCTCACACTCCTGTTCCTCAGTTGCTACCCTAATAGCTGGTGGTGAGGACCATGCGTGCCCTCATGAAAAATAAAAGAAAGATTTATATTTACGCGGTGCTTTGCATGAACACCAGTTGTATCAAAGCACTTTACAGCCAATTAATACTTTTCTGAGTGTTTTAAAATTTGTTTTGAGGGATGTGGGCATTGTTGGCTAGGCCACCATTTTTATCATGGATCACTAAAAGGTCTTGAGAAGGTGCTGATGAGCCACCTGCTGCAATTTGTGCAGTAATGGGTTGACACCAGGCAATCTGATCACTTGTGAGCGAACTGAAGCCCTCACATGGCCAATGAGTGGCTACTTCTGTGCCCCTCCCACCACTGCTCAGATGTTACCTATGATGGGGAGGTCAGCCAAGTGTCTGGTTCATCAGGCGAAACATGGCAGACTGGGTGGTCAGGCAAAAAGGCCTACCTCCTTTTCAAATCCTCAGGTGCATCAGAGGCCCACCCTTAGTTAATTCTCCCTTTGAGTTTCCCTAATCTTTTGCTCTAAACCCTCCTTTCTGGGGTCTGCCAACCTGACCCTGGCAAGACCCCAGACTTTACCTTTAACTCCAGTGCCACGGCTAATTATTTCCTTCTGGGACTGTCTGCAGTTCCAGCAGTGTAAACACAGTAAAAAGTCTGACAACACCAGGTTTTAGTCCAACCGATTTTTTTGATAGTAAACGCACAAGCTTTCGAGGTTTCCCTCTTTGTCAGGTGAATGGAGAGTTCTGGCCTCAGACAGAGCATATAAAGCACAGACAGTTTAGAGATTACTGATTAGAATGCGAATCTTTACACCTAATCTGCTGTTCAAGTCCTAAAGTTCCACAGTTCCCAGTGGCACTGCTGGGACAGGAGAACTGCTGGCTATTTGATTAGCCATCAGCTGTGGGATTTCCTCCCTGATGAGAGCGGAATACTTGCCTCAGCCAATTAACAGCCTCACAGCTGTCAACCACCTGAAAGCACACCCTTTCAAATTGTGATGGGCTTGTCCCCCAAATTTTACATAAGGAGGTTGGGGTACTGCCCTCAGTGTAAAATTCAGCCCCAGTTGTGCTCTCACCAAGATCCTTTATAATCACACTAAGATTTCTTTATTATTTTTCTAATATTTCTTTGTAATAAAGGTTAACATATCACTTACTTTCCTTTGCTTCTTTTGCTTGCTCTCCCACCATGTTAACTTGCCATGCTTTGAGTGCAAGGACACCTTGATCCATATGAATATCAACAGTTTCTCACCATTTAATAAATATTTTGCTTTACAGTTTCCTTCCAAAGTGGATAACATCACACTTCTATAGATTATATTTAATCCACTACATTCATATCCACTCACTTAATTTGTTTTATACCCCTTTTGCAGTCTTCTTACATCTTCACAGTTTACTTCCCCACCTAACTCTGTATCATTAGTAAACTTGGATATATTATACTCAATCCTCATCTAAGTCTAGACTCTAAATGGCTGAGCCTCAAGTACTAATTCTTGTAATACCTCACATCTTGAGAAAATGACCCATTTATTTCTATTCTGTTTTCTGTCTGATAACTAATACCAAATCCATGTAAATATATTATCTGAATTCCGTGAGGCCTAATTTTGCTTAATAACTACTTCTATGGCGGCTTATGAAATTAATCAGGAACTATTTAGGAAGCAGTTGATGAGCTCTGTAAATAGTGTTGGTGGGAACTCCTCCTAGTGCTGGACGCTTGTTCACCTTTGCAATACTAAGAGTTGAGCTCCAAAATGGAACCACAGCCCTATTGACTTCATGAAGTGCCTGCATATTTACAGCAGCTTGCAACTTTACCTCACATTTAAACAAAATAGGTTCTGATCATGTTTCTGCCCAGTTTTGAGCCCAGGACATTTTGTGTGTAAAGCAAATGCGATGATCACTGCATTGCAGAAACAGTGCTAGAAGCTAGTGAGAACTAATATAGCGCCTTTCCCGACCAGTGGATACCACAAAGCACTTTTCAGCAAAGTGTAGATATCGGGAAGATATCGGGAAGTGTAGATAAAGTGTTGTGATATCGGGAACGCAAAAAACATTCACCAGAAGAGCTCACAGACTAACGCCCCCATCAATACGGTGTAATTAGCCTCAGATGTGTCACTGCAGCCATCATTTTCAGACCATTTTCAGGTGGGGTGCAATTGACCCCAATTCGTGACCTGTAAAATTATTTCAAATTAATTATTCAGTCAGTTCTGATGGATGACTGGATAAGATCACACTAAGATGTTACCTTCCAGCTTGTATCCCATGAGTGAAATGATATTTGAAAAGTACTTTGGCTTTTTAAGAATAAGATGCTAGTTAAACCACAAACATGTGCACATTTGAGGTTAAAATCCAAGGTACTAGTCAAAAATAAACTTTCAAATGTTTTTGTTTGTATAGCCTAAGCGGTAACACAGAAAATTGGAGGTGAGTTAATTTTTTACTTTGTTTCAGTGAGAGCGACTATTTTACTGGGTTCCATTTGCAGTAGTTTTGAACAACATTGATTTGAGTTTGATAGAAAGCCATTCTTTTGAAGAGTGGACACTGATGTGAACCGTTACAAATCAGACCTGATTAGAGCCTCGCCTCATCTTACTTAGAGATATTGTACTGTGTTGGCAGGATTAAAACAAATGCTTTCTCAAATGCAAATCCGGGTAAACTAATTCCGTAATGATATTGCCTTTGCATTGAGACATTACTTAAATATCTTTACCACCCATACAAATCAAATAAACTCATGATGTTCAACTTAAATGTTTTATCATAAATCTCATTCTCTTTGTTAATTAATACGTTTTGTAATTAGGGATTTAAATCTGTTTCAGAACGTTTCAAGGTCTATTAATGAAAACAGAAAGTAAGATTTTCTATAATGATGGATTTAAAATGTATTTTATTGAGGATTTCAAATTAGATGAGGTGTTTCTGTGAACAAATTTAATTTGACTATGTGCTTTGGAATATGTCACAATGTCAGTATGTGATGGAAAACTAGGGTTGACGTTTATCTGATGAGAGAAGTGATTAAGCCCAGAAAGTGCTTAAGCTATCATTAAATTTCCTGTGCTCATAAAATTGATAATCTCACAGTAAGGATAGACTTTTAGGCTATCGTTTTGTTTCTAGTGAATACTTGTCTGAACTCTGAAGTTTTAATGCCTTTTAAACACTTTCAATCACCAGCTTATGGAGTTGAATCAATATACTTACTTATGATTCAAGAATTAATTTACTAATTTTCAGGATTTGAAAAAAAATTCATTGATCTCTACTTTATATTTAATTGTCTGCCATAATTAAAAGAGAGAAGGGTTAAATTTACGATGACCAGACAAGAGAAAAGTGTAATTATAGCTGGAAGACAGTGTTGGCCAGTGTCCCGTCTACACTTTCAAAGCTCTGACTGTTCTGGAATCTGTAATCAGCAGGGAAATAAGCAAGGCAGAAGAAAAAGCAGACAGTTTTTTTTCTCGTAACAGCTTGCTTTGGCCTCCATGCCAAGTGTAATACTGCGTGCTTTTATTGACCATTCCTCCTTGTGATATCATTTTGTACCATTGTCAGAAGGCGACTACGTTTACTGATACAAACAGTGAGATAATGAAGAAAGGCATTGTAGACTGTGCTTATAAGTATGGGAGCAGTCTTTAATATGTTGTGATTAATTAAATCATCTGTAGGGCGATGATGAGTGACTTTTAATGTTATATGATTTCTCTTTGCATGAGGTACAGCTTAGTTACTGTAACTTTAGTTTCCTTTTACAGTCTCAGTGGCAAAGGTAGTAAAATACTTCAACCACAGTGCTGAAATGTTCTTTTCTAAATCATGTGGCTATTATGTTTATAAATATTTAGGGTTTATACCTTTTTGATATGGATCATTTTCGGACAGAGTTTCCCATTTGTTCCATCCACTTAAGAAGAGTGCTGTAGGTGTAACGTGCATGAGAAAATAACATCAGGAGCAGGTATAGACTATTCAGCCCCTCAGTGCTGCTCCTCCACTAAATTAGACAATGACTGATCTGCATCTCTACACCATCTCCTTGCCTTTTCTTCATATCTCTCACCAGACAAGAATCAAACTGTCTGATTTGCAATACCAATTCTCCAAGCATACATAGCCTATTGGTGGAGGGAGTTCCAGATTAGTGCCCAAAGAGAGAAAACTTTTATCCAAATTTGTGCCACCCTTTAAAGAAGAAACATTTCTTGGTTTTGCACCAGGCTGAGGTAATTTTAAAATCATATCTCTTTTTTTTTCTTGATTCCACCACCAGAAGAAATAGTTTGTTCCTTTTCAAATCCTCATATAATTTTAACCATGATTAAAGCCTCTCAATCCTCTAAGCGCAAGGAAATACAAGTCACATTTGTGCGGCTGTTATCATAATTTAACCCTTCAAACCTCGGTGATATTCAGGCAACCCTGCAATGTTTCCCTTCTAAAGCCATTATGTCCATTTTGAGATAAAAGCAAATTACTGTGGATGCTGGATCTGAAACCAAAAGAGAAAATGCTGGAATCTCAGCAGGTCTGGCAGCATCTGTAAGGAGAGAAAAGAGCTGGCGTTTAAAGTCCAGATGATCTTTGTCAAAACTGAATCTGGTCCTCCATATGGAGTCTGATCAAAGCTAAACAATTTCCTCCCCTTTGTATTACAGATTTCTGCTCATCTAGTGACTCTTCCAATTATCTAATTGGGTTTTTTTACATGCTCCAGAAATCCCTGACATAATGTAGTTAATTATACAAAGACTGGTCCCAAATTACCTTCACTTAATATCAGTCTGTTGCAAGGACAATAATTATACACCATGATCCCTACAAGCATTTTTAGGGCTTAATAAAATTTTACTGCCTAGCTGAGCAAAACTAATCCTTTCTTGACCTCAAACAGTGTCTTTAAGACTCTCCTTAAAACGTATCTTTTGGGCTAAGCTTTTACTCACCTGCCCTAATACTATTTTATGATTACCTGAGTTTTATTTTCTTTGAAAATGTGACTATTTACATTGTCGATGTTTTCTTTACTCTCAAATCACATTGCACAGCAATGGAATAATTAGAACTTTTATTCTAATAAAATAAGAATGGAATAATTAGAACTTTTATTCTAATAAAATAAGCTTTAGGGGAACTAAAACAAAAAAAATCTTGTTTATCATTTCATCCATCTTTTTAGCTTGTTATCTAATTAAATTTGCATACATTTTCTCAGAATGCATCATGAAGGATTTTGGAAAAAACCTTATTGAGCCTACTTGGAGTGATTGCAGATCTTAAAACCCCAATGGGTGGCATGGTGACGCAGTTGTTAGCAATGCTGCCTCAGAGCACCTGGGTTCAATTCTGGTCTTGGGTGACTGTGTGGATTTTGCACATTCTCTTCGTGTCTGCATGGGTTTCCTCCGGGTACTCCAGCTTCCTCCATAGTCCAGATATGCGGGTTACGTCGATTCGCCATGCTAAATTGACCCTAGTGTCAGGGGATTAGCAGGGTAAATGTGTGAGGTTATGGGAGTAGAACCTGGGTGGGATTGTGGCCGGTGCAGACTGGATGGGCTGAATGGCTTCCTTCTGCACTTGTACGGGTTCTATGATTCTATGAGATTAGGGGGATTAGAGGGGTAAATACACGGTGTTAGAGGCTAGGGCCTGGAAAGATGCTCTGTCAGAGAATCAGTGCAGACTTGATTGGCTGAATAGCCTCCTTCTTCACGGCAAGGGGTTCTATGGTTAAACCCCATCTATTAACAGCTATCAGATTAGTATGGGCATAAACCAATTGACCCAAATTTTCATGTACGACAAATTAAAAATACTTTTTTTTACTTAAAGCAGGATTAATTAGAGTCAAGTTGGTCATATTGTGCCAGTGGTGATGATATATATTGTGTCCATGATCCTTAATGTGGTGTATTACTGATGTCATCTGTGCTGTCACCAAGCAAAGCACCAATCTGTAATGATAAATTGCCTGCAAAATTGATCATGTCCCCAGGGTGAATTAGTCATCCATGGGCCTTACAGCCAATTATGCTCATTTATAGGCTTTAAAAACTAAACTGATTCTTTTGGATGCAAAAACATTAAATGATACATTTTAACAGCTTTTAAGATGTGATTTTCATTTCAATTGATGAAGAAACTGAATAATGTACTCCAATATACTAGTAACTAGTTTCAGATATCTTTAAAAAAGTAAGTTTTGCTTGTTTCCTACAACAGTGACCACACTTCAATTGTGGAAAATGTGGGAAGTATTATATAAATGGAAGTCTTTTTAAATTCAAAATCGGAAGTAATGATTTGATACTGTGATTTTAAATGGTTATTTTTTGCGATAAGTCTATTTTCAGCTGTTTAAACCATATTTCACCAAGTTACAATTCTTAACTTAAAGGAAACATTTTCCAGAGCAAAACTTCCAAAAATTTTGTTCTAAGAGATTGCCCAATTACACTGGTTCACGTGTCAAGCAATATATAAATGAGCTTGAACAGAAAGCATTTTTCAAAATCGCTGAAATTTTGGATGCAATTTACACTGGAAATAACAAAATAGTTAAAGTGGAAAGTCTACCACAGTAACTTTAACTCTGAAAATGTTTCACAGAGGTGGAAGAAGAGAATGAATGCTGAACCAGAGAAGGGAACAGTGATAATAGATTTTCCAGGGAGGTGAATTTAAGGAAGATCTCAAAGAAGGAGACCAAGTTGAGATGGCGTGGTTTACTGAGGGAAATTGTGTGGCAATGATTGGGAAATATCACACGGGGTGCAAAGGAGACCAAAGTCAGGAAAATGGATTATTGGGGAGATGGCTGTAGCAGTGGAGGAGATTACAGGATTACAGAGATTGAGAGAGATAAGGCAGTGGAAGGGGTTAAAAATAAGAGTGAGAATTTTAAGCTTGTGACATTGGGGTGTTGGGCTCCATCGTCAGTGAAAGTAATGAAAGTGATGGCAAGCGAGACTTGGGTGGGAAAGGAAATGCAATTTTTTTATGTTTAAGTGCTTGGCTCAGAAGCTGCCCAGAAAGCAACTGGGTCGATTTTTAACTGCTGGTCACCCGCTCCTTGCATGATAAATGGGTGTCTAGCAGCTGGAAATCAGACAGCCCACAAGACTGTCACAAGATCCATTTGAAACAGTTTTCAGGTGAGCCTGTAAATAGGAAGGCAACAGGCCTACACAGTTTTCAGCAGCAAATTAGGGTCCTGTAAAAGCTCCTGTAGGTACAACTCAGGCCAAGTTAATTTCCATCTGCTCCAAAGATGTGCTTTCATCACCTTAACTCCTTGGACCAGGGAATTTGTATATCCCTGCCATTTTTGGCACTGCTGGGTGCCCACCTCAGTGGGGTAAAAAGTGAAATGCTGCTGTTTGCTGCCCTCTGTATATCTTCCAGTTCTAAAGCAGGTTATCAGCTACAGTAAACTGAATTCTGAAACTTAACAGAAAACAAATCACATGTTAAATTACCATGCGTGGAATTTAATCTGAAAGGTGTGGGGCCTGTTGGCAGATCTGGAAGTGGGCAGCAATGTCATGTGAAGCAGAAGCAGCTGGCTGACTGCAATGATGCCATGGCCAGTGAATTAATGATCCGCATGTGCCCATCAACTCATGCCTTGGAGATGAGCTGGAGGGCGGAAAAATCAGAAGCAGCTACAGGCTGCCATTTTTAAATGCCAGCTGGACCTTCCTTCAATGATTTCTGTGTGACAATCTTGAAGTTGGCAGCCACTTCTAATCAGCATGATTGTTGTTAAAAGCATGAGCAAATAACATCTACAAGTTGGTATTCTGTCAGTGTGCATCACATCAGCTGAGAGATTGATTGGTGTCATAGACGACAGTAAGAAACATTTGAAAGTGGTGCCACCCTTGAAAGTGGGCATAAAGGAGGCATGTGACACACATGGATGGGAGGATTGATTGCAACGGGTTGTCAGCTAATTCTGTTTCTTACTTCCTACCAGTCTCAGGACCCCGGAGAGACACGGAGCAGAGGCAGCCGCAATTCCAGTTCTGGGGAGGAGGGTGTCATTTAGTGGAGGATGTAGCATCAAATCTTCCCCCACACCATTTATCAGCGCAGGTCTTTTTACCTCGGTGAGAATGGATTTGTGATATGTCCTGGGTTCACAGTCTAGTGAGCCTATCACTGATACAGAGAGTAACTGTCAGAGGCTTTGACAGCTGAGGGCTCTGGCAGGTGGAGTCCTGCTGGAGGCCAGACCCACGCTAAGCCTTAAGCTATTGGCCACATTGAATTTGCTGGAGTTACAACTTTGAACAGGGGAACATCTTTCAGAGCTGCCAAAGACATTGTGCAGACTTCGGCAGACAGTGGAAAAGTCCAGACAGGCTATGACTTCTAACATGTCTTAGGTGTGTCAGTATGTGGCTTTCTCTATGGAGGGGTTGGCCATTGTCATGAAGAGTCAGATACAGCAGACACTCAGTGGCTGCTAGGTGTGTGCTCAGACTTGTATACCATCACCTTGGCTATGAACTCAGTGCAACAGTGATAAGGAGAGGGGAGGACACTGAACCTGGAATCCTATCCAGACCAATGCCCTATCTGAGTATTCAGGCACATCACACACCGAGAGGTAGGAGGAACTGCAAATGGTCACATATTCTCTCATAACATTCCTAAGTTGGAAAGGTTCACTTTGCTTCCTTTGCTAGTGATTGAATGTGTCCGAAGGAAGAGGCCACTGGTGAGTTCTTGGCTCTGATTGGAGAGCTTGTCAGCATGCCGGGCTCTTCAAGGCTGAAAGCACCAGGATCATCTAAGGAAACAGGGCATCATGCCTAGAAATCTGCCTCCAGCTCAGCTATGCCAGTGGCCATACCTCATAGCATCCATTACCATTTTTGGAAGATGATTTATTTGCACTATGGCAGCATGGATGAATGTGCTTTTGATGTTAGCATGCATCTTCTATGTGTGATTAATTCGTGAGGCAGTTTTTATTCTGCTTCATTTATTCAGTCTCAGGTGGTCTCTAATTGAAAATCTCAGGCTCTGTTGTGTGTGGTGGCTCCTTTCCTTGACTATCTTCCATGACAAAGCAGTGGTCATGCAGTGGTTGTGTGATGGATGCTGGGAATGTTGTAGATGGGAGGGGGAGATGTTTTCAGTGGTGGGTAAATGCCTGATCTTTTAGTGGCCTTATGAGTGGAGGCATCAACTCAGAATGAGGTTCTTATGAATACCCCTTGTCCACTGCTCCATTGTTCTGACATGCTAGATGATGAAGTCCTGTTTCCCCAGTCTTCTCCTCCAAATCCCCCTCATCAGAAGATGACAGAATCTCCTGCAGCTCATCGGGATTCAAGGCTTTCCCCCTTGATGGTGCGGGATTGTGAAGACAAAGCATAGTCCAGTGATCCTGAAAACTGTCACTAGATTGTAATGCAGAGCGCTATCAGAACAATCAAGGCACCAGAATCTCATTTTCAGAAGGCTTACTGTCTGCTGTATCATGGCTGAGGTGGAGCTGTGGCAGACATTGTAACATCTCTGCCTCAGTGCTAGGATCTCTCACCGGTGTTAACAGCCATGTTTAGAGAGGGTACCCCTGTCGCCAAGAATCCATCCATTGAATTGTGTGAGAAGCTCGAGTAGATGTAGCAGTTATGAGGTGCTAGAAACGAACAAGCCATGGCGCTTCCAGGGAAATGAGCATACAAAACTGAAGGATGAACTTCCTGTGGTTGAATAGCAACTGTGCACTAATTGAATGGAAGTCTTTCCTGTGGATGAAGATTGCAGTTTGGTCTGCAGCCTTAATGGCTGTGTGTGTGCAATCTATGACTCAGTGTGGACACGGAAAGCCTGCAAAGGCCCCAAAGCCTCCAGTCTTCTCTGCTTTCTTTCCAGGTCCTTGTAGAACACAGCACTCATGACTTTCCTGATGTAGCAGTGTGTGGCAGTTTGTGATATCCTGCACATGTCTCCAGTAAACAATCTGGATGCATAAAAATTGAACATGTTGCTGATCAACAATATGGCTCAAATTGGGCATCTGCCCAACAAATTGGACACAGACTGTGCTGCAACAGCTTACAAAAATCAGCCACTGGCTCCCTGGAGAGGCGCAATCTTCTCTGGCAAAGTTGCTCGGAAAACTGCAATACTATATACTTGAACGCAATTTAAGGATGGTGCGAGTCTCAGTACTCTGGAAAGAGGGACGTTCCGTCTTCTGTCTCTCTCCGGGCTCAGCTTCCCCTGGGTCCTGGCCTGCTGTAGACTGCCCCTGTTAGTGCTCCAGCTGCTCCAGTCATTCAGCCTCTGCTGCCTGGCTTCCCTTTCCTCTGTGCCTTCCTTCCTTCCCGTATGATTCCCATTGTCTCCAGTTTTCCTTCTTCACTGGTCGCTTCACTTGGATGCAGATTTTGGAACCTTTGACTCTCTGTTTAGGCCTTCCCCAATAGAGTTCAGCTCCTGAGCTTCTGGGAACGGCCCTGCCGCTACAAGCCAGAATTGTCTCCTCCCACCTGTGGTGGGAAATGTCATGGGTGGGACGGAAAACTTGGAGAGGTGGCCAAAAATCCATTGGCAGGTATGTGACCACCATTCACAGAGGCGGGATGTTCCCATCCTGCTGCAGTGAATGGAGCTTTGGCTGGGCACAAAATTCTCTGACCTTGCTGCAGCGGGAGCTGGGCATGAGCGGGCAGTAAGATTGCGCCCATTGACTTTCAGTGGGTATTTCTGGACTGGAAAATCTCAGCCTCAAGAGTTTTGGCCCTCAGTTTCTGTTGGTCATAAGGTGTCATTAAACTGTATTCAAGGCTATCATAATGCCAAATAAATGCCTTTTCAATTCCTTAATTAATTTCCTGCCATTTGTATGAGGCCTGGCCACCTTACTGGCTTCCCACCATTAATATGATTTCTCAGCCACTCCCAGCATTGTGCCTCCTGTACGATTCTACCATGCCCCTGCCACAATCTCCACTGCTGCACATTTCATTAAATTCTGCCCCGATTACAGAAGCATTTAACTTTCTTTTCTTTCAGCATTGCATTTCACAGTTTTTGCACCATTGGAGGCTGAAAGATTGTGAGAATAAAGTGACATGCTTCACAATGTGTCTTATTAAAATGATATTCCTTCAGGCAGTCTTACGTTTGGTTGACTTTAATGACTGGCTGAGGAAAAGAACAAATGCATTCTGGTTTACAGTGATTGAAATGTTCAGGCAGTTATTAATTTCGATCAGTGTGGGCTGAGACAAAAAAAAGAACTGACAGAGACCGTTTGTAACTGCTTAGTGCGAGTGTGGTTGGTGATGCCCAGGAAATGTAATCCTCTTTGTTTTGAGTGTATGAATGAACGCAGCATGTGCCAGACACGGGTGGGTGGAATGTGGTGTCAGACAAATTATTCTATTTTTAGTGCACTAACCTTCTGCATATGCTTTCAATCAAAAGCAGGATTCATATGCATCAGGCAATCAGAGACGGTCTGGAGGTTTGGCCTTTCATTTGCTCTCCACAGCTTTATTTACAGGCATAAAACTGAAAATCCTGTGACAGCTGGGTGCAGAGTACCAACCAGTTTGCTGTAGCCATGGTGTGGAATTTCACTGTGTGCTTACTTTATTTAACCAGCAGCACACTTGCAATGTATTGTAAAATAGTCAGGGAGAAATCTCAGCCTGTGCCGTTTAAGTTTCTGCATCCATTTCAATTGTAGCAGCATTCTTTGTCAGAAGAGACGTGTGCAATCATTCCTTTGTTTGCTTCTTTTTTTAATACCGGTTAAATATCTTTTATCTGTACTCATCCAAAAAACGAATGTTTTTATTTCAGTGGACCCATCAGCCAACACAAACCTCATTGACCTTTTGCATGGGAAGCCGAGTCAACAAGATAAAAATAAAAGACAAACTTATGAAACAAAACCCAATGTTGACGAGGCAGATGAAGCTGGAAGAACTATTCAAGAAGGCCTCCCTGCAGAGAACATCAACACCCTGAACTCAATAGCTACACCACATTCGAAAACCTAAAATATCTGAATCCCGAAACACAATGGGGCCCGAGGGTTTCAGATAAATGATATTCGATCTGTAATGGATCTCTTTGCATTACGGTTACTGTACTGAAGCATTTCTATATCCATTTCTATTTCAACTTGAGCTGGTTTCACATTGAGAAGCACAATTTCTTTATGCACCTGAAGATATCAGTTTGAGACTTGAGCAAAATTGGGTCTTGGGCTCCTTTGCCTTGAAAGCCAGGGAGTTGTGGACTGTGATCTTGCATTCTGACACAATTCACGATCAGAGCTATAGGGATTTCTGCTGGCTGCAATGCCTCATCTGTAGGCCTACTGAGGTTGGGGGGCTAAGCAGTGGAGGCATCTGTACAGTCTGGTAGTGGTCTGCACCATTTTTGTGGAGCCAGGAGCGTGAGTGATCCATTTATTTTGGTATGCGATCATTTACCTCATGGAAGAATGTAATACTGTGGATGTTGAAAACCTTAAAATAAAAACAGAAAATGTTAGTAATACTCAGCACTATATGTGGAGAGAGAAACAAATTTGACATTTTATTGACACAGAAGGGCACTGACCTGAAACACTAACTTTGTTTCACTAACCTCATAGTTTGGGTTGAACAAGAATCTTGTAGCCTGCTTATTGTTATATAATTTTATGTGATAAGTTATGACGAGAAGAGTTTAAGTTTAGTTTGATCATTTAAGAAGCATATTCTGTACTTTAGCCACATTAAATAATTAGGGCTACATGGGTTATTTTCTACTTACAAGCAACTGGAGGTCAAACCAGCTGAGTGAGTTTTGTTTTCTCTGTCTCCATTTCTGGGGATAGGATTAATATCCACGAAAAATATTTTGAGCTCCAAAGCTACCTTCCTCTCACCAGCTTCATAGAGGACTCCATTCTTTAGTTTCGCTGGTGCATTTCATTTGTTCTGATGATGCTACCTTCCACACCAGTGCTTTCCATCTGTCTACACATGGTTGATTTGGCCTTCGACATTGTCTGTTTCTCACACTGCTCCTTTCAACTCATCCTTCTCAGAGCAATGTTAGGGTTCCCCTTGTCCTCATCTTCCATCCCACCAGCCTTCAAATTCAAGCATGATTCCACCGTGAAATGAATCTTCCCTTCCCCTCTGAGCATTCGAAATGGATTGTTCCTTGGATGACTGCTTAGTACAAGCGCCATCATGTTCAAATGCCGGAGCTATAATACCTGCCCTTAACCTTCCCACTTCTCACTACACTAGGGCCCCAAAACTCTCCTTGTTGGTGAAACAGAAGTTTACTTGTACTTCTTTCAATATATTATTCTGAGTTCATTTGTACTTATCCAGTGCAGTCTCTGCTACTTTGAAGAGACCAAAAACAGATTGGGTGACTGCCTTGCTCCATTCCATTCACAAAAGTCACCCCACACCTATGTTTTGCTCGCAATTGTCATTCTCCATGCCATGCCCACTCTGACATTCCTGTCCTTGGCAAGCTGCTCTGTCCTAATGAAGCTCAATGTAAACTTGAGGAATAGCATCTTATCCTACAAGGAGGCATTTTACTCATATCACAACCACTGTAATAATTTATTCGAGCTGCAGTCTTTGGTAATGATTCTTTTAAACCCATTACCATCCAACTCTTCTAGACCCATGTTCTGTTTCCTTAATTATCCCATTACTATCTCCTTTTGCCTTACGCCATCAAGTCTTTTGTCATTTATTCTCTCTTGCCTTCCATCCTATTGCAGATCTTCCATTTTGTTCTTTCCTTTCCTCTCCCTTTCCCTACCTCTGTATTAAAAGCTGTTACTTTTCTAATTTTCTTCTAGTTCTGATGATGGGTCATCAACCTGAAATATTAACGTTCAGTTCTCCTTGCAACGATGATTCCTGACCTGTGAGCATTCCTGGCATTTCCTCTCTTTAGTTCAGATTTTCAGGATCTGCGTTATTTCCTTTTGGAAAAGTGAACCAATAATTTTTTTGTGACATTATCAACTCACCCTCAGCTGGTTAACTCAACCCCTCACTAGTAGTCAGCTTCACAATCTTGATGCATTTGCTGGCATATCCTCAGTGTGTTCTACTGTGTCCGATTAATTTCATATGAAATAGCATGACAGTGGCTATAATGCTATTGGCAACAAGATTCATGAGTTACTTCTTTTGTGGCCCAATGGTATAACTGTTTCCACCAAGTTAATTTCAACTGTAATAGAGATGTTTTGTGAGTTCAGTTTGCACCAATGCTGCAGTGTAGTATTAGACCCACATGTGTAGTGTTGGAGCTCAGTTCATACACATGGTCCCAAGCACCAAATCAGGCTGTGACAACAAATTCATACAATGCAATTTTAGTGAAAAAGTTGAAACTACTGCTGTTACTAGTGTTAAACTTGTTGTGTAAATACAGCCAATAATAATTATGTAGTCAATTGCAATAATTGCGAATTGAGATAATTGCCATGATTAGACAGCTAGGATAAGGAGACATGGTGGCATACTGCTGCCTCACAGTGCCAGGGATCCAGGTTTAATTCCCAGCTTGGGTCACTGTCTGTGCAGACTGCACATTCTCCCTGTGTCTGCATGGGTTTCTTCCAGGTACTCCTGTTTCCTCCCACAGTCCGAAAGACGTGCTGGTTAGGTGCATAGACCAAGCTAAATTCTCCCTCAGTGTACCCAAGCAGGCGCTGGAGTGTTGTAACTCGGAGATTTTCACAGTAACTTCATTGCAGTGTTAATGTAAGCTGACTTGTGACATTCATAAATAAACTTAAAAAGATAAGGAATCACGGAGTCCTCTGACATTCTATGCACATTCCTCTCTATCATGCAGCCTCCTTTCTCTATCAGCTTTTCCCATATTACATGTGGTTTCCACAATGCTGGTTGAATCGCCATCATATCAATAATCATCTTTTTGGATTTGGCAGGTAATTTTATGGCTGGATGCTCTTCCTGCCACCAAATCTTCCCATTTATCCATGTTGAATCTATGTAGCTTCTCTTGCTCCATGAGTTCTTATCTTTGCTGTCTTGGCAATTATCACACCATTGCTATTTGTTTTTCTACCGATAGGAAAATTGATGAGCAAATATTTCAATAGCATTTCAATACAAAAGTACTTCACATTCAAATTAATTGATATTTAACAAAAGAGGATCAACAAATTGATAGCCTAAACAAATATCAAGGAACTGGTACCATGATCAATAAACAGAAGCTGTACAACTATAGTAATTTGGGAAATAATTAGTTTCTCTGGGATCAGTCGCACCAAACCATAACTTATAGTCCTCTTACACAACAGGTTTAATGCCACCAATTCTTGCCATTAGGGATTAGTGCCAGTATATGCAAGCTCACCTGCACCAGTGGCTGAGTTCTTTCATAGCCAACGAGTCCTGGAGTGGGAATAGAACCCAGGGCCTTCAGAGATAGGAGAACTACCCAATGAGCCCCTCCAGATCATAGAATCCCTACAGTGTAGGAGGTGGCCATTCAGCCCATCGAGCCTATATTGACAACAGTCCCATCCAGGCCTTATCCCCTTAAAACCATGTATTTACATCATTAATCCTCCTGACACTAAGGTGGTCTGTCCATTTATTTGAAGTCTCTACATATTCTCTGACAATTTGGTAACAAGAAAAGCTGCGAACTATGCATCCTTTCTCACAAAGTCTAACAATACCAGCCTTGTCTAACTGTCTGGAGTTGCATGTTCTCTTCATGTCTGTGTGGTTTTCCTCTCACAGTCCAAAGATGTACAGGCTAGGTGAATTGGCAATGCTAAGATTATTCCTTCATGTCCAAAGATGTGAATGTTAGGTGGATTAGCCATGATAAATTTGCGGAGTTACAGGGTTAGGGCAGAGGGGAAAGCCTTGGTGGGATGCTCTTTCAGAGAGTTGGTGCAGACCCGATGGGCCAAATGGTTTCTTTCTGCATTGTAGGAATTCTATGGTTCAATGGTTTTAAACTCTGGCTGGCTGTTCTCCAGGCAACCATCCACTTCCCCCATTTCCAGCAACACAGTAATCATTGTTACCTGAGGAGTGCTTTTCATTTCAAGTTATACATAACCCCATAACTTTAATGCTGTTCCAAGTCAAATATTTATCTATTTCCTTTTAGAGTGAGTTAATCAGTGCAACATCATTTGCTTGCCTTTGGGATCCTGTTTCACATATCTACAACTGCTAGAAATTGTCTTTTCAAATCTCCATTTACTGTTAAGACTTGAAGAAGTAACCATGCTTTTTCCAAGATTTAATTTGTTTTTGTTACAATAGAACACACTGTAATGAGCAAATCTTTCTTTTTGAAATTTTGTTTTGCTTGTTTATTGGGTGGCATGGCCGCACAATAGTTACCACTGCTACCTCACAGCGCAAGAGACTTGGTTTCAATTCCCAGCTTGGCTCACTGCCTGCGTGGAGTTTGCACATTCTCCCAGTGTCTGTGTGGGTTTCCTCCGGATGCTCCAGTTTCCTCCCACAGTCTGAAAGACATGCTGGTTAGATGCATTGGCTAAATTCTCCCTCAGTGTACCCGAACAGGTGCCGGAGTGTGGTGACTAGAGGCTTTTCACAGTAACTTCATTGTAGTGTTAATGTAAGCCTGTGACACTAATAAATGAACTTAACTTAAACTTTTTAAAGTGCATTCTGTGTGATTGGGGAAGTTTAAATAAAAAATGTTCATTCATAGGAATTGAGCATTGTTGGCAAGGCCAATATTTATTTCCCATTCGTAATTGCATCCAGGAGGAAGTGAACGGCCTTCTTGCAGTCTGTGTGAGGAAGGTACTCCCAGAATAAAGAATTCCAGCATTTGAATCAACAACAATGAAGGAATGACAATATTTTTACAAGATAGGATGGTTTATGAGATGGATGGGAATTGGTGCTGGTGATGTTCTCATGAAGTTGTTAGCATTGTCCTTCTAGGTGCTAAAGGTTTTGGAATTGTTGTTGAAAATATCGAGCTCATAGAATCCCTACTGTACAGAAAAAGGCTATTCAGCCCATTGAGCCTCCACTGACAACAATCTTACCCAGGCCCTATCTCCATAACCCTGCAATTTAGCATGGCTAATCCACCTAACCTGCATATCTTTGGAGTGTGGGAGGAAACCAGGGCACCTGGAGGAAATCCAGGCAGACATGGGGAAAACATGCAAACTTCACACACACAGTGACACGAGGCTGGAATTGAACCTGGATGCTGTGAGGCGACAGTGCTAATGATTGTGCCACTGTGCTACCCAACGTTATTCAACTTCTGTATACAACGTGGATCTGGGAGAGAGCACAAAAGAACTGCAGAGAAAGTGCTAACTTAGAGGAGAAAAAAGTCATCGCAACACTGTACTATCATTCAAGTAATATATAGAATTGTATACAACATACAGCACAGAAACAGGCCATTTTGTCCAACCAGCCCATGCTGGCATTATGTTCCACTCAGGCCTCCCTCTATCTTTCCATTTCTAACTATATCAGCATAATTTTTTAAATTCCTTTTCCTTAACTACACATCAATTTTCAACTACTCCCTGTTGTAGCAGTTCCACATTCTCACCCTTCTTGGTAAATAAGTTTCTTTTGAATTTCATTTTTGATTTATTGCTCACCAATTTATATTAATGTATTTCAGCTCTTCCCATTCTTTTCATGTTAGTTCCATGAACACCTTTCACAAATTGAAAAATCTGTTAGGTCATGGTAATAATTCTTGTTCACCAGTCCAGGGAAAGACAACAGCACTTTTATAAGGCTATACAAAGGCTTGCAGCAAATAGACAGATGAGGCGCTAAGTGGCTGAGTTGGATTTGTTGCAGGACCTGGCCCCCAGGGCATGGGGAGCGGGGGTGGGGGGGAGGGGGGGGGGGGGCACCCACTCCCAGTGGCTGTGAAAGTGATGGCCACCTTAAACTTTTATACCATCAGGCCCTTCCAGACCACCAGTGGAGACCTTTGTGGCATTTCCCAGCCATCTGTCTACATGTGTGTCAAGGAGGTCACGTGTCACTGAAGCCCTGCATGCCTGGGCTGTCCAGAATATTAAATTTGATCTGGACCAGGCCCAGCAGGAAGCCCAGGCTACTGGATTTGTGAGCATCGCAGGGATGCCAAATGTGCAGGGAGTTATAGACTGCACCCACGTCACCCTCAAGGCCCCAGTGAAAAATTCAGGAAGATTGATGAACAGGAAGGGCTTCCATTCAATAAATGTGCAGTTGGTGTGTGACCATCAGCTAAATATCATGCATGTCTGCACTAGACACCCCAGCAGTGAGCATGACAGTTTCATCTTGAGTCCTGATAGCCCGGAGGTCTTTAAGAAGGAATCCAGGATGCAGGGATGGCTCATGGGAGACACGGAGTACCCGCTTCGGACTTGGCTGATGATGCCTGTGTGGAGGCCTGAGACTGATGCTGAAACCCGATATAATGAGGCTCATATTGCCACTCATTCACTGGTGGAGTGGTGTATGGAACTGCTGGAAATGCAGTTCAGGCGGGGACCTCCAGTATAACCCCCTGAAATCGTCCCGTATTGTGGTGGTGTGCTGTGCTCTACATAACCTAAAGAAGCAGCAAGGAGACCTTTTTGAGGAAGAGACGTGGAGGCCAACCAGCTGAGTGTCACCAGGGAGGATGCTGCCCAGCAGGAGGAGGAAGAAGAAGAGGAGGAGGAAGAGGAGGACAACACAGAGCAATACCACCCAGGCACTGGAGGGCTGGTAGCAAGGATCAGACATGCGAAGGAGGCGTTGATCACCACACGTTTTGGTCACTAGGAGCCTGTGTTACCACAAGTGGGTTCCATTCTCTCCGCGCCATCCCTCCCAAACCTTGGAGTCCTACAATTCCCTTATAACATTGTAACACCAGAGTGGTGGGCCTGGGTATGCTGTGTTAACGAGTTTCTGTGGCAGGCAACAGGGTGATGACAACTCGCTATGCGCATTGTGACGATGCCCTGGTGCAAACTTGTCTGACCTTATAGCTGTGCTCTGCAGACATGCTGACACCTGGGTCCATGACTGGGTGGTGGGTGAGGAAGCATTAAGCCCTCATGCAGGGCCCCAGGACGGATGGAGTGGGAGGGCGTGAGAATCTCTTCTGGGTTCTGGGGATGCCATGAACCCCAGACTGCCACCCACTGTAGCCAGTGAATTATTTGATCACCTTGATTTTCTCAGTAGCAGTACTTTGCGAGGCCTCCCTCACTGACATCAATGTGCAGGGTCCCTCCGGAGACTGTTGGGGTAATTACGTCCCTGTTAGAGGCTAATTAGAGGCAGGTTAGCCACAGGTGTGGGGTGAAATGATATTATTGTTGGCAATAATAGTGCTTGCAAAAAAAGTGATAATATAAAAACATGTGAGTGTGAGACTTTAAAGTGTCTAAATACTCCACCTGGTGTTGCCCTTCACCTGTGCCATCTTATTGCTGCTACAACTTCCTAATCTTACGTGACCTACCACCATATCTCAGTGTCTCCCCAGGATGTACGTCAGAAGTAGAGGTGGCAGGCTGCCTACCATGCCCCGTGGTCTGTGATGCTGTTGGCGATCATCCTCTGGAGGACCTGGACCTTGAGGGCCCTGGCTGTCTTCCAGTTGTCAGGGATGTATCTATGACACCCTCTTCATCTCGCTGCCCCTGAGATGCTCTGGTGTCAGGAAGGGGGTAGTCAGAAGCTGTAGCCACAGTCACAGTCTCCTGGGTGAAAGGCCCTGACGTGGGTTCAAGCCCTTCCTCCTCCCTCATGGTTCCTGTGGACACCTGGGTCACTCCATGGGACGGCAATTCTTCTGCAGTGAGCTCCAGAAGCTCTGGCATCACCTGACACTGCCATCCTGGAGGATCACTGTTGTTCTTGCTACAGTGGTCAAACCCTCTGTGATGGCCCACTGAATCAGGGCCACCTTTCAATGGGAGAGGCAAGTGCCCCCTGAGACAGGGTCATGCTCTGCAGCCCTTCAGCCATGACCCCCTGTGAGTGGGCCACATTCTCAAAGGCTGCTGTCATAACCTGCTATGTCTCAGTGCTGTCCCGTTGTGTCTCCTGCAAGCTCTCGAGCCTCTCAGTCATGGGCCACAGAATCTCGAGAAGTCTGTTCAGTCCCTCAGCTGTGGCCTGCTGTGACTCAGCCATCGCTTGGAACCTGCCACTCATAGTGAGAATCCCCTGCCCCAGGCTTTCCACCACAGACACCGCTCTTGCAGTATTGGCCTGGAAAACATGGAAGGCAAACACCACTGGTCCACCTGAAAGCTTTTGGTCTCCTCCCAGCAACCTCGCTGTCAGCCCCTCCTGCATTTCCTGGTTCTGTTGCTGCATCTCTTGCAACTGAGGGAGAAGTGATTGCAAAGGCCCAGTTTGTAGCCTGGGGCCAGCTGAGTCCTCACCTCCAGCAGGGCCCCGCATACCAGAGGCCTCAGATGTTCCCTCTTCCACTCGATGTACATCAGCAGATGTGTCGTGCACACCAAAGAGTGACCCAGATGCCTCACCTCTGATCTGATCCTTCGATGTTAGAGTCTCTGGGATCATGAGTTGCAAGGTGGAAGCTGATGCAAAACTGGTGCCAAGTTTGGAGGTCCCTTCATCCGCTTCCTCTGAGGAGTCTTCTGAATTGTCAGGGGCAGGATAAGGGGGAGCAGCAATGGGAGCCACGATGCCACGATAGCCCAGGTGCATTGGGGTCCCTTCCTGCAACACAGGACATAATGTTAAGTGCAAGGGAAGGAGAGGAATCTGGGCTGCATGCAACTTACTTGAGATTTCTCCAACAAGTGGAGGATTGGCAGGTGCTCACTTCTATGCTTCAGCCCAATCATGCTGGTGCTAATGCCCCCTTCTCCTGCAAGCTTCAGTGCCCGCTCCTCAGTGGGGGTGAGGACCCAGATGTCAGGCACACCACCCCCTGTCTTTACCTCTCCTGGCGATTATGGGCATTCTCCTTCTGTGGGGGCAGAAGGAGCCATGTAAAATCTAATGGCACGAGTCCTGCAGGGATCAGGGTGTGTGCCCCTCAGAGTTGCGATACTCTTGTGTGGGAGAAGGGAGATGCTTGGGGGTTAGGGGCTGGAAGCAGGCAGGGTGCTGAGTGTTTGGGGGGGGAGGTTCTGGGGGTCATTTAGGGGAAAGATGCTAGATGAGGTAAAATACTCGCCCTTGCTGCCGGATGAGGTAATTCAGCTTCATGCGGCACTGCTTCCGGTTCTCCTGGCTGACACCGCTTCCCAGGCAGTGTTTCCATCCCTTCCTCTGGGACAGCATCCTGCGGGTGGGAAGTGAATGTCCCGCCTGGCACCCACTGCCTCCAGCAACCTGTCATGAGCAGGGCAGGTGAGAGAGAGGGTCATGTCAGTCAGCCGTTAGGGCTGGAGGGATGATGAAGGAGGTCTGGCACGGGTTGGGGCCTAAGGTGTCAGTAATGTTTGAAAGGCAGTCCCAAATGTTCATGGGGGTGTAGGAGAAGACTGTATCTGGCCCGGGGGGAGGGGGGTGGTGGTTCTGTCAGCAGAGTTGGGTTTTTTTTGCTTTTTCTGTGCATGCGCAGTTTGTAGCTCCAATCTGAGCTGCTGGTGAATTATGCCCCACCCCCTGCCTCACAGCTATAAATGGTCTAGCCCATATTTTCAAGGGCTGAGTGCATAAGATTGGGTGTGAAAGTTCACCCGAAAAATGAACCTGTAACTCTCCTGTTTTCATGCTAGCTGGACACCTTGAAAAAATTTCATAAAATTCCTCCCATTAGTACCTTGCTTTTGTCTTCAGCGGTGTTTATGAGAAATTATAGTTGACAACTGAGGTTCACAGTTTTGAAGAATCAAGTCAAAGCTAGCTCCTTCAGAAGGACTAACATTTAAACCGAAAGTACCAGGAGGTCACTGCAAAAACTTCCAATCAGCATTTAAAGTTCCTCAGGAACAAAATGTTGGTGGGTCAGCAGAGATATTTTTTCCCTTTCTGAGAGTTTT
Organism: Carcharhinus amblyrhynchos; assembly: GCF_965287045.1. Classification (NCBI taxonomy): domain Eukaryota; kingdom Metazoa; phylum Chordata; class Chondrichthyes; order Carcharhiniformes; family Carcharhinidae; genus Carcharhinus; species Carcharhinus amblyrhynchos. The sequence goes on along the minus strand of NC_137329.1, from coordinate 96,866,658 downwards.
TTAATATGCTGTCAGATTTGTTTATGTATTTTTTTCTGAATTGAAAAGTGCAGTGATCCAGCCGAGGAATTAAAGAGTAAGAATAACCCTTTCAGGGACAAGTTCCTTAATGTGGTTACTTTGATCATTTCTTTTTAACGTTAAACAGCAATTTTTCTGTTAAAATTTTACTTCAAAGTATTTTCATTGGATTTATTTGCTATCTCTCTACATCTCACATCGTAAATATATTGACAAATTAACATTCTGTGGGCACAACTTGTAACTTAATTGTTCCGAAGATTAATATGCCATATGTGAAAACCTGAAATGTTGTGTTAATACACATTAATGCATATTTGATCTGATATGTGCAATGTAGCAAAATTTGCTTAAAGCCTTCTTCATACATCTTACTAGAAGGATTGTGACCAAAGAAGCTGTCAGTTTTCTCTATCAATATTGCTGCCTTCTATACATTATTTCACTTAAGCAGAAATCAATCATAAACCTGTGAAAGGACCAGAACAGATTATTATTCTTCCCTTTATACCATATGGAAACCTTAAAGCAACCACTTCAAAAGGCTTACCTCTTAAAGCGATGTTAGATCTGAAGTTTGCTTGTCCTATTGGAAATTGTTAGGTTATTCAGTTAGTACCACACAAGTGCTGTCTTAATGGTGTACACGTAATGGAATATTATGTGCAAGGGTTGTTAATTAACCCTAAAATTATGTTGCTTTTATCACAGTAAGATTTAAAGGATAGTGAATGGAAATGTTTACATTTTTCTTTCATTGCAAACTCACACTGGCCCCCTTGCGCTCTACACTTTCAGGAATTTTAGCTCCAAAGGCGTCTCACATTTTTCCATTTCTGTCAGAGGGAGACGGCCTCCAGATATTAGATTGCAAACTGAATCACTTTTAACCAGCTCTCACTAACTCATTGCACACTTTTGATGAAAAATCATCAGTGAGCGGCATCTCTTTGATGTGGGGAACTTTAGAGGCTTGAAACTTAAAGAGTGGTGGAGCTCTTTGATGTTGTACTTGTGGGGGATAGACTTCAGTCCTGCCACTCGCTCGATAGCCCCCATCGTAGACAGCAGATTTCAAGCCTGTTTAAATGTAGCATGTCTGTTTGATGTGGATTTCTTCATTTCTTTTTGCTGATTTTTAACCAAAAGGATATGGGAATTTGATGTCACTGGACAAACTTTCCCATTTTGGAAACTAAGTACTATTGCAGGTGAGTTCTGCAGTGCATTTCCCACTGGGCAGCATGGCAGGAAATCGCTCCTGATCTTGTGCTCTGAAGCTCATTTATTATGCGTTATCATTATCTCACCAAATCACGTGACAGGTCAGGAAGTGATTTGTCTGCCCTGCCATTGCTTAATGCAGTCAAAGGTTTGGGCCCATATTTAAACTGCACCCTCATTCTCTCCAGCACATCTTTGCGAAAAAGACAATTCCAGATGGCATCACTGAGGAACAAAGCTGCCTGGAAGTTTAATAATGATTACTTTAAGGCCCTCATCACTGGCCTGCAGCTAGACCAGGATGTGCTCTACTTCAGGGGTGGCTCCAAGAAGCCCACTGACCTCATCTCACCACCCTGGGATGGAGTAACAAGGATGGTTAATGCATTGGGCAACTGCCTGAGTAATGTAGTACTGTGCAGGAAGAGGATGAATGATCTCATGTGATCTGCAGGGCTAAATCACCCTTCAGTTCATTCCAATCTCCCGCTCTCATAATGGCACCATGTATTCAAAGGGTTACAATGCTGAGGGTTCTCACCAATATTAGTGGAGGACACATCAGCACTGATCGTCTCACTTTAACATCACCAGTATCTCATCGATATGCTGCACAAACTCTATCCTCAGCCCTTACTGGGGAGAGCTCAACACACACAGCAGGTCTACATGTTTCTTCAACCTCTTCTCCATCTCTTCTCATCATACTCCATTCCATTTAACTTTGTACAGAGCAATCTTGCCCACAATAAGAGGGAGAGATTCCAGGCTGGAGGAGGAAGGACAGATATACTGGAGCTAAGCAAATATGAGGAGGATGCTGCTGAGTTTGATGGGCGAAGACAGAGATCGCTTCTGTAGGGGAGGCAAGATTGGCCACTCCCCACAAGCCAATATGGATGAGCCCTTCACAGGCTGTTCACATCCTGGCATTCTCAGTGAGTGACTTGAAAAGTCATATTCAGTCTGGTCGTAAATTAAATCTATCTGCTTTCCCTTGCAGGAACTAGCAGCCCCAAACACACCTCGAGACATTACATAAGGCCCAGTTCCCAAGCCATCTCAGTTGAGGAGCCTGAGAAGCGATTAGAAGAAGACCCATCACTGCATTCACCTGCACCCTCTACCTGCTCAGAGATCTGCACCCCTAGTCAGCTCGGGGTCACATTCTGGGCAATACCTCATAGGCACATCTTCACATCAGTCAGAGACAATGACCGCCCAGGTCTCTGTCCTCTGTCTAACCAAAAGGATATGGGAATTTGATGTCACTGGACAAACTTGCCCATTTTGGAAACTACGTGCCATTGCAGGTGAGTTCTGCAGTGCATTTCCCACTGGGCAGCATGGAGGATTGCTGAAGATCTTACACTCTCTGAGTCTGATGAGGAATCTGCAGAAGTGGCCATGTCACATATGCTTCTGATGCAATGCCAGATGGCTGAAAATCAGGTAGAGTTACAAGAGGCAGTCAACAGACGAGAGCAAAGAAGGAGGCTGTATGTTTTCTGTTTGATGTCATGGCTTTGACATGCAAGCACCTTGAGGTCATCTTGAGAATGTTAGCGACTATCTCGGAGACTTTGGTCCAGCCAGTCCTGCTGGATTTGTGCTCAGACCTGCACTTCATTGCTAATGGCATTGGTGGGATCCATTAATGTATGGGGGTATGGGGCATCTTCACCTTCCTCTAGGTCTCCTTGTCCTCAGGGAATTAGGCAAGTATCCATGGACATTCACAGGACACCCTGGGGCTAAAACCCAGGTGATTTGAGAGTGTCCAGCAGATCCCAATCCCCTCTGTCTCTGACTACACCAACTCCAGTTGTACAGGTTGAGGAGGGTGCCCTGCTCTGGAGGAAGGGCACCCATACCAGGCCAAAGCTCTCCAGCTCTCGACCTTCCAGAGGAGACTAGCTAAAGTAATCAAAGACAACAGGGCGTGGCAGTGAGCAGTCTGCCTCCACCTCTGCTGCAGTTGTGAGGGATGCACCAAGACAAAGTGGTAAGGTTAACCATTAAGAAGCTTGGAAATGACTTCACGATCACCGGTGTTCAACCACTGGTAATATAATGCATCTTTGTAAACATATTTGCAGTTCATGAGAAAGATCTCATCATTTGAAAGCCTTGTGTAGATGCATCTAACTGTGAGAATGAGCCACGCTCCCATTCAGTGAGGCTCCTTTTCAGAGCCTCACGTTTATATGAAGTGTGGCTGACTCGTGATAGTTACTTGACACTTGTGTTATGGCGGGGAAATGTGTCAAAGTCTGAAGTGTCTGCAAAATGTGCTAGCAACCTTTCTCACTCACAAGACACTATGGAATTAGGCAACTTGGAGGAGTTGCTGTAATTGTGTCTTCAAATGAGAAGGCTGACTTTATTGGTAGTGGCAAGATCTGCTTTTTGCCAAAGCTGTGGAACCAGATTTCGATACTGGAATTTTATGAAGGATATATTAATACCGGGAATTGATTTTTTTCATTTAGAATTTTGTTGGAAATTTTAGTGTCATGGATTGTCTCAGCTGCTGTGGTGGAATTTGTCACAGCTGTCAAAATGTGAGCAGAGTTTTCAGAGCAGGTTGTTGGATAGAGGTTGGCCTGAAGCCTCCTGAATGAGACTGAAGCTCTTGATAAGAGGATTTATTTTTCAGTCTGAAGGATGAGCTTCATAATTGTAATAATGTTGAGGTAACACGGCATGGCAGAGGTATGAGCTCTACTGAGTACACTTTTCACTTGCTTTGGTTTGATTTATTATTGCCACATGTATTAATACACAGTGAAAAGTATTGTTTCTTGCGCTACACAAACAAAGCATACCATTCATAAGGAAGGAAAGGAGAGGGTGCAGAACGTAGTGTTACAGTCATAGCTAGGGTGTAGAGAAAGATTAACTTAATGTGAGGTAGGTCTATTCAAAAGTCTGATGGCAGCAGGGAAGAAGCTGTTCTTGAGTCAGTTGGTATGTGATCTCAGACTTTTGTATCTTTTTCCCAACGGAAGAAGGTGAAAGAGAGAATGTCCGGGATGAGTGGAGTCCTTAATTATGCAGGCTGCTTTTCCAAGGCAGTGAGAAGTGCAGACAGTATCAATGGATGGGAGGCTGGTTTGAGTGATGGACTGGGCTTCACTCATGTAGTTTCTTGCAATTTTGGACAGATCAGGAACCATACCAAGCTGTGATACAACTAGAAAGAATGCTTTCTATGGTGCATCCAGAAAGGTTGATGAGAGTAGCAGTGGACGTGCCAAACTGTTTTTAGCTGTTTCTGGTTTTTAAAATGCTTTTTTGCTTGAACAGTGAGTGCGAGTATGCCCTTTGAGTGAACCAGCTGACAAACTTGTAAGTTCAAAAGCATGAGAGTTGATATAGCTTAATTTGAGATACAGTTATTGACTCAAAGTGCTTTGTGAGTTTTTCATTATTAATGTTGATCTTATTTCAATTTGGTTGCACTTCTCAGTTAAATGACTTAATTAAATCAGTAGCTTAACAAAATCATGCATGATTAATGATTGAACTAAACATATTCTACACAGTTATCGCGATATGGGCAGCATGGTGGCACTGTGGTTAGCACTTCTGCCTCACAGTGCCAGGGACCCGGGTTCAATTCCTGGCATGGATTGCTGACTGTGCGGAGTCTGCACGTTCTGTGTGGGTTTCCTCTGGACGCTCTGGTTTCCTCCTATAGTCCAAAAGACATGTTGGTTAGTGGGATTGGCTATGCTAAATTCTCCCTCAGTGTACCCCAACAGGCGCCGGAGTGTGGCGACAAGGGGATTTTCACAGTAACTTCATTGCAGTGTTAATGTAAGCCTACTTGTGACTAATAGATAAATTTACTTTTTACTTTTACTTTACTTTATACGGACCTACACTTTAGCTGGGGGTAAGTTTTATGTGGTAAATTTGGGGACATGAAATGCTGCTGGAATGTTGGGAAACTGAGAAAAATGGATTTTTCGAAAGTCCTGTTTAGCTGTAATGTGACTTGATTTTTTTTCTAGAGGGTCCTCGCCCACAGGCAGCCTGCTTGATAGGCTGAAGACCTTCCAGGCAAGAAGCCTGCTTCACAAGGCCAAAGCCTACAACAGCAGGTAGATTGGGGAAGTGGGAGTAACCATGGAGAGGATTCCAATCACTGATCTAAATGGCAGAGAGGGTCCAGATTGCGGGAGTGGATCTCATTGTGGGCTTGGTTTAGATCATGGGGGGAGGGGGGGTCCATCAATCACAGGGCTTTTGAGTTAGAGGTGTTTTGATTACAGGGAGTGATCTGACGGTGGCCTGATCAAAGAGATCCTAATTATAGGTGGGAGTGATTCCATGGTGGTCCAGGGGTGGTGATGGATTGGTGAATGGGAGGAAATGCATAGTGATTGGGGGTAGGGGTAGAGAAGTAGATAGATTATAGGTGGTGTGAGTTGTGAATGGGTTAATGGTTACGTCCTGCACCTCCTAGACCACATACACTGCCATAAAGGCACTTCCCTTGTGAATTCAACCACTCTTGCCTCCTTTCAGTAACCAATATTTCTAAGGTCTTGAAACGCGATAGCCTGAGTTCAAAAATAAAAATGTAGGCATGCCTGCCTTGTTATAATATTTAAATTGTCATTCACACTCCCTCCTCGCCATACCTTTGTTAAAACCAGAAGTGGATGAGTTTAAACAGTGTTTGTAATCCTGTTTCATTTTTTGCATTTCAGTGGCCGAAATGACCCCAACCCGTATGATTTTTGGGATTGAAATTCATTTTATGGCATTTAAAATTATCCAACATCTTTCTGCTGACAGATGTATAAAGGAGCAAGACAGATGGGGGTAATGAGATTCCTATGTGAATACTAGCTTACTGATAAAATGCGAATTTCTTTAATTTTGCAGGTTTAGGGAATAACATAAAAAACAATGATTCAAAAAGGTTTAATTTAATTTTAACATTCTGCGTATTAAAGCAGTGAATCTGTCACCAAATGTGGATTTATTCCAGGTGTTGGTGTACAATTCCAGTCCTGACCCAAAAGTTAGAACTCAGCCCCACATAATGTGATCTATTAATGAGGAGTCTGTGGCATCAATCATTTGTGGAATCTCAGAGTATAACAGTAAACGTCAGAAAGCACTTCCCACTGTGCAGATAATGTGGAATTTAATTCCCCTACCCAGGAGTAAGATTAGAGGTGGGCCACAGAATCCAAAGATGGTTGTGAGCCTAAGAATGGACTAATTTAGGCCCTTAAGTGGCCAATTAATTAGTCCTTGAAGGCCTCTGTATATCATGTTGGGAGACTCCTTGTGGGGGCTGATGGGGAAGCTCCCCCAGGGCCCTTGGAGGCCCTCCATTCCCAGCAGTAAGGGCCACCCCCCCCACCGCTCCATTGAAAGCTCCCATACACAATGAACCACCCCCCACCATCTAAACCTTCGCCATGGCCTGCCTGACTGGCACTGGCGAGCCTGTCCAACTTACTGAGGCCTCCTCCACGTTGGTTGTGCCCTTTCACATGCTGTAGTCTTAGAAGCAGCCAACTCTCCCAGTGGGTGGGATTGAGGAGCTGCCACCCTCTGATTGACTGGCAGCTTTCGGAGAAAGGGCCTCTCTCTTAAAGGCACAGAAGCCTCGACATAGGGCAGTTAACTCAATTGACATTGAATTCCAATGGGGCTTTAAACGTAACCACAGTGAGGTCACCCTTGACTTTCCAGCCAGTGGATGGAACCATTAAATTCAGTCAGTAGTTACTGAAAGTCACCATAATGACACAAAAGTGAATAAGTAGCCCTCAGATGTGTATTTTTTAAAGTCACACAGGTTTACTTTAATAATAGTGAAAACAATGTGCTCTGATATTATCCAACGTAAAAATCTTGGCAAGGTTCAGTTTGTGCAATAGGGAGAATGTTTATAAAAGCAAAATACGGCAGATGCCGAAAATCTGAAATAAAAACTGAAAATATTGCAAAGCCTGGGCAGTCAGACATCAATGGAGAGAGAAGCAGAGTTAATGAGCAGAATCTTGTGAACTTAGTCCATTTATTGGGTTGGGGACCTGATGAACTAAATTGTGCGGCTTGCTCTTGCTCTCTCCCAGAGCTACATCATTATCAGAGATGAGGAGGAATTTCTTCAGCCGTTGGGTGAATCTATGGAATTCATTGCCGCAGAAGGCCAGTTCACTGCGTGTATTTAACAGAGAAATAGATAAGTGCTTGATTGATGAAGGGATCAAAAGTTATGGGGAAAAAGGCGAGAGAATGGGATTGAGAAACTTATCAGCCATGATTGAATGGCGGAGCAGACCTGAGGGGCCGAATGGCCAAATTCTACTCCTGTATCTTATGATCTTATCATCCTACCTCCAAATTTCCTGACCAATTAGGGAGGCCAGTGAGATGACACAGCTAATCAAGCAGTGAAGGGTTTTTATTTGTACCAACAAGAGCAGCCTTGATTACAGCATTCAGGACCACTGTGAAGGAGTAATTCTCTGCTGAATAGAGGGAAAATATGGAAAGGGCAGACTCACCCCTGGAGGCGAACAAAGGAAAGTCATCTTATTTAAGGACAATAGGAGGAGCCCAGACAGCCTGAGCAAGCAGATGCAGCTGCCAGTCACAGAGGCTGTTAACAGCTGAAATGTGGTGTCGAGGACTAAGATCCTGTACTAGAAAACGTTTTTTTTCGCCTCTTTTGGTCCAGCAAAGTGAGTATCTTACAAGTCTCAGCTGGCTGCCATCACTTTCTCACAACCCCAGTATCCTCCTGCCCAACATTCCTCTGACCGACATTGCTTGCTGTCACACATTCCTTTCTCTCCATTCTCTTCCTAAGAAAGTCCATCTCAACAAATAACGCTCACACTCAAACTATTGCACCATTGTACTATTCTTCACAGTTAATCTCCTCAACAGTTTACCCTTTACTAATCAGTTAATTTCTCATACTCCCAATTTCTTTCAGTGCAGTAGATGAGAATCAACATCTCCAGCAAGGGGCAAAGAATGGAACAAGGCAGCACAGGCACCAGTACAGGGCATTTCCAGTAGAGAGATAGGGGTAGCCCAGACACCTGACAGCAACATTTGATAATACACTGCCGCTTCGCCCTTAACCATCACTCATGTGGAATCAATGTCAAAACATTAAATCCCATGACCTGCACGATGCTAACTTAGAACCCAATTTTAACTGTTTATCAATGATTCATGGAATCATAGAATCCCTACAGTGCAGAAGGAAGCTCATCATGTCTGCACTGACCCTCCATCAGAGCATCTTACCCAGGCCCAAACCCCGCCCTAGCCCTATAACGCCATGCATTTACACCACTAATCCCCTAACCTACACACCTTGGGACACTAAAGGGCAATTTAGCATGGCCAATCCACCTAACCTGCACATTTTTGAACTGTGGGAGGAAATTGGAACACCTAGAGGAAACCCACGCAGTAGGGGGAGACTGTGCAAACTCCACACAGACAGTGACCCGAGGCTGGAATTGAACCTGGGTCCTTGATGCTGTGAGGCGACAGTGGTAACCACTATGCCATTGTGCCATGTCTTTCCCCTCCCACATGTGCATTAATAGTATTGACAAAGAGGATCAAGAATGAGTCCAAGAAGTCTTCAGACAGGGACCAACATTCTGAGGATGTACAGATTCACCAATACAAATACACATATCTCAGTGGGTCCAGCTTGTCAAATAGTTTGCTGGCACATAATGAGGAGCAGAGTACATAGGAGCAGTTGCTGGAGAAAGGGTTGCCAGTGGAGAGAAACCATCAATGGGTACAGGATACTCTGAGCTCAGCTCAGCTGGACACAGTTGCTGAGTCTTGGGATCATATGCTGAAATGCAACTTGGGGCACTCGGTGAAGGTGGTCATGAAGTTAAATGCCTAAGACAGCACTCATGTTAGTCCACATGACCACCTTCACCGAGTGCCCCTCCTCATGGAGAATCAGATGCAATAGGCCAACATGTGCATGCTAACCCACACCTGCGGCCTGCAGACTCTGACCGTGCGGTTACACAAGGTTGATGCAGCCTAACCTTGGTGGCTGAACATTACACTGGTGTGTAGCTAAGTGCTGTAATGTTCTGGGTTAGCTGGGATTAGCTTCTCTAGGCACTCCCACCTCTTTGCCCTTGCCAAGATTAGTGCAATTGGCGCCAGCTTTCACGAGCACTGGATTTCCGGCATGATCAGCCTATTGCCAGAAATGAGGGGGACACAGGTTAATTTATTGAAATTTATTTAAAGAAGCATTTACATGTCTTAGCGACCTTGGCACTCAATCGTCCAGGCTCAATTGCCTTAATGATCTCATCAGGAAAGGTTCTCATCGATGAGGAATAGACATGTCCCCATAAGAGTAGCAGTCAACCCAATGGAACCAGAGGCCATTGAGGCCTCCCGTGGAAGCTGAGAGCATAGGGGCTTCCCCTTGGGCAGTGCCAGGCTGGCAGTGCCACTCTGGCACCTGGGCAATGCCCACCAGGCAGTGCCAGGGAGTGGGGCTAATGGGGAGGGGCCAGTGGGAGTGGGGAGAGTGGGAGAGGGGACAGTGGAGGCAGGGCTAGTGGGGTAGGGCCTGCTGCCACTCTGCAGCGAATGGTGGAGGCAGGGCACCAGAACTGTGATCAATGGGGGAGGGAGGGAGTCTGTGATGTTGGTGGGGGCTGTATCTTGGGCCATGGGCCCCTGCAATTGCAGGGGGTGCTGCTTGAGGCTGCCTGCAAGCATGGGACTGACAGCTCTCTTTTCTGTCAGACCCCTGCTACTGCTAATGCTCACGTGTAGCATCAGAGGCCTGCACTTGCACACTACCTCCCTCTGCAGGCTTTCAGGTGGGTAAGGCCCTACCCCCAGGCTTCTGCAGTGAGCAACAAACTGACTCAGAATTTTGCAGCAGAGTGTGTATGGGAGGTGTAAACACATGCCCAAAAGACAGACCTGAAACTCCCAGTTTCAAGTCTGCCCAGCACTTAGACAAAAAATGGTAAAATACCGCCCACTGTATCTGATCATAGCCTTGCTGAGCTTATCCTTTACAATTCAGTTTCACTCTGCACTGAGTTAACACCGTGCGCTCACTCTCTCCAGCCTGGTGAGATGCAGACAAAGTGTGGAACCCATGCACTAAGACTGATTCCAGTTTTACAAAGCCTCTTCATTACCTTTTTTAGTTGGCTGAATTGCTTTCGCATCAGACACAGGGGAGTTTGTCCTGGCCTTCCCACACCAGGGAAAGTGAAAGACGGTGATGTAGCACAGGGATCCCAATCTAGCATTAATGTCAGGGGATTTAACAGATTGACAAAGAAGTTAATAAAGAAGGGTAGGATAAACTATGAAGCTGGGCTAGCGCTTAATATAAAAAAGGATAGCAAGAGTTTTTATAAATATGTAAAAAGGAAGAGGCTGGCTAGGGTGAACGTTGGTCCCTTAGAGGATGAGAGGGGGGACTTAGTGGTAGGGGATGGGGAAATGGCTGAGGCCTTGAATAACTTTTTTATTTCGGTCTTCACGGAGGAGGACGTGAATAATTTGCCGGGTGTTAGCGATGGAAAGATGGTAGGACAGAAAGGTCTCAATGACATTATTGTTACTAGAGAGGCGGTGCTCAACAGACTAGAGGGACTGATTGTGGACAAGTCCCCAGGACCGGATGGAATGCATCCAAGGGTTCTGAAAGAAAGGGCGGAGGTGATAGTGGATGCCTTGGTGGTTATTTTCCAAACGTCACTGGATTCCGGGGAAGTGCCGGAAGATTGGAAAACGGCTAATGTTACACCGTTGTTTAAGAAGGGTGGCAGGCAAAAGGCAGGGAATTATAGGCCGGTTAGTTTAACATCTGTTGTAGGTAAAATGTTAGAATCCGTCATCAAGGAGGAAATAGCAAGGCATCTTGAGGGGAATTGCTTGATAGAGCAGACGCAGCACAGGGAGATCTCATTGAGACGTATAAGATGTTGAATGGGATGGATAGGATAGAGGTGGAGAGGCTCTTCCCGCTCAGAAAAGACAGTAGGACTAGAGGGCACAGCCTCAGGATAAAGGGGAGGCGGTTTAGAACAGAGTTGAGGGAGAACTTCTTCACTCAAAGGATGATGAATCTCTGGAATTCTCTGCCTGTTGAAGTGGTGGAGGCTGCCTCGCTCAATATTTTTAAGAAGCGGGTGGATAGGTTTTTGATAGGCAAGGGGATTAAGGGTTATGGGGAGAGGGCAGGAATGTGGAACTGAAACACGACAGATCAGCCATGATCTTATTGAATGGCGGGGCAGGCTCGAGGGGCTAGATGGCCTACTCCTGCTCCTATTTCTTATGCTCTTAAGTTCTTATATTATGTCCTTATGTTCTTACACCAACTATAAACTGCCTCCAGTTGCTGGGGATTTCCATCCACACTTCAGATCTGTGCCCTTTCATCAGAACATAATTATCACAGAATAATTGTCAGCCAGCTTTTCACTATTTGCTTATCTGAAAACTTCCCAATATTGTAGGGTGGCCAGAGTAAGGCAGGAGCAGAAGTTAATGTTGTAAGTTCAATATTCTAAAGTGTGGAACCAAGCAAAATGTGTACTTTACCCGATAACCATAATTGTTGTGGAGCAAATTTGTCACAAGTCAAGAGTAAAATGAATATATTTGAAATTGTATGAGCTGATATTATTCTTGTCCATTGTTTAGAGCATGCAAATGATTTCCCAATGTTACACTGGAAGCTTTGAAGTTGCCACAGGCATTAACTAGGTAGCATGACCTTTGTTTCTGAAAGTATCTGTTTCTGAAAGTACCTGTTTATGTGTTTGTCAGAGAGCTCAGAATAGCCTTGTCTTATATTTTGAATGAAAGTGGATTACAGTTCACGACTCCTCTGAGGGGATGAGAACCATGATTCACATAGAAGCTGGTTTGACTGCACAATAAATGCAAAGGCTGGGATATATCCAACCCAGTAAGAAGCCTCACAACACCAGGTTTAAGTCCAACCAGTTTATTTGGTAGTAATCCCACAAGCTTTCGGAAACGGTGTCCCTTCATCAGGTGTGTGGAAGGTTCTGATCAGAGAAAGGCAAATAAAATCACACAGTTTACAGAATACTGATTAGAATGAAGGTCTTTACAGCTAACCTGCTATTCAAGTCTTAAAGATGCAGACAATGTGAATGGAGATAGCATTAGCATAGGTTAAAGAGATGTGTATTGTCTCCAGACAGGACAGTAAGTGAGATTTTACAAGCCCAGGCAAGTCATGGGGGTTACAGATAGTGCGACATGAACCCCAGATCCCGATTGAGGCCGTCTTCATGTGTGCGGAACTTGGCTATCAGTCTCTGCTCAGTGACTCTGCGCTGTCGTGTGTCGCGAAGGCCGCCTTGGAGAATGCTTACCTGAAGATCAGAGACCAAATGCCCATGACCGCTGAAGTGTTCCCCAACAGGAAGGGAACAGTCTTGCCTGGTGATTGTCGAGCGATGTTCATTCATCGTTGTCATAGCATGATCTACATCATGACATATATCCAATCCCACAATGGTGCTGGCCAGGTCGGGAGTGTGGACCTCACTTCCCTGCCCTGAAAAAAATCCTGGTGCCAGGGATGGGTGTGGAAATCCTAGAATTGGGTCCTGACCACTATTTTAGATAGTTCTGGAGTCACCCAACTCTACAGAAATCCAGGTATTTGTTTCTTTCAGTCTCCCATTATGTTGAGTTGCTCTGCAGCGATAATTCACTCATTGTTGAATCTCAAAAGACGTTTTTATGACTTTTGTAAGCTTTCAGAGTCATAGGTTGATGTGACCTGTCTTTTGGCAATACTCCTCCAGATGTGTTTCCCCATAACCCTTAGCAAAAAGGCTTTATCATTCTCCCGGCAGTTGTTGAAGGAAATGTGTCCCCTCAGTAATATTACAACTTTATGTAAGTTCTCAAGTGAACTATAATTTTAGAAAACATGCATGTTCACTCTCCTAATGCTTATTTCTCTTCAGTCATCATCTGAAAGTGGCAATAGCTTGACAAAGATTTGGCATTGTTCAATGAGTAAAGACAAGAAAGTAGGGTGAAAATGAGGTATCACTCATGTAGTTTTTCTATTAAAAATGTACAATATTAGTTGATAATTAGTTATGCACTGTGGCTAGAACTGAATCCTCCTTGTCATCCTTTTGTAGCACATTGTTCAACCAAAGCAAATACCAACATTTCCTCACTTATATGGCACTGAAATGTGTTCAGTACTTACCAAGATGTTTTCCAAATCACATGCAGCAGCCAAGTGAAACCAAGTAGATGGCCAATTTTTAAAATTATTGCAATCTAATTGTACCAAACTAAATACCAGAAACAAAGGTAGATTTTTCAGGGAGGTTAGATTTATCTTGCACCGCTCTATAAACTGTCACTAAACATCCAAGCTTCCCGTTGACAAAGCTTAGTTTTGTAATAGTGTTGACATTCCAAATTTGGGTAAGCTTTTGTTGACTTGTTAGTTTCATTCCTTTGGGTAACATTTGATAGATTATCAGAAATGATAACGTTTTGAACAGACAGCTGCTAACATCTTGACGTGGAAGGATCTGTCTAATGTGCTGGGCAATTGCTTATGTATTGTGATGTTGTTCACATAATGCTGCTCTAAAACTGTGGTCAAAATCCTTTGAAAATTAATAATTAAAACAAATGAGGAAAATGCTGGAAATAAATGGGCTAAGGATTATGCCCTCTGAGGGGTGAGTTGGCAGGCCGGGAGGAGTCATAAAGTTGGGTGCCATGCCAATGACACCATTCCTAGTTCCCATTCACTTACTCCTGCTATAATTTTACCAGTGGTGGGGAGATGCAGGAGGTCCACATGCCTGAGGTCCAATTAAGACTCCTGTGGCCAATTAATGGCCACTTAAGGGCCTTCATTTACCACCGATGGGATTATACCCAATGGAGGAGGAGACCAACGTAAACTGTCCTGCCCACCCAGTGAAACATGGCAAACAATAGCCTGGTGGTATTATTGCTAGACTATTAATTCAAAAACTTAGCTAATGTTCTGGGGACCCAAGTTTCAAATCCCGCCATGGCAGATGGTGGAACTTGAATTCAATATAAAAATATCTGGAATTAAAAATCGACTGATGTCCATGGAACTATTGTCAATTGTTGGAAAAACTCACCTTGTTCTTAGTGTCCTTTCGGGAAGGAAATACATGTCTTAACCTGTTTGACCTACATGTGACTCCAGATCCACAGCAATGAGGTTTATTTTCAACTTCCCTCTGTGGGCAACTAGGGATGGGGCAATAAATGGTGGCCAACCAGTGACATCCCATGTCCCACGAATGAGTTAATCTAAAATTAATCTAAACCCTGCTTCCTCTTCACCTTGCCCTACCTACCTTGGATGCTTTTCTTCCACCTTACCGCCATTGTGAGTCTGACCCCAGCAAGCTAATGGTCTTGAAGTCCACTTCCCTTGCAGCATGACTCCCCCTGTGGTACTGCGGGGGCCAGAGAGCCACTGACCATTTGATTGCTTCGCTCCTGACTTTTCCACCGGAGTAGAGCGTCTCCGCTCCCACTGTAAAATTCAGCCAGTGGGTTAGTTATTATCTTAAAAGAAAAACAGATTAGGAATACTTGACTGAATAATCTTCACCAGAAGTGTAAGCAAAACGATAAACAAGCATTTTGATATGGTTAGAAACAAAAACAAAAGGGATTGAGGGGAAGGGGATTTTAAAGAAAGTATTTTAGTAGTTCTATTTTCAGAATCAATCATACAAACAGAACAATACTTTGGCAATTTGAAGGACAACATTGAATTATATATTTATAAAGAGTTGAAAAAAATAACTGTAACTAGGTGCTGATAAGGTCAAAGTAGTTTGAATGGATGAATCAGTTTATACTCAACTGGTCCTAATTGTAGATATGAAATTGTGCTGGGCAATAAGTTCCTGGTACAACTGTGTTATAAATTTCATTGATAACGTAAGTGTTGTGAAAATTTATGTCATAGTAGTTAAAATAATTATAGTATTGATGGTATCTAATCAGGCACTACTGTAATCTGAGAAAAACTTTGGCCTTTTTAATAAACAAGAGGAATACTGATAGTACCAAATAACTATTATGTCTATATTTATTGCAATATTACTTTGTTCTAAATTTGTTTTCATTTTACTAGGCAACACTGATATGTGAACTAAATGTAACCACTATCCTGGGAGCAGTGAGACATGAGAAAATTTTAACAGATCATATCTGGATAGTGTGTCATGTAATATTACTTCTGGTCAAATATGATGTACATTTAACATTTTGAATTTTTATAAAAAGAACTATATGAATTCTCCAAATCATTTTCTAATCCTTCACTTCTATCATAGAACCCCTCCAGTGCAGAAAGAGGACATTCAGCCCATCAAGCCTATACTGACAACAATCCCATCCTATCCCTGTAACCCCAGGCACTTACCCTGCTAGCCCCCCGACACTAAGGGGCAATTTAGTATGGTCAATCAACATAACTCACACATCTCTAGAGTGTGGGAGGAAACTGGAGCATCCAGAGGAAACCCATGCAGACACAGGTAGAATGTGCAAACTCAACACAGTCACTCAAGGTCAGAACTGAACTGAGGCAGCAGTGCTATCCACTGTGACACTATCCTGCCAGTATTCAGCAGATTGTTTAATTCCAAAGACTCGTGCGTGTTCTCATTAATGAATCTATAGTAATCCATTTGGTTGCTGGTGTGGAATGTTGTCAGTTGACTGTCTACATCAGCCTTGTCTAACCTTTTCACTCAGGGGGCCACATTTGAAAATCTTTTCACTCAAGGGATTAAATGAAGAAAAGCTGCAGAAAGCTGCAACATAATGTGACTTGGAAGTACTTGTGCATGAAGCACAGAAAGCTAGTCGGGAATCAGGAAGGCTAATGAAATGTTGTCCCTTATTTCAAGGGGTTGGAGTATAAGAGTAGGGAAGTCTTGCTGCAACTGTCAAGATACTGGTGAGACCACAATCTGGAGTATTGTGAGCAGTTTTGGTCCCCTTATTTAAGGAAATATTATTTCAGTGGAGGCTATCTACCTTTTAAATCACCTAATGTTCCAGCATTGCCCATCAGTTTAGGCCAAGAAATACTTACTGGCAAGCCTCCACCAGTGTATACTAATCGGCTATATATAGGTGCATCAGAATGCCTGTGATAACTGTCTCAAATTCTCCTTCCTTACAGGAAGGTAGCAAATAATTCCTTGCAATAATATGGATAAGATTATGTTTGGGGCACGAAAACCTAAGGTGCTATTGCTGATTTGGGAATTACGTTGGAGTCCTAAGTGTGCTAGGTGTCATCTAAAACATTTGGAATCACTGTCTGAGCTGGTTAAACCAGAGTAATCGCAAGGATAGATTGACAAACTGACATTCACTTCTTTACTCAAATTCCCAACTTTGTTAACATGAAAAGACCTTGAAAGGGAACATCTGAACATCAAACATTCTGATGTCCTTAATCTTCAAATGTCTGCAGTATGCTGAAGATACGTAAAACATTTTTGTTCCACGGATGGTAAACTGAAAAACGAGCAACATTTGACAAAGTTATGTCTTGAGATGAACAGGTGACATTGCCTTCAAAATGCAATGTAAGCTCAAGGGGAGACATTTCTGTGTTTGGTTAGTCCCCTTTCCAACAGCTGCAGGAACAGGTTTAAAGTTCTTTCGCAATGACTATTCTACACAAACTGCATGTTAGAATTTAAGGGGTCAAAGGTTACTCTCTTGAAGACCCTGTGGGTGAGCAGATTCTCTCATTCAGGTCTAGTAACCACAGACTTGTCACTGACAGATGGTATATTTACCATATACAGTAATAACACAGCAACTGGCCACTTTTGCGCAGCTAAAAGGAATGCAATTCGCATCTGCTCACACCAAGGGGACCAACAAAATCTCTGCCCTGTAAAATTCAGGGGTCTACAGCTGTTATTTTCATGCATTGGAGATACGTACGTTTCATTAAAAGCAAAGGAGGATAAATTATCCTCTAGATCGCTTTGATTTGCGACTAACTTTCTTTTTGCCATTTACCAAACCTCAGTACTCTGAAGTGATTTTCAAACTTTTTATTTTGAACAGCATTCCAATAAGATAAGAAGGAGGAGCAGAAGTAGACCATTCGGCCCATTGGACCATTCAGTGTATTCACTGCTGATCTCCTGTCTCAACTGCACTTACCCAAACCCCTCCCTAAGTCCCTTAATTCTCTAAGAAACCAAAAATCTGTCTATCTCAGCCTTAAATATATCCAACGATGGAGCAGCTGTAACCCACTGGGGTATAGTTTTCAAAAGACTCACAACCTTCTGAATAAAGAAATTTCTCCTCATTTCAGTGCTAAATGACCAATTCCTTATCTGCTGACCGTGCCCCCATGTTGTAGATTTCTTGGTAAGAAGTCTCACAACACCAGGTTAAAGTCCAACAGGTTTATTTGGTAGCAAACACCACTAGCTTTCAGGGCTTTGCCCCTTGGTCAGGTGAGTGAGGAGTTCTGATCACAAGCAGGGCATACAAAGGCACACACTCAGTTTACAGAATACTGATAAGCAGGTGAGTATTTACAGCTAATCACATCTTAAAGGTGCAGACAATATGACTGGAGATAGCATTAAGCATAGGTTAAAGAGATGTGTATTGTCTCCAGACAGGATAGTAAGTGAGATGTTGCAAGCGAGGGTTACAAATAGTGTGATGTGGAACCCAAGATCCTGGTTGAGGCCATCCTCATGTGTGCAGAACTTGGCTATCAGTTTCTGCTGAGGGACTCTGCACTGTTGTGTGTCGTGAAGGCCACCTTGGAGAACGCTTACCTGAAGATCAGAGGTCAAATGCCCATGACCGCTGAAGTGTTTGCCAACAGGAAGAGAACAGTCTTGCTTGGTGATTGTTGAGTGGTGTTCATTCATCCATTATCATAGCATCTGCACGGTGTCATCAATGTACCATCCTTTCCTGCAGTGTATCAGGTAGACAACGTTGCAAGAGTATGTACCGCGTACCCGGTGGACGGTGTTCTCATGTGAGATGATGGTATCCGTGTCGATGATCTGGCACGTCTTGTACAGGTTGCTGTGGCAGGGTTGTGTGGTGTTGTGGTCACTGTTCTCTTGACGCCTGGGTAGTTTGCTGCGGACAATAGTCTGTTTGAGGTTGTGCGGTTGTTTGAAGGCAAGAAGTGGGGTGTGGGGATGACCTTGGTGAGATGTTCGTCTTCATAAGTGACGTGTTGAAGGCTCTGGAAAAGTTGTTGTAGCTTCTTTGCTCCAGGGAAGTACTGGACGACAAAGGGTACTCTGTCCACCATGTCCCATGTTTGCCTTCTGAGGAGGGTGGTGTGGTTTTTCTCTGTGGCGCGTTGGAACTGTCGGTCAATGAGTCAAGCGCCATATCCTGTTCCTATGAGAGTATCTTTCAGCGTCTGGGGTGTCTGTTGTGATCCTCCTCATCTGAGCAGATCCTGTGTATACGGAGGGCTTGTTCAGAGGGGACGGCTTCTTTAACGTGCTTAGGATGGAAGCTGGAGAACTAATCTTGTCATTCCCAATATTATACTCTGAGTACCATCTTGTTGTCAACTCACTTAATCTTGTCTACATCTGTTTGCAACCTCTTTGTGTCCTACTCACAGCTTATATTCTCACCTAGTTTTGTATTGTCAGCAAACCTGAATACCCTACTCTTGATCGCCTTATCTAAGTCATTAATATACAATGTCATTAGCTGAGGCCCCAGCACTGATGCTTGCAGCACTTGCAGCCTGCCAACTTGAAAATGCTGTGTTTATCCCTACTTTCCATATGTTAATCAATCCTTCATCCAGTCTAATATATTACCCCGGACTTCATGAGCCTTAATAAATCTTTTGTGTAGCACCTTTCCAAATGCCTTTTGGAATTCCAATTATATTACATCTACTGGTTCCCCTTTGTCTATTATACTGATCACATCCTCAAAATTTGGAATAAATTTGTCAAACATGATTTCTCCTTTATAAAACTATATTGATTCTGTCTGGTCATGCCATGATTTTCTAAGTACATTGTTAAGACATTTTTAGTGATAAATTCTAGCAGTTGCCCAGGTAACTAGCCTGAAGTTCCATTTTCGCTTTTACTCATTTCCTGAATGAAGGTGAGCCAACAAAGTACTCAAATACCCATTAATTAGATGGTGCGCAATTCAGTTTGTAACAGGGGAGTGCTGTGCAATCTTCTAGTTAGATTTATCATGCTTCTAATTTGTTTCATGGAGTCAAAATCCTAGAACTCCTGTGCCAATGGTACTGTGAATGTACATAAGCCACTTGGACTGCAGTGGTTCAAGAGGGCAGCTCACCACCACCTACTCAAGGGCAATTTAGGGATGGGTAGTAAATGCTGGCCAAGCCAGTAATGCCCACATCCCTTGAATGAATAATAATAAAAAGTAGAAAATAGAACACATTTTAAAAAATTGGTTTAGAACATAAGAACATAAGAACATAAGAAATAGGAGCAGGAGTAGGCCATCTAGCCCTTCGAGCCTGCCCCGCCATTCAATAAGATCATGGCTGATCTGTCGTGGCTCAGTTCCACTTTCCCGCCCTCTCCCCATAACCCTTAATCCCCTCTCTTATCAAGAACCCATCAACCCGCTTCTTAAAAATATTTAGCGAGGCAGCCTCCACCACTTCAATGGGCAGAGAATTCCAGAGATTCACCACCCTTTGAGTGAAGAAGTTCCTCCTCAACTCCATTCTAAACCGCCTCCCCCTTATCTTGAGGCTGTGCCCCCTAGTCCTACTGTCTTTTTTGAGCGGGAAGAGTCTCTCCACTATCCTATCCATCCCATTCATCATCTTATACGTCTCAATGAGATCTCCCCTCATTCTTCTAAACTCTAACGAGTACAAGCCTAGTTTATTCAGCCTCTCCTCATAGCTCATAGTTTCATAAGGTAATTTTCTAATGTCCTGTTTTATGATCCTAGTTGGACTTTACACTAAGGACATAACATTCATGCCAGTACAGTTCCATCATTGGACAGATAATATGTAACATCGCTAAAAAAAATTCTCAACTCATTGAATTTCAACAATTGAATGCATCAACGATTATGTTAAACAGATTTATTTTTGTGCCATTTCCACCAGGAAACTTCTCCCAGTGGTATGGGGGAGACACTAGTGGGCCCAGAAACTCCTGTCCCAGGCCTGCTAATCGTATTCAAATTTCAGCTAATCAGCTCCGTGCTGGAAAAAGGGGCCTCAGAGCCTTGTGATCAGCCAGACACCAGTATCCGCCCAGCTGCGAATCCTGCTAAAGGCCCCTCGGCCTGCTGCGCTACTTGGGCATTGCTGGGAGAATCCCAGCCTTGATTTTATTATTAGCATAATTAACAAAATATTCTTTTACATCCTTGTGAGTTGAGGATGTCTTTTTTCAGTGGACGTTACATATGATCTGTCCGTTGATGGAATTGTACTGTAGTTTACAACTACTCCCCACTAACTGGGAACAGGCATCCTCAGCCTGCTGGTGGGGATAGACAGAGTCTATTGAAATCCCCATGGGAGGTCAGGAGCCAACCTTGGGTATTGCTAACCTGATAGTGTCAGTCTGGCACCCTGGCACTGCCCACTGAGCAGTGCCAAAGGGGCAAGGCCAGAGGGGACAGGGCATACTGGGGGGACAGGGTCTATGGGGGGACCCACTGCCAATCCGCAATTGGATTGGTGGGAGAGAAATGGAAAGTAACGATCAGGGCTGTTCATGGTGGGGGGTTGATCAGGGCTGGCCATTAGGTGGGGAGTAGATCGAGGCTGAGAATGGGGGAGCTGGGGCTGGCCACTGTGGGGGGGGGGGGGGTGCGGAATCAGGGCTGAGCCAGTAGGGGGGTGGGGGGGGGTGGGGCCGGTAGGCCGGCAACTAGAGGGGGGGTACTGGGAAGGCCGATTTTTGGGGGGCATGTTGGGTATCCAGCAATCAGGGTGGGGATTCAGGAGTAAACAGGAAGCCAGCAAGAGAGGCCAGCAAGGGGGGGGGGGGTGCAGTCCGCACGCGCCAGTCTTCCTATTGACAGATCGGTGCAAGGGCAGTGGCCCGCTTAGCACCACGCTGCCTACCTCTCAGGAGGAATGAAGTCCTCCCCACTTTCCCAACGTGAATTTCTCTGAGGCACTTTGCAATGCTCCGAGTTTTGGAGATTCATTCAGTACGCCCAAAAGATGGATGGAAAATACTGCAATTTTCCCGCCCATTGAGTACTTAGGGTGGGGATTTATGCCTCACTCAGGTGAGACCGGAAATTCCTGCCCGAGGTCAATGGAGATTTTCGATGTCGGACCCTTGCTCGCTCCGATTCTGTAGCAGGTGAGGTAGTAGAGTTCCGGCTTCAGTTCTTTTTGGGAGCGTCTCAGTCTAAGTAGTCAAGCTAGTTTAGAGATTTGGTTCTGAGATATGGTTTTGAATTACTTGGAAGATTGCCAGGTCAAGCATATTACTATATTTCTACTTTCACCCCATTGTTGTCACATACATACAAGAGAATCATCTATGTTCCAAAAAAATTTCAGCCACATTGCAAACAAACATTCATAGCTAGCTAATGAAGACTTTAAATAAAATCCTTTTCACGTTTAATGTGTTACCATTGTTTTAAGTTTCCTTTGGATATTTTCCATTCAAAGCTGTGTTGAACATTGGCTACATTTTAAGGTTGGTGACAAAAGAATTGTTGACATCAATAGATGCATGGTGACATAC
The DNA here is from genome assembly GCF_965287045.1 of Carcharhinus amblyrhynchos. Classification (NCBI taxonomy): domain Eukaryota; kingdom Metazoa; phylum Chordata; class Chondrichthyes; order Carcharhiniformes; family Carcharhinidae; genus Carcharhinus; species Carcharhinus amblyrhynchos. Next base: position 96,844,564 of record NC_137329.1, on the reverse strand, counting down.
ATTTATTTATAAAATACATAAAGAACAAAGAACAGTACAGCACAGGAAACAGGCCCTTCGGCCCTCCAAGCTTGTGCCACTCATTGGTCCAACTAGACCATTCGTTTGTATCCCTCCATTCCCAGTCTGCTCATATGATTATCCAGGTAAGTCTTAAACAATGCCAGCGTGTCTGCCTCCACCACCCTACTTGGCAGTGCATTTCAGGCCCCCACCACCCTCTGTGTAAAAAACGTCCCTCTGATATCTGAGTTATGCCTCGCCCCTCTCACTTTGAGCCCGTGACCCCTTGTGGTCGTCACATCCAGCCTAGGAAAAAGCTTCCCACTGTTCACCCTATCTATTACCCTTCATAATTGTAGAAATCTTTGCACTGTGTATACAGAACTGGCAGATAACGCAACCATAACATGTAGTTAAAACATTGTAAACAATAGGCTTGTTGCAAGTTGAACTGTAGGTATACTCAACATTCCATCATTGGAATAGTAGAAAATAATGAAAAATGGCACAGGTCAACTCTTAGTTATTTCAGAGAAACCTCAGGTATGCCAACAAATAAATTTCTTGAAGCAATGTTGGGAAAACAAGTCCTTGGAAGATATTAGGAGAGTAGGATTTCCTATTTAGATATAACATATATAGGAAACTGAGTAGACCATTCGGGTGGCATTGTAGCACAGTGATTAGCACTGCTTCCTCGTAGTGCCAGGGACCCTGGTTCAATTCTGGCTTTGGGTAACTGTCTGTATGGAGTTTAAATGTTCACCCTGTGTCTGTGTGGGTTTCCTCTGGGTGTTCCGGTTTCCTCCCACAGTCCATAGACATGTGGGTTAGGTTGATTGGCCTTGCTAAATTGCCTGTTAGTGTCAGGAGATTAGCAAGGTAAATACTGGGATAAGGCCCAGGTGGGATTGCTGTCAGTGCAGGCTCGATGGGCTCAATGGCCTCCTTTTGCACTGTGGGGATCCTATGATTCAGCACATCAGGACTGCTCCACCATTCAGTTAGCTCATGGCTTGTTCCTTTATCCTCCTTTACTCCATTCCACTTAACATCTTTCCCTTTTAAAAAAAATCTATCTCAGTTTTACATTTTTCAATCGACATAGCCTCAATATCTCTTTGAGGGAGAGAGTTCTTGACCTCCACCCCCACTCTGTGTGAAGAAATGTTTCACCACATCAGTCCTGTACATCAAGCTCGAATTTTAACATATGTCTGCTTGTTCTGGACTCGCTACCAAAGGAAATAGTTTCTCAGTATTTAACCTGGTAAATCCTTTAATCAGCTTGAAAACCTCAATTAGACCTTAATCTTCCATACTCAAGGGAATACCTGCCTAGTCTATGCAACCTGTCTTAATAGTTTAACTCTTTTAGCCTTGAAGTAATTCTGGTGAATTGATGCTGCACCAACTCCAAAGTTAATATATCCTCTCTGAAGTGCAGTTTGAGGATGAATGCAGTACTGTAGATGTAGGTTAATCAGAGCTTTAGACAGCTTCAGAATAACTTCCCTCTTTGTATTGCAGACCCCTTCAGACAGAGGCTAACTTTCCATTAGCCTTTTATAATATTTTTAAATCTAGCTCTTAGCTTTTTGTGAGTAGACCATTAAACCTCCGTTCCTCACAAATCCCAGCATTTTACTGTTTAGCAAAGGTGGTGATAGTCTGTTGTATTATTGGTAGACTACTAACCCAGAAACTCAGCTGATGCTGTGGGAACCTGGATTCGAATCCCACCATGGCAGATGGTGGAATTTAAATTCAATAAAAAATATCTGGGATTAAGGATTTACTGAGGACTATGAAACCATTGTTTTTATTTATTAGTCGCAAGTAGTTGTACATTAACACTGCAATGAAGTTACTGTGAAAATCCCCTGTTGTCAGAAAAACCCATCTGGTTCACCAATGTCCTGCAGTGAAGGAAATCTGCCATCTTTACCTGGCCTGGTTTACATGTGACTCTAGAGCCACAACAATGTGGTTGACTCTCAATTGCCCTCTAAGGGGAACTAGGGATGGGCAATAAATGCTGGCCAGTCAGCAACACCCATGTTCCATAAATGAATAAAAACAAATAATAGGATTTATCTATCTTAAATACAAAATGGTCAATCTCCTGCCATAACTTCAGGGGAAGGTTAGCAGAAGGCCCAAAGAAATGCCATATACAGCTGTTTATGTTGTTTCTTTCAGCTTCCTGTTGTTCTTTTGCTGCCATTACTGTGTATAATCAGGAGAATCCAAGGGAGAATTACTGGTGAAGGTACAGAAGAGCAGCCACCAAATTATTTATGCTCTGTGGAATTGAAACACTTGCACAGATAAAATATTTCAATTGAAGACATTACTGGCGGCACTGTGGCACAGTGTTTAGCAGGGCTGCCTCAACACCAGAGATCCGGCTTCAATTCCTTGTTTGGGCCTCTGTGCAGAGTCTGCATGGGTTTCCTCCGGGTGCTCCAGTTTGTTCCCATGGTCCAAGGACGTGCTGGTTAGGTGCTTTAGCCACGCTAAATTCTCCCTCGGTGTACCCAAACAGGCACCAGAGTGTGGCAACTCAGGGATTTTCACAGTAACCTCATTGCAGTGTTAATATAAGCCTACTTGTGACATTAATAAATAAACTTTAAACTTTAAATGTTGTTTATGCATTACTGTAAATTAAGTAAATGTTTGCATAATTACTACAAATTATTTAAGATTGAAAAATCTTTGAAGATTCACAAGATAATTGTGAGGGAAGTAGTTAAAATGGCCTGTTGGCAGAGGGCATTTTTTTTATAGGCTTGTTCAATTCCAGTCGGGTCCTTCCCATATTGTCTCCCCAAATTTAATCAACAATTTGTTTGGAAGTTCCACTCTTCTGCTTCTCTTTGCTTATCTAACATTGAATAAAGTACCTCGGTGGTTGCTACGAGTTGTTTTAAATTAGACTTTGCATGAAAGTGCCAATGAGGGGAATGTCTGTTACACTAATCAGCTGTCAGATGAAAATCATGGGATTTGGTGTGGCAAATCACTAGTCCTAGGTATAAACATTTGTTCTTATGATAGTGTTATGGATATTCTGCATTGATGAATGAAAATACTGGCTTCTGATATGCTGTGCAGTTAATTTGGCGGAAATATTGTAATAAGTTGTACTGTTGGATGTGAAGGATGATTGAAACACAGAGAATGCTTTGACAAACAAGCCTTGGAATTAATTCTCCTGCAAACTAAATGGACCCACATTCAATGGATTCAGTATTCTGCAATTGTCTCAATTTAGAATGTATGAGCTTGCATTTGAAATGCTGCTTTAGTATGAAACAGATCTCATTGACCCTTTTTACACTATAGTTGTACATTAAAATCTGCAAGGGGCCTTAAGCTGTTCTGATATAGACCTTTAGTGTCAGTTCCTTACCAAGATTATGAACCTGCTAGTTTGCAACACCAGGAATGGCCTTGAAAGCTGCAATTACATAATGGTATCAATTAAACTGAGGCATGATTACATACTTTTCACAATCACACCTAATGTAAACCTGTTCCTCAATTTTACACTTTTAAATGGTTTTCTCTTTCAAAAATGATTTGTATTTTAGGATCTTAAGTAAATTAAAAAGTGACAAATTATAAGCTGGTAAGCAACCCACTTGATCATGTATTTGGGCGTGGAAAAATCTATGGGCCTGACTTTTCAGGATGGTAAATGCTCGGCACCCTCCATCCTGAGAGCTGACAGGGGACACATTCACACCAACTCTGACAGGCCAGCTGCCATTTTGCACCCAACTGAGGATTGGCATCTGCCATTGAATGGAAGTCCCACCTTGGAGAGATGTCAGCCTATCAGACTGGCCAATAGTGCTCCAGCCCCTTCAAGACACAGCCCTGCAGTGGCCAGAAGAGGTACTGTAGTGCTATGCCTGAGCCTAAGTCCCAGAACTACATTTCAGGTAGATACCAGGGGTCCTGAGGATAGGAGGGTAGGGGATGCCCTTGAGTTGGGAGGGTTGGCTGAGGCGAGGTGGGAAGTCAGAGCTCCCGGGTCACTGAAAAAACGCATGCCAAATCTGAAGCTGCCTTGAGACTGAGGTGCCACACCCTCCTTCATATCCAAGATTGAGATTGCTAACATTTCCTAATTGGCACCCTGCTCTAACTGGCATCCGCCAGTCTAAGGATTGAGTCTAAAGATCAAGTGGCCACTTAAGGACCTTAATAGGGGCATGGATGGGCTTCCTGTTCTAAGCCCCTCCCACTCCACTGTGTAATTGTATCTTGCTTGGGATGGATGGCATCCTGGAGAGAATCCCATCCAAGCAATTTTACAGTTCCCCTCACCTCAGAACCTGCTGGAGTTGGGGGGAGGGGGGGGCATAAAATTCCAGCCATGGATTTCTCAACCTGTAACAACAAAAGAAGGGAGCATATTAATGGCTGCCTTCTTACATTATTGCTGAAATGCTGGAGAGGCCATCTGCTGCCAGTTGCAGTCCAAAACAACATTAGTTAGGGCTCCAAAGAAGACCCACAACACCAGCTTAAAGTCCAACAAATTTATTTGTAGCAAACACCCCAAGGTTTCAGAACACGTTGTTCCTTCGTCAGGTGGCTGGGACAGGGGAAGGCCAGCTAGAGGAACAAGTTGGCAGTTGCACCTTTTCCTGGAAAGGTCAATCAGAAGAGGATCACCACCTCCACTAAAAACAAACAAGTTGGTTATCACAGAGACTGCCCGGGCAGGATGAACAGGCTTATTTTCCTCATCTCATCTTAACCCAGAAACAGTGCACTGCAGTCCTCACTACGCATGCAATTGACAGAGAGTCCAAAGAGCAATTTTACTGAAGCTTCGAACAATCCTTGGCCTGAGTTCCAACAGAGAACAAGCTGATCCTCCTTGGTGATTTCAGTGCCAGAGTTGGAAAGGAAACAGATTCTGTGGAGTGTATTTGGCACAGATTGGGTAAGGAAATCCAATACCAACGGTAACTTGCTCCTGAAAAAATGCCTAGAACATAACCTTGTCATAGCCAACACCATGATCCATCAGAGAGGCCTCATGACTCCACCCTCGCTCCAAGCACCTGCTCAACTATGTCACCATCTGAACAAGGGACTGCAAGGATCTGTGTATCAACTGTGCTATGACAGGAGCTGACGACTACTATTTAATCTGCTCTGTGATCAATGTAGCCCCAAAGCACCGACAGCAGCAGAAAGAATGCTGCAGGAAAATCATCACTGAGGTACCCAAAGATCCTGATGGGCCCCATTTTACCATTGCATTCCACCTGTTTTCGGGCATGAAAACTTGGTAAAGTTGGGCGTGAGGCAAATAGCATGATCCGTGTCTGTGCCTGTGTAGATTCCCCCTTTTCCGAGGCCCGAAAATGGATGCGATTGGGACCACACCTGACAAACTAAGTTCAGAGCTTGCCTTGGCTCTCTAACTCAGATCGGTTCAACGGAGTGGGGGGAGGTGGCCCACATGTATCTCTGGTGGTAGTGGGGGGGGAGGAGGAGGGAGCCCAGATCGTTCTGTGGTGGTAGGGGGGAGGTGGGTCAGATGTATCTCTGGTGGGGGGCGGGGGAGGAGAAGGGCCAGATAGATCTCCGGTGGGGTGGGGGAGAGGGGTGGCATGGGAAGGGGAGGTTCTGCTGCCACTCTGTGGCCAATTGGTGGAGGGGGTGGAGTGAGGAGGGAGTCACAATCGGTCTGGGTAGCAGGGGTGGGTGGATAAGGGAGATAGTTACATTGTGAGGGTGGGACAATGTCTGTGGGGGCTGCCAATCCTGCTTTTTGTGGCATGGGAGTGATGTGGCAGGGGAATGTTTTTCAAACTTTTCTTTTACTGCACATGCACAGTTGAAGGCTCCAATGGAGTATTAGCATTTCGGGCATGATAAACCCCGCCCACAGCGCAATTCTAAATCGCTGCTTGTTTTTTCAGGTTGAGTGCATGTGGAGGTGCCTGAGAACAGGGTTTACAAATTGGATCTGAATCATGCCCAGATTCAACACTTAGAATCAAAATGGTGAAATTGGGCCTGATAAGTGAGCCTTATTCAGCCAGCACCTCACTGCCAAACTGATGACCCAGAGACGCAGAATGATCACAGCATCCGATCTGTCTTAGAATCATAGATTAGAATCATAGAATCTCTACAGTGCAGAAGGAGGCCACTCGGCCCATCGAGCCTGCACCAACAATAATCCCACCCTGGCCCTATCCCCTTAACCCTACATATTTTCCCTGCTAATCCCCCGACATCCCCTTAACACTAAGGAGCAATTTAGCATGGCCAATCAACCTAACCCGCCCTATCTCCTTAACCCCACATATTTAGCCCACAAATCCCCCTGATATCCCTTTAACACCAAGGAGCAATTTAGCACGGCCTGTCAACCTAACCTGCACATTTTTGGTCTGTCCTCGCGGCCTCTGTAATCAGCATCTGTGAAGCGAAGCCTGGTCACTCAAAACATCAAGGCTGGTTCGATGAGAATTACCAGGAAATCCAGGAGATGATAATCTGCAAGTGCAAGGCTTTTCTGAACCTGAAACAGGAACACAACTTGAGAGCAAGAAGACAGCTCCAAATACAGCTAAAGACTGAAGCCTAGCAAAAGGAGAAGGTGGTGGGTGGAGAAAGCCTAGGAGAGCCAGCAGTTAGCATGGAATCGCAATCCTTGTGTATTGATGGTTGTTGAAGAGTTTTGAAATGTAGAATTTTAAATCTTATTTTCATTTTGGTTTCCTGTCTGTCTCTCTCTCTCTTCTCAATCCAATCTTTCTTTCACACTCTTTATTTTTCATTTTGTACCTATTCTGGTACTGAATTCACTCACTGTAATTTGCACTTTCTTCTCAATCCTTGTGTTATTTTAGTCCTTCAATATGACTACATAAGAAGATTCACCATTACTTGTCCTGTTCACTCAGGTCTCAGGTGCCCAGCTTTTCTCACTGCACCATCATCAACTTGCATTTTCAGCCATGTGCCATGAAGAGTTAAGAAACCTCAAAGCAGGGCCTAGTCAAACTAATACCAGATGTTTGTTTGCAAGTGAAAATATGTTTTTACCTGGAAAGGGGAACAAAAACTGAATAAGATCCAGACCCTATCCGGTGACAGGCTTCAAAAGAGCACAAAACATTACAGGCCGTACCTGCGTGGCCAGTTGGACCCTCATACAAGCATAGATGAACCAACTGTTTGCATTCTGTTAGCGTCCTAGTGGTGCTAGATCACAAACCATATTTAAGTTAATGCTCAGCATTCTGGGAGTAACACCATGCCTTTGTTTTAAGTATTTAATGGTGCTGTGACTCTTTACAGACTGTGTTTCTGGGGGTCTGGGTTTCTTAAGCCCTCATTTATGATTCCTCTGCAAAATCTCAGAACGCCTTTAGAATGTAGATACATTGGAGCAGAGGCCAGAGCTGGTGGGGAACAGATCATACATATTCTGAAGTTAAGATTCTGTTGCTCAGAAAGGTCAGGCAATGAGGACTCCCTGTTATATAGCTCAGTAAGGGTCTCCAAAATCACAAACTTGCTAGATGGGGTGTTAACGTGCAGCAGAGTGAAGAAGGTAAGTCTAACCAGGGATCCTTTTCATGCTACAGTGCTGGCAGGGCTTCCTTTCTCCCTCAGAATGTAGAAGAAGTAAACCTTTTTTATTGCAATGCGATGTAGACAGATTAGACTGTATTGCATGGTTCCACCAGATTTACCCAAGCAGCTAAAACACGAGTGTCTGTTGTGTATTCGGTAGCACTTCTTGAACTGGTACAAGCTTCAATGTATCTTTTGTCTCCATCTGTCGCAGAAGCGTTTATGGTACCATAAACAATACAATTGCAGGACGTAGAACTGATAAGCCACTCATCAACCTAATGCAATGGGTTTTAGAATGAGGTGATTGGCATTACACTAACTACTCATTCAGAAGAGAGAGAGGGAAAATCAGCTAACTACAGACCCAGCAGTTTAACATTGGTTGAAGGCAGTTAGTGGAAGCTATGATTTAGAATGATGCCTGAGCACTATGAAACTATAAGCTGATCGAAGAGAGGCAGCGGGCATTTATGTGAGATAGGTCATGTCTGACTAATCCATTTTAAATGTTTCCTGAAGCACAGCTAGTATGGTGGATAGTGCCTGTGCATGTTGCCTGAATGGGATGCTGGAAAACATAAGGTTCTGCGTGCAAGAGATTTTTAAAATAAATAAGAGTGCACAGAATTAGAAATAAGCTTATAACGTGGCTCTGTAATTGGTTGGGAGGTAGGATACTGACTGTAGGGATAAAAGTGATGTTGCCTGATTGATATGAGGTCTGGGTGGCAGGGAGTGGGGGGAGGGATGAGGGTGATGGCAATATTTCCCAGAGGGGTGGGGCTTGCTTTTGGTCATGGGTCCCCACAAAAGCTGGGGTTGTGGGGGTTGGGGATGGCTGGGTCAAAGCCAACTGCAGCAGCAGAGGCCTGACAGGTGTCTCAGACCTGTCAGGCCTCTGCTGGTTGCATTGCACATATGCAGCCATGGAGGTCTGCACATGCACAATGGTGCCATCTGCTGATACAGCAGGCTTGCTGGCATTTTAAGCACAACCTCCTTCCCCTACAGCTGAAGAATGGTTTAGCCCATTTTTTTCCTGCACTAAGTAGATAAGATACTGGATTCAAACTCATCCAAAAAGCAGTCAGAAACTCTCCCATTTTCACACCCATACTGGATTTAGAATCTTTTTGGAAGCTTGACCCCCACAGAGTCTAAACCAAGAAGCATAAATTAGATTGAAATCATGTATAGAATGTAAAAATGATGGGATCAGGAGAGAGATGAAAGGTCTGCAAAGCAAGTTTTTGAAAAAAGGTAACTTCTATCTTTTAAATTCCAACACTAACTAAATTCTGAAGGAAAAAGATTTGGCACATGTAAAAGTAAATCAATGCCAGAGAATTTGTTTGGCAGTAATTATTCTTTTAAAAATTCAACTTACAACTGAATGCACCTGCCATAACTTTTCCTGGAATGTTTAATGAGTCACAGGTATGCAACTTCCCATCCTTCCATGGATACCAATGCCAAATTGCCAACTCTCTCAGTGAAATATTGTTCTGATGCAAACTTGTGCATACTTTGGAGATTGGTGTCCAATTTACTCAATAGCAACAGTGATCGCTGTTAATCTTACCAATATTTTTCCTGCAGCATCTGGGTCTTCGTATTGAATTTAACAGCCTCTTTTATTCTCCTTCTTCCTACTTTGTTGTCAATACTTTAGTTTCTTCTTATTCCTGAAACATTGTGGCCAGGGTTCTCTGATCTTGTTTGCCCGCCATCACTAGCAGCAAGAACGGAGAATTTGGCACTCAACCAAAACTCCAGCTGTTTCTGTAGTGCAGCAGGTATCACATTTGCACGTTCTCCCTATGTCTGCGTGGGTTTCCTCCGGGTGCTCCGGTTTCCTCCCACAGCCCGAAAGATGTGCTGGTTAAGTGCATTGGTCATGATAAATTCTCCCTCAATGTACCCGAACAGATGACAAATTGTGGCGACTAGGGGGATTTTCACAGTAACTTCATAGCAGTGTTAATGTAAGCCTACCTGTGAAACTAACAAATAAACTTTAAAAAAGCGAAACATTCACAGCAGCGGGACTGGAGAATCCCAGCCACAGGTTAAATCGGAGAATTCTGGCCTGTGTGTTTCAACCTAAACGTAGCTGTGCCTCTGTTCTTTAGCAGTGATTGTTGTGCTAAATTTAATTATTTCATATTTGATGAATTTCATGTTTAGTTGCACAGGCTTGCATTGAAATTTGTATCAAAACATGACACTTAATGATGGCAATGGCCTCAGAAGTTCCTTGGGGGTTCTGCTTGAATTAGATTTTCCAGATTTTTTCAGATGACCTTATAAGGAATGGAACTGGAACTTGCTTCCTATAAGACTGACAAATTTGGGGGTCAGTCAAAAGTTGGTGTGGGAACCATAAACAAGAGAGTTCCTGCTTTCCCAGTTCAGTTGAACCAGGCATAATACTCTGGAAAATTGGCTGGAACTTTACCACCTCGCCTGCCGCAGAATTGGAGCAGGTGAGGGTCTGACAATGGAAATCTCCATTGAGCCAGCGAGCTCTTAAAATCCTGCCTATTATCTCTAGATCAACACAAGCAGGATATCTTCTCCCTGATGCTGCTTTGTTGTTAGAATCACAATCCACAGATCTTTGTGATCACTGATCAAAATTTGATAGTCTTTGAAATATCGTGTGTGAATCACAATGTACAATTAATCCTCTCCCTTTGCTTTGGATGCATGCAGCACACCAACTTCCTGCGATTTACTAATCTGCATAATTGCAGCCATCAATAAATATACTGTTGAATGATTGTACGCTTCTGTAGGGTCCCAAGTTTGAGCTAGGTTAACACTACTCGTAACTAGCACACATAAACCAAAAGCCAGCCTACACTTAAAGGGAAGGTGCACGCTAACTGGAATAGATGCTAGAACTGTTTAAGGAAGACAGTTTGAACAGAAAGAAGAGTGAATGATGGTGCAACAGAAGAGAGCGGATGCTCCAGGGTCTTCAATGTTGCAACGATAGTCTTGGTGAGGGAGGTGGAGAGGACAAGAGATCTACTCATAGGGGGCCAAGAAACCCTCCAGACAAACTTTGCAAAGGTACTGGAATCATTGCTTCATTCACCTACCAACATCCTCTGCCAATCACAATTTATACCTAACATCCATAGTTTCACCTCTCACTCATACACTTGGTTCTTTGCAAGCCTTGCATCCACATTTCATAGTTTTCACACACTTCCTGCTACTCAACCATAACAGCCATACCACCTAAACAGATTGTACCTTGGTCACTGACATATAGGCTTCTTTCTTGCTGTTGGTACATAACTGGAAGCAGCAGGAACTAACTCCAGAAAACAGGCGTGGTTGCAAGTCCTTACCCCAATGAAGGCAATGGTGGTGGCCATTATTGAAATTGCCATCACTGAGACTGAGAAGTAGTATAACGAAATTAATGAAGAAAGGATCAAATAATTTAATATTAGCCAATGTCTTTGCACAATATGTAAAGGTAAAGGTACAATGTGAAATAATTTGTTTTTGGTATTCATTTAGTCATATTGATTTATTTTGGTGACGAGAGGTTTATGCATTTTATGTTGAATCAAATCTGAAATTTAACTTTCATCGAGTTTGATAAAATGCAGCATTTCAGCTGCAATTCACAGGACTTGTTTGCAGCTATTTTCAAGGGTTCCAGATGGAATAAAGCTTTTCATTACTGGTATGGAATGGTCTGATAAAATAGTCTCCATACGGCAGCACTGGGAATAGAAACCCAAGCATTGGAAATTATACAAAAATCTTTATATGTCATTCTGTAGTTCACCTCAGTACACTGCATTTTCACAGTAGACTGGACATGAGGAATGCAAACAGGAGAAACCAAAAAATTTATAGAAGTATCAAAACTCTGACTGGAATTTTATCGGCATGTCCGCCCTGATTTTGGGGGCGAGCAAGGCTCAGAGAGCAGCATTCTCCGTTGGCCTTGGGCGGGATCATATGAACTTCAGGCAGCCATGCTGGTAAAATTCTGCCCCATATCAGAGTTTTCAGTAGAGAGCAATTTACAAGAAACAGTGTGCAAAAAAGGATAGGCTGTGCTGCCATGAAACATTCAGCTACATGAATAGGTAGGAAATAGAAGGACACGGACCCAAAGAGGCAAAAGGTCTTTAGTTGAGAAGATGTCACGTGTCAGCTCAGGCTTTGTGGGCCGAAGGGCCTGCTCCTGTACTGTCCTGCTCTTTGTTCTTTATTTGTTCAGGATTTCAAACCAAAAAAGATTGGATCCAAACAATCTAAACTAATATTAAAATCTGTCAGTATTATGTGTTACCAGCTCTAATGGTATAAAGAATGGCCAATTGCAAGGAAAGATCTGAGCAGAAGGGGAATTGTAGAATTGTATTAAGTGTGCTATTGATCAGCCTACTTTCAACTTCTAGCCAAGCAATTTCACAGTATTCCTGAGAAAGGTCATTCTAGTTCTGGGAAACAAAGCTGACCACAGCATCGTAAATATGTCACCATATTGCCTGCAATAGCTCATTGTCACTGAAAATCCTCAATGGTTGCACGAAATCACATTTCAGATACTCCAAATATTAATGTATTCGAACAAAGCAAAAACACCCAAGGTTTACCTGTGGTGTTGATCCTATTTTCAAATTCTGTCAGATGTTGAGATACAGATTGGGATGTATGGGACTCCTTGTAGCAACATTAAGGTGAACAGTCATGGTAGGAAAAAAGTAATCCAAATTGGAACTGGAAAAATAACTTTATAAAAGGATGGAGTAGCAGGAATAGTCGCTGTTAGTGCAGCGGAATATGAAAAGAAATCAATGCAAGCCACTTTGTATGATACCATACCACCTGCTTCAATGATTGGATCAGACCCCATTATTGTTCTGGTTTCCTTTTCACCAATCTGATAGAGGTTTGCAGTCTATAAAACTCCTGCTTTTTATCCCCATGTTTTTCTTTTCTTGCTGATGTACTCACCTCCATACGACCATTATCAATGAGCAGACTGCTGGATGAATCACAGGTTCTTGCCTGCCTAATTGGTAGTTTTGCTGTGTGGCTCAGTATGCTTCATGGCTGATGAATGGTGATCTATTTTTATGAGGTCAGAACCCCTGCCCTGGCAAGACTGAATGTCCACCTGACAGATGGAATATGTGCTATGGATATCAGATTGTAATTGTTCAACTGAAGAAAGTGTTCAGCTATGTAAACACTTGCCTTATGGCAATCATTTACATAAATATAGCTTCTTTACAGTAGCAAAAACATCTCAAGGTATTTCATAGTTTGAAATCAGATCAACGTTGTTTAATTACAGTATTTTAAGTGTTGATTTGCTTCCGCCAAAGATCTTAAAGAAGCATTTTGCATCAAGTTTCCTCTTTCGGTATTGGGTGACGAAAAACTGAACTTCTGTTTGGTATACTTACATCCACAAATACTAACTATAAAATTTTAAAAATTCCTTGGATTTTAACCAAACTTTCTCAAAGCTACATCTTCTCACCAGTGGACTAATTAAAACAGCAATGGGAACTTTCTATTTTGCATGTAATACCAACTTAAACTCATCTGTTGGGTTCAATTTCACTTCTGCTCAAATTAAACATGCAGTATTATCTCAAGTAAGTGTAATTTTGAAGTTTACCTGCAATAGGATAGCATAGCTGTACTTATTGCTGTGTAAAAAATGGCTATGAAACGGCAACGGTGTTACAACATTTCTGAAAATCCCAGTCTTTTCTGGGATGTCTGTATATCCTTTCTTCTTGCGCCATATTGCTTGCATTTTGAATGATATCCTTAATCTTTTCATTCAACACCTTTTGTGGAAGGAAATACTGAGTACAGCTCAGATTTCACCTTTTCAGTTTTGAGTGTTTTATGCTCACTCTGACTCAATGTGAATTCTTGCTATTTTGTGCAGTTTGTGGAACTCGCTGAGAAATTGTTGGTAAACGTGAAGAAAAATCATTGCACTTTTTTGTTCCCTTTAAAATAGATGTTGGGGGAATTAGTGTAACATGTGCTTTTTGTTTTATGAGCAGACAGAGTAGCAAGTAATCTCATTGTCCATTCATGGGTTGTCAAGGTTGACTGATTTTATTGGTGATTACTTGGTAGCTAGGCATCGCCTTCTAAAAAAGACCTTTTATTTCTTGTTAGTGATTGAAAGGGGTCAGTGGCAGTGCCTGCAGAAATGGCAGTAAAAGTCTGTGGATGTGGACCAGAATGAGCCCAGAGAAGCCGAATACAAATTGCTTCGAGAGAATTTTCACTGTTCTGCTTCATTTTATTTGAATTTGAATGGGTCAACCTTGCTGGTGAACAGAGTGGAAAGCAAACAAGTGACTGTCAGGACAACACTAGCGCCCATTTTGACTTTGGTTCGTTAATTGAATCCCAGCTGGATTTGCAGTTTATTGCCTTCATTTGTCAAAATCTGAGTCCTGAATGGAGTAGAAGATAAACACATTGAAAGTTGTTTTATTTCTTGTTCATGAACAAACATTAAAGTACACTCAAAACAAAAGTAAACAAAGCTGACTAAGCTTGTGTACAGGACAACACTGGGTCTTCTAATTTCACCCACTCTAAAATGGAATTGAGTGCAAATCAAGGGGGAGACATCTTATTTCAGGGGAAATGGCTAAAATATTGCTTTAATCAAAATTAAAACAAATTCATCCAAATCAGTTTACCTTTTAGACCATAAAATACTGACTGTGAAGTCCGGCTCCATAGCCCTGCTGGGTGTCGACACCATTAGAAGGAAGAAATGGTAAAACTTGGGAAATGACTGGTACTGATTTGGACTGGTTGGCACACTGGTCAGCACTGCTTCCTCACAGCACCAGGGATCTGGTTTTGATTTCCGGCTTGGGTCACTGACTGTGTGGAGTCTGCATGTTCTCCCTGTGTCTGCATGGGTTTCCTCCAGGTGCTCCGGTTTCCTCCCACAGTCCAAAAGATGTGTTGGTTAGATGTATTGACCGTGCTAAATTCTCCCTCAAAGTACCCGAATAGGTGCTGAAGTGTGGTGACTAGGGGACTTTCACAGTAACTTCAGTGCAGTGTTGATGTAAGGTGACCTATTAAACAAACCTTAAACTTTCTACAGCTTTAAATGGAACTCCAGTTCTGTGCAAAGACCAAAACTCCAAAAAGAACATCTAGCCATTTCTGGCAGGACCGCGCAGTGCACCATAATCATAAGGGTGCTACCATAGACATGCTGCAGGTATACCAGAGTGGATAGACAGTGACAGCAGATAGCATCTAATACTAATTTGTGCACAATCTGACATGTTTTAGGCCTTGCCCTTAATCATTCCAAGCTGTGCATGCATTCATCTTCATGAGAGACCCCAACTTGAGTTATTAAAAGGGATTGTCATGGATGGTTTTGACTTTCTTTTGCTGCTTCGAAGTGCAAATGTTGTGTTCAGTGTTTGCGGAGGAACTTGGAAAATTTTTTTGGATTCACTAGTTGTCATGCCCAAGATAAGCAAGAATGCATTGCAAATGTTAAAGCTATATTTAATAAAAGTTAACTCAAAAGCTGTTAAATTAGCTACAACATACTATGTGACATTCGGCATTTGAACTGTTGACTATAGAGTCTGTGGCCAATCCCCAATTAGATATTTACCTGAATGAAGGAACTTCACAGCCGCCAGTGAAATTCACACCCATCTCATGGATTAAGGATGACACAAAATATACAACCAATAGGGTTTGCAGACAACTTGTCTCCATGGTCTGAATTTTATAATTGGCATGTGTGTGGAGTCGATCATTGCAGCACCTGCTTCTGGTCCAGATCATATTCTCCATGCGATATCACACTGGGTGGCTAATTAAGGCCTGGCCCAGTATGAAACATGTATCCCAGTTGGGCTGACAGTGTAGGCAAGGGCGGAAATGCGTTGGCTGTCAGGCTCAATGGGAACCTGGTAGGGGTTTTAAAAACTCTGCCGAAAGCACCCAGACGGCTGCCAGAAATTGCTAGGGAGGCAGAAGGAGTTTTCTGAAGCCGTGGAATATAGAATTTGGGGCAGTCATGTCCTCAGAACCTAGTGGGCATGGAAGGTGGGAGGGCACATCCAATGTGCACTCTGCCCCCTGTTTATTTGATGAGTGCCCACTGGGACACACTGATGCCAGGGACAGCAAGAGAAGGCTGCCCTATTTAACTGAGAAAGCCTGGCCAGAGGTTGCCACATAGATCTATGGGCACAATGTAGTGTGTCGCACATGGCTTCAGTGCCACAAAAGGTTCAATTATTTTCTGCAATCAGCTTGGGTAATTGCTGAGATGGCATGGAACTGTGCGGAGGAGTGCAGTCGGGTACCCATTCCTCAGTACACTCAGGGGCGTAAGACCGTGTGTGCCAACTGGCAGAGATCCGTGAAGGTCTCTTATGCCATGGTCATCTACCCCATCCTCTTGAACCTTACTAACATGAGGGTGCAACTCTTGTCACCAAGGTCTCCGAGGGTGTCTAGGGAGGCAGGATGGAGAGGTCTTCTGCACCCTTTGCTCCAGACAGTTATCTATGACTGGTTACTCCAACTCTAATTCTCCCAAAATGTCATCCCTACATAACTTCTGCTTCACAATTCCCCACCTTTCTATCCCTCAGCTGTAGATCATTAAAACACACTGCTGGCTAAAAGTCTAAAAAGAACCAAAAGTAAAACACTCCGCAGCATCTTAATCAATATTCCTTCCAAAAACACATTGAAACCTGAACTATTCACCCATATGCGTTGCCTTGTTGCCTGCCTTGTGGGTGCCTCTACCTGGTCCGGAGCTACTATGCACTACAGCCCCAGTGACTGCCCTGTGGCTGCCGAAAAGCTGTTGACTTTCACTGGGAGTGATTGCAAATGAGCTGGTAGGAAGTCATTGGGCAGTACAGAACTTTGAGGGTCAGCTTCGGACTGCACCCCCTCAGCATGGGCAGCAGCAAGCTGGATTGTTTGTCTGAAAGGCCCCCTCCCCACCCCCACTCCTCCTCATTATTGCACAAATAAAGGCTGCAAATCTTTAACAGACGTATTGCACAAACCATGGCTTTCACACTGACTGTTGGTAACCTGAAAACATCTGATTGAATAACAGCTGTACATGACTGACTCTCTAAAGGTTACATTTTCTTTATTGTTAGATTTTAATTCATGGCATTTGAGCCATGTGGCAGAACACAGAGCAACAGGGAGAATATTCACTTATTAATTTCAAGAAAACAAGCCTCAGACGTGGTAGTTTGTCTGTTGGAGTACAAATAGAAAGCGGGGAAATTAATATGACCTTTCTAACTAATTGTTTTTAAAGTAGTAGGTAAAGTGACTCTTCTCCAAGTGGGTTAACTTCAGGACCAGAGTGTGAGCAGATGCATGAAATGCAAGGCTTGCTAACTGATTGTGAATGTACAACAAGGTTTAGTAGTTTGTGTCTGTCAATTACATCACCAGACGACCATATGGCCAGTGATCTTTTTTAAAAAAACACCCGTTACTGCATATGTCTCCTGCATTTATAATAGATGCAGTTACATGTTTATTAGACACTATTAGAAAGCTAATGTTACAGCTCCATTCATGGTTATAGTTTTGTATCGTGTTACATGGAGTGAAGCATCCATCTTTCAGCTGCTGCTTTAGTAATTGTAAGCTTCCAGAGGATTAGTCTTGTGCTGTAGACTTGAGAGGAGTGAGCAGATCCTGTCAGCATGCTAAAGCCTGCTGCAGCGGTACAGCCTTTAGGTAACCAATTGGAAGAGGACAGCACACCAGTAACCTTCAGTACCACACTGGGAAGATAACATTATTTGCTGCATACTATCAAAATAGCTATAGTAGCACTTGTATACTTTAATTTAATTTAACAAGATCTGAACTGTGTGTTAAGCTTGGGTAATACGAAGGGTATTAGGAATCAATTTTTAGTTTGACTTATAAAGCGTCAGCTATGGTTCGGTTGGTAGCATAGGTGCTTCTGCATTACAATGTTCCAGGTTCAAATCCCACTTCAGGGCTAGTACACAGAAACGAAGGATGCCAATGCAGTGTTAAGGAAGTATTGCACCGTTAGAAGTACCAGCTGGAATGTTATGGCCATTCACGTTGGCGAGATTTTCCCATCCCACTGTAGTGAACAGAGATTTGGCTGGGTGCCAAATTCTCTGACCTTGCTGCAGCAGGAGGGTGGCGTGAATAGCTAGTAAGGTTGCGCCCACCATCTTTTGGTTGAGATGTCAAACCCGAGGTCCCATCTGCCTGATCTGTAGCATTATGGCATGATTTTGAAGAAGAACAGGGGAGTTATCCCCAGTGTCCTAGCAAATGTCTATTCCTGAATCTGCACACAAAAAGAAACGGATTATCTGGTCATTGTTACATTTCTATTTGGGGGAGTACAAATCAGCTGCTGTACTTCTGATATTAAAACAGTGACTATATTTCAAAAAGTACCTCATCGAATGCAAAGCAGTGACCACCAATATCTGATGCTCATGTAAAATGCCATTTAAATGCACGATTTTCTTTCCTGAAATCTAGTTTTAAAATGTTGACAATTCAATTTTTGTTTTTGGTTGAGAAAAAGATTTCTCAAATGCAGGTAATTTTATTCTACAATAAAGGTGTGGAGTAAATTCCACTTTTTGATTTGCATTAAACAAGTCTTTCAAGAACCAAAATTTTACAAAACAAGTACAGCTCATCTGAACATTTAATTCCAATCTTGGGTAGACACAGAGATTTAAACTTCCAGTTGCTGGTTGAAAGAATGAATGACACCATAAGATTTTACATTTTAAAACTTTTACCAAAAGATGAAAAAAAAACTCAACACTATTTCCTTTTAGTGGGCAAAAAATATACTTTAAAATATGTTTTTCTTTTATACTTATCACATATAGCAATCCCATAGGGTGGGACCTTGAGCCCTCTCTTGCTGTCCGCAAGATTACTTGTAAAGACTTGTTATTCAGCTGGCCTACACTACACTGCCTGTATTGATCCTTTGACACTCTTGATTACCTGTTAGTGTCAGGCTCTCGTCACTCCACCGATATATTCTGTGCCTGCACACCTCACTCCACTTCACCTGATGAAGGAGCAGTGCTCCAAAAGCTTGTGAATCCAAATAAACCTGTTGGACTATAACCTGGTGTGGTGTGACCTTTCATCTTGCCCACCCCAGTCCAACACCGGCATCTTCACATCATGAATCCAATATGACTCTTCTTCAGAATTTAAACTCAGTCCCATTATCCAAATTTCCTATTTTTAATTTTTTGCGCTCACAATTGTGTTTTTATTTATTTTCTCCAGTTTTTCAATTTACTCACTTTGCCTCGCCCACCCACCCCCTCACTCCGCCGCCAAATGCCAGAGATAATTCCCCTAATCATGGTGATGAAACTAACAACTTCTGTCGCTTCACCTAAACAATTGCCTCTTGAATGTGTATACGTAAATAACCATCAGTGGGTTTTTGATCATTCTAGACATGCATTTTTCTGCCCTTCCCTCCCCACCCCAAGCATTTCCCCACCCACCTGCCTCTGCTCCCCCACCCCTTCTGATCACCCTTCACCTAGTCCAGACCTGGAAACAATGAACCTGGATAAAATTGGCTGATTTAGCACATAGTGTGGATTGTTTGTAAAGTTTTACAGGTATGTTAGGTGCCACCCCAGGCAATGCATATGCTGATTAAACCGTTATCACAGTTTTTCTGACATTGACGTTAATTTCTTTGTATTTGTGATGTATTTACCTGATATTAATGCTCTATTACCACCCCCTCTACACATGCGCGTAGTTATGATGATTTGGATAATCATTTTGAACATTTTTAAAATGTTGGCGGTTGTTATCGTGGAATAAGAAATTATTGGAATCCTAGGAATTTGAATATGCTGTTAGAATGTGCTGGCCTTGAACAGACCTGCTGTCTGATCAGTGGGAATCTTAAGAGTGAAGTGTCAGCCATCTACTAATGTGGTAAGAAAGAATGTTCCAGTGGTAAATTCTGATGGATAGGGGTCCTTAAATTACTTAAAGAATGAGGTGTATCGAATGTTTTGATCAGGTTAATGCCCCGCATCCAGCATAAAAGATACTGACAAGGAAGATAACTAATTTTAGATAGTGATACAATTTCTGAGCACAATCAAGGAATACAGGCTTTTACCATGTGTAAATATTTTGGCTTGTGAAAAATAGGAGTTCTGTCACAATTCAGATCACAAGTAATTTTTGTGTAGTTTCATATAAAACTGTGAGACCTCCTTTCAAATTGTAGTGCTGCAGACTTAGTTGTCTGATGGTTGTTAAAATCCTAATTTTGTAAGTGTGACCAAAAATTGCATGGTGACTACCTGATGCAGTCACATGTGGTTTTCATAATACTAGTTAACTTTGATATGTTAATACTTTTGGAAGAGCCATTAATGCCAACCCGATCAGAAATTGTTCCAGCTACATCTTTGCATGGGTATTCAGTCTGTTGAATACCAACTTGTCACCTTGGGTAGCTGGAGGTGGATGGACTGGGAGATCAATTTGGTGTTTATAAACTATACTGTGACTAGCCACTGCATTTGTTTGTTTAGAACACAGTTTGCTTTCCTGGTAACTCGATCTTCAAAGTATAAGATCACGGTGAAGTCTTTGAGGTAACTGAGGAGAGAGGTCGCTGACACCTTTTGAAGTCCTTGCAAATGGATAGTTCTACAGTTGATAGTTCTACAGCATTGATTCTGAAGGATAACTTGGACAATTACTTCAGCATTCCAGTCCTGTCTTTTGTTACTGCAGTATATCCCTTATGGAACTTTCTTCTGGGAACTCCAGGGCCTCGTGCAAGAATTGTGGTGCAATAAGTTATGTATTATTAGTGCAGCTAGAGAAATATGGAGAAGAAATTGGTTGTTGTTTCTCCTGTTCTTTGTAGGCCGAGCCCTTTAGAACCCATCAGACACTTTGACCAATAGATTATCAATAAATTTAATCAGGTACCCCACAATACTGAAATGGTCAAATCATTGCAGACATAAGTTTGTAGCAATGCAAACTAATCCAACTTTATTAAGGAACAAGTAACGGTAAGACTTTGATACTAACAATACTATTCCTAATTCTGCCCAATCCCCTTAGTTATTATAATATTTCTCAGCGTCTCTTGTAACTTTAGTTGGGTTTGAGAAGTCGTGGTTCTCTTTCTCTCTCTCCGGACAGTCTCTCAGTCTTTGCCTTTGCCACGTTGATTGTTTCATCTTCATCTCCAGAACATCCTAGAGATTGATCTCCAGGTAAGCCCTATTTTTATACCTTTATGGATGGTTTCTGACCTTTTGAGAGTTCTGGCCAATCAGGGGGACTCACTTAATGGTTTGAAATACTGTCAATCGTTTGGATGGCTTGCTGTTGTTTGTTTCTTTGTGTAGAAGGGCCTGGCTGCCTTGCTATCTGCTTTCTGGTTGAAAATATGCATTCCTCCTTTGTTTGGTTGATACATTGCTGGGGATATGTCTGTCCAGAATAACTGTGGATGAGCTGTGTCCTTTTACACTAATGTTAATGTCATTAGTCATTGTCTGCTATATTTGCACTGTGTCCAGTTTCTGGGTTTCCAATTTGAGAGCTTTACTTGATCAATGTGTCTCATATTATAAAATCCTTACAGTGCAGAAGAAGGCCATTTGGCCCATTGAGTCTGCAGCAGCAATAATCCCACCCACTCCCGATCCCCATAACCCTGCGTATTCACCTTGCTGATTCCCCCGATGCTAAGGGACAATTTAGCATGGCCAATTCACCCAACCTACGTATCTTTGGACTATAGGAGGAAACCAGAGCTTGTGCTACCAGATAAACCTATTGGATTTTAACCTGGTGTTGTGAAACTTCTTACTCTTCAGAGTCATACAGACTCAAGGCGTTAACTCTGTTTCTCTCTCCACGGCTGCTGCCAGACCTGCTGAGTCTCTCCAGCATTTTCTGCTTTTATTTCAGATTTTTCAGCAACCGCAATATTTTCCATTTGTTATTGAAGAAGCCAATTTGGGTCACAATCTCTTACCTACCATAGAAATGCATTAGCTGTTTAATTCAAAGGGAGTGACTTCCAAATGTGCAGAGAACTGCTGCCTCCAGTTGGTTTCAGGTCTCTAATAAGCCAACCCGAGGTCCTTGGAGTCACACCAAAGCAAAATACTGTGGATGCTGGAAATCTAAAATACAAACAGTAAATGCTGGAAATACTCACCAGGTTAGGTAAACTTTGTGGAGGGAGAGACAAAATTCACATTTCAGCTCTGTTACCTTTCATCTGAGTAGTTGTTAGGAAAGGTGCTATTGAATTGATTTGATTTATTGTCACATGTATTAGTATACAGTGAAAAGTATTGTTTTTTGCATGCTATACAGAAAAAAATACCATTCACGGTGCAGAATGTAGAGTTATGATCCTAGCTAGGGTGTAGAGAAAGATCAACTTAGTGTAAGGTAGGTCCATTCAAAATTCTGATGGCAGTAGGGAAGAAGTTGTTCTTGAGTCGATTGGTAAGTGTTATCAAACTTTTCTATCTTTTTCCTGACAGAAGAAGGTGCAAGAGAGTATGTCCGGTGTGTTTGGAGTACTTAATTATGCTGGCTGCTTTTCCGAGGCAGCGGGAAGTGTAGACAGAATTGCTGGATGGGAGGCTGGTTTGAGTGATGGACTGGGCTACATTCACAACCTTTTGTAGTTTCTTGCAGTCTTGGGCAGAGCAGGAGCCTTATCAAGCTGCAATATAACCGGAAAGAATGCTTTCTATGGTGCATCTGTAAAAGTTGGTGAGAGTCATAGTGAACATATCACATTTCCTTAGTCTTCTAAGAACGTAGAGGCGTTTCTATCCCTACATATTTTGTTACTGGAGAGTAATTTAAAAATGACTCATTTAAGGAACATGGATGTCATGGCTAGGCCGGCATTATTGCCCATCCCTAGTTGCCCTTCGAAAGGTGGTAGTGAGCTGCCTTCTTTAGCCACTGCAGTTTCGAAAGTGTAGGTACACCCACAGTGCTGTTAGAGAAGGAATTCCAGGATTTTGACCCAGTGACAGTGGAGGCACAGCAATATACTCCCAAGTTAGGATGTAGGTTACTTGGAGGGGAACCTGTAGGTGGTGGTGTTTCCAGATATTTGCTGCTCTTGTCCTTCCCGCTGGTAGAGGCCATAGGTTTGGAATGTGCTGCCTAAGGAACCTTGGTGAGTTCTTGCAGTGCATCTTGTAGATGGTTCGCATTGCTGCCACTGTTCACCGGAGATGGAGGGAGTGAATGTCTTTTGTGGAACGGATGCCAATCAAGTGGGCTGTTTTGTCCAGGACAGTGTCAATCTTTGTGAGTGTTGTTAGAGCTGCACTCATCCAGGCAAGTGGAGAGTATTCCATTACACACCTAATCTATGCCTTGGATAGGCTTTGGGGAGTCAGGAGATGAGTTATTCTCTGCAGGATTCCTAGCCTTTGATGTGCTCTGATGGCCATACTATTTATATGGCTAATCCAGTTCAGTTTCTGGTTAAGGATAACCCACAGGATGTTGATAGTAGACGATTCAGCATTGGTAATGCCATTGAATGTCAAGGAGTGGTGGTTAGATCCTCTATTGTTGGAGATGGTCATTGCCTGGTACTTGTGTGGCATGAATTTTCCTTGCTACTTTTTAGCCCAAGCCTGGATATTGTTCAGGTCCTGCTGCATTTAGACGTGACTCCTCACATACTTCTTCAGGAGTCACAAATGATAATGAACATTGTGCAATCATCGACGAACATTCCCATTTCTGACTTAATGATGGAAGGAAGCTCATTGAAACAGTATAAGATGGTTGGGCCTGGACACTAACCCTGAGGAACTCTGCAGTGATGTCCTATGGTTGAGATGATTGACCTGAACCACTACAACTATCTTCCTTTGTGCCAGGTATGACCACAACCAAGGGAGGGTTTTGTCTCTGATTCCCATTTACTCTAGTTTTGCTCAGGCTCCTTGATGCTACACTCAATCAAATGCTGCCTGGATGTCAAGGACAGTCACTTTCACCTCAACTCTGGCGTTCAGCTCTTCAACCAAGGCTGTAATGAGGGCAGGAGCTGAGTGACTCTGGCGGAATCCAAAACTGGTTGTAATTAATAACAATGATTATTGCACTTACTCAGCAATAACCATGAGCTAGATTATTGCTGAGTAAATGACACTTGATAGCACTGTGGATGATCCCTTCCATCACTTTACCGAGGATCGAGAGTGGACCGATGGAATGGTAATTGGCTGGGTTGGATTTGTTCTGTTTCTTATGTAGGCTTCATGCTTGGGCAGTTTTCCACATTGCTGGGTCAATGCCAGTGTTGTAGCTCTAACGGAACAGTTTGGTTGGGGCACAAAAACATTTCTTTAAAAAGTTCAAATGTCTATTTACTCTTTAATAAGGCATTTTCTTTGAGTCAAAGAACAAATGAGTAGCTGCTAATCCCGAGAGAAGAAAATGATGGCCGAAATTTTCCAGCCTTTGCCACCAATGGGTTCATCCAGTCCCACTGGTGGCAACCTCACCCTGTGTGTTCCATCTTTAGGCCCTATTTTACCATTTTGATTCTAAATGCTGGGTGGACTTGAAACTGGGCGTGTTTTAGGTCTGACTTTTAGACCCATTCTCAGGTGTCCCCAGACACACTTTGCCTAAAAAAAATCAGCGGTTCCAAATCGTTCTGCAGAAGCCTGTGGGCAGAGCTTAAGCACCCGAAACCCTGCAGCTCCGATCGGCACCTCCAACTGCGCATGTGCAGAAAAGAACATGATAGAATGCTCTCCCCTGCTGCACAGTCACATCCCCCTTCTCTCCCCACTGCCCGGACCGATCACGGACCCCTCCCCCCCTTTCCCCCTACTGATCTCAGGCAGAGTGGCAGAATACCCTCCCCTTCTTTCTCACTGATCTCAGGCAGAGTGGCAGTGGACCGCCCCCCTGCCCCCCCCCCACCTTTGCCCCCCACTGACCTCAGGCAGAGTGGCAGTGGAGCCCTCTTCTCCTCTCACCCCAATCGATCTCAAGCAGAGAGCCATTAGCTCTTACCTCCACACTAACTGTAGTGCCTGAATCGGACTTTTGTGGAGTATGCCTGTTTCGCACCAATTCTGGATGGGCGAAAGCGGTTGTAAAGGGGGAAGTGCCAGTAAGGTTGGACATGCAGCCCATTAAATCAATTTAAATGCATGCAAATGCGGATTGCACTACTCGCCTCATGCCCGATTTTACCAAGTTTTCGCACCCGAAAATGAGCACAACACGATGGTAAAATTGGGTACTGTCTCTATCCTGGGTGGAATTTTCTCATAGTTTGAGAATGGAAGTGTGAATTCAGGTGGGAAAAGCAGAATGTAGCCTGCTGGCTGCATTATTGGCCTTTCCTGCCACTGTTTTAGGCACTCAAGACAATAAAAAAATGTAAGGGCAGGTCCCACAATGTCATCCCAGTGGCAACTCTGGTGCCTCCCAGATAGTGATGTTAAAGAAGATGAAAAGAGATCCCATCAGCACCACCACGGATTCCCACCCCACCTGGCCATGATATGGGCCCCAGCTACCTGCCCTCCCTCCTTCCCCAAGGACACAGAATTCTGGCACCTATCCCATGGACCCCGCCTGGCACTGCTCCCAGGCACTGTCCTCTGACACAACTCAGGCCAGGAGCACTGCCAGTGCATGCCTGGGTGAGACCTTCTCCCTACCCAGGGCTGTACTTACCTGTGCTCCCTTGCTGAGTTTTGTTCATCAGTTCCCCATTCTTAAAAACCACAGTCGTGATGTCATGCCACTGGGGGCGGGGTGGTGGGGGGGGTGCAGGAAACGGGGGGAGAAGTGGATGGATGGGCTTTTCAATGTGGGGCGACATTACAGCGGGCAAACCCACTAATCATGTTAGAATATATTGAAATGAAGCTCCTGTCATAGCATAGCAAAAACTCAGCAATGTCACTGCCGGGGATAGGGACAATAGAGCAGGGAAATCCCGTTGGGATAAAAGCCATTTTCAGATTCCCCTTCGATTCGCCGCCTCTTCCACCATTCCTGCCCACTGGGTGGAAAACCCCCCCAATCCCCCCCACCCCCCACACCCCCACCCCCACAGTGTGCATTTTGGATGAATCTATCTGTGGCAGTCATTACTTCATTTCCAGCCCTTTGTAATATATTTTCCTTAGACAGTGATGAGTTTGGATAGGTGTCTGAGCTAGGAATTGTGTCTCTCTTCACTCTTCCTTGTGGACTCATCTTGGAAGGTGGCCTTGCATTTTTAAAATAGTTTACTCTGTCCCAGTTCAATTTGCAGCATTTGGATTGTGACGTAGCAGCCATCTTTAGTCAGTGTCTTTTCTTTAAAAACTCACTTTTAAGTATCTCAGTATATCTTTAGTTAATTGAGGAAATTACAGATTGATCTCAGCCACAATTTCTGTCATCTCAGCACTTTTAGTGAGCTGTTTTGAAAGGGTGATACAGTGGCACAGTTGTTAGTTCTGCTGCCTCACAGCACCAGGACCCAGGTTCAATTCCCGCGTTGGGTCACTGCCTGTGCAAAGTTTGCACATTTTCTCCATGTTTGCGTAATCTGCATATTGATTGGTCGACCCATGTTGGACGCGGTGGGCTTGAGGAGGAGTTCTTGGAATGCTGCCGGGATAGTTTCCTCGAACAGTGTGTGTTGGAGCCGACAAGGGAGCGAGCTATCTTAGATCTGGTGCTATGTAATGAGACGGGTAGAATTAGGGAACTTGCGGTGAAGGATCCTCTTGGGGAGAGTGATCATTGTATGGTGGAGTTTCTGGTGCAGATGGAGGAGGAGAAAGTGGGTTCCCAGACACGCGTCCTTTGTTTGAACAGAGGGGAGTACGGTAGGATGAGAGAAGAATTGGCGAATGTGGACTGGGGGAGCGCGTTGGAAGGTAGGTCTGCTGAGGAGCAGTGGAGGATCTTTAAGGAGATCTTTCTTGGTGCTCAGCGGAAATTTATTCCGATGGTCAAAAAGGACCGTAGGAGGAGAGGTAATAAGCCGTGGATAACGAAGGAGGTGAAGGAAAGTGTTAAATTAAAAGCGGAGGCGTTTAGAGTAGCTAAGAGTAGTGGGTGAGAAGAGGATTGGGAGAGGTTTAAACGTCAACAAAGATTGACAAAGAAGTTGATAAAGGAGGGTAGGAGAAACTATGAAGCTGGGCTAGCGCTTAATATAAAAAAGGATAGCAAGAGTTTTTATAAATATATAAAAAGGAAGAGGCTGGCTAGGGTGAACGTTGGTCCCATAGAGGATGAGAAGGGGCACTTAGTGGTAGGGGATGTGGATATGGCGGAGGTCTTGAATAACTTTTTTGTTTCGGTCTTCACGGAGGAGGACGTGAATAATTTGCCGGATGTTAGAGATGGAAAGGTGGTAGGACTGGAGGGTCTCGATGACATTACTGTTACTAGAGAGGTGGTGCTTGACAGACTGGAGGGGCTGATTGTGGACAAGTCCCCAGGACTGGATGGAATGTATCCAAGGGTCCTGAAAGAAATGGCGGAGGTGATAATGGATGCCTTGGTGGTTATTTTCCAGACGTCGCTGGATTCCGGGGAAGTGCCGGAAGATTGGAAAACGGCTAATGTTACGCCGTTGTTTAAGAAGGGTGCCAGGCAAAAGGCGGGGAATTATAGGCCTGTTAGTTTAACGTCTGTTGTAGGTAAAATGTTAGAATCCGTCATCAAAGAGGAAATAGCGAGGCATCTTGAGGG
This sequence comes from Carcharhinus amblyrhynchos, assembly GCF_965287045.1. Classification (NCBI taxonomy): domain Eukaryota; kingdom Metazoa; phylum Chordata; class Chondrichthyes; order Carcharhiniformes; family Carcharhinidae; genus Carcharhinus; species Carcharhinus amblyrhynchos. The sequence goes on along the minus strand of NC_137329.1, from coordinate 96,817,084 downwards.
GAACTGCTTGATAGAGCAGACGCAGCACGGTTTCGTTAAAAGGAAGTCGTGTCTGACAAATTTACTGGAGTTCTATGAGGTGAGGCCGCAGCTGGAGTACTGTGTGCAGTTTTGGGCGCCGCACCTGCGCAAAGATATTTTGGCCTTGGAGGGAGTGCAGAGGAGGTTTACTAGGCTGATACCAGAGTTGAGGGGGTTGAGCTATGAGGAGAGGCTGAATAAACTAGGCTTGTACTTGTTGGAGTTTAGAAGAATGAGGGGGGATCTCATTGAGACGTATAAAATGATGAATGGGATGGATAGGATAGAGGTGGAGAGACTCTTCCCGCTCAAAAAAGACAGTAGGACTAGGGGGCACAGCCTCAAGATAAAGGGGGGGGCGGTTTAGAACGGAGTTGAGGAGGAACTTCTTCACTCAAAGGGTGGTGAATCTCTGGAATTCTCTGCCCATTGAAGTGGTGGAGGCTGCCTCGCTAAATATTTTTAAGACGCGGGTTGATGGGTTTTTGATAAGAGAGGGGATTAAGGGTTATGGGGAGAGGGCGGGAAGGTGGAACTGAGCCACGACAGATCAGCCATGATCTTATTGAATGGCGGGGCAGGCTCGAAGGGCTAGATGGCCTACTCCTGCTCCTATTTCTTATGTTCTTATGTCTAGGGCGGTGGATAGAGGAGAGCCGGTGGATGTGGTCTTTCTGGATTTTCAGAAGGTGTTTGACAAGGTACCTCCCAAGAGGTTATTGCAGAAGGTCAGGGGGCATGGAGTTGGGGGTAGGGTGTTAGTGTGGATAGAGGACTGGTTGTCAAATAGGAGGCAGAGAGTGGGGGTCAATGGGTGCTATTCAGATTGGCGGATGGTGACTAGTGGAGTGCCCCAGGGGTCGGTGCTGGGGCCTCAGCTATTTACCATTTATATAGATGATCTGGAGGAGCGAACCGAGTGTAGGGTGTCGAAATTTGCTGATGACACCAAAATTGGTGGAAAGGCAAATTGTGCGGAGGGTGGGGAGAGTCTACAGAAGGATCTAGATAGGCTGGGCAAATGGGCCAGGAAATGGCAAATGGAATTTAATGTTGGCAAGTGCGAGGTGGTCCACTTTGGTAGGAATAATGGTAGGAAGGATTATTACTTACGTGGAGAAAAACTGCAGCAGGTGACGGTGCAGAGGGACCTCGGGGTCCTTGTGCATGAGTCGCAAAAACCCAGCTTGCAGATGCAGCAGGTGGTCAGGAAGGCGAATGGGGTGCTGGCCTTCATCGCGAGGGGGATTGAATATAAAAGTAGGGAGGTCTTGCTGCGGCTGTATAGGGCATTGGTGAGGCCGCAGCTGGAGTACTGTGTGCAGTTTTGGGCGCCGTACTTATGCAAAGATATTTTAGCCTTGGAGGGAGTGCAGAGGAGGTTTACTAGGCTGATGCCGGAGTTGAGGGGGTTGAGCTATGAGGAGAGGCTGAATAGATTAGGCTTGTACTCGTTAGAGTTTAGAAGAATGAGGGGAGATCTCATTGAGACGTACAAGATGATGAATGGGATGGATAGGATAGAGGTGGAGAGACTCTTCCCGCTCAGAAAGGATAGTAGGACTAGGGGGCATAGCCTCAAGATAAAGGGGGGTGCGGTTTAGAACGGAGTTGAGGAGGAACTTCTTCACTCAAAGGGTGGTGAATCTCTGGAATTCTCTGCCCGTTGAAGTGGTGGAGGCTACCTCGCTAAATATTTTTAAGACGCGGGTTGATGGGTTTTTGATGAGAGAGGGGATTAAGGGTTATGGGGAGAGGGCGGGAATGTGGAACTGAGCCACGACAGATCAGCCATGATCTTATTGAATGGCGGGGCAGGCTCGAGGGGCTAGTTGGCCTACTCCTGCTCCTATTTCTTATGTTCTTATGTTCTTCCTCCAGATGCTCCAGTTTCCTCCCATAGTCCGAAAGACGTGCTGGTTAGGTGCATTGGCCATGCTAAATTCTCCTCCAGTTTCCCCCCATAGTCCAAAAGACGTGCTGGTTAGGTACATTGGCCTTGCTAAATTCTCCTCCAGTTTCCTCCCATAGTCCGAAAGACGTGCTGGTTAGGTGCATTGGCCATGCTAAATTCTCTTTCAGTGTACCCGAACAGGCACTGGAGTGTGGCAACAAGGAGGTTTTCATAGTAACTTTATTGCAACATTAATGTAAGCCTACTTGTGACACTAAAAAGTAAAGTTAGAAGTATATAGCTTGTTTGATAACATTTCTCTCAATTTTGTGGGCTATGAGAGAGAACTTGCATCCTATTCAGTAAGTTACACCTAGTTCATTGAGCCTGTCAATATATTTATGTTACTGAAACCTCTCTCCACCTAACCACCTTGCTATCTTTTAAACCTTAAAACCTCATTAATCAAGTCATTAGCCAAGATCTCCTTTGTGATACAGGATTAGACTTCATCCGTTGACACTCATGTGAAACAGCTTGATATGTTTTATGAAAATAAAGGTGCTATACAAATGTAAATTATTGTTGTTCCACACAATTAAAGTCTTGTTGTTATGAAACAAGTCAACAGACTGCAGGGATCAGAACCGATAAGATGATTGTGAAGACGTCTGCCTTAACAAGCACACTTTAAAAATAAAAAACTTCACTCAACCATTCTCGAGACACAATCAAACCCAAAAGAATGTATAAAATGCCAACTGTTTCACGATAGTACCTTTGTTGGAGGGGAGGCAGAGGTGCCAGTGACTGTTCTAATCAAAAGTAACCTCAGACAAATTAAAAAAGACTAAATTAAACAGAAGGTGACTGGAGAGTCAGACAGTGGTGATTTAATCTTCAAATTTGGACCTCAAAGGAGTTAATTTATTGCACAAAGTGAACACCAGCTTTGTACTTGGAAGTCAACAACAAAGGTGCAGGATATTAATCGGTCTTTCTGCTAATGCTTTTCTGACTTGTTGAAACAGGATGTGTTCTGCAACCTCTACCTCCTCCCCACCCCAAAGAAGCTATTGTTATTTGAATTAAATCAAAGAGTTCCCTAGTCTGTCACCTGCTGCTTTGTGATGTTATCAAAGTAACTATACATATTGATTACATACGTTGGGAAGAAAACGTAGTCTGTGAGATGTTGGAGGCACTAAACAATGCAGAACATGCTATCAAAGAGAATAAAAAAGAATGAGTAACCCCCTTCAATGCTACATACATCCTGCTTTAGAAAATTGAAAACTGAGGTTAAAATTGAACATTGCCATTGAACACTGCATGGGTGTTTTAAAATTGGTTTTAACAATTACAACAATAACTTTTATTTAAATAGTACCTTTAGCAGAGTAAAACATCCCAAGGCATTTCACAGGAACCAGGAACATAATCAAACCAAATGCTTGATGCTGAAACACATGAGGAAATATTAAGGCAGGGCCAAAAAAATTGATCATTGGTAGATTTTTAAGAGGTGTCTTAAAGGAGGAAAGAGAGGCAGAGAATTTCAGGGAGGGAATTTACATAAGAACATAAGAAATAGGAGCAGGAGTAGGCCATCTGGCCCTTCGAGCCTGCCCCGCCATTCAATAAGATCATGGCTGATCTGTCGTGACTCAGTTCCACATTCCCGCCCTCTCCCCATAACCCTTAATCCCCCCTGTTATCAAAAACCCATCAACCCGCGTCTTAAAAATATTTAGCGAGGTAGCCTCCACCACTTCAACGGGCAGAGAATTCCAGAGATTCACCACCCTCTGAGTGAAGAAGTTCCTCCTCAACTCCGTTCTAAACCGCCCCCCCCTTTATCTTGAGGCTGTGCCCCCTAGTCCTACTGTCCTTTCTGAGCGGGAAGAGTCTCTGCACCTCTATCCTATCCATCCCATTCATCATCTTATACGTCTCAATGCAATCTCCCCTCATTCTTCTAAACTCTAACGAGTACAAGCCTAGTTTATTCAGCCTCTCCTCATAGCTCAACCCCCTCAACTCTGGCATCAGCCTAGTAAACCTCCTCTGCACTCTCTCCAAGGCCAAAATATCCTTGCGTAAGTACGGCGCCCAAAACTGCACACAGTACTCCAGCTGCGGCCTCACCAATGCCCTATATAGCTGCAGCAAGACCTCCCTACTTTTATATTCAATACCCCTCACTATGAAGGCCAGCATCCCATTCGCCTTCCTGACCACCTGCTGCACCTGCAAGCTGGGTTTTTGCGACTCATGCACAAGGACCCCAAAGCCTAGCATCTTGACAGGTGAAGGCATGTGCATTTCTGGTGGAGTGATTAGAATAGTGGCTGGTCAAGAGGCCTGGATTTGATGTAGACAACTATTTTAGAGGATTATGGGTGGAAGAGATCACAGAAATAGGGAGACCCTGGAGGTATTTGGAAATAAGGATGTGACTTTTATTCAGGACCTAGCAAGGTTGGGATCTTATGTAGGTCAGCAGCAGGCACAGGGGTGGCCTGGTGCCAGCTAAGACATGGGCGGCAGAATTCTGAATAACCTCAAGTTTATAGAGGGGAGAATGTGGGAGGCCAGATAAGATTATGGTGGAATAGTCATGTTTAGAGGTAACAAAGGCATGAATGGGGGTTTCAGCAGCAGATGAGCTGAGGTAGGATAGAGTCAGGCATTGTTACAGAAGTAGAAATAAATGGTTTTGGTGATGACATGAATATGTAGTCAGAAACTCATCTCCCAAAATCCAATAAATAAGGATGGATACTGGCAATGCATAGTCAGCGCCAATGTTACCATTAATATGTGCTCCAGTGGGGTCTGTAAATTTGAAGCCAAGCTTATCAAAAAGATTTACCCTATTAGAGTTCTGCCTTTGGTTACATAGAATGTGAACCTGTCAATGGTGTGATTTTTGTAGCGTACTGGAACTCTGATCGTTCCCAAAACTGGAATAATTTAGTCATCATAAGCTTTAAGAGTGTCTGTTATAGGAATGAGAGTAAGTTATGGTGAATACCACTGATAGAGTTTGTCACTCCATGTAGATATTTTCACCAACATCAATGAGAAGCAATACTGAAATGCCCACAATCCTGACAGAGCATCCCTTAAAATTACTTGTGTTTCACCATCCATTGTGGCATACAAATGTCGTACCTCATTCTCATGAAGACGCTCCCCCATGTGTTGAATCGATGAAGTCCTTTGCAAACTGATTCCATTTTGAGCACGAGTTACACTTTTTCCCTCAAGCTTATGGTTTTGTGATTTGATGGGCGCCTCTACGGTTTGGGCAAACATTTGAGGGTGTTTGACCACGATCGACGTTCCAGCATCTCTGGAAGAACATATACTGATCAGTCATTATATTTTCAGACCTAAAGTATTTTTTAAGGGCACAAAGGATAGCATCCTTTGTAAGCAGGATCCAGAAACCCGCATGGTATGTTGCCTGCCCAGTATCAGAATGAGGGACATTGTTGACCGGCTTGAAAGGATATTGGTGTGGGAGGGAGAATCCAGTTGTAATGTCCATGTTGGGACAAACAACATAGGCAAGACTAAGAAAGAAAAGCTGTATGGGTATTATCAAGCACTAGGAACTAAATTAAAGAACAAATCCTCAAGGGTTATGATCTCTGGATTCCTACCCGAGGCATGCGCCAATTGGCATAGGGATGAGAAAATTAGGGAAGTAAACGCGCGGCTGAAGGAATGGTGTGGGAAAGAGTGTTTTTTTTCATGGGGCATTGGCATCAGAATTGGAACAGGAGGGATCTGTACCTTTGGGACAGTTTTCATCTTAACTGATCTGGGACCAGTGTTCTAGCGGAAAGGATAAATAGGGTGGTCATAAGGACTTCAAACTAGCAAGTGGGGTTGTGAGGGGGTGGGGGAGGGTAAAACTATGGGAAGTATAATGATTAATGGGAAGCAAAGCAGCCAGGTTCGCATGTGGGGAGGAGTTTTCAATTACATGGTAAATTATGAAAAAGTTAAAAGGAAGGAGAACTCAGGAGATGTTACTAATAGAATAGTTAGGATTCAAAAAAAGATATAAAAACTAGCATAAGGGCACTTTACCTAAATGCTCATAGCTTTCAAAACAAGGTAAATGAGCTGACAGTGCAAATCATCGTGAATGAGTATAATTTAGTGGTCATCACAGAGACATGGTTGGAGGGTGCTCATGACTGGGACTTAAATATCCAGGGCTATCAGACTATTGGGAAGGACAGACAGGAAGGTAAGGGAGGTGGTGTAGCTCTGATATTTAAGGATGATATGGGGACAATAGTGAGAAATGATTTAGGTTTTATGGAGAAAAAGGCTGAATCTATTTGGGTGGAAATTCAAAATAGTAAGGAGAAAAAGTCACCAATAGGCATAGTCTATAGGCCAACAAATAATTACATCATGATGGGGTGAGCAATAAACAAAGAAATAACCGATGCATGTAAAAATGGTACAGCAATTATCATGGGGATTTTAATCTACATGTTGATTGGCCAAACCAGATGGATCAAGGCAGCCTTGAGGAGGAGTTCATAGAATGTATCCACAGTGGTTTCTTTGAACAGTATGTAGTGAGGGAGTAAGCTAGCCTAGGTCTGGTCCTGAGTAATGAGACAAGAATAATTAATGATCCCACAGTTAGGGATCCTTTCGGAAGGAGCGATCACAGTATGATTGAATTCAAAATACAGATTGAGGTGAGAAGATGAAATCCAATACCAGTGTCTTGTGCTTAAAAATAGGAGACTACAATGGGATGAGGGAGGAGTTGGCTAAGATAGACTGGGAGCAAAGACTTTATGGTGGGACAATTGAGAAACAGAGGAGGACTTTCAAAGCAAATTTTCACAGTGCTCAACAAAAGTATATACCAGTGAAAAAGAAGGACTGTAGGAAAAGAGATACAGTAAAAAGTCTGACAACACCAGGTTTTAGTCCAACCGATTTATTTGATAATAGACTCACAAGCTTTCGGGTTAGTCCCTTCGTCAGGTGAATGGAGAGTTCTGGCCTCAGAGCTGAGGCCAGAACTCTCCATTCACCTGACGAAGGGACTAACCCGAAAGCTTGTGAGTCTATTATCAAATAAATCGGTTGGACTAAAACCTGGTGTTGTCAGACTTTTTACTGTGTTTACGCCAGTCCAACGCCAGCATACCCACATCAGGAAAAGAGATAATCAGACATGGATATCTAAGGAGATAAAGGAATGCATCAAATTGAAAGAAAATGCTTGCAAAGTGGCACAGATTAGTGAGAAGCAAGGGGATTGAGAAATCCTTAAAGGTCAACAGAAAGTCACGAGAAAAGCAATAAAGAAAAGTATGATAGATTATGAGAGTAAACTAGCTCAGAATATAAAAACAGACAGCAAAATGTCTACAAATATATAAAACAAGAAAGAGTAGCTAAGGCAAACATTAGTCCTTTAAAGAATGAGAAGTGGGATTTAATATTGGGAAATGAGGGAATGGCTGAGGCATTGAGCAGGTATTTTGTGTTGATCTTCACAGTGAAAGACACAAATAACATGCCAAAAATTGATGACGTAGAGGCTATGGCAGGTGAGGACCTAGAAACAATCATTATCTCTAAAGAGAGTGTTCAGCAAGCTAATGGGGCTAAAGGAAGACAAGTTTCCAGGCCCTGACAGAATGTATCCCAGGGTACTAAAAGTGATAGCGGGGGTAAATAGAAAATGCATTCGTGGTGATTTACCAAAATTTGCTGGCAGATTGGAAAACAGCAAATGTGACGCCACTGTTTAAACAAGGTGGTAAACAAAAGGTGGGTAACAATAGGCCGACTAGCTTAACTTATGTAATGGGGAAAATGCTTGAATCTATCATCAAGGAAGAAATAGCCAGACATCTGGATATAAATTGTCCCATTGGTAAGACGCAGCATGGGTTCGTGAAAGACAGGTCATGTTTAAGTAATTTACTGGAATTCTTTGAGGACATTACTAGTGCAGTGGACAACTGGAAACCAGTGGAAATCTGGATTTCCAGAAGACATTTGACAAGGTGCCGCACAACAGGCTGCTGCATAAGATAAAGATGCATGGCATTATGGGTTATGTACTAGCCTGGATAGAGGATTGGTTAATTAACACAAAGCATAGAGTGGGGATAAATGGGTGTTTTTCTGGTTGGCAATCAGTGACGAGTGGCGTGCCTCAGGGATCAGTGTTGGCACTGCAATTGTTTACAATTTACATGTATGATTTGCAGGACCAAGTGTAGTGTGTCAAAGTTCACAGATGATACTAAGATGAATGATAGAGCAAAATGTGCAGAGGACACTGAAAGTCTCCAGAGGGATATAGACAGTTTAAGTGAGTGTGCAAGGGTCTGGCAGATGTAGTGCAATGTTGGTAAATGTGAGGTCATCCATTTTGGTATGAATAACAACAAAATGGACTATTACTAAATGGTAAAAAAATTGCAGCATGCTGCTATGCAGAGGGACCTGGGTATCTTTGTGCATGAATCGCAAAAAGTTAGTTTGCAGGTGCAGCAGGTCATTAAGAAAGCAAATCGAATTTTTCCTTCATTGCTAGAGAGTTAGAGTTTAAAATATGAAAGTTATTTTGCAGCTGTGTAAGGTGCTGGTGAGGCCACAGCTGGACTACTGTGTACAGTTTTGGTTTCCTTACTTGAGAAAGGATATACTGGCACTGGAGGGGTGTAGAGGAGATTCATTAGGTTGATTCTGGAGTTGAGAGAGATGGCTCATGTGAAGAGACTGAGTAAATTGGACTATATTCTTTGGAATTTAGAAGAATGAGGGGAATCTTATTGAAATGTATAAAATTATGAAGAGAATAAATAAGATAGGAACAGGAAGGTTGTTTCCACTGGCAGGTGAAACTAGAACTGGAGGCCTAGCCTCAAAATAAGAGGGAGCAGATTTAGACTGAGTTGAGGAGGAACTTCACCCAAAGAGTTGTGAATCTGTGGAATTCTCTGCCCAGTGAAGCAGTTGAGGCTACCTCACTGAATGTTTTAAAAGCAAAGACAGATAGATTTTTGAACTGTAAAGGAATTAATGATTTGGATGAGAATATAGGGGGCATGGTTAGTAAGTTTGCAGATGACACCAAGATTGGTGGCATGGTGGACAGAGAGGAATGTTATCTCCAATTGCAGCAGGATCTTGATCAATTGGGCCAATGGGCTGTCGAGTGGCAGACGGAGTTTAATTTAGACAAATGCGAGGTAATGCATTTTGGTAGATCGAACCAGGGCAGGACTTATTCAGTTAATGCTAGGGCACTGAGGAGAGTTACAGAACAAAGAGATTTAGGGGTACATATTCATAGCTCCTTGAAAGTGGAGTCACCGGTGGACAGAGTGGTGAATACGGCATTCAGCATGCTTGGTTTCATCGGTCAGAACATGGAATACAGGAGTTGGGAATTCTTGTTAAAGTTGTACAAGACATTGGTAAGGCCATACTTGAAATACTGTGTGCAATTCTGGTCAGCCTATTAGAGAAAGGATATTATTAAACAAGAAAGAGTGCAGAAAAGATTTACTAGGATACTACCAGGACTTGATGGATTGAGCTATAAGGAGAGGCTGAATAGACTGGGACTTTTTCTCTGGAACGTAGGAGGCTGAGGGGTGACTTTATAGAGATCTATAAAATAATGAGGGGCATAAGCAAGGTAGATAGTCAAAATCTTTTCCCAAACATAGGGGGCATATGTTTAAGGTGAGAGGGGCGAGATACAAAAGTGTCCAGAGGGGCAATTTTTTCACACAGAGGGTGTTGAGTGTCTGGAACAAGCTGCCAGAGGTAGTAGTGGAGGCAGGTACAATTTTATCTTTTAAAAAGCATTTAGATAGCTACATTGCAATGATGGGTATAGAGAGATATGGGCCAAATGCAGGCAATTGTGATTAGTTTGGGGGTTTTAACAAAAAAGGGCAGCATGGACAAGTACGCCAAAGAGTCTGTTTTCATGTTGTAAACCTCTATGACTCTAAGGGTTATGGTGAGTGGGTGGGTAGTGGTGCTGTGTTGATGAAAAGATCAGCCATGATCTTATTGAATGGCGGAGCAGGCTTGATGAACCAGATGCCCTACTCCTGCTCCTGGTTCTGATGTTCTTATGTTTAACAATTGTAGAGCATCTGGAGAAACTGGGGATTTCTGAAACCTAAAAGGAACCTGAAAGGAGTTCACAGAGAGGTGACATTATAGTTGTATATGATAATTAAGGATGTTGAAATTCTATGGGTTCATACACAGTTTCGTGTATTTTGTTGAGCTAGGAAATCCTACATTCTGGGATTAAAATGTTACATCTCCCTGCCTTTGATTTCAGTTAAGTTTGTTTTTCTAACTCCATAATGTGATGTAAACTTATGTCAATGGAATGGCATTTGAGACATCAGAGTTTTCAAGGTAATTAAAGGGACGTGTTGTTTTGCAAGCCCTTTCCTCCGACCATGAGTCGAGATTGCATTAGTCATTGATAAATTGAAAAACAAATTGCAAATGCATGAAATCATTTTTTGGCCGTTTGCCCATATTTGTAATTCAACAATGCCACCTTGGGTAAACATAGTATCACATCAGTCATTGCAGCAAGCGAGCCTAACATTCAGAAAATCCCTCTGTTAGCCTTTTTTTAATGAAAGCAACAACGATCTCACATAATTTGTTAGCAACATTTTCAAGGGTTAAAGTAATTTGGAATGGAACCTTGTAGTCCAAACATTAGCTTGCCAGAATTGGTTGTGTTAGAGCCAATTCATTCCAGCAAATAAATGCAAGTAATGCTCTCATAAGCTGATATTTTCCACCAGTGCCTGGTGTGCAATAAAGTTCTCCGGGACATAATGTTTCTGTAGTTCTTCCTACATTCTCCATGCCATCGCCACTGCCCCTCCCCCCACCCATCTTGCTCATATGCATCAGTTGAATTAATGTTCATAGAATCCCTACATTGCAGAAGGCAGCCATTTGACCTATCGGGTCTGCACCGACTCTCCTATCCCTGTAACCTCATTAACCTACATACCTTGGGACTCTAAGGGGCTATTTAGGATGGCCAATTCACCTAACCTGTACATCTTTGGACTTGTGGGAGGAAAGCGGGGCACCCCAAGGAAACACACGCAGGCACAGGGAGAATGTGCAAAGTCCACACAGACAGTCACCCAAGGCCAGAATTGAACTTGGATCCCGTGCTGTGAGGCAGCAGTGCTAACCATTGTGCCACCATGCTATCCCTAAAATTGTTAACTTTAGTTTTAAATATGTGAAAAAATATTTAAGACATCACAATTTTAAAAGAATGGATTTTATCATGCAATTTACTAGGAGACACTGAAAGGTTTTATCTCAGTTGCGTGTATAATTAAGTGATACTGATGTGATGACAACATTTCACTTTTTGTGACTGCTTGTCATTTATTTCAACTGGCTTCAGATTTTTGAACTGTGACATTGCAAGTATTTCAGACACTCCCTGATACAATAAATATGCTCCATTAATCTCATGGGGAATGGCTTATTTTGATCAAACTAATAAAAAGACTTGGATTCATAGGGCACCGTTCACAAACTCAGTATGCTCCATATTTTACACAGTATGACGTCTGACAACACCAGGTTTAAGTCCAACCGATTTATTTGTTAGTAAACTCGCAAGCTTTCGGTGTTTGCCCCTTCGTCAGGCGAATGGAGAGTTCTGGCCTCAGACAGAGCATATAACAGCACAGACAGTTTACAGATTACTGATTAGAATGTGAATCTTTACACCTAACAGGCTATTCAAGTCTTAAAGTGGCCAACAATGTGAGTGGAAGGAGCATTAAGCCCAGGTTAAAGAGATGTGTATTGTCTCCAGACAGTACAGTAAGTGAGGTTTAGCAAAGTTATGGGGGTTACAGATAGTGCGGAACTTGGCTAGCAGAGACTGATAGCCAAGTTCCGCACACATGAGGACGGTCTCAACACAGATCTTGGGTTCATGTCGCACTATCTGTAACCCCCATAACTTGCCTGAGTTTGCTAAACCTCACTTACTGTACTGTCAGGAGGCAATACACATCTCTTTAACCTGGGCTTAATGCTCCTTCCACTCACATTGTTGGCCACTTTAAGACTTGAATAGCAGGTTAAGTGTAAAGATTCGCATTCTAATCAATAATCTGTAAACTGTCTGTGCTTTATATGCTCTGTCTGAGACCAGAGCTCTCCATTTGCCTGACGAAGGGGCAAACACCGAAAGCTTGCGAGTTTACTATCAAATAAATCAGTTGGACTTAAACCTGGTGTTGTCAGACTTCTTACTGTGTTTACCCCAGTCCAACGCCGGCATCTCCACACTATATTTTACAGCCAGGGAAATACTTTTAAAGTTTAGTCAGTGTCATAATTTTAGGAACTGTGGCAGCCAACTTCCTACAGTAGGCTCCACAAACAGCAATGTGAGAATGACCAGACAATCTGTTTTAGCAATGTTGATTGAGGGATAAATGTTTGTCATGACATTAAGAAAAACTCCTCTGTTCTTCTTCGAAATGGTGCCATGTGCTTGTTTATGTCCACCTGAGACAGCAGACAGAGCCTTACTTTAATGCTTCATCTAAAAGTTGGCACCTCCTCAGCACTTCCTCAGTATTGCATTAAATTTTGTGCTCAAGTCTCTCGGGTGAGATTTGAACCCACAAATTTCTGCCTCAGAGCCAAGAATGCTATCCAATATTGCCATCATATCAACAATACATCATTATACACTCAATCCATGTAAATTAAGACAGCATCGAGTATTATCAACAACTTCCTCAGTGATCATTGATGGCTCATTACACAATTCCTGACCAAGAGGAAATGAATTTCAATGGGTGGAATTTTATTGGACAGTGGAGGTGGGAAAAATGTCAGACAGTCTGGGAAATTACAGAATTAAATGTTGGACTAGTAACCATCTCCCTCTGCTTTTGCTGGGAGCAGGTTTACACTGCTATTGGTGAATTACATTGCTAATTATAGCATCTACAAAACCAATAGAGAGTTATCTTATGGAATGCAGTGACTTTTTCCCAAAGCTGCAAAGGTTACATACCATGTCAACATCCTGGAAGGGTAAGGAAGGCAAATGCACAGCAGAAAAGCATTTTCACACCAAGTTGCCATCATTGCAGCTATATAAGAGGAAATAGGTAGTAAATGGGCCCATAATAAATGACAAGCATTAACATGAACAACTCCTTGTTTTGGATAATTTGCTGTAAATGTGACTTGTTACTGCCCTCAGGCCTGTTGGAGAGGAAAGGTGTCTCATTATATAGGGTCATGGGTTCCATGTGCCCTGACCTAAGGTGTTCCACTGAGGAGGAACTGCAGCACTCTGCAGCTCAGCATCGATAGTGACAGAGCTATCAAACTCCACAGGACCAGCAGTGTAGTATGCACAAAAGGAACCTGAGTGCAAGCTGATAGGTTGAGCATTGTGCACAGGATCTACAGACCAGGGATCACCTCCACACCTCAAATTCTCAGAACAGCAGTGCTTCTTGGCTGCATCTATTGTGTCATGTAGTCATTGACCTGAAAGTCCTGATTGAGGACACCTAATGCAATTAGGAGCAAAAGGACACCCATTGCCTGTGGTAGTGAAGTTGAGGGTTATCTTGAACATTTACGCATTCAGCTCAGTTCATGGCTGAGCTGCAGATGTCTGTCAAGTTTCAGTGAACTGTCCACAGATGTATTAGCCTGGTAATGGATCCCTTGTGTCAGAGATCTTCCCAGTCCATCAATTTTGATTTGGCCAGTCAAGTCAGAAGGGCTATTAACTTTGTCTTAATGGCTAGTTTTCCTCCGTGGTGTCATCGACTGCAAATGGTGATTCACAACCTGGCACTTCAGAGGAGTGGAGCTGTTACTAGAAAATGTTTTACTATAAAATGCATACAGTGCAGAAGGAGGCCATTTGGTCTATTGAGTCTGCACCAACTCTCCAAAACAGCATCTTACGCTGGTCCAACCCATCCTCCCCGTCCTCCCATCCTCCCCGTCCTTCCATCCCCCCATTCCCCCTCCCCCATCCCTGTAACCCTGCACATTTACCATGGCTAATCCCCCCAACTTATCTTTGGATACTCAGAGACAATTTAGTATGGCCAATCCACCTAACCACCGCAGCTTTGGAGTGTGGGAGGAAACCAGAGCACACTGAGAAACCCCACGCAGACATGGGGTGAATGTGTCAGCTCCACACAGACAGTCACCCAAAGCTAGGATCCAATCTGGGTCCCTAGCGGTGTGAGGCAGCAGTGCTAACCATTCTGCCGCCCACGTTTTGAACAGATATGCTTCTTCAGAAGAATGAAGAGCAGGATGTGCCAGTAGAGCTTGAGTATTCAGAGTGCCTACGAACCATCGTGGAGTTGACCTGCATGCCAGTGAGGCCCAAGAGGCACACTCATCTTAGTAGTAGTGGAGAGATCCTTTTCTAGCTGGAGGTCTGTCACTAGTGATGTGCCGCAAGGCTCAGTACTGGGACCTCTTCTCTTTGTAGTGTATATAAATGATTTGGAAGAGGGAATAGGTGGTGTGATCAGCAAATTTGCTGATGACACCAAGATGGCTGGATTGGCAGGCAGTGAGGAGCAGTGTCTGGCAATACAACGGGATATTGATAGGCTGGTATATTGGGCAGATACATGGCAAATGGAGTTTAATCCGGATAAATGTGAGGTGATGCATTTTGGCCGGAATAATGTAGGGGGGAGTTACATGATAAAGGGTAAGCCCATAAGGAGTATAGAATCGCAGCGAGACCTGGGGGTGCAAGTGCACAAGTCTTTGAAGGTGGCAGTGCAAGTGGAGAGTGTGGTGAAGAAAGCCTATGGTATGTTAGCCTTTATAGGAAGGGGTATAGAATATAAGAGCTGGAGTCTAATGTTGCAGTTGTACAGAACGTTGGTTAGGCCGCATTTAGAGTACTGCGTCCAGTTCTGGTCGCCTTACTATCGGAAGGACGTGGAGACTCTGGAGTGAGTGCAGAGGAGGTTTACCAGGATGTTGCCTGGTATGGAAGGACTGGGGTATGAGGAAAGATTGAATAAATTGGGGCTCTTTTCCCTTGAAAGACGGTTACTGAGGGGGGATCTAATAGAGGTATATAAGATTATGAAGGGTATAGATAGAGTAAACAGAGGTAAACTATTTCCTATGATAGAGACACACAGAACAAGGGGCCATGGGCTTAAGGTGAGGGAGGAGAGGTATAACACAGATATTAGAGGGAGGTTTTTCACACAGAGGGTAGTGGGGGTATGGAATGCTCTGCCAAGTAAGGTGGTGGAGGCAAACACGCTAGAGTTGTTTAAGAGTAACTTAGACAGGCACATGAGTGGGTTGGAGATGGGTGGATATAGGAGATTGTTTTAAATAAGGGTCATTAGCACTGGGACGTCCCTGATAAGGTAAATGGATATGGTACAATAATAATGTTTTTCTTTCTCATTTTCATTCACAGGTTTTAAGTCGGTCCGCCTTGTGTCCAACGAGGGGCATACACGCAATGGGTCGTACTTGGGCTGCTCTTGGTTGTTCGAGATTGGCCTAGTGCTTCATGTCATTAGTGCGTGCTTAAACTGGACCAGATATTGGGCAAGACAACAGCTCAGTGACTATCCCTGATTGCTGTGCAGACACATGGATTTGGGCCGGTGTCTATGGGAGTTTGCGCATTCTCCCCGTGCTTGCGTGGGTTTTCTCTGGGTGCTCCAGTTTCCTCCCACACCCCAAAGATGTGCTATTAGGCTGATTGGCAGTAATAAATTGTCCCTAAATTAGTTTCCCTCAATGTGGATGGCCATAAAACATTAGATAAGGGTCATGGGTAGAGGGGGAGACTGGTGGTGTTAAGATGGCAGCGCGGGCTTGTTGGGCCGAAGGGCCTGTTTCCCGGGCTGTTTTTGTTCTTTGTTCTATCTTGGAACACTTCAACTTATGGCAGTGCTCCCATCACTGCCTTCATGTCAGTTGTTACTCTGGCACTCACACAACATTCTCACATACCACCCCCTTTCCACACAGAAAGCTTTCCTGATGAGATGTCCTCCACCCTGCAAACAGAATATACAGTTTTGCGGAACTCCCACACTTAAGCTTATCCATGGTCATTGTGAGATTGGAACTGAAATAGATAAAACCACATCCCAATGATAGGGCTCTTTAAAATAAAAGTTTATCATTCAACAAGATCTTTTGAAGTGCATCTAAGTAAATTCCCTTCATGTCACTAGGACATTTTTTGGCATCTTCTTTCCTTTACTTCTATGTGGTGTTATCCTTATGGTTGCTGTATAGCTGGAGGTAACCTGTTTGTTTCCAGGTTCTGACATGTTAGTTGCACATGACAGGTATCTTCTTGATGGTAGAGTTCCCCTGGGCCTCCCCAAAGACTGCCTCAAACTGCATATGTGCAGGGGCATCCTGGGTCACGGAGTAAGGAATCAGGTGCTCTACCTCCATCAAAAGGGGCTGCTGAGAAGGGCCATGACTTGGGTGCATTGCAAGGAGAGAACTGAATGCCATCAGCTGTCTCCACCAGGACCAACCTGCACCTCCTTGTTAAGCAAGGACTTGGATGTGTTTGGATGTAGTTTTTAGCCACCAAGGCAACTGTACTCCAAATGCTGTACAATGTAATTGTATCATATGTAGGCCATTGTCGTGTGCCTGCATCCATTTATTGGCCTATCGTATCTAAATCTCCATGAGTTTGCTTATATATATATATCAGATCGCACAGTGGTTAGCACTGCTGCCTCACAGTGCCAGGGACCTGGCTTCAATTCCTGGCTCGGGACACTGTCTGTTTGGAGTTTGCACGTTCTCTGTGTGAGTTTCCTCTGCATGCTCTGGTTTCCTCCTGCTGTCCAATTATGTGCATGTTAGGCGCACTGGCCATGCTAAATTCTCCCTCAGTGTAACCGGACCAGATTGTGGCGAGTAGGGGATTTTCACAGTAACTTGCAGTGTGAATGTTAGCCTACTTGTGACTAATAAATAAACCTTAACTTTAACTTTATGACAGCCATAATCATTCTTGGCTATGAAGGCCTCCTCCATTTTCAGCACAAGAAACTGCACTGAGAATTCTGACAAATAACCACACATTTGTCTTTGCTGCTTCACAGCTTAGTATATGACCCTTAGCATCTTTGCCTACCCGAGCATAGCTTAATGCTTCCTCAGGCCTCCAATGAAAACTCTGTGTGGGTGACAGTGCCTGCAGCTTCTGCTGTTGCTCACAGGTGAAGTGATGCTCACCTTGTGCATCCTTTCTGTCTGTGATGCTGGGTCCACCAAGGTGAGTGTATCAGTGCCAGGGGGGAAGAGGGGGGGTGGGGGTATATGATGGTGCATCTGCAGAGTGCTGCTTTTCCTCTCAGGACTGCACTGCCTCCTTCTTGATCTCATGCTGTATCTTCCAACAAAGTTGTAGCAGGAGATTACAGACGATAAACTCGGCTGACACAGAGGTGAAGCCCTGCATTTTGCTGATAATTATATTTCTCTTATCTGAGAACAAAGCTTCACATAAGTCACATGTCAACCCCAGCTGCAAGTATCATGTGTCACATATCCACTCGCTGTGGCAACCCCATCTTTCCATTAGCAATAACTTGTACTAATACTACCCTGCCAGTTTCCAACCACTCTATCCTGCTTCCATACTGCCAACTTATAAGTTTTGTATCCTTTTCTCCTGCAATGAGAAAAGAAAGAGACTGAGGACTATTGCAGTCTTTGCTTACGACATGATCATTTGATGGATCTCATGGTGCAATAGGAACGTTAGACCAACAAACTCAGGGAGACTGTCATTGCCATCTGTGGAGATGTAAAGTTGAGATGCAGCCTGGGCGCATAATCTTAGGCGTGGTTGCAAAGAGATATCAGGTGGCATGGTGGCACAGTGGTTAGCATTTCTGCCTCACAGTGCCAGGTACCTGGGTTCAGTTCTGGCCTTGGGTCACTGTCTGTGTGGAGTTTGCACATTCCCACCATGTCCTCGTGGGTTTCATCTGGGTGCTCCAGTTTCCTCTGACAGTCCAAAAATGTGCAGGTTAGCTGGATTGGCCATGCTAAATTGCCCCTTATTGTCAGGGGGACTAGCAAGGGTAAATGCATGGGGTTATGGGGATAAGGTTTGGGTAGGATTGTGGTTGGTGCAGATTCAATGGGCTGAATGGCCTCCTTCTGCACTGTAGGACTCTATATGTGTGCTAGCAAACTCTATAGAGGTGTCAAGTGATGGTTCCACCTCATTCTTGCATACCACTCATCTTACTGGATATCAGGAGATTACTGAATCTTACCATTCATTGGATCCACATCCTTTGCACCACATTCTGGCTGCTCACCTCCTCTGCAAGCTCCAGCCGTGCCTGGTTTGGTGAGCCTGGCTTACCACCTGCCATCCTCTGGAAAGAACACATGCCTACATGCCTCAAAGCTTTTCAGCTTCACCTTGGGCACCGCATCTGTCCTTTCTTTTCTGGTATCCATTATTCCCCCTTTTGTTTCTGCAGCATTGCTGTCAAAAGCACACAGTTCTACCATTGTGTTTATTGCCAGCCTCCCTTTATTTGATTTATTATTGTTACATGTATTAGGATAAGCTGAAAATTATACTGCACCCTCAGTCTGGTTTCTGATGCTCCTACCCTACTGCTTTTTATTGGAGGTTCCCAGAAAATTCATCCAAAAGGGCCAATATTGGCAGGGTTTAGATGCTGAGTCATATATGGTCCCAACACTCTTTCAGAATTTAAGTGCTGCACAATGTATCTGAAAGCACAAAACACAAGTCCCTCAACTTTCATTTTGGGGCTAATAATTCTGACGAATTAAGGATTTTTGTATAGTAGAAATGTTAATTTTTCTGAATTTTTTTTACGGAGACACAAGATATTTACATTCAACTTATACAGTACTGCAGGCCGAGTCTGAATCAGTTCAAAGTGTTGCAGTCAAATTTTGATGTTTTCACAATGTACAAACCATTATTTCATTGTTAGTCTGCCTCAATTTAGGAATGCACGGAGAAATGGATTCAGATGAGTCTGCCCCATATAGGAATACAGTAATTGTGCACACTGATAGAAATCTCCAAAATCGATAAACCATCTAGACCATTCACCAGAAGTGACATTTGAAGATTGTTTTTTTGTGTGTGCACAACAAATAACTGTATGTCACACTCAGTCTGGATTTTCAGTTTGGAGAGCAAAGTTTAAGTTTGTTTGCTGCCATAATATTACACTGAACAATTGATTCTACTATTTCACCTTGTCACCATTTGATAAGCACAACCATATAAATCAGAATTACATCCTCAGAGTTTTCACTAAACTACATTTCATGGTATTTTGTATCACACACAATGTCTAGCAAACTGAAATCATACACTTTGCAACTCTGAAACAGATCCTCCTGTCCTCCTCTGATGTGATGTGTGCTTCATTCCATGCCACCCCCTTTAAGAATGCACAAGAACCCATCAAACTACGAGTACCGTATCTGTGCTGTCAAAGGGTGCGTGTGAAAGGTGTGATGTTAGATTCTGAGTTGTCTCTCTCATCTGATTTCTTCCAAATTTGCTGGTATGCTCAAGACTCTTGCCCCTCTGTGACTGGCCCTGGGGCAAGAACGAGGCAGTGAGAGACCTGACCAGATCACAAAGCTAAAAATAATAACATGACAGCTATTGACCACTTGTTGCACTGGAAACATTACCTTGAACCTAGTTGGATTATTTTCAGCGTGTCTGTGATAAACTCAATTTCTCTGTTCCCAGCATCTCTATGGCTTGGCACTATGGGTTCTCAAAGTGTACCAGCCACACTAAATCTGACATATCAGCACATCATTCTTGCTGGCATTCAATTCTCACTTGGCCCGCAAGATGAATAAAAATACAGTGAGGACAATGTAGAGACATTATGGGGAGGCGATGGCCTAATGGTATTATCACTAGACTATTAATTCAGAAACTTAGCTAATGTTTTAGGCACCCGGGTTCGAATCCCACCACAGCAGATGGTGGAGTGTGAGTTCAATAAAAAAAAATGGAATTAAAAATCTACTGATGACCATGAAAACATTGTCGATTGTCAGAAAAACCTATCTGTTTCACTAATGTCCGTTAGGGGAGGAAACTGGCCATCCCTATCTGGTCTGGCCTACATGTAACTCTAGAGCCACAACAAAATAGTTGACTCTCACCTGCCCTCCGAGGCCATCTAGGGATGGGCCAGCCTGCAAAACCTCACGAATGGATAAAAAAAACTTCCCATTCACTGCTTTTTCATTGCATTTGCTGCTGTAGTCTGTACTCCAGCTCTTGTCCAACATCACGAGGGGTCTGGTTTTGGCCTGTGGCTCAGGGCTTGTGGTACACATGTCTACCACTGTAGGAGGACTATGTGTGCCTTCAGAATGCCCCTTAGTACCCTGGTGACTGCGTGCCATTTGGGCTAATCTTTGGATTCATCTTTCCAGACACAGTCATTGAAATATTTCTGGCACTGCGTTCAGTTCCTCCTAACCACTGGTCTGCTGCTGACCTTGTTAGCTACCTCCTGCCATGCTTTTTTTTAAGCCTTGCCATCTTTCTGTTGCCTTTGGGGGGAACAGGATGTTTTTATGCTCAGTCATTGCCTCTAGCAGCACTTTCAATGAAGATTGTAAAAAAAGCGTGCATGGGGCTGGTGAGGGGTCTGCCCTGGCACAGAAGGAGGGAGGGGTTGGAAGCACATCCCTTCTTCCATCTGTTGAATGAATGATAACCTCAGTAAAAGCCGCTGCCTGCTCTTTAAATTAGGCCTATTGCAGTCTATGTTTCACCTGCTTCCCGATTTCCTCATTGTGGATTGGGCAATCATTGCATTTATAATTTCATTAGTTTCTTTATATATTGAAAGTGCAATGCATAGGCATCACTAACACAATGCAGGATGAGGATTTGTAGGTAATCAGTTTCAATCCTGGCATGGAAATCAAAATTCCATCCTCTGTTTTATCAGTGTTATATTATGTTGCAGCTTTGGTAAAGAAGAAAGACAAAGAAATTTGTCAAAAATGTCCATGTGCCAAATCCGTGTGGTATCTTTCTGTTTTCTCGCTCTTGCAGTTTGTTGCAGTTCTCTTCTATCCCATTTGGCTGACTCTTCATCTGTGCCAAAAGCACTATTCCTTTCTTTTATAGATTCAATTCCTTTTGCAAAGTTTGTAACCGCGTGCAGAGAGATAACTTGAAAAAGTGACAACTAAAATATTCCATGTCATTGAGTCGTATTATGAAACTGCATCTGGGTTGACAGCCATGTGCAAATATTGACTGATGTTGAGGGTTATGTTCTAAACTGGCCATTCGGCTCAAATTGCAGGAATGGCTAAGAATGGCACTATTCACTTCTGCAATTTGAGGAGCAGTAGTTTATTACTATAGTCTCCGTTGCAGCTGGTATTTATTTTAGTAGAACACCGCAGCTAAATTTAGTTTAAAATTGGGTAAAGTTTTGTCTTGATTATGACTCATGTTTTGCAATGTCATTTTGCCAGATTCTTCAATAGCTCATTGACGTGAGGAGGCACTGACAAATACTGTTTTCCTGCATGTGGTGGTAATTCAGTCAGTCATGTTTAGAATAATATACATTATATGCATACCTATCAGCCTTCTCTGTATGCTGTCCCGTCAAGGTGTTCATCTGAGTCCTCTGCAGCAGAACTGACACCTGCATTATTCTTGCCCTGTGCCTTGACTGCAGATCCCTTGTGCTCAGTATCTCACCATATGAAGATGCCAGCTCTAATCTGTCCTGCTAGGTTTGTTCAGTGTCAGCTGGTAGCTGCATGTGTTAAAAACACTTACAGTATAATGTCTTCATTATCACTGTCTTCTTGCTGTTCCGTCACTGCCTGGCCTAGTTGCAATTCCTGGGTAGCTGTACTGATAATCTAACACTCAAAACCCTGATATCATTCTGGTGAATCTGCCAGCTCCCCACCCTGCCCCTCACTCCCCATCCCCACCACCTCATGCCTAAAGTCCGATGTATGCTTTCTGACCTTCTTGAAGTGTAATCTAGCACTTGAGGTTGGGTTTCACAAAGTATGCAACCAAACCTCCCCTTCATATTCCAGCCCCCTGCAAAAAAGGCCAACGTTCAATTGTCCTTTTGATAGTTTATGATACCAGTCTCCCTATCTTAAATTGATTAGATTACTTGGACTCTCAAATCTCTTTGCTCTTCTCCACTTCCTGTTTTCTCACTTTGAAGAAAATACTCTGATTTAGGTTCTTAGATCCAAAGTGGATGACCTCACACTTCCCAAATTCAAATATTGTTTTCAGTGAGTTTCCGGAACAGATGCCCAAGGACCATCATTGGTCACATTCTGCCAAGAACTTTTATTTATATAGAACTTTAAGTACTAAAAAAAATCACAAGATGCCCCAGCTGTGAGGCTGAAGGAGATGTGCCCCAGCTGTGAGACTAGAGGAGATTATGAAGCAAGGGAGGGCTGAGGCCATGGAGTGATTTGAAAACAAAATGGGAATTTTGAAATTGAGATGTTGTGAAAGGCACCAAATTCGATCAGTGAAGATGGGGGTAATAGGCGAACAGCATTTGGTATGAGTTAGGGCACAAGCAGCAGAGGTTTGGATGATGTCAGGTTTGCAGAACATGGAAATTCAGCCAGGAGAGCTTTCAAACAGTTAAGTCTAGAATTAACAAAGGCATGAATAATGGTTTCAGCAGCAAATAAGAACATAAGAACATAAGAAATAGGAGCAGGAGTAGGCCATCTAGCCCTTCGAGCCTGCCCCGCCATTCAATAAGATCATGGCTGATCTGTTGTGGCTCAGTTCCACTTTCCCGCCCTCTCCCCATAACCCTTAATCCCCTCTCTTATCAAAAACCCATCAACCCGCTTCTTAAAAATATTTAGCGAGGCAGCCTCCACCACTTCAACGGGCAGAGAATTCCAGAGATTCACCACCCTTTGAGTGAAGAAGTTCCTCCTCAACTCCGTTCTAAACCGCCTCCCCTTTATCTTGAGGCTGTGCCCCCTAGTCCTACTGTCTTTTTTGAGCGGGAAGAGTCTCTCCACCTCTATCCTATCCATCCCATTCAATAAGGTGAGCCAGAGTGGAAATGGGCAGTGTCACAGAAGTGGAAATAACTGGTCTTGAAAAACAGAAGCTCATCGCCGGTCAAATGTAACACAAGATTATGAACAAACTGTTTCAACCTTAGGTACCAAGAAAAGAGATGAAGTTGGTAGCAAGGGAACAGAGTTTAATGGCAGGTACCAAAACTGGTTTCAGTTTTCCCAATATTTAATTAGAGGAAATTTTTGCTCATTCAATTATGAATGATGGGCAAGCAATGTGACAATTGAGAAATAGTAGAAGGTTGAAGGGAGATGTTGGCGAGTTAGAACTGGATGTGCTGCTGAAAATTACAGAGAACGGGGATGAGAAAAATGTCAGCCACAACCGAATAGCAGAGCAGACTTGATGGACCACATGACCTAAGTCTGCTCCTACGTCTAAAGGAGCGGAGAGCTATTGGAGCAGGATGGTATTGTCAAGCATGTCAAAGATTTTAGATAGGATGAGGAGTATGAGAAGGGATAGTTTATCTTTGTCACTTTGACATTGTGACTTTGATAAGACCCAGTCTGAATACACATCCTTTCTCCAATTTCTCAACCAATTTCTAGCCAAAGTCAAACAGCTACCTCCGAGTCTTTATGTTTTCATTTTCACGCGTAATCTTTTGTATGAAACTTTATCGAATGTTTTTTAAAAGTCCATATGGATAACATCCATAGACACGCCCTTGCCCACCTTATCACTGATCTCATCAAAAAAGTCAATTAGATTATTCAGACATGGCTTACCTTTAACAAAGCCATGTTGGTTCTCTGATCAGCTCATATTTGTTTAAGCATTTACTCACTCTATCCTTAATCACAGATTTGAGTAACTTCCTCACAATTAATGTTGAACTCATAGGACTGCAGTTAGCTTATTTTTTTCTCCCAGCCTTCTTAAATAATGGAGTGACTTTAGCAATTTTCCAGTCTAATGCACAATTGTAGAATCAAGAGAGCTTTGAAAGATTATAACTAAAGACCATTACAAATGTAACCCCACCACCCCTCCCCTTCCCAGCTTGATAATTCTATATGCCAAAGTACATCAGCTCCCTGTCTGCCCTAATATTACCAGTAAATGAGCGCTGAGGAGAGAAATCTAGCTCGAGAGTGATGTTGAGACAGAGCCCTTCTCAGGGCAGACAGAACCACATAGTATGTAATATAGTTGGTCTCTTTTTATATGCCATTATACATGTCGGATCTGGTATATATTTGCTACAATAAATTACAATTTCATTTCCACTGGAGCTTCGTGCTGCATAGAACGTTTTTTGCTTCTTAACAAGTAGATTAATGCACCATCAATCTTGCTAGGCTTCTTTGAAATTATTTTCGTAGAACTATGGAAAATTGTTATTTTTAACAAGTCTCAATGTAGGAAGAAAAATCTTTTAAAAATATTTCGTTTATTTTACTTCGTCTTCACATTTTGTTAATATGCTTTTATTAAACTTAATTTTCTAACTTTTGGGGAAAAATTGGCTCAAGTTATTATAAAAGGAAAAAATTGTGGATGCTGGAGATTTGAAATAAAAAAAAGCAAGTGCTGGAAAAACACAGCAGGTCTGGCAGCGTCTGTGGAGGAACAGAGTTGTTTTGAGTCCAATGACACAGATTAGCACTGCTGCTACACAGCACCAGGGACCTGGGTTTGATTCCCAGCTTGGGTCATTGTCTGTGCGGAGACGGCATGTTCTCTCTAAGTCTGCACGGATTTTCTCCCTGTGACTGTGTAGGCTTCATTTGGATGCTCTGATTTTCTCCCACAGTCTGAATGATATGAAGGTTAGGTGCATTGGCCATGCTGAATCTTCCCTCAATGTACCCGAACAGGTGCTGGAATGTGGCGACTAGGAGATTTTCACAGTAACTTCATTGCAGTGTTAATGTAAGCCTACTTGTGACACTAATAAATAAGCTTAAAAATATGACTCTTTTTCAGAAGTCACATTTGTTCAAGTGCTTAATGACTTTATCCTTAATCTTAAGTTATTAATCCTTTAATTCTCAAAACTTTGTTTTTCTTAGCTTTTTTTGTAAGTTTTGCAGCTTGCTTTTACACTTGTAATGGCGAGAAGACATGATCATTTTCCTTTGGATAAATAAAAAGTACTCCAAATCTTTCCACGGCACTTCCAAATTTTTCAGTGTTAGAGCATGGATAATTATGGTAATTTTACATGCCATGCTCTTTAACACAGGAAGGTTTCTTTCTTCTTTTCCGAATGTATATGAAGAAACTTTTGAGATTCTGAAAACTACAGCCAATTGGATCACTGCTGGCACACAGACGGATGTGGCCCAACACCGCCCACCGCCCCCCCTCTCACTGCATGCCATAACTGTTAGGACAGTATTGGCGTAATTCAGTGGTCCCTGGCTTGAAAAGAAAATTGTAAAATTATGGTAGAATGATCACCCTGTCATGGAAACATTTGGATTCAAATTCATTCAGAACTGACATAATTTGCTCAGCTGGGAACAGCTGGAATTTGGAAACAATTGTTCCCTCTAATCTGATTTGGACTTAATTCAAATGAACAGCCCAAATGTAAACAGAGTTTAAATCATAGCTTCAAAGTTTTTTAAAAAATGCATATTACAGTGTGGTTTCAGAGCATTCCAGACTGAATGCAAAGGAATTTAGTGAGTTGTGTCTCTTGACTAAAATATGTTCACAATTAAAAATGACCAAAGTTTTCCTAAGGAGATGAGATGTGCTGGCTGCCTGTGTGTCTTTAATCAGTCGGTTGTGTATTGGAGGTTATTACCTGTAACCCATTCTTCAAAGGGAGATATTTTGCAGTGTGGAGATGCCATCAGCTCATTCAGTTCATAGCAAAATTTAGTTCTTAATTCAGTACTCACATCCACTTCAATATATCTGAGTTGTTCCCAACTCTCTCCCCATCTCAAAGAATTTTGGTCGTCCTAGCTCAAGATTTGGATTATGGTTGAACAAAGTAAACTTGGGAGAATGGAATATTTTCAACTGTGTTGAAATTAAAATATATAATTCACTCCGTTCACTTAAGAGTCTTACTTTATGCCCAGCCAGTAGAGAATTCCATTAAGATTAATTCACCATAAGTTCAACTGGAGGTGCTTTATAATAGGACAGTTTAAAAGAATATTTTTGTGTATGCATGCAGTTTTTTCTAAATAATGAAAAAAGTGGATAAAGTACCCGAAACAGATTCTCTTCTATAAAATAGAATATTGGTAGGTAAAATTCAGAAGGTACAAAATGATCAAGAGGTGCACATTTGGCATAGCTGCAGTATTTAAGATATTTAAAGGATTGTTTTATTTCAATGTGGAATTATTGGGAAGGTTCAGTTCTGAGCAAAGCCAAGATTAGGCTGGAGTGAAATTGTTTCAATAAACATTGGCTTGTTAAATTGCTAAAAAGTATATTGGGACAGTTGCTAATTCTGTTACCATGTTAATTTTTGAAACACAGTTTTCATTTATAGCGTTACATTTTTTCATAAACATTACAGTTAGCACCAGATCTGGTTGATGTTGCAATGAAGTCACTCCATTTCTGATTATATTAGTATGTTTCTCTCTACATATTAATCTGCTAGATTTCTTATACAGTTGTTTTCAGAATCCACCTTCTCGCAGCCAGCAAGGAAATTTAATAGTAAGGTTTCTTTGTAGATGTATTTTGCATGTATATTTAATGACAGTGATAATATATTAAAGGACATATAGACTGGCAAAATGTGTAAAGATACTCTCACTCTTGTTTTGAAAATCACAGTGTGCATATGTTACATTAATTTGCAAAACTGACCATTTCGTGAAATGGCCAGTCAAGTTATCCATTTCTAGAAAGGGGCAGCCTACCTGCACAGTTCATGAAACAGCCAGTTTGACTACCCATTTCATGAAAAGGGCATTGAAAAACTTGCCCAGTTCATGAAATGCCCAACTTTTATCAATGAAAAATGAAATTTCATCCACAGATATTTAACCTGTTTAATTCTGTTTCTTGTCTTCTTATATTTCATCCAGCATTAAATCCAAACCATTCAGATATAGCTCATATTCATCAACGATTACAATAGAGTCAAAACAAATAACAAAACAGCTTATACAAGCATAATATGCCTTTATTCAATGTACATTTCAAATCCATTGTGATATCCAAACATTCCAAGTTCATTAGTTATATTCTATAATACTTAATTCAGGATCACCCCCAAACCATTCAAGTACTTACACATCAATGTTTACAAAAGCAGCATAAATTCAATTCATACATATTTAATATACCAGCACTGGTCCGCATTGTCACAGAACTTGTGGCTGTGTCCAGCACTATATCAGCAGGGACCTGCTTTCAAACAGGAACATATTCTTAATGAGCAGTTATTGTTCATCACAAATATTATGAGCATGTACAGTCTCACAAAGACTGAGTTGTTTGGGTGGAATGTCTTCTGCATTCAGTCCACTGTACCCACAAATTCTTGCTTGCCTTTCACAATCCCTAGCTGTTGCAGTCGTATAACCAGTCCCATCGCTGTCAGCACTACACCTATAAGATTTGCTGGGTCACTTGTGCTGCGGTGAAAAGCTGACACATTGTCTCCAACAACAACAGCCTGAAGTGACCTTGTGGTGCATGCCTTCATCAGCTTGTCTTGCTCTGTAATGCCCTGGTGTACCGCCTTCCTTCTACGCCTGGCAGGATGAAGTTCTTCATCAGATTTAGGATCATCTGTAGTAGAACTGGAAAGGTTCAATGGTTGTGGAGATTCTATTGAGGAACTCATCTGACAACTTTGATCTGAGGCCACATCTTGGTTTGTTTCCAGTGAGTGCTTGGTAAAGAGCCATCTTTATAGCCTCATTGTAACTGCTGTTAATTGTCCTCCGAACACAACAGTCATCATAGCTCCACTGATCATTAGCTTCAGCTTCATATCACCATTACTATGTTCCACCGAGCCTTGACTCTGGAGGTGTCTGGGGCACTTCTTCCCAGAGTGTTCCCAGGTCATGGATGACCTGTGCTGTAAATTCCCTTCCATTATCTGAGTATGTGGAACCTTGATGTCTAGAAATATGAGAAGTAACCCATGGGCAACCTCAGTTGCTGTCTTGAGTTTCAGAGGATGAATGATGTGCAACTTGGTTAGGTTCTCCATGTGGTATAATATGTGGTGAAATGATAATTTCCATCCTTCATAGCCTGCATATCAGCCAGGTCTACATGTCCACGTTGGTTCAAGTTGTTGATGGGAAGGGTCTCAAAGCCACTGCTATTACTATCTCCTGCCTTTGCTGTTTTTCTATGATTTCTCACAGTGACTGATGTACATACAGTCCTACAAGAGAGTGGGATGTTTGCATACTTTTCAGAAAGTGTCTTGTGAGTTTTTTAACGAGCTTGGCCAGTTTCAATGTGGGTTTGCCGCATAATTCCACACCTTCCATCACCTGCTTTGAAGTCAAATAGGCAGATGTGAATTGGTCGTTGTGAAACTTATATTAAATTTTACACTTTTCACCAACCACTATTTCTATCTTTATAGACATGATGTGGAGATACTGGCATTGGACTGGGTTGGGCACCATAAAAAGTCTCACAACAGGTTAATTTGGTATCACGAGCTTTCGGAGCACGCTGCTTCATCAGGTGATTCATCAGGGGGTTCTCTGGGTCCGCTAGCTCCAATCCTGAATCGCGATGGCCCGGAGAATCTGGTGTTGCCGCAAAAATGGGTCTTGTGCTGGGCACCAAAGCCGGCACAATGCTTCTGTCCCTGCCTGCAATTGGGTTCCTACCCAGAGCGGGCAGGAAAACAAAACTGTTCAAATGGCCTCTTTACCATGATCTCACTTTGCAGCCATCCCTCCAGCTGGATTGGTACTATGCGGGTTTCACTACAGGTCTCCATAGTCGTGGACCTGCTGGTTGGATCCCAAGGGTCCAGGGAGAACGACCAATGCCACAGCAAAGAGGCGTATCCTCCCCTTCCCACACCATGCAGGCAGAGGGTGACCCCCACCCCCCTAACTTAGGCCACCTACCCCTCCTCAGAAATCCATTTAGGCCCCCTTTTCCCTTCAACCGCCACTCAAGTTCCCTTCCTCCTCAGAGCCCCACTCAGATTTCTTCCTCCTCAGAGCCCACTCAGGTCCCGTCGTCCTCAGAGCCCCATTCAGGTCCCTTCCTCCTCAGGCCCCTACTCAGGCTCTCCTCCTCCTTCAGACTCTCAAACAGGTCTCACTTCCTCTTTTACAAAGCAGAAACCACAGACTGTCAATCAGGCGTAGCTTGTGGTTAGGATCAATGAAACCATTTCAAATGCATTCACAGCTGACGCTGTCACAGGAGACTTTTTGAAATTGTCTGATCAAAGACTTTTCATTCACTATGGCCTGAAGGGGATTGGGAGAAGCGGGGGGAGGTTGGAATCTGAGGGGAAGGGGAGCCTTAGTGAAGGTCTGGGGTAGGGTACTGGTCAGGTATTCTCATGCCTGCATGGTATGTGTGATGAATGGGGGAGTTTACCCATTACTTGTGGGTGGGGTGGGGGGTGCCCCACTTTTGGTGAAAGGTGGTGATGCCCTGCATCACCATTACTTGTGGGGGGGGGCACCATTTCATTTTTTGGGTGAAGGGGGCCCATTGATGATCCGGAGATCGGAGCGCCATTTAAAAATGGTGGCCATTTTTGGCAATAAAGAGGTTGGCCAGTGGGTATCCACGATGCGTAAATTAGCATCCATTGGGTGGGATTCTCCACATCAACATCAGTGGGAATCTTGGAGGGTTTCTCGAATTAGTTCCAATTCACAAAGATCACGGCCAAAGTCTTGTGCAGTGCTCAAAGGTGACATTTTGTTTCCTGCATGCAAATATTCCCAGCCCAGGATGTTAGGAGTTTGGGAGGTTATAATTATTTCTTCGTGTACTGCACTGAAATTGCATAACACATTTTCTCTTGGGAAATAGCTTTAGGATTTATTTGACAGAATTGAACATATTGAAATGGCACAAAAAATAGTAAGGAAAATTCTCCACCTATGTTTAATTATGAATTTTTAGGCAACAGTCCAGGCTTTGCTTCAGAAGCAACACAAGTACGGACTAGTGTCTTATCATTCAATAAGAATTATTCGTTATACTCACCATATGAATAAAATTTTGAATTACTTGACAAATCTATTAAATTCAAATTCAAACCCATTATTTCTGTCGAGCGATTGAATGAGTCATACAGACCGGAAAAAGCGGCCTTCAGTCATGATTGCTTCAATCATTACATTGTTACTTTGCTTTTTATCTCAATTGGAAAGAAGTTTGCATGACTCCTGGATTTGGAAAAAAAATGCTTTTTTCATACAAGCACATGATGCAAAATAACATTGTGCATTTCTACACACATAAATCATAGCACACCTGGTTTGAATTTAAACATTAAAGAAGAATGATCTTGGGATTGATCTAGAATTTGTAATATGGGATAAAGATAACCACATTCCGTTCTTAGTCACGCACATATATTGAAAAGTCTGATATCTAGGTTTAAAAGTATTTCAGCTCACTAATGCAGAAATATAACTGTTATGCTATACTGTAAACATTCATATGATCCAGATAATTAACACAGTAGTCCAGACTTCACAGTCAGTGGTGAAGTCATGGCAATCTCCTTTGATAGTTGCGAGCTTTTCACCTTCTATATCCATCTATAGGGGACACTGGTGTTGTCATCAATCAGGCTAAGCAGCCAATCACAATTGAAACATTCTCACAAGCAGCAAACCAGCAAAAAGAAACAAGTTTTATAACTCACTTCTTAGTAATTTTACAGAAAAAGAAATGAAGATTGTATGAGATGAAGATAGAAACTGAAATAATATAATCAAACTTGAAGAACAATATTTTAATCTTTTTACAGATTATAATTTTTTGTCACAGCATGGAGAAATTTGACATTACACAACATAAAGTTAGTTTTTCAAGGGAGAAGAGGTTGCTGAGCAGTAATTACAACATATTATGCTGTTAAAAATCAGGGTTAACTCATTCTACAGGACATGATATTTTCAGTAGTTTTGAACACAAGTATAAAAAGTAAATGTTTACGGTGATTCCATGATTTTTAATTAATTTTCATGTGCAGCGGTATCAAAAGTGCATCCTGTGCAGGAATAGGATATTACTGACAGCACCTTCTAGATTTCTATTGACACGGAAATGTTGGTGTCAAATCTAAAACTTCAATTTAGTCTGCTGGACTCACATACGGAGCTTATGAAAAAGGCAGTTTTAATGGTTAAAACAAGGACACTGACTTAAGATGGCTGCCACAGATCACTTGATGATTAGAACTGCAAGTTGACCAAGCTTCTGGAAGCTACTAAAAATGGACTACTATTAATATGCCTGGACTACACTTTTCTGCATCTGCCCTTGTCAGGACTTAACCTAAAACAGCAAAGACAATAAGGCCTCAGACATTCTGTCTCCAGAGCTATCAAGTAGCAAAGGGAACTCACAAAATTAATTATGCAGAGAGAAGTGCTAAGGACAAATATGTGCCTCATTGTATGTTGATGATTTGACCATGGGTGGTAACAATTGCTTCATTAGCAGGACCAGACCATCAATTGCTTTCCATCATGTATCAATGGCCAGTTATCACATGGCTTAAACTCTTTTACTTGGAAAGCCTTTTGGTGTAAAACCATTGTGCCTTTGAGGTAGTCAATAGAAGCAATGTCTGAAGGCAGCAGAAAACTAATTGCCTTTCTCATTCAACTGATCAGGACGCTGTCTGCTTATATCTTGCTGTGAACAGCAGACAGATAAATTCTAAAATGATTTCAAATTACAAAGTAGCACTTCCAAGCAAAAATAAAGGACGATCACTTTATCAACTGCTTCAGCCATGAGCAATAGCAAAGGAGTCATAATCAGTGAACTCTTCAAATGTTTGCTTTTTATCGTTGAACCATAATGTGGCCAAAAGTTAGTTTTCTCTATTTTGTAACTTGTATTTGTGTGTGTGTGTGTGTGTGTGTGTGTGTGTGTGTGTGTGTGTGTGTGTGTGTGTGTGTGTGTGTGTGTAACTTGTATTTGTGTGTGTGTGTGTGTGTGTGTGTGTGTGTGTGTGTGTGTGTGACAGTCAGGGCATCTGTTTGTCTTGTAATGAAACTGGATGGACCATCCAGCATTGACCTAGGCATCAGAAACTGCACAACGGTACAATGACACACTTATTCCTATGGAGCGTGCGATTTTCTCCTTACTAATATCTGGGGGCTTGTGCCAAAATTGGGAGAGCTGGCTCACAGACTAGCCATACAAAAGGTTGACATAGTCATACTCATGGAATCATATCTCCCTGATGATAACATCCCAAACACCACCATCTCACCGATAGGACATATCCAGCAGAGATGGTGGCACAGTGGTATACAATCAGGAGGGAGTTACCCTGGAAGTCCTTAACAATTACTTGGGACCCTATGAAGTCTCATGACTTCAACTAAAATATGGGCAAGAAACCGCCTGCTGATCACCATGTACCTGCCCCCCCTCCCCCCCCAGCTAATGAATCAGTAATACTGATCCATGCTGAACACCACTTGGAGGAAGCACTGAGAGTGGCACGGAGTGTACCCTGGGTAGAGGACTTCAATGTCCATCACTAAGGTGACTCAGTAACATCACTACTGACCAAGCTGGCTGAGTTCTAAAAGACATAGCTGCTACATTGCATTTGCGGTGAGAAGCATGGCAACTAACAAAAGAAACTATATTTGACCTCCTCCTCACTAGCCTACCTGCCACAAATGCATCTGTCCATGACAGTATCGACAACAGTGAGCACTGCACAGTACTTAAAGAGGCAAAGTCCATCTTCACATTGAGGATATGCTTCATGATGTTTGTGGCCCTACCACTGTGCTAACTGGGCTAGATTTTGAACAGGTCTAGCAATTAGGAGAATTTCACAGTAACTTCATTGCAGTGTTAATGTAAGTCTTACTAGTGATTAATAAATAAACTTTCACTTTACTTTTTACTTTACTCAAGACTGGCCAATCATGAAGCGCTGTGGGCCATCAGCAACAGCAAAATTGGACTTAACCACAACGTATAGCCTTGTGGTCCAGCCTAACCCCCACTCTACCATTATCATCAAGCCAAGAAATCAACCTTTGTTCAGTGAAAAGTATAGCAGGGCATGCCAGGAGCAACGCCAAGCAATCTAAAAACAAGGCAACATCCTAATGAAGCTACAACACAGGACTACTTGCATGATAACCAGCGTAAACAGAAAGCAATGGACAGCGTGAAGTGATGCCACAACTAACAAATCAGATCTAAGCTCTACAGTCCTGTCACATTCAGCGGTGAATGGTGGTGGAACAAACAACTTACTAGTAGAGGAAGCTCCAAAAATATCCCTACCCTTAATGATGGAGGAGCCCAGCACATCAGTACAAAAGATAAGGCTGAAACCTTAGCAAGTCTTCAGCCAGAAGTGTTTCCTGCAGAGGTCTCCAGCATCATAGATTACAGACTTCAGCTAATTCGATCCACTCCATTTGGTATCAGGAAATGGCTGAAGTCACTGGATACTGCAAAGGTTATGGTCCCTGGAATATTCCAGCAATAACAGTGAATACTTATGCTCCAGAATTGCCATGTCCCTAATGAAGTCTTCTGTAAAAGTAGAGACATTGGTGGGCTTTCTTAACTATAGTGTTGGCATGGAGAGACCAGTACAGTTTGCTGGTGATCTGGACACCTAAAACTTGAAGCTCTCGACGTTTTCTATTTCGTCCCCTTTGATATAGACAAGGGCATATTCTCCTTTATGCTTCCTGAAGTCGATGACAATCTCCTTCGTTTTGTTGACATTGAGGGAGAGGTTATTGCTGCTGCACCAGTTCACCAGATTCTCTACCTCATTCCTGCACTCTGGACTTGGAACACCCAACTGCACAGACCCATCTATTGACATAGGAACTGCAAGCAACAAATTCTCCATCCACACACCGACTAAAGCAAAGAACCTCATTGGACGCAACCATATCCTTAACACTGCAAACTACTCTCATTGTCTCCCAGGCTTGAAAAGAAGCAGACATTCCAAGAAGTGTGGAAAACGTGCAGGCCTGCAGGTGTGAGTGAAACAATGCAGTCCCAAGGGCCCCCTTCGCAGCTTGCTCCTTGCAAATGTCAAATCTCTGGAAAACAAGCTAGATGAACTTAAAGCCAGACTCACTTTCAAAAGAGAACTGAGGGACTGCTGTGTACTCTGTTTCACGGAGACATGGCTCACTCCTGCTTCACCGGACAGTACCCTACAATCTAAGGGCTTCTCAATCCATCGAATGGATCGTACAGTAGCCTCAGGCAAGGCTAGGTGAGGAGTGGGTCTGCTTCCTAATCAACACCTCGTGGTGCCTAGACGTAGCAACACTGGCAACTTCCTGCTCCCCAGACATAGAATACCTGCCACTAAAATGTCGCCCCCTATTACCTTCCTCGGGAATTCGCCTTTGTTATCCTGACAGCAGTTTACATCCCACCCCATGCGGATGTGAAGATCGTGCTGGACGAAATATACATCACTATGAATAGCCTTGAGGCCTTGTTCATCAGGCCAAGCTCAAGAGCATACCACCAAGTTACCACCAATACATCTCCTGTTCCACCCGAGACCCAAAAATCCTAAACCGCTGCTACACAAATATCAAACATGCCTCCGTTCTATTGCCCACCCACACTTTGGCAAATTCCACCACAAGGCTGTGCTCCTGCTCTCGCTTACAAGCAAAAATTGAAGCGGGAGAATCCATCAAAGAAAGTCATGCAATGTTGGTCTGAGGAACTGGATGATCTCCTACGGGGCTGCTTGGAGTCAGTGGACTGGTCAGTATTTAAAAATTCTGCGATCAGCCTGAACAAGTACGCCACTACAGTAACTGACTTCATTAGTAAGTGTATAGATGACTGTGTGCCAAAGAAGCAAATCCGTGTGTTCCCAACCAGAAACCATGGATGAACAGGGATATCCACTTCTTGCTGAAGTCCAGGTTTGAGGCTTTCAAGTCAGGCGATACTGATCTATACAAGAAAGTCAGAAATGATCTAAGATGATCCGTCAAAGATGCCAAAAGACAGTACTGGACCAAGCTAGAGTCACAGGCTAGCCACACTAATCCCCATTGATTATGGCAAGGTCTGCAAGACATAACAGGCTACAAAATGAAGGCATGTAAAATCGCCGACTCCTATGCACCCCTCCCTGATGAGTTCAATGCATTCTATGCCCATTTTGAGCAAGAGGTTAGCGAGAGCCTGCCCTCCATCCTGGAGGTCCTGAATGAACCTGTATCTGGGGTCACCATTGCAGATGTCAGAGCAGCCTTCTTGAAGGGCAACCCACGGAAAGTGACTGGCCCGGGTGGGGTACCTGGACGAGCACTCAGATTTTGTGTGGATCAGCTGGCAGGGGTACTCGCAGACATCTTTAACCTCTCTTTACAACAATCTGAGGTCTCTATCTGCTTCAAGAAGATGACCATCATCCCAGTACCTAAGAAAAACCAAGCAGCGTGCCTTAGTGACTATCAGCTGGTGGCTCTTACATCCATCATTATGAAGTGCTTTAAAAGGCTAGTCATGGCATGAATCAATTCCAGCCGCTCAGACTACCTGGATCCACTACAGTTTGCCTACTGCCACAACAGGTCCACAGCAGATGTCATCTCCCTGGCCCTGCACTCAGCCCTGGAACACCTAGATAACAAGGACCACCTATGTCAGACTCCTATTTATTGACTACAGCTCAGCCTTCAACACTATTATTCCCTCAAAACTCAAGTTCAGACTCCAAAGTCTGGGCTTCAGCTCCTCCCTCTGTGATTGGATCCTGATCTTCCTAACTCACAGATCACAATCAGTAAGATAGGCAACAACACCTCCTCCATGATCATCCTCAACACTGGGACCCCATAAGGCTGTAGTCTTAGCCCCCTACTATATTCCTTATACAACTACGACTGTATGGCTAAATTCCCATCCAATGCAATTTTCAAGTTTGCTGACAATACCACCATAGTGGGTGGGATCTGAAACAATGATGAGACAGAGTACAGGAATGAGATAGAGAATCTGGTGAACTAATGTGGCGACAATAATCTGTCCCTCAATGTCAACAAAATGAAGGAGATTGTCATCGACTTCAGAAAGCGTAGAGGAGAGTAGCATATAAAGAGTGAGACTTCAGCCAGGAAACAGAGACTAAAAGCAGGAGTGGGTCATTCAGCCCTTCGAGCCTGCTCCGCCATTCATTTTGATCATAAATGATCATCAAATGCAATATCCTGATCCTGCCTTCACCCCATATCCTTGATCCCATTATCCCCATGAGCTATATCTAATTTCTTCTTGAAATCACACAATATTTTGGCTTCAACTACGTTCTGTGGTAGTGAATTCCACACATTCACCACTGTCTGGTTGAAGAAATTTCTCCTCACCTCAATTCTAAAAGATTTAACCCTTATCCTCAAACTGTGACTCCTAGTTCTGGACTCCCCCACCATTGGGAACATTCTTTCTGAATCTACCCTAATTCTGTTAGAACTTTATATGTCTCTATGAGGTCCCCTTTCACTCTTCTAAACTCCAGTGAATATAAATGTAACCGACTTAGTCTCTCCTCATCCTGGGGGGTTATCATTGCCTGGCAAGTGAGACATTTGCAAGGTGAGCAGAGCATAAAGAGTAACATTTCAGTAAGTAGAGTAGCATATAAAGAATGGGACTTCAGCAAGAACAGGGCTGTAAAGTGCAAGACCTGAGTGAAAAGAGCAGTGCATAAAGAACAGTGCATAAAGACTTCAGTGAAGAAAGTGGTGTACAAAGGGTGAGATTCCTGCAAGGAGACCGTAGCTGAAAAGAATGAAACTACAGCAAGATGAATGGGACTGCAAAGAGAGAGATTTCTGCAAGGAGACTGGGATATAAAGAGGGAGATTTCGGTGTGGAGAGCGGTGGGTCAGGAGGGAGATTTCAGTGGAAAGCAGTCGGTAAAGAGGGAGATTTCAGTGTGGAGATCGGTGGGTAAGGAGGGAGATTTCAGTGTGGAGAGCAGTCGGTAAAGAGGGAGATTTCAGTGTGGAAAGCAGTCGGTAAAGAGGGAGATTTCAGTGTGGAGATCGGTGGGTAAGGAGGGAGATTTCAGTGTGGAGAGCAGTCGGTAAAGAGGGAGATTTCAGCGTGGAAAGCAGTCGGTAGAGAGGGAGATTTCAGTGTGGACAGCGGTCGGTAAAGAGGGAGATTTCAGTGTGGAGAGCAGTGAGCAAAGACGGAGATTTCAGTGTGGACAGTGGTGGGTGAAGAGAGAGATTTCAGTGTGGAGAGCGGTGGGTAGGGAGGGAGATTTCAGTGTGGAGATCAGTGGGTAAGGAGGGAGATTTCAGTGTGGAGAGCAGTGGGTAAGGAGGGAGATTTCAGTGCGGAGAGCAGTCGGTAAAGAGGGAGATTTCAGTGTGGAGAGCAGTGAGCAAAGAGGGAGATTTCAGTGTGGACAGCGGTGGGTGAAGAGAGAGATTTCAGTGTGGAGATCAGTGGGTAAGGAGGGAGACTTCGGTGTGGAGAGTGGAGGGTAAACTGTCCTTCAGCTGCTCCAGGGTGACATACAAGCCACAATCCTAACCAATGGATCCTCCACAAGCCAAATTCACATTCAGACTGGGGGTAAGCAGGGCTGTGTCATCGCACCAAATCCTCTTCTCAATTTTCTTTGTTGCAATGACTCCACCTCACCCTCAGCAAGCTCCTTGCTGGAGTAGAGCTAAACTACAGAACAAACAGGAATCTGTCCAACCTCCACCACCAGCCAGCCAGATCCAAGGTCATCCTATCTCTGTCATTGAACTGCAGTATGTAGACGATGCATGCAGCTGTGCCGAGTTCCAAGCCACTGCCAACACCTTCACCTAGGCATATGAGAGCATGGCCTTACTGTAAACATGTATAAAACAAAGGTCGTCTACCAACCAGCACCAGCATGCAGCACTTCCCCAGTTATCAAAATCCACCGTGAGCCTTTGAACAACATGAACTACTTTCCGTACTTTGGAAGCCCATTGTCAACAAGTGCAGACACTGATGACAAGGTTCAACATGTTTTTCAGTATGTCGTGCAGTCTTCAGTCACCTGAGGAAGAGATTGGTTGAAGACCAGGATCTCAGACCCAGCACCAAGTTCAGTGTCTACCAAGCAGTAGTGACACCCCACCATCCACTATGGCTAAGACACATAGACTATGCCCAGCAGGCATCACAAAACCCTGGAGAAATACCACCAGCACCGCAGGATTCTACAATTCCATGGGCAGGATAGGTACTCCGAGGTATGTCAGTGTTCTTGTTCAGGTCAAAATTCCCAGCTCGACCACATCCGATCACCTCCACTAGGTGGGCCACATTGTCCACATGCCTGACACGAGACACCTGAAACAAGCACTTACTCAGAGACTTAGCAAGCGAAATGTAAGAGAGCAGAGGGAACATTTCAAGGACACCCTCAAAGACTCTTTGAGAAAGTGCAATATCCCTGACACTGTGAATCCCTGAGCCTAGACTGCCCATTACGGAGGAAAAGCATCCAGGAAGGAGCTGAATGGCTCAAGTTTCATCACCAAGAGCAAGCAAAAGCCAAGCTTCAACAGCAAAAGGAGTGTGTGGCAACCCTGGCAATGCACACACCTGCTCCTCCATTCACCATCTGCCTGCCTGTGACAGAGACTGTAGGTCATACATTGAATCTCTCAGTTATCTGAGAACTCATGTTTAATGTGGAAGGAAGTCACTCTCAACTTCAAAAGACTACCGAAGAAAGAATCATAGGGTCATAGAATCCCTACAATGCAAAAGTGGGCAATTAGCCCATCAAGTCTGCACTGACTCTCTGACTTTTCCCTGTCCTGTCACTGTAACCACACACACATTTACCATGACTAATCCCTCTAACCTACACATCTTAGGACATTAATGCAATTTAGCATGGCCAATCCTCCTAACCTGCACATCTTTGGACTGTGGAAGGAAAGTGGAGCATCCAGAGGAAACACACGCAGACATAGGCAGAGCACGCAAACTCCCCACAGATAGTCACCCAAGGCCGGAATTGAATCCAGGTCCCTGGTGCTGTGAGGATGCAGTGATAACCACTGAGATACCACTGACCTGAAACTGGACTGGATTAGCCATGTAGACACAGTGCTAGGATCCTGCAGCGAGTAACTCACCTGTTGACTCCCCAAAGCCTGTCCAGCATCTACAAGGCACAAGTCAGGACTGTGATGGAAAACTTTCCACTTGCCTGGATGATTGTAGCTCCAACAAGACTGAAGAAGCTTTGACACCATTCAGGATTAAACAGCCCACTTGACTGGCACCCCATTCATAAACATTCACTTCCTTCACTACTGACGCACAGTGGCAAATGTGTGTACCATCTACAAGGTGCACCGCTGGAACTCACAAGACTTATGAGGCAGCACCTTCCAAACCCATAACCTCTACCATCTCAAAGGACAAGGACAACAGATACATGAGAACATCACCACCTGATAGTTCCCCTCCAAGCCACTCACCATCCTGACTTTAAAATATGTCACTGTTCTTTCACTGTCACTGGGGACAAAATCCTGGAAATCCCTTCCAATCAGCACTGAGGATTTTTCTTATACCACAGTGGTTCAAGAAAACAGCATACTATCATTTTCTCAAGAGCAATTAGAGATGGGCAAAGAATGTTAGCCTGGACTAGAATAACCTATTCATGAATAAATTAAAACATTTATTACAAAGTAATCGTTTTACCTGGGTGGATTTTTAGCGCAACGTAAGTTAGCCCATACGTGTTTAAACTCACGAAAACCCTGTCTGACTGAGATATTTGCACAGCGCACAAACCATTAAGCAATATACTGAATTGGCACATTCAATCTTATGAATTTCAAAACACCCTGCTATAATCAACAAAGTGGAAGGAAAATGGGGAGTCATTGCACCTGTTCTCATCCAGTCGTAACACTAGGTTTAATTGCAGATGGCATAGGTTGTTGCCTACCTAAAGGACAGAATTTTAAATGGTGTGAAAGCAGCAATGTAACGTGTGGAAGGCCAAGTATCAAAGGCCCAATTTGGGAACTCCGGAATGTATCATGCAGTTGGGGGGATGTCAATGAGGCAGCAAAGCCACATGCAAGCAGTGGGAAAATAATTAAGGCACTTAAAAAGGTACTTAAATGTAATTTGCATACTTCAAATGATGCTTACCAAGTTTAATGCTTGGAGTAATCTAATCTTGGTGAACAACTGTGAAAACAAAATGCACAAGGCACAGACTGGTCTTTGCACTCACTGAACACATGCATTTCTATTAAAGAAACCTGCAGGAGAATCGAGTCATCAGGACAGCGTTGGAAGATGTCATTGACATTACTGTCAGGCAGCACTTGCTCGCCAATGCTTATTTGATTTGTACTGCAACTCCAGACCTCATTGCAGCCTTGGTCCAAAGGTGAAGTGAGAATTACTGATCTTAACATTAAGACTGCATTTGAACAAGTGTGGCATCAAAGAAACCTAGCAAAATTTAAATTGAAATCATGGGGCAATCTCTCTGTTGGAATCCCACCAAACACAAAATAAGATGGTAGTGGTTATTGGAAGGCAATCATTTCTGCCCAGAAGAACAGTCTAGGAGTTCCTCAGCATATTGCCTGAGGCTCATCCATCTTCAGCTACTTCATCAGTGATCTTTCCTCCATCAGAAAGTCTGAACTGAGGATTTTGACTAATGATTGCACAGTTTTCATTACCCTATGTCAGCGGTCTCCAAACTCTGATCAGGATGCGGCCCACTGCGGGCCAAATGTGGCCCGTGGACCATAGTTTGGAGACCCCTGCCCTATGTGATGCTTTCAGATACTGAAATATCCAGACTTGGGCTGACAAGTGACAAATTACTTTTGTGCCCCACAAGTAAATGGCAGAACCTTAAGAATACTGATAAGCAGAGGGATCTGGGTGTACAGGTACACAGGTCACAGAAAGTGGCAACACAGGTGGAAAAGGTAGTCAAGAAGGCATACGGCATGCTTGCCTTCATCGGCAGGGGCATTGAGTTTAAAAATTGGCAAGTTATGTTGCAGCTTTATAGAACCTTAGTTAGGCTGCACTTGGAATGTAATGTTCAATTCTGGTTGCCACACTACCAGCAGGATGTGGAGACTTTGGAGAGGGTACAGAAAAGATTTACTAGGATGTTGCCTGGTATGGAGGGTATTAGCTATGGGGAGAGATTGGAGAAACTTGGTTTGTTGTCACTGGAACAGTGGAGGTTGAGGGGAGACCTGATAGAAGTCCACAAGATTATGAAAGACATGGACAGTGTGGATAGTCAGAAGCTTTATCCCAGGATGGAAGAGTCAATTATGAGGGGGCATAGGTTTAAGGTGTGAGGGGCAAGATTTAAAGGAGATGTACGAGACAAGTTTTTTTACACAGAGAATGGTCAATGCCTGGAACTTGCTGCCGGGGGAAGTAGTGGAAGCAGATACGGTAGTGAGTTTTAAGGCGTACCTTGACAAATACATGAATAGGATGGGAATAGAGGGATTTGGTCCCCAGAAGGGTAGGGACTTTTAGTTCAGCTGGACAACATGGTCGGTGTAGGTTTGGAGGGCTGAAGGGCCTGCTCCTGTGCTGTAATTTTCTTTGTTCTTTGTTCTTTGAATCCTCCATCATTAACATCTAGGGTATTACTGTTGACCAAAAGCTTAACCGAACCAGCCATAAAAATACTGTTGCCCCAAAAACAAGTCAAAGGTTGGGAATCCTTTGGTTCATGTCCTGCTTCCTCAAAGCCTTCACCACAATGCACAAGTCAAGAGTGTGATGGAATATTCTCCACTTGCCTGAATGAGTGCAGCTTCAACAGCACCTGAGAAGCTTGACAGCATCAGAAGCAAAACAGTACACTTTACTGATACCTCATTCACCATCTTAAATATTCCCTTTCTCCACCACCAGCAGAGATTACCCACAATATGTGCCATATACAAGATGGTACATACCATCTACAAGATGGCAACACAGAGGCACAGCAATTAGCACTGCTGCCTCACAGTTCCAGGGACCTGGGTTCAATTCCCGGCTTGGGCTACTGTGTGGAGTTCGCATAATTTCCCTGTGTCTGCCTTGTTTCCTCTGGGTCCTCCAGTTTCCTCCCACACTCCAAAAATGTGTGGGTTAGGTTGATTGGCCATGCTAAATTGCTCCTTGGCATCCTTGGATGCATAGCTTAGAGGGATTAGGGGATAAATATGTGGGATTATGGGGATAAGGCCAAGGGGGGCGGAATGGTGTCCTTCTGCACTGTAGGGTTTGTATGCACTCCAGCAACTTGTCAAGCCTTCTTTAATATCATCTTCCACACTCACAACCTCTAACACCTAGAAAAACAAGAAAAGTAATTGCAAAGGAATATGATCACCTTCAAGTTTTTCTCCAAGCGCCGTTCCTTCAATGTTTCTGGGAATTCCCTAATCATGAACTGCAATGGTTCAAAAAGGCTGTTCAGCACTACTTTCACAAGGGCAATTAGGAATGGACAGTGTTTTCCTTGCCAGTAATGATCAAGTCCTAAGAACAAGTCAAAAAACGTTTTCTTATATCTTATGCAGTTAACTCATTACAACCTGGTGAAGGAGCAGCATTCCGAAAGCTTGTGCTACTAAATAAACCTGTTGGACTTTAATCTGGTGTTGTGAGACTTCTTACCGTGCCCACCCCAATCCAATGCCGGCATCTCCACAGCAATTGGTGTCTGTGTTGCGGTGTTTCAGGTAAACACCAATGTTCACACAGTATTTCAACATCATTTTTCATGGTGTTCAGAACTACATTTGACTTTCATGTCTGCCAACTACAAAACCCCTTGAGTGATCATATTGGTTAACAGTTTGTTCCCGAGTTTTGAAAAGAATTGCTGTTTTCATATATTTGGCAACCTTTTGGCCTGAGGGTAATTAAATATAATTTGAGATAATAGTCTCTTTATCAATGATTAATTGTGATTTTAGCAACATTTTTTGGAAGGCGATTAAGATCTAAAATGTGAAGTTGTGAACACAGTCATTTTTATGTAAAACCATTTTGAGCAGTTTAAATTGTAGATTCATAAACCACATTTCATTGAGATTCTTCTGGAATACTTACATCATGAATTATTTGCAAGGAATCTATCAGGACCTTGAAAAAAATTGACAGGTTAATCTACCAATAAAGGCTTATTTTGCAGTTATGTTTGAATGCTGTTTTCTTCATTCTTTCATGAGATGTGAGCATTGCTGACAAGGGCAGAAATTATTGCTCATTTCTAATTGCCCTTGAGAAAATGGTGCTGAGATGCTCTCTTGAACTGCTGAAATTCATTCAGTGTCGGTACGGTTACAGTGCTTTAGGAAGGGAGTCTTAGAATTTGACCCAGCTGGCAGGCACAACAAACACATGCAAATAATATACAAAACTGACCTTGTGTGTGTTTTTTCAAGGTCAATTGATTTTGATAATTAATATACAAGCTGCTTGTGTTGATTGCCAAGGTACAAATACCCACCCTTCACCTATTCTAAATTAAGACCCCAGAGTAAATTGCGCAGAGGGTGTGGAGAGTCTGCAGAAGGATCTAGATAGGCTGGGCGAATAGGCCAGGAACTGGCAAATGGAATTTAATGTTGGCAAGTGCGAGGTGGTTCACTTTGGTAGGAATAATGGTAGGAAGGACTTTTACTTACGTGGCGAAAAACTGCAGCAGGCGACGGTGCAGAGGGACCTCGGGGTCCTTGTGCATGAGTTGCAAAAACCCAGCCTGCAGGTGCAGCAGGTGGTCAGGAAGGCTATTGGGATGCTGGCCTTCATAGCGAGGGGGATTGAATATAAAAGTAGGGAGGTCTTGCTGCAGCTGTATAGGGCATTGGTGAGGCTGCAGCTGGAGTACTGTGTGCAGTTTTGGTCGCTGCACTTACGCAAGGATATTTTGGCCTTGGAGGGAGTGCAGAGGAGGTTTACTAGGCTGATACTGGAGTTGAGGGGGTTGATCTATGAGGAGAGGCTGAATAAACTAGGCTTGTACTCGTTAGAGTTTAGAAGAATGAGGGGAGATCTCATTGAGACATATAAGATGATGAATGGGATGGATAGGATAGAGGTGGAGAGACACTTCCCGCTCAGAAAGGACAGTAGGACTAGGGGGCACAGCCTCAAGATAAAGGGGGGGGCAGTTTAGAACGGAGTTGAGGAGGAACTTCTTCACTCAAAAGGTGGTGAATCTCTGGAATTCTCTGCCCGTTGAAGTGGTGGAGGCTGCCTCGCTAAATATTTTTAAGACGCGGGTTGATGG
Organism: Carcharhinus amblyrhynchos; assembly: GCF_965287045.1. NCBI lineage: Eukaryota > Metazoa > Chordata > Chondrichthyes > Carcharhiniformes > Carcharhinidae > Carcharhinus > Carcharhinus amblyrhynchos. The sequence continues at coordinate 96,772,441 of NC_137329.1, read as the reverse complement.
GTTTTTGATAAGCGAGGGGATTAAGGGTTATGGGGAGAGGGCGGGAATGTGGAACTGAGCCACGACAGATCAGCCATGATCTTATTGAATGGCGGGGCAGGCTTGAAGGGCTAGATGGCCTACTCCTGTTCCTATTTCTTATGTTTTTATGTATGTTCTTATGTAAATGGCAAAAGTTCAGATTCACCTTTGTAGTCCTGCAATGAGCCAATATGCAAAACAAGCAAGCCCCATTCAGATAGTGGGTACATGCTGCTTTCAGTTCCATTTTACTACTGCACAGAAATATGCTTTATTGTGACGCATGCACTTTGTATAGTAGAACCATCAACAGCACTAAAAATACAAACTATTTGCATAATACATGCCCATCGACTTAAAGTGATATGAAGGCTTTAAACTTGGGTGACACTGTCTCAACTCTTCCAACATCTATACACTGTTATTCTGTTTATAGAAAAGTATTATATTTAGCAGGTAGGAGTGAAAGTGGACTGGGGAAAGCCTCTTAATTGTTGAGCATTGACACATTTAAAGGAGAGCATTTGGATATTCTGTGTTCCCCTTTGGCATATCTGAGGTGTTTTAGGCCTACATGCCTCCAATGATGTAAATTACCTGACCTTGCAATTCATTATAAGGTCATTTCCAGATCATTTTGGCAGATGGATGCAACAGCACTGTCAGAATTTCAGTCCCTTTTTTTGTTTCTTAACTGTAAATTCAAGCATACAAGTCACTCTGATAGGTTTTAGAAGAGTAGCATATGTAAGTGGGATGTCAATTAGTCCAACTTTGCTGTTAAAAGTCAGACAATCCTGGCATAATGAGAAGGGAAGAGGGAGCAGTTGGAAATCAATACAAGCTTAGGGCTAGAATATTCCTTTGCTTAGCTTTCCTTCCCCACCCACTCATTCATTCTTCACTGATGTGCAAGCACTGCACTGTAGCAACATAATACTTCAATGAAAATAAAAAGTTGGGAGAGATGTAAAATGGGCAGCCTGTTCACTGTGGGTGGATCCTCATGTCAGATCCAAAGATCAAACTGCCTTGCTTGTTGCATGCCATCTGTAGTTATGAAGAAACAAGAGGCAAAAGGTAACCTTGAAGCTGTGATTTAATTTTGTGTGCTTCCCAATGATTGAGAATTGGTGCTATGCAAGTAAGTAGTAAATAGGTTCCCACCACCAAGTGACATGTCTGCCTCTGCACTGCTGAAATATTGCCCACTTTATCTCACAAACTCACAATGTTGTTGGGAGACCAAGATTTTGGCTCCTGTCTAATTAAGCCCTCCTGCCTGACATTTTTCACACATTTATAGGCTCCATTGAATACTGCCCATTATGACTGTCACTAAAGTACTGGGCATTTATATGCATAATGTTGTGTCAATAAGCACAGTCCAGTTGCACATTCGTGAATTGAGATACTTAAAGTGGGAGAGCATCCAAGTACAACTCTCTAGAGTTGGTTGCTTTTGTTTGCCATGCTTGTTACCTGGCAGTACAAGGTCTTTGCCTCTCCTCCAGCTATTTTCCAACCTTCTTCCCATCTGGGAATGATTCAGGATCTGTTTAGAGTCCAACTTCCACCCCTTCATGAAATTCTATGTTCCCCACCCTTTGGCATATCTGAGGTGTTTTAGGCTGTTAAACAGTGTGCATGTCTTCAAAGATGTAAATTACCTGACCTTGAAATTCAGTGTGGTCGTTTCCAGATCAATTTGGCAGATGGAAGTAACAGCACTGTCAGAATTACAGTCCCATTGTTTACTTCTTCACTGAAAATTCCAGCGTACAAGTCACTCTCGGAGGTTTCAGAAGAGCCGCTGTCAATTTGTCCAACTTGGCTGTTAAAAGTCAGCAAAGGTTTAAATTTCCTGCACTTCTTCGAATTTGCCACTAAAGCCATCTTGGCATAATTCTTCCCTATGCGTGCTGCTGCAACATCTAGCCACTATGCTTGTCAGTACAGTTCTGGTACCCGTGGGCTTAAACAATGTTGGCGCTGTTTTGTTGTTGCTGCTCTTCCTCCAAAGAGATGAGACACTGGGAAATGATAGTGAATCCATAAAAAAATACATTTCATATTTCCAAAAAGATTTGATGTACAAAGGATTTTCATGTCATTGAAGTATTGTATAGAAACAGTTCCAAAGTCACCTGTCTTTAATTTAACTTGGCAAGGGTACTAATTTGAAAACTTTTGGCAAAAAGATCAGAAAATAGACTCAAAGAATTTCAGACTCTTCCAGAGATGGCAGGGTTCAAATTGGCTAATTTTTTCTTTTCATTGTTCTTATAATTGATCTCTCTAACATTTAAAAATGCAGGGAAAATTAATCTCATCTTACTGCAACAAATCATTTCTTGTAAAAAATAGTAATGTCTCCATCAATAAATTATAAATGACAAACATGCTGTTTGCATGTAAACGCTGATGACTTACCTGATGAAGAGTACACACGTGAACATCGTATCCTTCATAAACATTTTATAGATGCTAACTGACCTGCCGTGTACTTCCAGCATTTTCCGGCTCAATTATCCAATACAATATTGCTTCAGTATATGCAACCACAAATTCACTTGTCATGACAGTGAATTTTCTGAAAAATTTGTGGGTTAGAAGACATTAACCTAGAAATTTGTTTGTGTCCAAAGATGGCTTTACTGTTCGGAGCTAGTGATCGGTAATACTCCTTTCTTCCTCCTCTTCATGATCCAGTTCTTGCTTGGTAATCCCATTTATGACAAAGTTATGAAGCATGTAGCAGACTACTACAAATTCTGATGCCTGCTCAGGATTATACTGCAAAGTTCCTGATTCTTGGAAGGAGCAGGTGAGAGCAGCAGTGTGCAAAATAGAATAGACCTAGTTGAGGCCCTGTCAGCCAGGGTGGGTGGAATCCTCACTTGAGGGAAAAGGAAGACATATCAGAAATGCTGGTGTTGAAAGTTACATCAGAACAGATGCAATGGAGATGGTGAAACTGAGAGAATGAAATGGAGTCCTTGAAGGAAGTTGGATGTGAGAATGCATTGTTGAAGTAGCAGTGGGATTCAGTGGACTTACAGTAAATATTTGTTAATAGCCTATCCCAAGAAATGGAAACAGAGAAGTCTTGGAAGGGAAGGAAAGAGTTAAAGATGGGCCCTATGAAGGTAAGCAAAAGATGGAAATTGGAAGCAAAGCTGATGAAATATTCCAGTTCAAGACGATATGTGGAATAGGTACCAATATAGTCATCAATGTAGTGGAAAAAGAGGCGAGGGAAAGGACCTAAGTAGGACTAGAAAGAAATTTAGCATTGTGAACATTCCAACACAATTCATGTTCATCACTGTTTTACAAATTTTTTATGTTTCTATTGGGGCTGAAGGGATCAAAGAATATGCGGGAAGGTGGAATCAGGATATTGAATTTGATGATCAGCTATGATCAAAATGAATGGTGGAGCAGATTCAAAGGGCCAATAGGCCTACTCCTGCTTCTATTTTCTATGTTTCTATGTAAATGTCTGTTGTTAACAAGGTTTAACCATTGCAAGATCAATAGTCAATATGCATCTGATGGCTCATATTTTTTTTGGAGTTATAATGATCTGCATGATAGATCATTACAACTTAATTTCAATAGCTTGCCTGACACCTGTGCACAAGTGATGACAACAAGCTATCAACAAGCAATCAATAAGTCTTTACATACAACAGGGTGATATTACTACCAGTAGTGCTGTGAATTTTGATTTGTTTAAGCCACAAAAAGAAAGGTAGTTGCTCTTTTTAGTGTCACCAAAACAAAGATAGATCAATTTTTAAATGGTAAGTGTTGGTACCTCTGCTGCTATCTGTTGGGAATAAGACCTGTTTGGAGATTATCCTTTCCCTAGTTGCAACATTCAATTTTTCTAGTGCCGCCTCTCAGTGATTTAAGAACAGCTCCCATAAACCAATATTGTTCTCTCAATTCAGAAACTACTTCCTCTATATTTTTCTCACAGGAGTGAATTGTGAAGGGCTTAATAATGATCCCATTTACAGGAATGGTTACTGAATTTAACATAGACTCAAGCATACTATCAAACATTTATCCATATTTGCATTTATTTCCTTTTCTTGATTATCAAACAAAGTATATAATCACAGAATCCCCACAATGCAGAAGGAGGCCATTCGACCCATCAAGCCTGCACCATCAATAAATCCACACAGGCCCTATTCTCATAATTCCACATATTTACTCTGTTAATCCCCCGACACTAAGGGGCAGCCAATCTGGTACCACTTATTTTGCACCCCTATCAAAGTTGAATTTCACCAGTATTGTAACTTGTAATTAAATAGAAACATCATGCATAGAATTTGATAATTATTGAACTTATATATTGTTATGATCCAGCAGATGGTAATTGCTACACAAATCAAATCCCAAACGGAAACTTGGCAAACATATCACAACTCTTATTTTGCATTTTGACAACGAGCAGATATGATTACTGAATTCATAAACTAGAAATTCCAGTGACACTTATAGGGATTTTAAATATTAAGTTAAACATTTATTGAAAAAAAAAGAAAACTTAAACACGCACTTATACATTGAAAATTAGTCTCACAAAACATTTCCCCCAAAAGACTTCCTACACACAAATACACACCTCTTCAGGCAACCATCTCTCATAACTGTTTAACTATAAACATTCATGTAATATTACCACAGTCCAAGCCACCCGAAAGATTCCCCCCCCACCCACAGTCCAAGCCTATTGTTGCTGTCAGGAAGGTATGTCACACTCTCTCCCACTCTGTTGTGGAAATTCAAGATATTTTAAAATAAAACCCTGTTTTCTGAAAGGCATGTTTCTGAGTTGGCTGGAAGACTGCTCACTTTGCCTCTTTGAAGCTCTTTTCCCAGCATTGAACAGCAGCCCAGGAAGTCTCACATGACCTCTCCCAAGAACAGCTCTCAACATCTCTCCTGAAGTATTATTTTTGCTCTTTCATCCTGAGTCTATTGTCCTTAGCCCCTCTTTGAGATTTAACTTTCCCAGAATATAAAAAAAAGTTCCCTTGTTGCAACTTCTTTTGGGTTAAATAAAATTTAATAACTTTGCCTTGCTTACTTAGGAAATCTTTGCATGTTGTAAAAAACTTTTTACTAACTTCTGAAATTTAACAACTGAAACAGCACTTCCTTATCCCCTAATGCAAATTTCTACACTATTTACTTACAGAAAATCTTGGGTTGGATAGTGGTGGGTACCTTACCTATCACACACCCACCTCCACTGGTATTTTACCAGTGGCTGGGGAGGTGACAGGTAGTTTGCCAATCTTGTGCCAATTGAACCCCTTAAGTGGAAAAGTAATGCCCACTTAAGGACCTAATTTTTCTATTGCTGGTATTAACCCAGTGGTAGGGGTTTACTCATCATGTGAGGAAAATGACATGGCTCTTAGAGGATGTAGACTATTTTGAAGAAAATTTTAGATGAAACCATCGTCTTATAAGGTATAAGGTGCAACTTTTCCTAGGTACTTTGTTCATTTGATCATTCCAACATGGATGCATGAGGTGGCAACTCCTTTGCCTATGTTAAAGTTTTAGAATGGAAATCATGGAAGAGGCAATTTAACAAGAAGGCATTCTGGTTGAAAGGGGCATAGAAGCAGAAAGTCTTGCTGAAATATGATGCAAATTATAGAATCATACAGTGCAGAAGAGGTCCTTCAGCTCATTGAATTTGGACCGACACAATTGAAACATCTAAACTCCCACCTATTTGCATCTGCCAGCATTTGGCCCATAGCCCTGAATGTGATGACATATCAAGTACTAATCCAGATACTTTTTAAAGGATGTGAGGCAATCTGCCTCCACCACACTCCCAGACAGTGCATTCCAGACTGTCACTATCCTCTGGGTAAAAAATATTTTCCCCCCATCCCTCCTAAATCTCTTGCCCCTCGTCTTGAAACTATGTCCCCTCGTGACTGATCCTTCAACTAAGGGGAACAGCTGCTCCTTATCCAGTCTGTCCATATCCCTCATTATCTTGCACACCTCAATCAGGTCACTCCCTCAATCTTCTCTGCTCCAACAAAAACAATCCAAGCCTACCCAATCTCTCTTCATAAATATTTCATCCCAGGCAACATCCTGGTGAATATCCTCTGTACCCAGTCCAGCACAACCTCATCCTTCCTATAATGTGGTGACCAGAACTGTACACAGTACTGTAGCTGTGGCCACACCAAAGTTCTAGACAACTCCAACATGGCTTCCCTGCTTTTGCCTAGGACCGACACAGAAACAAAATTGGCTAGGCACTCTCCTCTGCTGTGCTGTTCATTGGCTACTTGTTGGGGTGCATCAGGTGAGGAAATACTCAGTGCGTGGTGAATTGTTCTGTCAGCCTTGGGAAATAAAGTCAGGAATCCATGTAGCTCAGTTTTTTATCTTTTGGTAGCAGGAGTCAAAATTTAAAATTGTAATTTTTATTAGGGGATTTGATTGATGAATACATGATGAATTTATTTGTGTAGATAGTAGCTTTTGCCTGGTTGGTTTCTAATCAATAGGATGTTTCTGGTAATCTATGTAGATTTGTATAAATATTTCAATATATTAAAAATTAATATATGAAATATTAATAATCCATTAACCTTTATTTCTGTCAGCTACGAGTATATCAGCATATTTTTGTGGTGATTCCCTACAGATCTTACCAGATAATTAACTGTATTTTGGTAATATTGTCTAGCTAAGGTATTTGAATAAACTATAATCTGTTGAAATATAAACATTTATAATCACAACTTCCAAACAGTTTATAGCAAAACACAGTGCATCAAAGGATCTTGGTGTTTGCAATAAAGATATAATTATAATGAAGGAGTAAGCAACATCAGAGAACATATGAGAATGTTGAAGATTTTGCCTTTGGTCTTCAGCAGTTAAATGAGTATAAGATAGATGCTGCCATTTAGAATTTAAAGTACTTACAAGCTTAAGCCTATTACCTACCTTACCCCAAGGACGCTAAATAGACAAAAGATAGTAATTTTTTTCTTTTTCTTTTTCCCTCTCTTTATCTGTGTATCTGTCTCTCTATGTCTCGCTTTCTGTCTCATTATTATTGGCATGGTTTCCTATGAGATGCCATGACAACATCGCTTCAGCTCTCTTGGACCATTGCCAAAATTCTGATTGACATACCATGAGATTGAATTCCTTTGTTTCATGTACTCTTAGAGAATTGTATCGTCTGTGCCTGTATTAGTGCCTGATTTCCAGGAAAGAAAAATGGTAGAAGGTAGTCCAATACCACTAGAAACATGCTTATTTTTCACAGGAATACATTTCCCTCTAGGTATTACTGATGGCCGGAATATTTGCTTCCAACAGCTGGGAGCTGCATTGTCTTGGATTTAACACCGGGAATAACTGAGAGACCCAATAGCACATGCTGGTATTTTGGAGTAAATCAAACTCCAATTTTCAGAGTACGCGCATACGCAGTTAAACATTAGCGTGGATAGAGGATTGGTTGTCAAATAGGAGGCAGAGAGTGGGGGTCAATGGGTGCTATTCGGATTGGCGGTTGGTGACTAGTGGGGTGCCCCAGGGGTCGGTGCTGGGGCCTCAGCTATTTACCATTTATATAGATGATCTGGAGGAGGGAACCGAGTGTAGGGTGTCGAAATTTGCTGATGACACCAAGATTGGGGGAAAGGCAAATTGTGCGGAGGGTGTGGAGAGTCTGCAGAAGGATCTAGATAGGCTGGGCGAATGGGCCAGGAAATGGCAAATGGAATTTAATGTTGACAAGTGTGAGGTGGTCCACTTTGGTAGGAAGAATGGTCGGAAGGACTATTACTTACGGGGCGAAAAACTGCAGCAGGCGACGGTGCAGAGGGACCTCGGGGTCCTTGTGCATGAGTCGCAAAAACCCAGCCTGCAGGTGCAGCAGGTGGTCAGGAAGGCGAATGGGATGCTGGCCTTCATAGCGAGGGGGATTGAATATAAAAGTAGGGAGGTCTTGCTGCAGCTGTATAGGGCATTGGTGAGGCCGCAGCTGGAGTACTGTGTGCAGTTTTGGGCGCCGCACCTGCGCAAGGATATTTTGGCCTTGGAGGGAGTGCAGAGGAGGTTTACTAGGCTGATACCGGAGTTGAGGGGGTTGAGCTATGAGGAGAGGCTGAATAAACTAGGCTTGTACTCGTTAGAGTTTAGAAGAATGAGGGGAGATCTCATTGAGACGTATAAGATGATGAATGGGATGGATAGGATAGAGGTGGAAAGACTCTTCCCGCTCAAAAAAGACAGTAGGACTAGGGGGCACAGCCTCAAGATAAAGGGGGGGCAGTTCAGAACGGAGTTGAGGAGGAACTTCTTCACTCAAAGGGTGGTGAATCTCTGGAATTCTCTGCCCGTTGAAGTGGTGGAGGCTGCCTCGCTAAATATTTTTAAGAAGCGGGTTGATGGGTTTTTGATAAGAGAGGGGATTAAGGGTTATGGGGAGAGGGCGGGAAAGTGGAACTGAGCCACGACAGATCAGCCATGATCTTATTGAATGGCGGGGCAGGCTCGAAGGGCCAGATGGCCTACTCCTGCTCCTATTTCTTATGTTCTTATGTTATGTTCTTAAATCAGAAGTTGCGGCCCAATTTACCCTGCTACTTCACAGGCTGAGCTATACCGGTACCTTCCCAATAGATATTGAAAGCAGTATGAAGTGGTTGTATTTAACAACTAGTTAACCATAAACAGAACAGCAAAAATCAGCAGCCAGGAGGCATTCGAAAGTGTGACCTCGACAGCAATGATCTTGGAGTAATCCAAGCATCACATACTAACAAAGATAGGGAAGATCTGTATGTGACTTGAAGTACATTGTGCGGGAGGAAGAGCTCCAGATTTTCAGGCATTGGGATCTGTTCTGGAGCAGGAGGCACCTATCCTAAAGGGATAGGTTACCCTTAAACAGGATTAGGACCAGCATTTTCATGGGAAGGTTTAAATTAATTGACATGGCGTTGGGCACCATCATGTAGAAGTCAAGGGTCAAGATGAAGAAAGTAGTTAGGGTGTTTGATGGGAATAGACTAAAAAGGACTCCAAATGTTATGGTCAGATGGGAAGCAGTAGAACAACTTCCCACTTTCCCCACTCTTTGTTTTTTTTTAAAAAATGCAGTGTGTTTGACTATTTAAGTGCTGCACCTATAATAGACACTGACAGATAGGTTTTCTCAGAAGTTTTTTTTAAAAAAGAGAACAGTATTTATTGTACTTAGCAGCCAAACTAAATAAAAAATAATAAAAACATGCTAGCTCTCTCACACACATGCATTCAAAGTTCACATGCATACAAATAAGCTACAAAGTAGGAGGATAGATCAAATTGTTTAAAAGTCCAAAAAAAGGGCAGTCACATGCAGCATTGGTAGATTGGATGCTTTCAATCTGGGCACAAGCAGAATTCTGCAATGGGGCAACTTAAAGATGCTGATAGATGACTCTTTGGTTTTCTGGAGTCAGCAACTGGGTGGGTTTGTAAACACTGCCTGCGGTATATAGGTGGTTGGACAATAGGCAGATCCCAAGCTTATAGGGTGGATGGATGGATGGAGAAAGGGAAAATGTCTATTCAGGGACGTTGTTCTGTTCTCTTCCTCTTTTGTTTTTTTACCAGGTCCACAATTTAAACATGATTAGATTATAGCTGGAAGAGTTTCCTTCTCAGCCGCAGCCCACCATTCAGAGTTGATTGTGTTTATTGGCTTGTTCTAACCCAGCTCAATACACAAGTGCTGTTTAGATATTTTGTAAATGAGTCACAAGATGAGCCATTCACATTCCTCTAGGTGATTATCTCTGATGGGTTCCTCAAGACAACCTGACTCTGTTTTAATGTCCTTGGAAGTTTAGGCGACAGTTATGCAAATAAGAACATAAGAAATAGGAGCAGGAGTAGGCCATCTAGCCCTTCGAGCCTGCCCCGCCATTCAATAAGATCATGGCTGATCTGTCGCTGCTCAGTTCCACTTTCCCGCCCTCTCCCCATAACCCTTAATCCCCTCTCTTATCAAAAACCCATCAACCCGTGTCTTAAAAATATTTAGCGAGGCAGCCTCCACCACTTCAATGGGCAGAGAATTCCAGAGATTCACCACCCTTTGAGTGAAGAAGTTCCTCCTCAACTCCGTTCTAAACCGCCCCCCTTTTATCTTGAGGCTGTGCCCCCTAGTCCTACTGTCTTTTTTCAGTGGGAAGAGTCTCTCCACCTCTATCCTATCCATCCCATTCATCATCTTATACGTCTCAATGAGATCTCCCCTCATTCTTCTAAACTCTAACGAGTACAAGCCTAGTTTATTCAGCCTCTCCTCATAGCTCAACCCCCTCAACTCCGGTATCAGCCTAGTAAACCTCCTCTGCACTCCCTCCAAGGCCAAAATATCTTTGCGCAGGTGCGGCGCCCAAAACTGCACACAGTACTCCAGCTGCGGCCTCACCAATGCCCTATACAGCTGCAGCAAGACCTCCCTACTTTTATATTCAATCCCCCTCGCTATGAAGGCCAGCATCCCATTCGCCTTCCTGACCACCTGCTGCACCTGCAAGCTGGGTTTTTGCGACTCATGCACAAGGACCCCGAGGTCCCTCTGCACCATCGCCTGCTGCAGTTTTTCGCCCCGTAAGTAATAGTCCTTCCTACCATTCTTCCTACCAAAGTGGACCACCTCACACTTGCCAACATTAAATTCCATTTGCCATTTCCTGGCCCATTCGCCCAGCCTATCTAGATCCTTCTGCAGACTCTCCACACCCTCCGCACAATTTGCTGTTCCCCCAATCTTGGTGTCATCAGCAAATTTTGACACCCTACACTCGGTTCCCTCCTCCAGATCATGTATTCAGCCATCTTAGAGGCTGCTGTTTTAAGTCGCTGAAGTGCTATGTTTAGCCTTTTAAAACTCAGTCAGTGCTTCAGCCCAATAATTAAAGTCATTTTTGATACGAAGCATGAATTTATAACAAAGGAATACAAAGACAAGTTTAGAATGCGTGTATGTAAACACAGAGTGAGGTGAATAAGGTTGGTGAGCTACAAGATTATGGTGGACATGATGTAATAGCAATAAGAGAAATGTTGCTTGAAATGTTGAGGAATCTGTGTTTAATACTCACAGATTGAAAGTGTTCAGAAAAGGTGGAGAAGGAAAAATGGGAGGTGGGGTTACATTACCATTTAGGGAAGAGATTGTGGTATTGGAAAGATAAGATTGCCTTGAAGGATCAAGGGCAGAATCAATGTGGTTCATGTTGAAAAGCAAAAAAGGATATGGTAACGATGGTGAGGAAATTCTAAAAGCTTTTAAATAGTGAGAGAGAGAGAAACAAATCTGCAGGGAAGTCATAAATATATGGAAGAACTCTGGAGCAGTGATAATGGGGAGGACTCTAATGACACAAATACCAACTAGGAAAATGCTAGTGGAAAGGAAGCCGAGGAATTTCTGAAATGGCTTCAGAAGAACTTCCTTGATCAGTTTTTTTTGGCCCAACTAGGAAGGAGGCATTGCTGTATCTGGTACTGGGGAACGAAGTGTAACAAGTGGGCCAAATGCCTGTGGGAGAACATTTGGGTAAAAGTGATCATCATGTCATAAAGTTTATGTTAATAATAGAGAAGGGAAGGAACATAAGGACATCAGAAATAGGAGGAGTAGGCCATTCACCGACTAGAGCCTGCTTTGCCATTCAAGAAGAAAATGACAGATCTGATTGTGCCTTCAGCTCCACCTTTGTTCCTGTCCTCCATCATCTTTGACTTTCTTCTAGATCAAAAATCTGTCTCACTCAGTCTCACAATGACCCAGCCTCCACGTTCCCTGGTACCGGGTTCCAAAGATTACAAAAAATTCTCTTAATCTCTGTCCTAAATAGGAGACTGCTTATTACATCTACCAATAAGGTAGGTAGAAGTAATGTTTTTGACCTTCTTTGTTCGCTTTTTTCAAAATATGTTTCAAAAACTATTGGATGGATTTCAATGCCACTTACTACACAGATAGGGCACTTCCCATGGAAGAATGATTATTTTTTGTGAAGATGCGGATCCAGACCAGAATCCAGATCCTGGAACTTTTTAAAGGATTTGTTAACATGCGGCGATAGAGTGAATTGACTTTAAAAAACGTGTTGCTTTATTTATAATTTTGATGGTTTTTTAGAATGTTGTCGTTTCTCCCAGCTCTGATAGTGGAAACAGTTGTCAAAATAGGAGCACAGTTTTCAGAACACATTGTTAGATGTAGATTGGCTTCAAGTCTCCCCTGTGAGATGGAAGCTCTTAATAAAAAACAACATTTAAGTTTTATAGTTACAGAGCATTAATCAGGAATGGAAAGGCCCCAAGGAAGAGCTGTATAATTGTAATGCTATTGAGTTAACACAGCATGATAAACTCAACTAAGTGCCCCCTTCACTTGTTACTTGCTGAACCTACATGACAACTTTTGTGATTCATATATGAAGACATCAAAATCTCTCTCTACTGAAGCATTTCATAGTCTCTCTATTTAAGTAATATGTTTCTTTTCTATTCTGCCCACTGACAGCTTCACACTTTCCAACGTTACACTCTTATCTGCCGATACTTTTCCCACTCATTTGACCGATTAATATGCATTTTCAGGCTTTTTGAGTCCTATTTTGTGCTCATCCATGTGGCAGTTTTGAAGGCGTGCAGGATATTATTTTGGACAGGATGATGGTGTTGGATACCCCACCACCCTCCCATCTCCACTCCAATTAAGTTTGTAGCAGGAAAGTCATGGGTAATTATCCTCTCCCATCACCAATTGAGGCCATTAAGTGGAAAATGAATCCCCAGTTAAGAGTCTGTTCCTGCCATAGCTGCTATTAACCAGCGATGTGTATTTTGCCACCGCACTGTGCAAACCTGAATCTTTCTCCAGAGGAAATCCCACCTTAGAGAGCTGCTCTGTAGTCTGTGCAGAGCCAGGAGTAATAGCTACCTCTGCAAATACAGGCAGCCCCATTACACCAAGGAGTCAGGGCAGTGAGATAAGTACCGTTTCAAGAGGCTAGGAGTTGGGTTAAAAGTGAGGATGACATTGGAGGTGGGTACCTCTAGTGGGTCCAGGGAACTCACGAAAGAGATACCCTTTTCCAACAATAGCCTGCATAGCTAAGATTATCAGGATTCCCACATGATGTGGACTTCCCCTTACTATGGGTAAAATACCAACTGTGGCAGAATGAGGCCATTAATTGGTCACTCAAGAGACCTCCTGTTGAACTCTACGTGCCTCCCTGCCTTCCAATGCACCAATGGAGTGGGGGGGGGGGGAAACGTAAAATCCAGCCCATTGACCCTCCTGCTCAAGGGTGCAGCTGCTGAGCAGCAGACCAGTTTTGTGGTGTGTGTCTCAGTGAGGATTCTTTTGTTTAATTGATGAGACATGTTCTTCCACATGCCAATATTTTACTTTTTTTTAACTGATTTTTGTCTGTTTGTTATTAGCAGTTGTGCTTTTTTCAGTCTGTGTCAATTATTGTTAAGTATTTTTGGGGCTCATTATTGACAACTGCTATGTGTTTCCATTGAAAAATCGCTCTATTTCATAGAATCATAGAAGCTTCCAGTACAGAAGAAGGCTATTCAGCCCATTATACCTGTGCTGGCTCTTTGAAAAAGCTGTTCTACCTATTCCACAGTCCCAGTTTTTTAGGCCGTAACTCTGTACATTCCTTTTCCTCAAGTAACTGTCCAACTGTCTTTTAAAATTATTTATGGAATCAGCTTCCAATACCTTTTAAGTCATTTATAAAAATTTAAGAGAGCAATGAACCCAAAACTAAACACCCTAATACCAAAGCAAAATATTTCAGATGCTGAAAGCCTGAAGTATCAAAAAAAAAGTGCCAGGAATACTCGCCAGGCCTGCTCTATGGAGACAGAAACAGAGATAATGGCTGGAATTTTACCGCATTGCCTGCCCTGGAATTGGGGCAGGTGAGGCTTGCAGAACGGAATTCTCTGTTAGCCTTGGGCGGGATTTTACAAGTCTCACCCGAGCAAAGTCATAAAATTCCTCACAATGTGTACAGGTTTCCCAAAATTTCACTGAGTGCTGGATCAGGCAAGAAAGATTGTGCGAAACTCGCTAGCTTCACAGATGTCTTTTCTCACCTGATTTAACAGTTCTCTGTGCAATTTCAAAGTGCTGGTGAGGATCACACAGCCAACTGGAGGGGCAGGGCCCAAACACGTCAGCAACGCCAGGCTTCTGAGGCTGGGGTGCCTTTTTTAAAGGGAGTCCTGATCTCAAAGCCTTCTTCTCTCCCTCCCACAGATACAGAATCACTCCCCATGGAGATTGAGATCCCCCCAAAGCATTGGGGCATTCTCCCCCTCACCACATTGCCGACATTGGGACACCCCCAAACCCCCTTGCAGGCATTGGGGTTCTCCCGTCCACACATAAAGTGAATACCTCCCCTAACAGAGTCCCCTTGGCACTGTCCCCTTCATGTGCTCCTATGGCTCTGCCGCTTTATGTACCCCCTTCATGTGCCCTCTTGACATTTCCCCCAGCAGAGGGCAATGCCCAGCTTTGTCCCTCAATCCCTGGGCCTTACAGGCATCTCTGCACCCCTGGCGGAGTAGTGGTCATCATGACTGGTTTTCGCATTTGAAAACCATTAGCGATTTGTGCTGGCGTGACATCACACCACCAGAGAGGGAGGATGCATTGTGGGTGGACGCTACAGCATCAATTCTAGAAATTACCTTTGAAGTTATTAAAATATACAGAAATCAGATTCCTGCCCTCTCTGGGTGTGAACCCGATTATGTCACCCGCAGGAGCAGGGGAAAGATTTCAAACTGAGATCTTGCCGATGCGAAGCCCGTTTATGGCCACTTATGAGATTTAGCAGCCATTATGGGATTTGCATCTATGGTTAATGGGCCATTGGATGGCGGCCAACATTTCAGATTGATGACCTTTCAGCAGAATTGACCACGGGGCACTCCAGCAAAACATGTATTCACCATCATTGCTTTGTATCGAGTCAATTTTTTTATCCATGCTGCCACTTTCCCCCTTAATTTCATGGGCTTCCATTTTCTCACTAGTTCTCCTGTACTTTGTTAAATGCTGTTCTAATGTCCATATGTACAAAACTACTACACTGCCTTGATAAATCTTAATTGTTATCTCATCAAAGAATTCAATCAAGGTAGCCATGATTTGCCTTAATAAAACCATGCAGGCTATCCTTGATTAACATATGCCTTTCTAAAAGTTTATTATGCCCCAATAAGATTTGCAGTGACGTCAACACCACTGATGTTAGATGCCCAATGCCCAGTGGGCAGTGCCAAGGTGCCAGGGGCAGTGCCAGGGTGCCAGGCAGGCAGTGCCATGGTCCCAGGTTGGCAGTGCCAGGCCTCAAACACCAGAGGGGCCTCAATGGTCTCCAGTCCTATTGGTGAGGATTCAGCTCTGATCCCTATTGCTGGGAACATATGTGATCCTGGCTGGTGAGGACCTACACCAGCAAGGCCATTAAAGCAGGTGATTCCAGAGAATTATGTCCCGGGCTCACTAATAATATTTAAATTAAGTTCTAAGTATTAAAATCAGCCTCACGTCCTTCCTGGACTGGCAATCCAGGGACAGTATCATCATGAGATGTGAGAAATCAGGCGCAAACTGGGTTTTTTGCTTCTCTTGCAACCTTACTAGCTAGCCATGCTGATTGACTGTGTGATGAGTCTGTAAGATCACCTCCTAAGTCTAAAAGAAAGGTAGTCAATTTTCCTCTTCACCATCTGGGCAGTAATATGGTAGAACAAATCAACTGCCTGTTATGGAACCCAGCTGAGCTTCATTCAGTACTTTTAATTTTGCTGCAAAAAATAAAGGACAATTATTGGAATTAATGTGATAATATTTTGTTATATAATTTGGGTTTACTTAAAGCTTTAGGTTTTGGCAAGCATGCACCCCAAAGTCCATTCAGTAAAACCACATATTTATAAAGTAAAGTTAAAGTTTATTTATTTCTCACAAGTAGGCTTACATGAACACTGCAATGAAGTTACTGTGAAAATCCTCCAGCTGCCACTCTCTGCCGCCTGTTCAGGTACACTGAGGAAGAATTTAGCATGGGCAATGCACCTAACCAGTGCATCTGAAATATCTGAAAAATAAAGCTGGACCTTCATCCTGAAAGTGGATCACAGAAGTGGGGAGAATTCCGGCACAGTTCGCCTGTCTCGGAAAAAAGTGCCAGCAGAGACATTATTTTCATTATGGGGTGATAGGGCTGCAGTTAGGCCACCTGACCCAGGAAAAAGTCCAAAGGTATCAACAATCAACAGGGGCTGCCTTGTGCTGAGTTGCGCTATTTAAAAGGGCCACCTCGATTTTATGGGACTTGGTCCCAGTTATAACTAAAAGCTAAGGCCATCTATTCCTCCAATCCATGTCCACCCCCGCCCCTGCCATAATGGTCTCTCATGTCAGCCAATACCAGATTTGCCCGCTACTCAGCCTCTATGGCACCTCATGCACCACACCGCCTCCCCCCCCCCACCCCCCCAATCAATATGTATTTTTGGCTGAGAACTAGACATCCGTTGGAGTGTTGAAACAGCTGAACCCCAAAGAAACAACTGACATGCTGCAAATACACATAGGGCGTAGGTTTAAGGTGCGACGGGCAAGGTTTAAAAGAGATGTACGAGGCAGATTTTTTATGCAGAGAGTGATGGGTACCTGGAACTTGTTGCTGGGGGAGGTAGTGGAAGTGGATATGGTAGTGATTTTTAAGTGGCGTCTTGACAAGTACATAAATGAGATGGGAATAGAGGATTATGGTCCCCGGAAGGATAGGGGGTTTTAGTTAAGTTGGGCAGCATGGCTGGTGCAGGCTTGGAGGGCCAAAGGGCCTGTTCCTGTGCTGTAATTTTCTTTGTTCTTTGTACTGACTTCATCACTGCATGTCCACCTACCTTCAAGAGATCAAAATTTTGCATCCTTCTAGATAGTCACTGGAAATTCAAATATATTTTTAAAAGTTATTGGTCTCTATGGGGGTCATAACAATGGCCACAAGGAAGGAGGGTAAGTCAAGAGTTACGCAAAGAGCCATGCTAAGTGGCAGAAGTCTGGCAACAAGTTTTACATTTACCCACTAGCTTCTGAAAAATTCTTATTGGGTAGAATGCAAGTAAGTTCAAATGACAATTTTTTTTAATAACATTACACTGTTTAATAAATAATTGCAAAACCTTCCATGGAAATAGCATGTCCTTCCACAAATTCAATTACCCTAATGTAAGTCAGATAATGGAATGTCCGAGCCTCTTGTGCTCAGAGTCAGGGCGAGTCCTTATCAGTTTGTAAAGCGAAGAAAACAAAAACTTTACTCCAATAAATGAGCTGTTATGTCTGTGGTGTATTTGAAACGGTTTTGCCAGTTGTTCGAGGGGTTTTGAGTGTACTAAAACTTTCAGATTTGACCATCTCCTCTCTTGAGTTTAGAGGTAATTTTATAAGGCTCCACTGCCAGGGGTCCCTGCCAGCATTTTGTACTCATAAAATTACCACTTATGCCTATTCTGACTGCAGGTTCTTCACTCAGTGGGGGTGGAAGGGGAGGAAGAATACTAACTTAACGATGAGGTATTTACATGAATAAATACGCTTCTCAAAGTTAAATTCCACCCCTGCAGAAACTATCCACGAGGCAACAAAAGAACTGCCTGGATGTTTATGACTGAGCTCAGCGGCAGTTACCAGACCGGCAGCATTTTTAAGTTGCCTGAGGCATGCTGCCCTTTGCTACACACACAGGAGCGTGCCTTCTGCTGAGACAGCAGATTCAGACAGAAGGAGCACAACTCAAATAAATGGGATTTAATTTAGTGTAGTTTTGTTTGCTGGCTCGAATCACATTCCTTATCACATTTACCCAGAGATGTACAGTAGGTGGAATTTGTCCGGAACAAAGCCAACAAACAATGTGAAAGGGTAGGCTGCTGGCGTCAGATTGATTAAGTCAGTGCACGTGTCTGGAGAAGGAGACATTAGGTTTAATCACCCTGGCTTGGATTTCCTCTGATAAACGGCTTGAAAAATGCCTGTACAAAGCACTATAGACACTCTCCTTTCCAGAGGCAGCCTCTGACACAGTAAAAGCTGTGCAGCCTCTCAGAATAAACCCCGCATGGAATTTTAGGAATGAAGCTTCTTAATATGAAATATCCAAAAATAGAAATTGCAATGATTCTTTGCAAAGATAGAAGTCCTTTTAGCAGTCTTTTGTGAAATAGATACGCTCGCTGTTTTTAACCTCGCTCTTTGGAAGGTAATGAATGATAATCATCTGCATCTCATTCTCGAGATGTTCCAAAATACTTTGCAGCCAATGAATTTTATTTTGAAGTGCTGTTGTGTAAGCAAGCACAACAACAGATTTTGTGGACAGCAAATGACAAATTTGATGAATGTGCAGTTTTAATTGTTTTATTGCCGGTGTGATTTGAGGGAGGAATATTAGTCAGACCAGTGGGGGAGCACTTGCTCTTTCTCAGAAAGTACAGTGGGATATTTGTAACCAAGCTGAACATTGAAATGGACTTCAGTTCACGTCTCATTCAAAAAAATTATTCAACTTTGGTAGAAGAACGAAACGGGCATTAACAGATTGGCCGCTTGTTATACATTAAGCCCAGTTTGTTTTCCATTAACACCACAGAGTGACATATGTAACATGCGGTTGATTTTCTAACCCATTTTGAGGCTTTGATGAAAAAGATCACCTCTACACCTCCAACAAAGCATCACTTTCTCAGCTTTGCACTAAAGATTTTTAATGGACCTACTTTATATTAAGTTGATCTTTCTTTACAGCCTAGCTATGACTGTAACACTACATTCTGCACTCTTTTTTCTCCATGTACAATAAGTTTTGTCTGTATAGCATGAAAGAAATAATACTTATCACTGTATACTAATACAGGTGACAAGAATAAATCAAATCAAAAATGAGTCAGACCAAATGATGAGCTAAAATTCTGGGGATGGAGCCCATATCTGGATGTTACCAACTGAATTAGGAGGTGAAGATTCAATTAATTCACACCTATGGAGGCTATAAAGGCCATAAATTATAGCATCCAAGGTGTTTATATCAGTGTTTCCCCTGGCTCTAAAGCAACCCTGAAAACTGTGTTGCCAGTGTTGTTGGTCCCCTCCAGCTAACTTGCCACCCCCCCAACCTTAGGAGCTACCTGAAACCCACTAACACAGCAGCCCAAAGTAGATGTCCACACTGCTGGTGAACTTCCAAGGAGTGTGCAACAGGCTTCTACAACCCACTGGTACAAAAGTAAAATACTGAAGATGTTTGAAATCTGAAACAAAAGGTCAGGCAGCATCTGAAACAGAATGAATGTTTCAGCTCGATGACTTTTCATCGCAGCTGAAGAAAGATAGAAACGTAATGACTCTGATGATGCATCATCCAGACTCGAAACGTTGGCTTTGTTCTCTCTCTGCAGATACTGAGATTTTCTATTTTTTTTGTTTTTGTTTATTATAGAAATGTAATTGGTATTGAGCAAGTGATGGGGGAGGAGGTGGAAGGACTACAGGGAAGCTGGGCTGGAGGACAGGAGAGACAGGGTCACTGTCTGGAGTTTGCACATTCTCCTTGTGTCTGTGTGGGTTTCCTCCGGGTGCTCCGGTTTCCTCCTGTGAGAAACGCAGCTCACAGTCAAAAAAATTTAGTTGAGTCAAGTTCCGAAGGAGCAAGATATTTTATTTAACGTTCTTGCAAGGCCAGGTGTCCAAAAAGTAGGCACACCCTACATCGAGTTTAAGCAAGCATTTTATACTATTTTACAAGCATATTAATCAATTACAATATGTTGTTCTCCCCTAATTGGTGGTCTCTGTCCTATTAGTGAGTTGTCATTCCCCTATTGGCTCATGGTGCCCCACGTTCCCGTCCCCTCTACTCCCCTTCTAACCACGTTTCTTGTTATCGCAAGAGTACATATTATAGTGTTTATTCAATATTCTTACTTGATTAGTTCTCCCATCTGTCTTATCTAAAACTATTTAACATGTCCAGTTCAGACCGGCTGTAATCAATCTTCTGCTAATTTAGTTACCGATGTCCCGACTATCTCAGTGTCCTTCTATGGTGTACAGATATATGTGTTAACAGCATCTTTACCTGTTGTTCACACTCCCACAGTCCAAAGATGTGCGGGTTAGATTGATTGGACATGCTAAATTGCCCCTTAGTGTCCTGAGATATGTAGGTTAGAGGGATTAGTGGGTAAATATGTAGGAATATGGGGGTAGGACCTGGGTAGGATTGTGGTCGGTGCAGACTCGATGGGTCAAATGGCCTCTTTCTGTACTGTAGGGTTTCTATGATTCTATGATTCTAAATGACCAAATGTTCCATGGTATAACAGCCAAAGGGAGTGGCAATGGGTGCAGTAAAGAAACAGAAGATGTGCCCAGGTAAGTGCGAATGGCTGAATACTAGCTATCCAAAAGCAAAATAAAGGAATAAAGGAAGAACCGAGAAAAAAACCGAACCAGCAAAATAAAATGAAACAGAATGGGACAGCCTGATCTAAAATGGTTGAACTCAATGTTGAGTTGAAAAAGCTGTAGAGTACTGACTCGAATGATGAGCTACTGTTTCCCAAGCTCGCACTGAGCTTCATTAGAACACAAGGACAGAAAGGTCAGAACAGGAACGGGTGGAGAATTGAAATATCAAACAGTGGAAGCTCAGGGCCATGCTTGCGGACTGAACAGAAGTGTTCCACAAAGCAGTCAGTCGAGACTTACTTAAAGGGATCAGGGACACCAAATCCAATGGTATCACTAAGGTATGTGAATGCCTAACTAAACATATTCCTGGATACTTGTCCATAGAGACTATAATTTACAGCATTGCACAGAATGGAGCATGCCATGGTGATCAAGTGTCAACGGGGCCTGATTGACTGCAACAGCCATGATGATAGCAACTGCTATTGCAGGCACTGACATTGCTCCTTGCGTGTAGGAATTGTCTTTCAGAGTCTGATTCTGCCGAGAGGCAGATTTGTGTTGTAAGGAGGCCTGAAACACTGTTGTATGCAGCAGGCTCATGCAGTGACAGTAATGGGCACCCATGGTCTGAAGTTTGGTCCCACCTTCTAGCAAACTTGCAACAATGCTGGATTATGGAGCTGGTACTATATAAAGCAGCGCAAAGTGCAATCGTCATCACAACCAGGTCCTGCAAAAACCGCTTCACTTAATCAGATGTGAAAAATGGAATTAGGCATTGGGCTGTACCACTAAGCCTGCACATTGCATTTTTTGAGTCTCAACTCCTTGCATTTTTGATTGTGTGTTCCGTAAAAACTTTCAAAATTGTTTGTCCCCCTATTGTGATACACCACTTCAATTGTTCTGAATTTGCTTTATATAAATGTTCCTATCACATTAGTAGCCCACTGCTATTTGGATCTGTCAATACCTGTTTTGCCAACAAAATAACCTGGTAAACTGTGATGTAACCAACCCAAACTTATCTAAATTTGACAATAACTGTTCTAGCAGGAATAATGCCAACAAAGAAACATCTTGGGTGAAATTCCAGAAATGAGCAGATAAGCTCAGTACAGGGCCGAACTTTGGTACTTTAGTAAAGATAGTTTAGTGGTAGAGTTAGGTCAACTACCACCATGTGACTCTGCTGCATAACATGTTCTCATTTAACCTGTCATTTTCCAGGGATTTCATACAGTCCTGCCCTGAAAAGGACTCAAGAAAACAGGGAGGTGGAGGTTACTGCCGACCCTTTCAGAGCCGAGGACTACACTCATGACTATTTGGCTGCAACTATGGGCTGTAGCCAATAGGACAAAGTACTGTCAGAAATTTGTGCCGTGACAGAATTCTAAGGCCAGCAGAGGATATGGTTTCGCTCCCTAATGTAGTGTGTGTCTAATTTCTGGTTGGTAATCCTCATATTGGAATATTGAATGTTGAACTTGGCACCACAGGGAAAGGTTGAGGTATATAGTGTAGCTGCATTTATAAGAGTGAGATATGAATTGAGGGTTATGATAATTCACAAGGTCCGTCCCACATTTATCAGATAAATGATAAAAATGACAGGTGCCAAATGTCATTGATTAGTATTAATGAAGCCACAAGGAGACATTCCCCTGGTCTTCTTTAAATGGCATTATGGGGCCCTATACACCATCTGTGTGGGCACAGAACATCTCAGAGCAATGCTTCATCTGAAAGATGCAAGCCCAACAAGGCAGCACTCCCTCAGCACTCCTTACAGTGTCAAGTTAGATTGTGCTTAAGTCCTGGAGTGGCGCCCGAACCCCTGCTTGACTCAAAGGTTAGAATGCTACTACTGTGCCAAAGATGTCACGTATGAAAGTCAACCCTGAATGTACAAAACATTCCTGCATAATGAGTGAAGTGACGCTTCCTCCTGTTTATATTTTCATAGCTCTATGAAAAGGACAATCACTGTATTCATAAGAAGAATGAATCAAGGCTACTTATGAAAAATTTAACATCACAGAGACCTTTTATTAAACTTGCACTAGACTGTTAGGCTGACAGAATATTCTTATGTTTGATCCTTAGTGGCATTTAAAGGCATACGAATATAATAAGTGCAACAATCTTTATTGGGTGTTAACTTCAGAATGGTTTAAATATTAAGAAGAGAATCCTACCCTCCCCCATCCAGTGAATAATCTAATGGAATATCACCTCCACAATCTTTCTACAAACTAAGTGAGTTATGATCCCCTGCTTAAGCCTTTCTCAATTCCTTTCCACTTCATAAAATTATCAAATGTAAACAGACAATGATTGTTTGGAATGATATGCTTTCCATTACATTGAAATTTCAATCAGTATAAAAAGACATTCAGCCAAAATCCATTAACTACACTTTTTCACCCGTCAGCTCATGTAGTCATGGATGCATTAATTCGCGTACTGTCTCCTCTGTGGGACCTGGGTTCATCCTTTAGCTAGTCTCATCATGAAAGTTTATCTTTGTTTCAATCCAGTGTTGCAAAATTGGTGTTTGTAAAATTGTCTGTTAAACGGTGGTGTTTTTTAAATGCAAGTATATAAAGAGTGCCTAAAATGAAACATTTTATATCAGAAGGCCAAACAGCAGGGTTACCAAGGTAACAGGCTTTCAGACTTTTGAATTTTTTTGAATTCAGCCGATCAAATTTGAATCAGGCATTTCGATACTAAGAACCTTTCAATTTAAATTTGATGGTTTTGGCAACTTAGGACCAATAATATTGTGGGGGATATCGATATATCATCACAAGTATAAAAGGAAGGGGGCAGTGAGGCAGAGGAGAGAGAGAGCAACTGGCACCTGCCACAGCTCATAGCTATTAGCTCCAAGCCTCATCTAGATAACAAAGGTACGAAATAAGACAGAAGTTCCAGACAGGAGACTCAACAGAGAAGGCCCAGAATATTCTGGAAGGCACAAAACCTGATTGTAATTTAGAGAATGATTAAGATTCTATGTTTTTATTAATAAGTGAGAATTGTGTTTATCTGAAGAGCATTCCATTAGAATCATGTTTTATTCAGTTTTAATAGTTTAGTTAACTTGTTCACTCATCGGTTAAATAAATAAATTGCTACTTGTTGATTTTAGAAAGAGTGAAGAAGTTATTTTGATTTAACCACTAAAAGTTGCTGAAGATCAGATTGTACCACTTCACACTCACTTTTACAGATTACAAGGTGAGGTGCTCCTCTTTGAGTGGTTGGGTGTTAGTTCTCAGAGGGGGATCCACCTCCACTTCATAACACCAGTTACTGTCTCAACTCAGTTGCTGCTGAACATAATCTGCAAGAAAATATTATTTCAGCACATTGCATATTGAAGTTATTTTATCTGTTTCATTCAGAGGCTGGTGGGGAAAGCTGGAAAGTTCATATTAATGTGGTAAATGCATGTTGCTTCTTCCATCTCTTCCACACCTGACTGCTCTCCACTTACTTTCCTTGTCCTGGTGTTCATTGACGTTATTTTATATTCCCATTGCACAACTTTATTCTATCTTCATCAAAAAGCCAACTCCTGAGTCATCCAACTCCTTCAAATACTATATATTCATATATCTAACCCGCCTTTCATGTCTATGATCTTTGAACATATCATCACAATCCATTTCTGTGTTGACCTCCTAATTACTGTTTGAATCCTTTCAGTTGTGGGTGGGATTTTCCCTTCACACTCAGTTGTGCTGCTATCTGCCAAGTAGGTTTTCAGAGTTCTGAGTGTATATCGCCAATAAACGTTGCCACCTCAAAGAGCTGAGGCTCTAATCCTCTCAGCCTCATTATCACCCTGGTGCTCAAACCCACAACCTTCAGCATCTCTCAACTTGTGATTGTCAAGATTGCAACCACAATGTTGGGATGTTTCACTGTGCGGCCAATCACTTAAACACTTACCAAGTGATGCTAATTACAAATGGTGCTTTTTGGCTGTCAGTCGAGTTTTTGAACGTGCTTTGAAAACATACATCACAGCTTTAGACAATGTAGAGGGGAGCAATGGGCTAGGAGCATGGATGTACTATAAAGCTGAATTCTGCTCTTAATCAGCAATAACTCGTGACTGTGAGAGCTTGATGGTTTGTGAGAATTGTGGGGTTCACAAGGACTAAGGCTGGCCATGAGATCACAATATGTGCCTTAAAGAGGAGGTGTTTTAATGTCTGGCACTCAAATTGTTGAATGTTGTCATCTTCAGGTGGCCCATATGCATAGTAACGCCAGGATAAAAGCTGAGAGTGCCAGATGTTAATGTGATAGAGAAGAAGGTGACACACAGGATTCAGTCATCTCAGAATGAATGCAGACCTGTGGAACATCCTCAGCTGCTTTGGCCCAGGTATCACCAGCAATGTTACATGGAGTATGTTATCCCATTGCTGGAGACAGATCTCCTTAAGGAACTTTGCCAAACTGAGGACATACAGCTACGTCCACTGAGGTTAGTGGAACTGTTCCTGGCTCTTGCAGGCTGCCACTGCAACAGGGATGCTAAACTTTTAAAGCTTATTTATCAGTAACAAGTTGGCTTTCATTAACAGTACAATGAAGTTACTGTGAACATTCCCTAGTCTCCGCACTCAGGCACCTATTCAGGTACACTGAGGGAGAATTTAGCATGGCCAACACTAACCAACACATCTTTCAGACTGTGGGAGGAAAGCAGAGTACCCGATAGAAACCCACGCAGGCACGGGCGGACTTAGCACAGACAGTGACCCAAGACAGGGATTGAACCCAGGTCCCTGGCGCTGTGGGGCAGCAGTGCTAACCACTGTGCCACCATGCTGCCCTGCTGGAAAGATGCTTGAAGACGCAGCACCTCCTGGTATCCATTGCTGGGTCTCCCTCCTCCAATTAGGCATGTAAATCTTCTTTGAACTGTTTTTAACACATAAGAACATAAGAAATAGGAGCAGGAGTAGGCCATCTAGCCCCTCAAGCCTGCCCCGCCATTCAATAAGATCATGGCTGATCTGAAGTGGATCAGTTCCACTTTCCCGCTTTCTCCCCATAACCCTTAATTCCCATGTCTGTCAAAAACCTATCTACCCATGACTTAAATATATTTAGCGAGGTAGCCTCCACCACTTCATCGGGCAGAGAATTCCAGAGATTCACCACCCTTTGAGTGAAGAAGTTCCTCCTCAACTCCGTTCTAAACTGCACCCCCCCCCTTATCTTGAGGCTGTGCCCTCTAGTCCTGTTACCCTTTCTGAGTGGGAAGAATCTCTCTATCTCTACCCTATCCATCCCTTTCATTTCTTATATGTCTCTATAAGATCCCCCCTCATCCTTCTAAACTCCAACAAGTACAGACCCAGTCTATTTAGTCTCTCTTCATAGTCCAACCCCCTCATCTCCAGTATCAGCCTAGTAAACCTCCTCTGCACTCCCTCCAAGGCCAAAATATCCTTGCGCAAGTGTGGCGACCAAAACTGCACACAGTACTCCAGCTGCGGCCTCACCAGTGCCCTACACAGCTGCAGCAAGACCTCTCTGCTTTTATATTCTATCCCCCTCACTATAAAGGCCAGCATCCCATTCGCCTTCTTGATCACCTGCTGCACCTGCAGATTGGGTTTTTGCGACTCATGCACAAGGACCCCCAGGTCCCTCTGCACCGTAGCATGCTGCAGCTTTTCGCCCTTTAAATAGTAATCCCTCCTACTATTATTTCTGCCAAAGTGGATAACCTCACACTTGCTAACATCTGCCAGGTCCTCGCCCACTCGCTCAGCCTATCCAGATCCCTCTGCAGACTTTCCACACCCTCTGCACAATTTGCTTTTCCACTCATCTTTGTGTCATCAGCATACTTCATGCGCTGCTTCATGTTGTGTCATCAACACACTTAGATCCTTCCTTAAATAAGAAGGCTAATGCTTAATATGGGGCTGCAGATAGTGCACACTGTCCGCAGCTCAACTTCCAGATCAATAAATCTGATCCGGAATTCCACTAGCTGCTTATACTTCCTACAGACGTGTTTTTCCTAGATCTCCTTGGCATCCAAAAGCTTCCACATTCCACAGCTGCAACATAACATCTGTTCAGCCATCGCTACTTATGTTATTTAGCTAACTTAGTGACTTCTTAATTTACTTAGAATAATTCCTATCTCTGCTAGAATTTACTGTGCTTATTAAATGCTAATTCCACGTACAACTAAAAATTATACTTTTCTTAATTGCACAGGTTTTAGGTATTTATCTTTTTTTTAAGTTTTGGTTCTTTTATTTAAATATCTACTTCAGTTCTTGTGGCTTGAGATAGCAATTAACACACAGTTCCTTACACCTGTGTCCTCAAACTCTTCTATCCTGTGTCTCTTCCACTATCCTCAAACTCTTTCAAATGGGCAGCATGGTGAAGAAGTGGTTAGCACTGCTGCCTCACAATGCCAGGGACACGGGCTCCACTCCTGGCTTGGTTCACCATCTGTGTAGAGTTTGCATGTTCGCCCCATGTCTGCGTGGGTTTCCTCCAGGTGCTCTGGTTTCCTCCCACACTCTGAAAGATGTGCTGGTTAGGTGCATTGACCCAAACAGCTGCTGTGGTGACTAGGGGAATTTCACAGTAACTTCATTGCAGTGTTAATGTAAGCCTTGCTTGTGACTAATAAATAAACTTTAACTTTAACGCTGTTATCCTGTGTCTCTGATGTGGAGATGCGGCATTGGACTCTGCCATTATCCTCAAACTCTTTTATCCTGTGTGTCTTGTTTGAATGTTTACTTGCTGCAATGTAACAAACATGTTTGTAACAATGGCTTCTCCTTCTGCCCTAAATCATCAGCGCTGGCGATCTGAACACAACATCTCTCTTCTTTTCCCCTTTTATGTGTTGCTCCTCTATGTTATTACATGACGGTTTGTATTGAATAGCTTGATGTATGTTATTCACTTTAATTAGCAAATGAGTCAGAATTTCTTCTACTTGAACAATGGGGAAATAAAAACTATCTTATTAATTGTAGGACCTTGTTTACAGACTCCTCATCCAGCATCTTTTTCCTTATTCAGACTGAACTAAACAATGTACAATCTTGATGCCTTGATTGCTCCAGAGTTAAAATGAAATCCCTATACAAAAACAGAAAATGCTGGAAAATCTCAGTAGGTCTGACAGCATCTGTGGGAAGAGAATAGATGGGTAACAACATATTGACATAGAGTCATCTAGATTCGAAACGTTGGCTCTATTGTCTCCCAGCAGATGCTGTCAGACCTGCTGAGATTTTCCAGCATTTTCTGTTCTTGTTTCAGATTCCAGCATCAGCAGTATTTTGTGAATTTTATCTCAGTATTTTATCTTATTGAAAACCCTATATTTTGCCACCAGCAAAACCACTTACTTCCACCCATGTCACATCACCTAACTTTGTCCTTACCTAACCCACATTCCTGGTTGAAACATTTATCCATATCTTTAGCACCTCCAGTTTGTTCTTCTTCAAAACTTCAAACATGCACAATCTATAATTTATTCAAATCTTCACCACCCTGATCCTACCTTGCACCATGTTTTGCCCACCCATCTCTCCAATCCTTTCTGACCTGAATAGCAACCTGTTCCCATATGTATGGAATCCTCATAAGCATATATAAATCCTTCCTGGACCTTGCCCCTTCTTGCCTCTACAACATGTCCACACTCCTGACTCCTCATCTCCCCTCCTCCTCTCTCTTCCTTCCAACTCTCATTCCCACTGCTTGAGTTCTGTTGTTGATGCTGACGTATTCCTTTGGTCCTAATCTCTGGAATATTGACACTAATCCACTCCACATCTTGCTGCTTCTTTCAAAAGCCACTTCAAAATTACGCTTCTAAGTTTCTGTCTTAAATCCTCTATTGCTGCACAGTAGCCAATTTCTGTGAAATACGTTGGAACTTGTTATCCAATAATGATGCTATATAGATAGTGTGAGCCTATATACTGAAACCAGTTGATATTTTGAGATCTAGACATTCAACTAAGTATTTGATGCATCTGAACAAACCAGCAATATTTCCTTCCCTCCTCTCCCAATTAATTGAATATCTCCAAGATCACTCTCCTTTCCCTTTCACCCTCTCCACCAACTGCAGGGGTGACTGATGATTATATACTTTTATAAACTTTTCCACAGTCTGACCTCTTGATATGAATCTATAATTATATCAGTTGGATCAGGATTATCACCAGTGCCTGATCTGT
Source organism: Carcharhinus amblyrhynchos (assembly GCF_965287045.1). Lineage (NCBI taxonomy): Eukaryota > Metazoa > Chordata > Chondrichthyes > Carcharhiniformes > Carcharhinidae > Carcharhinus > Carcharhinus amblyrhynchos. The sequence goes on along the minus strand of NC_137329.1, from coordinate 96,743,533 downwards.
CAAATGTGCATGCTGTACCAGCAATGTCAACCCAATGAAGTGTATCAATGCTAATGACTGTGGCAGGTAAAACAAATGCACTATCTTGGCCAAGTGGTCTACTTTTCACATTCTTTCCACTCCATCATGGAAAATGTGCTCAATATGCGCAATCTCTCACTTGCTAACAGAGTGCCACTTGCACAGCAGTACCGAGTTTACAAATTGCACCGCTAAACAAGTTCTTAGTCATTGTTCCACTGATGTTATTTTTGTTTAATACCATGAAAGCAATAGTCCTCATTGCCACTAATTTTCCTCATTGTATTTCTTCCAACTGTGACAGCGATCCAATCAAAAACACATTGTTACTGCTGCCTTATAAGGTGTAGAAAGGAGAAATAAGGAAATAACTCAAAAGTGATAACACCAAAATGCAGTTCAAAGATATTTAAATGTAAGAGCATGATCCCTGTTTATAACCCAAACTGTAAAACTTCCTATGGTGTTGCTTTGTCCATTGAAGAATTTCTCTGATTTATTGAGTGGTTTACTCGAATTTGAGATAATCTCCGGGCTGTGTAAGGGACTTCCATTTTTTAAAAAGTAACTTACAGTATTTACCACATAAAATCTGATACAAGTTATGAATTTCATAAGATATATCACAAAAGTTCAAGTCTGCAAGCACTACAGCACTCAGCTCGCTATGAAACAAGGCAAGGAGGTGTTCTGTCCATGGCATAAAGGCATGAAACTTTAAGTATACAAACAAATGGTTGGTAGTACAGAACTTGAGTATAGCTGAGAAAAAGTCATGTTGGGGTGTGAGGCAAACCAGTAAGATCAGGCAAGAGCCAAGAAATCAGGTTTGTGCCCGATTTCTCACCTCTCGTAATCTTACCAGGACTGGATATCTGGCAAGGCCAGCCTATGCCCATTTCCAGCACAAGGCTGTATAAATTATTTAAATTTAATTTACATATCTTTAACAGGTGTTTAGCAAGCCTGATATGTTAACGTCCAGAATCACTTGTCTCTGTGGTCTCGCCAGGATTGGTTCACTCCAGCGAGAATTGCGAAAGGAACCCGATGTGATGGCCTCGCCAGTAGATGTGGAGGCCACTGAGGCCCCCATAGGAGGTAGGGGGCAAGGGCGGGTGCCCCTTGGGCAATGACAATTGGCAGTGCCAGCCTGACACTGCCCACTGGGCACCCTGGCACTACTCACCAGATAATGGGCAGTGCCAAGGGGGCAGGGCCTGAGAGGGCAGGGCAGACCTGAGGCAGCCAGTCAGTTGTGGTGGTGGGGGAACCCCACTGACACTTTGCATTAAGGATCAGTGAGGGAGGGAGTTGGATGAGTGGGGCTGGCCATGGTGGCGGGGGTAGTTGAGGGGGAGGGGGGGTCAAGCTGGCCATCAGCAGTGGCACAGCCATTCTTTGTTTTGGCTGGCCATCAGGGGGATCAGGCTGGCCATCATGGGCATTAAGCTGGCTGTCGGAGGGGGAGGGGAGCAGGGCTTGTTGCCACTCGGCATTATTATCAGTGGAGGGGAGGGAGGTTGATTGGTCCAGGTGGGGAGAGGGTTTGGAGTCTCAGGGTTGATTATTCCAGGTGGCTGGTGGGGTGGGGGCAGTGTGGTGGAGTTGCAATAAGCTGCGAGCCCCTGCATTAGCTAGGGGGGTGCATGTTTAAGGCCACAGAGGCTGGCTGAGAGCAGCAGAGGCTGAGTGACAGGCTTTTCTCTTATGACAGCAGAGGGACCTGCGCATCCTCAATGGTGCCCTCTGCTGCTCAGCCAACATTCAGGTGATTGAAGCCCCCCCCCCACTCCCGCCCTACAGGCAAGAAACAGTTTTTGATTTTTTTAACTCTAAGTGGATAAGATAGTAGATTTGGACTCATCCAATTTGGAGTCAGAAATTCGCCTGTTTTCATGCTCATCCTGGACTTTGAAACATTTTCATAATGTCACTGTGCCCCCCGCTCCCCGTAATGTTCAAACTTTTTCTCTTATACTCATCAGGACAGATCACAAGATTATCAAGAGCAAAGGGAACAATAATTAATACTGCAAGAGAAGAGAGTACTGATTGGTTTGCAAGTGGACTCTAATTGTCAAGACATTGCCATAGAAAGTGCAACAGGGGAACAGTTAATTGTCAAACTACCATTCAAATTAAAACCAAGCAAGTTGACTCTTATTGGTCAAGGGGAATGAACCAAAGAATGGCTGTGCCCCAAGCTTTTGGTTTGGTTGGAAAAGGACAATGCCTGGACATGCTTCTTCTGTTTGTAAAGGACGGAGTTCTGTTTGTGAATATATTTGGCTCCTAGCATACATAACAAAATGTAATTCTTACACATTCAGGATTGTTTGTTAAAATGTTGGAATCATATCTAATGTTGGACACAATGACCATCGATGCCAGCCAGCAAGAACAGAGAATTTGATTCTCAGCCAAATCCCCATTTACTGCAGCGGGACTGGAGAATCCCAGCTGTGGGTGAGATTGGACAATCTGGCTTGATGTTCTAAGTTTTGCAAGTACAAGCCACGTGGGTATGGTCAGTACTTTTGCTTGCCATATAGCACATCACTCATTTGTGTGTTCTTTTTTACTTGATGGCAGAATCCCATTAGTGGAGAATAGCACTTGTGTTTGTCAAGTTGAAGGTGCCAAATAAATGCAAGTTGAACTAATGCGGAATTTCAACCAAGAATATTGGGTGCTCCAAAAATTTTACTTCTTGATAATCATATTCACACATATAAAAAAATGTCTTTTGCATGGATATGCATCAAACTGTGTACAGATACTAATTGTACTAAGAACAGTATACAAGATTCTATATTTCCTCAGTACAATATTTAAGCTTTTGAAATAGTAACAAAACGTGCAGTTACTCATGAAAATCATAGCAAATAAATATACTTTCTCAGCCCAGCTAGAATTCGTCAAAGGTGTGGACTGAATTTAATGATTTCTGTGGCTACTTTTATTCCCCATGTGCTTCTTGAGATTTTGGTGATCCTGCTTTGGACTATGTCACTCTTCATTGTCAGCATATCTGTATTGAAACCATAAAACAAAGCATTCAAACATGGGGCAGCATGGTGGAACAGTGGTTGGCACTGCTGCCTCACAGCTCCAGGGACCTGGGTTCGATTCCCAAATTGGGTGATTGTCTGTGTGGAGTTTGCACGTTCTTTGCATGTCTGTGTACGTTTCTTCCGGGCGTTCTGGTTTCCTCCCACAGTCCAAAGATGTGCGGGTTAGGTGCATTGGCCATGCTAAATTGTCTATTAGTGTCCTGGGATGCGTAGGTTAGAAGGATTAGCAGGGTAAATATGTGAGTTACGGAGATAGAGCTGCAGTGGAATTATTGTCAATGCAGACTTGATGGGCCAAATGGCCTCCTGTAGGGATTCTATGAACAGCACCCCACAACTCCATGACTGAGTTCAGCAAGGCATTTTGATTGATTCCAACTAAATGCCTGTCCACTTAACCGCTATGATGTATTAGAGAAACAGCAATAATCCAAATATCGCCATTACTATGACACATTTTAGGCAGAGAGCTCAGATCTTTGGCTAAGTAATCCTGTAAATTGTTGAATTAACAACAGCAAATATTATGCAATTTTAACTGCTGTTAAGCTGAAATAATTAGGTCTTTCTTTAACATACTTAATCCTTCCAAACAGTTCAAAATCCTATTACTAAATTAATTATAAATCCTGGTCCAACACACTATTTGTCCCAGAGTGCTTGATTGCAGAAAGAAGCAATTCAATGCTTTTTCGATAATACCATTATTTTCTTAAATCAAACTCAAACATGTTGCAGGTATTTTTCTCATTGTGAACAGAAAATGAGCACACCTAAAGATCTGCCTTATGATATACCTATCCTGCACTCTTTTAAGCAGGGCCCATGGTCACAGTAACCTAGTTCAAATTGCCAGTGAAATGCTACATGTTGAACATTATCTGAGATTTGGCATATGTGGGAAATTTTGCTCTGTGGGAAATGTCTGGCTGAATAAATATGTTTGTAAATCACAGGATGGCAATGATTTGAATTCCCAATTTTATTTTTTGCCAAATACCTAATAGTTTTAAGGTCAGAGAATAAGCTGCTTTTCTTTAGAACACAAAATGCACATTCAAAATTGTAATCAAATCCAAACATAGGTATTTTCCCAATTGGAGGGTAGTGACTAGTGGGCTATCTCACGGATCTATACACAGACCCCCAACTGTTCCCATTATGTATATTAATGATTTGGAAGAGGGAACGACATATATTATCTCCAAATTTGCAGATGATAAAAAATTGAATGGGAGGGCGAGCTGTGAGGAGGATGCAGAGATGCTTCAGTGTGATTTGGACAGACTGAGTGTGTGGGCATCTGCATGGTAGATGCAATATAATGTGAATAAATATGAAATTATCCATTTCGGTAGCAAAAATAGGAAGACAGATTTTACTTGAATGGGTGTAAATTGAGACAGGTTGTTACTCAGTGAGACCTTGGTGTCCTCATGCATCACTGAAAGTAAGTGCACAAATATAACAGGCAGTAATGAAAGTAAATGGTATGTTGCCCTTCATAGCGAAAGGCTTTGACTATAGGAATAGAGATGTTTTACTGCAATTGTACAGGGCGTTGGTGAGACCACACCTGGAGTATTGTGTGCAATTTTGGTGTCCCTATCTGGGGAAGGATTTTTTGCTATAGAGGGAGTGTAGTGAAGTTTTACCGGGCTGATTCTTGGGATGTTGTATGAGGAGAAACTAAATCAGTTAGGATTATATTCGTAGGAGGTTAGCAGAGTGAGAGGGATCTCATAGAACCTTATAAAATTTTGACAGGATTAGAAAGGATAGATTCAAAAAGAATGTTCCCCATAGTGCAGAAGTCCAGAACCAGGAGTCATAGTTTGAGGATAACTTTTAGCAACTCAAACAAATCTCAGTTTATTTTGTTCTGTACTCAAATCAGCTTGAAATAAAGGCTAACGTGTTATTTTCCTTCCTAATTGCTTGCTGCATCTGCATGTTAGCTTTCAATGAGTTGTGAACAAAGACACCCAAGTCCCATTGGACATAACACTTTCCAATCTCTCACTATTGAAGAAATACTGTGCATTTCTGTTTCTCTTCCCAGTGGATAATTTCACATTTCTTCACATTATATTCTATCCATCATGTTCTTGCCCACTCATTTAGCTTGTCTAAATCCCCTTGAAGCCTCTTTGCATCCTCCTCACAACTCACATTCCCACCTGTTTTTTGTGTCAGCAGTAAACTTGGAAATACATCCTAAGTCATTGGTATAGATTGCGAATAACTGGGATACAAGCACTAATGCTTGCAAAGCCTGCAAATCTGAGAATGATCCATTTATCCCTACTCTCAGTTTTCTGTCCATTAACCAGTTCTCAATCCGTACCAATATATTAATCACAAGCCAATATGCCATACTTAAGTTTTAGAACCTCGTGTGGAACCTTAGCAAAAAAAAGACTTCTGAAAATCCAATTAAACTAAATCCACTGGTTCTCCCTAATCAATTCCGCTGGTTACATTCTCAAAAATGTCAAATGTATATTATCTGTTTTAGCCCTTTGGCTTTCTTTGTCTGAGAAAAGTCCTTTTACAGGAGAAAATGGTGGCTGATGGCGGATCAAAGGGTTTTTCAAACATGAAATACTCTTTCATAAATCCATGTTGACTCTGCCAATTATACCATTCTAAGTGACCTGTTATCACATCCTTTATAATAGATTTATCACTACCCCTATTAATGTCAGCCTAATGGGTCTATAGGCCTCTGTTTTCTCTTTCCCTCCTTTCATAGTGGGTTACATTTGCTACTTTCCAATTTTCAGGAAACATTCTGGAAACTATAGAATTGCTGAAAAAAAGAAACATGCTCCTGAAACTTTACATTTTGCACTCCACAGGACCAATTTACAAGAATACCAAATTTCAAAGGGAACAACAATTTATACTGCATGACAAGAGGTTGTTGATTGGTTGGCAAGTGGACTTTGTCTGGTAGAGGCATTGCCATGGACAGTTCACCAAGAAACACTCCTAGATTTCTGTTTAGATTCAGACCAGGCAGGTCAAAGCTATGCCATGGGGAATGAACCAGCAAATGGCTGTCTCTCAAACTTTTGTTTAGTTAAAAAAAAGGCACAATATGTAGATTTGTTCTTTCTGTTTGCAAAGAACAAGATCCTGTGTGTGAATATATGTAGCTTCTAGCGCACATAAATGAACCACACTGTGACCCTGACTGATGATATTCAAGTGACTGCCAGTGTAATTCGTAGCATAATCAGGATTGTTTTGCAAGTGTGATCCAATCAGGGAATCACATCTAATGTTGGACACTAAGTTATGAGTTTTGCAATGACAGGCTGATTGAGTACGGTCAACACTTTGCCAGTTGTGTTCAGCCAAAGGGACATGCTGTTTAATTTAATCTACCAGTCAGTGGGATGTGTGCCCTACATACCTGGCATCTCATCAGTGCTGAAATTCATACACCACATTGTTCATTTGTGTGGCAGGCAGAATGTCTTTTTGGCTGGAGAGCAGCATCTTATTAAGGGAATATCACTTTTGTGTGCTTTGGGCACGTGGATGTATTGAGCTGTGAGGACAAATCCTATCACATACACCACTAGACAGCTTCTTATGCTTGCATGTCCAACAAGCATTTTGTATCTTGTTATTGAGCAGCGCTGTACAGTCATACTCAGCTGCAGATTCAATGGATACAAATTGAAACAGTCACATTAAAAACTCCCTCTGAATTTTATTGAAATAGTCACACTTGTTAAGGGTGACTATTCCAGTTCCTTTGTCAGCCTTACAGATATGCGTATGCGGGTTGGCCTTGAGGCCTTGCAGCACAACCGGACATTCGTGCTGCTTTTGAAGATCAGCCAAACCATTGGGTATCCTACAGTATCCATATCCTGGATCAGCTAGGTGCCCTTTTGAGGACTGAGTCTTTAATGGACTCTGGTTTGTGGTGGGATAGCTGGGAATAGAGGTGTTCAAACTCGGCAAATATCTCTTTCCATTTGCAGAATGAAGACACACCAAACTTGAAGCCAGGTACGAAAACAAACTTCTTGCTTTCAGAGAATACATAGCCAGAAATTTACTGAGTGTTTGGCGGCATCATTAATCGTATCCCTTTTGTCCTATATTGTTTATGACTGACTGGTCCTGCACAAGATGAATTGGCCAAATAGTTAAGCAAGTTGCTACAATTTTTTTGTGCCAGTTTTCCATATACACGGTGAAGGATTCCTTCATCTTTGTGAAGACCATACAGGATCTACATGTTGATCACAATGTTGTATCCATGTGCTCATTGGCATTGCTAGCCTGCTCACAAACGTGCCGCTCATTGAAGCTACAGACATTTGTACCACATTACCATCTCATGGTGATCTAAACACACTGCCATTGTCTAAATCTGCATTCACTGAACTTGTGAACTCAGCAATTCATACAGTTGAGTTCAGTTTTAATGACAACAAATGGATGGTGTTGCCATGGGATCCCCTCTAGGCCCAGCTCTCACATACATCTTTGTCAGTTTCCACAAAAAATACCTCTTTGATGGAATAACCCTTAAGTGCCTCTCCTTCACATATTTCTGATACATGGATGATACATTTGCCATATCTGAATCTAAAGCTACATGTAAGAAATTCCTTACACACCTTTTAATAGGCTCCAACCCAGACTCAAATTCACCTTTCAAATAGAACAGTCAAATGAGCTCCCTTTCCTCATGCTGTTTTGAAATCTGTCAAATGATTCAATATTACTATCTACCATAAGTCCACTTTCACTGGTCTATGTATAAATTGAGATTCCTACAGTTCTGCACCCTATAAGATTGGCCTTATCGGCAACCTTATAAATGAAGCCTGAGCCATTTGCTCACCATGCAAGCTTGAGGCTAAAATAGGTTGCAACAAAATTATCCTGTAGAATAATGATTTCACTGATCAGATCATTGATTATGGCATTTGCCATTCGCGAACACCACTTTCTGTTAATGAGCTTAAATTGCTTATCATTAATATCCGTGAGACATACTATTATAGCCGCTCTATACCGGCAAATGTTTCTTTGCTCACACTGCTTCATTCAATCATGCTGCAAAAATCTCACAGAATGTTATTGTCTGTTGCGTTTATCTTTAGGCACCCCCATTATGGGTTCTATGCCGATGCCAGGGTTTTACTATATTATCTGTTTTAGCCCTTTGGCTTTCTTTGTCTGAGAAAAGCCCTTTAACAGGAAGAAATGGTGGCTGATGGTGGATCCACAATTCTCATATGAGAAAGAGGCATTGGAGACTGGAAGCTTTGGACAGAGCCAGAAGTGTAGTGGGGTAGGTACCTGCAAGTTCAGGATGCAGTTTTGAATTCTTGTTTATGAATCTGCATCACCTGTCAGGAAACTCTCATGCCTTTCTTTCTCATGCCATTCTTTCTATTGAACGTCTGAACTCTGCTTCTCAAAAATTGATTTTAACCTTGCTTATTTATCCTCCCTGAATTGCCTAAAGAAGAGAAAGTAGATGCGGATAGAAGAGGAAGGAGAAGAACCAGGTTTGTTTGCTTTCAGTCCTTCCATCATTGCATCTACGTCATCAGTATTTCCTCCTCCTCCTCCACCCAAGGAACATAGAAGAGTGAGCCAAAAGGCAGAGTATTAGTGGGTGGGAGAAGCTGTGCATGGAACATGTGGAGCAAGGCATTGTTGTCCAGAAGATGAGGATACATTGCTGTAAAGAGCCTGAGGAGCCAGACCTCAAGGGTCCAATATTTAACAGTACATGGTCCACAGATGGCTGATGAATCAACAACCTGTGTTTGCAGCACCCTGATGGATGGTTTTATAGTCACTGCAGTAAATTGTGCAGCATGTGGCAGCTGCCATAGAAGCCTGGGGCACCAGTTTGGAAAAAGCTCTCTCTCTCTTTTTCTCTCCCTTCCAGCCTCCAAGTAGCAAAGTCTGGGATACTGGTAAGCATCTCACATACAAGTAGATAGAGTACTTTGGGTCATCCTGTGTCATGAAAGGCTCTTTATAAATACAAGTCTTTCGTTTTACACTTTTTTTTCATTGGGTTTAATTGATCCCATTAGTACCGGTATAATTGTCTTCTCTAGATCCATGGCAGTGCAGAATCAGTGACAATCCATGGGGCATAAGTTGAATGTACCCAGATGTCATGTTGTCTGTTAGGAAAGCAGTACATGTGTGCCCTCTTGCAGCCCTTAAAGACCCCTCCATACATGGCATAAATAAAGCACAGCCAGAGTATAATGTTGCAGCTTACAGTAGGTCAATCTGAGGATTTACTTACTGTGAGGCAACAGTCTTATATTAAAACATAGAAACACTGTGTCACTAAGTAGTACCTAAAAAGCAGTAAGTTTCACTGATGCTAGTGGAAAGCATAGTGGTAAAGATGCATCTCATACGCCTCTGGTTTTTCATTTAAATTATGGTCACATGTACGGACATAATTCTTGAAACAATTCGAAGAAACTTTTGTTAGGTATGCAAAATGCATAAGTTGATGCACGCTGAGAAGATCGGTAAGTGATGCAAATACTTGTGGAGAGTTTGGGAAGGATCCACAAATCACTGGCTAGATCTGAAAGCTGAATGAACTTTCTTCATAAAGGTACAGCAAATATTCTTGCAGCTTGTAAATTCACAAATGCCCTCAGGGATGGGCAATAAATGCTGGCCCAGCCAGCAATACTCACATCACATGAACAAATTTAAAATTAAAAAATTTCAGATTGTTACTTCCCTCTGGCTGAATCTCCTGACACTTTAGGGTGCTTTCCTATCCTGGGTCTTCATGGCAAGGTAGACAACACACAACCATAATCCTTGAGATCCTCGTAGTGATTTGCAGTACGCCCTCAGACTGACTTAGGTACCTAAGGCACCTTTACAACATTGGAAGTTGTACTCTATGATGACTCAACAGGAATCAATAGATAACCTTATGGGGGTACTCAGCCAAGCAGCGTACAGGCGCCATTAGCACGAGTGACAGAGATGATACCGCATCACTCAATAGAGAATCAAAGGATTGCTTTTTGTGGAGAAATGCTGACAAAGAAACCTGCTTTTAAACTAAGGCATTGTGGCAGCTCCTATCAAAGCAAGCATTGATTTGTGATACTATGCTGCCTGTCACGAAAAGGCTGGACATTAAGGGGGTGGAGTCCCTCTTTGTTGACTAGCACAGTGGCATTGATCAAGACAAGCATTTAACCAAATCCTGCAATCTGCAATTCATTGGCACTTGGGAGATACTGCCACTCTTTAAAGTTTAAAACTAACCGAGTATTGAGCTTTCTGTGAGTCCGTGAGATGTTAATGTTGGACCCTTCAAATCCATTTCCACATTTTCTATAGCTCTGTAGCCCAGCAATACTGAGCTTTCATTTTATGTGATTCTGATTGAGTGTATATGTGAGCTAGTACTGATAGAAATTTGGACGCATGATATCAACAAGTTATTAGCACCTCATAAATCATGCTGTCTGCTAAATTGGGTGGGAATGTGACATAATGTAAATCATGGTATAGGTTAGAACATGGTATATCCAGTTCCACCCATTTCTAAACTATTTTGTTTGTCTCCTATTGCAGTTGTAATGGAAATCTGCCAGAAGTTCATCATATAGATTCAGGATTTTACTGTTCTTCAGGGTTAATCTCTCTCTTTTTGTTCATTTTGCAATGAAATAGTAATTTGTAGTTAACAGTAAGTTAAATTTCTTCCAGTATTAAACCAGGATATACAAGCTCTCTGAAAGCAGCTGTAACTCATTAATTAGGTAGTTATCTTCAACTCATTTCTGAGCATAGGGAGAGTTTGTTTTTCAGAGAGTATAAACACAGGGGATTCTGAGTTCTGCTTTAGTGCAGTGTGAAGTTAGGAACTTGGTGACTGAAGGAATTCGGTGAATGGGAAACTATGAATTAATTAAGAAAAATAAATGTAAATAGCACAAAGATGGCAGGACAGGTGATGTGTCATGGCTATAGCATATGGGAGTTTCTGGATATCACTGCAATCCATGGCAACCGCAACTGTATTCAGTGTTTGCAACTTAAGGATCGTCAGCTCAGTGTTAATGAGCTGCAGACATGTGACACATTAGGGAGGAGGGGGAAAGTTACCTGTTTCAGAAGGCAGTCACACCCCTTAGGTTAGCGTCACCTTGTCAGCATGTAGGGACATGTGAACTTGAGCCAAGGTTCTTGCAGCTTTTATGTGCAAGAGTGAGGGCTTGTAGAGCGGATGAGCAGGTTGACCATGGTACAAGAAACCATTCAAGTGGGAGGGTTAAAAGGAATGTACTGGTAGTAGGGGACAGTATAGTCAGAGGGATAGACATTGTACTCTGTAGCCAAGAGTATACCCACTGCCAGGGTTAGAGAGGAACATAGTGGGAAGGGGAGGATCTAGTTTTGTGTTCCATGACATTGGTAAGATGAGTAACAAGGTTCAACATCAGGAGCATGAGGAGCCAGGCAATACATTAAAAAAGCAGAATGTCAAAGCCATATTCAAATTGGCATAGGATAAACTATTAGAGAGATGAACACACGGCTCAAAGGTTAGTGTGGGAGAAGTAGGTTCTGGTTCATGGGACAATGGCACCAGATTGAGAAAATTGGGGGCTGTGTTTTTTAGACAGAATTCACTTGAACTGTGCTAGGACCAATGTCCAAGTGAGCTGTTTAACTAGGGAAACAGAGAGGGCTTTAAACTAAATAGTGGGGCAGTGGCAAGGGGGTAGAAGGGGAAGATAAATTGCAAAATTACAATGCAATAGTTCAAGGTAGCAATAAAGGTAATAATAATCAGAGTATGGCCAGAAGGGACAATTATTGCAAACTTAGAATGTGCCAGCAGCTAGGGCCAAAATTTATGAAACAATAGAACAACTGAGTTAAGGGTCCTGTTTCTGAATGCCTGCAGCATTCTCAGTAACACAGATGAGTTGTCAGCTCAAATAGGAATTCATAGGTAGGGCCTGATAAACATCACAGAGACATAGTTACAAAGAAAATAAAATCTGCAGTTTGAATATCCAAGGTAATTGACATTCAGGAAAGACAGGAAGTTGGGAAAATGTAGTGGGATAGCTCTGTTAATTAAAGAGGGCATTAATACTTACATGAGAGATGACCTTTAGTTCTAAAGATTGAGATATGGGGCTGGATTCTCCGACCTCATCCGCAGCTGAGATTTTCTGGTCCTGCTGCAGTGAATGGAGATTTGGCTGAGCAAGGAAGCATGAATGGCCGGAGAATTCTGGCCATAGGTTCAGTTTGGGTAAAACTAAGAAATGGCAAGGGGCCAAAAACATTGGTGGGAGTTGTTTATAGGCTTTCAAACAGCTGTGGTAATGTAAATCACAGTATATATCAGGAAATTAGAAGTCTGTGTAACAAGGGTAATACAGTAATCATGGGGGATTTTGATCTGTATATAGACCAGATGATCTGATTAGTAAAACTGTGGAGGACAAGTTCTTGGAATGTCTGCAAGATGGTTTTCTGGTGCAGCACATTGAGGAACCAATTGGGGGACAAGCTAATTTTGATGTTTTATTATGCAATGAAAAAGGGCTAATTTATAACTCTGTTGTAAAGGAGCCTTTAGAAAAGAGTGAGATAATTTGATAGAATTGTGTATTAAGTTTGAAAGTGATGTGGCTCGATCAGACACTAGCATCTTAAATCTAAGTAAAGGAGGCTTTGGAGGTATCAGGGACAAATTGCTATGGTGGATTGGGAACTACGTTAAAAGATATGACAGTAAATAGTCAATGGTTAACATTTTAAATAGCTGATACATAGGCCTGAACTCTATCACTTCGCCTGCTGTGGAATCGGCGTAGACGAGGGTCCATAAGCAGAAATCTCTGTTGACCTCCGGCAGGAATTTCCAGTCTCACCCATGTGAGGCTGTAAAATCCCATCCATAGTTTACAACAGAAATTAGAGTCGAATAAATAGGTAATTTCTCAAGTTGGCAAACTGTGACTAATGGGGTACTGCAAGAATCAGTGCTTGGGCCTCAACTATTCACAATTCATATCAATGTCTTGGATGTGGTTATCAAAGGCAATATTTCCAAATTAAGGGCAGTGCTGCGGTACAGTGGTTAGCACTTTTGCCTCGAAGTGCCAGGGACCTGGGTTCAATTCCCGGTTTGGGTCACTGTCTGTGGAGTTTACACATTCTCCCCATATCTGCGTGAGTTTCCTCCAGGTGCTCTGGTTTCCTCCCACAGTCCACAAGACATGCTGGTTAGGTGCACTGGTCATGCTAAATTCTCCCTCATTCTGCCCGAACAGGCACTGGAGTGTGGCAACTAGGGGATTTTCACAGTAACTTCATTGCAGTGTTAATGTAATGCCAAACACTCCCATTAAAATGTGATGGCAGGATCTGCTATAGGCTCTCCTGTATCACTTTCTGTTTGTTGATCTGGAAGGGTAGTTGGATATTGATGGTCAGTCTTGTGCCTAGCTACCCTTCAGAACAAAAGGGCTGATGGAGTCAGCCAGCAAGCTCAAAGAAGGCCTGAAAAGTAAGTATCTTTCTATTTGTTACCAAGGAGCTTTTGGTGTTAACTGTAGCACTGAAATGTTATGTGCTTTCTGGTTGTTGTACAATGGAAACTGAGATATGGCCACCAGATGCTAAGCATCACTGTGTCTTCAAATGCTGTCATGGAGCTAGCCAGCACTTTCATGCTGAAAAGGATGGACTGCAAATTCTCTAGGAGGCCTATGCCAAGTTGCAACATGCATCCTACATGCTCCTTCACATTGATGAGAGATTCTGTGACAGGCCTCTCAATGCAGCATGCATCGGTGTTCCTGCCTGTCAGCATTCTTCTGAACAGTACCTCATCAAAATCCTCTGCAGCAAGATACATCTGCAACAATCTTTTTTCTGGTGAGTTGCTACATGCACAATTTGTAAGCCCTGCCCTGGCTGCAGCCACTGATACCTGGTGACTCACTACATACTGATTCCAAATCTGTTCACACTGCTGCCTCACAGCACTAGGGATCCAGGTTCGATCCTGGTTTGGATCACTGTCTGTACAGAGTTTGCATATTTTCCCGTTTGCGTGGATTTCCTCCGGGTGCTCCAATTTCCTCCCACAGCCTGAAAGACATGCTGGTTAGGTGGATTGGCCATGCTAAATTCTCCCTCAGTGAATCAGAACAGACGCCGGAGTGTGGCAACTGGGGGATTTTCACAGTAACTTCATTGCAGTATTAACGTAAGCCCACTTGTGACACTAATAAATAAACTTAAAAACTTAAATTTAACATAGGTGTTGCCAGTATCTGAGCTGATGGTTGCGCATGTTTTAAAAGTACTTTTTCTATGGGTTTACTGTTGTTTGCACTGTTGATGATGAGCCTGCGCTGGCTGTTCAGGCAGCATTTCTTTGGTATCTGAAAGCAAAAGGGGAGGGTTGAGGCAATGGAAAGAAGGTGATGTAGAAAGCAGCAGGTCCATCATCAGCAGCCTGCACCTTCTGCCAGATAGCAGGGTGAGGATGGTGGAATTTGAGAAAATGCAGAAGGCAAGAACATACTGTATTCCTGAATGTTCTCGGGCATACTGCATGCACTGGCTTCAGTGCCAGCTTCATAATGCAGAGCACCATCATCTTCAAAGGCCTCGGAAAATGGAGGTGTGCCAGTTATCTGTTGGTCTCTCATTGTTTATGCAACCATGCCCTGCAAAAGAGGGAAGGATGTCAGCATGTCTGCAATGTCATCAGGTGGGTGTAAGTCTCAAAGCGGCAAAACAACTTCACCTTTGTCAGTGACTGGATCTGGACAAGGAGTGGCTGTCGCTCCCACTCTCGCTGCTCCTGTAACTACATCACTGTTTATGCTACGCTCACTGCAATATGATGATAGCGTTGTGGTGTGTCAAACCAATGGTTGAGATCCTTGGCCCTTCAACCACTGTAACTGTGTCAAAATTGAGCAGGAATGTTGTGTTCTTTCTGAGGATTACCCTTGAGAGTGTGCTCACAGCTCACCTCTGATTCGTCATTTCAAGTATATTTCACTTATCTCGAGTCTGCTCCACCTCTGCCAACTGGGCTGAGATCTGGAGTACCATCAGTCCCACTCAGCTTCAAACAGATCAGCTTCCTGCATAGCTTCTCCCTCTGCCAATATGCAGTTTGTGCTGGAGGAGGGCACAGAGAGTGCATTCTCCATCCAGCAGCTACATTTTACAGCCATAGTTTCCTGTACCTATAAGAAGGTCGGGCACATCCAGACTTCTGGGCCACCAAAACAATCTTAGAATTGCCTCCGCCCCCTAACACTTCTCCCTTCCTGTGTCTTAGTGGCCAGTCTTACTTCAGCCGTTGTAGAGAACTTCTGCACAGAAGGAAAGAATGATACACAGTGAAGTGCCATGAGAAAAGACCCCCTCAGATTGTGCAACTCGTGCCTGAGCTAAAGCCATGCTCGCTTTAGGAAAACATTCACAACTCATGTCCTGGTGTGGATACAGGACCGCGAGAATGAAAGAGAGAGAGAGAAGAAGCAAATGCCTTGACAGACATGGGCATGTCCCTCTGCATCCTTTGCTTATTGTTACCATGAAAATCCCCTAGTCGCCACACTCTGGCACCTTTTCTGGTACACTAAGGGAGAATTTAGTATGGCCAATGTATCTAACCAGCACGTCTTTCGGGCTGTGGGAGGAAACTGGAGCACCTGGAAGAAACACACACTGACACAGGAAGAACATGCAGATTTTGCACAGAGAGTCATCCAAGTCCAGGAATTGAACTTGTGTTTGTGTTCCTGCTGCTGTGAGGCATCAGTTAAACAATGTGCCAAAAAGATTGACTATAATAAAGTACTACTTCACTCCTACTTATCTTCACAAATGTATCCAGATTTTTAAGAATAACACATGTTATAATGTTCTCAGTAACTACAGTCCCTGTAATCCAATAAGTTAACTGTGGTGAGACAACACCCCACTCTGAAGTCAACTGGTGGATGTTACCCAATTATACTTTTGTGCATTTTTCCTCAAATTCCACCCAAATAATTCTCACTCATGGGTTTCCAAACTCTTCTCTCAAAAGGCACACTTTAGAAACTTCTTACAAACAATGCTTTTTCTCAGATGTTTTAAGCAACGATCCACCTCCAGGTTTTCTAACTCTCCTTTCAGTATTCCTTTGCCTTGAATATCCATGAGCAATCAGGTTTTTCACACAATTTCTCAAGTACTCAATCCCCAAACAGACACTATTGCTCCTAAGACTAAAATACAGATACCAACCTTATGACTACTTCTGAATATTGGATTTTCTCTAGCCAATTTCACCCAGTCTTCCATTTCCAATTCTGTCTTTATCTTCAGTGAATGGCACCCCGCTGAATTCCAGTTCCATTTTTCCTTTTTACTTCAATCTTCATGGAAACTTCTCTTCATTCCCTAGCTTATAGAATTAACTGTCCTTTAGTTCCTGGACTTGGTTATTTGGAACCAGCATGAACAACTGGAAAATTTGGGCCAAGATCTTTTCTCCTAAATGTGCCCCCGATTGCTAAGCAACAGCTCACTCTTTCTCCAAGCTCTAGTTTATCTTTCTTGCTGTAAACCCTCTAAGCACAATACAGGCACGGCTTAAAATTAAACCAAAAACTCTCATGTAGGCAAAGGCTTTTGTTTAACATGAATCTAACTAGAGACTTATCCTTTCCTACACAGAAACACTAAATTAAACTCACTTAAATCTATAACTTATTTCTAATATCCAACAATACAAGTACAGATCACTTAAAACCATCCCTGTTTCCTGTCACAAGGCATTCCCACTGGGCTGTTGAAGTGGAGGATCATGAGTGACTCTGCTCCCTCAAGGCAGGTGGGCGTAGGAAGTGGTTGCACTGTACAGTTGACTTGAAGACAATCATAGCTAACCATCAATGGTAGTCAAAATATGGAATAGCTTGCTTGATGTCTCCCATCTGCAGGAAGTGAAGTATGTAGTGTGCTTTCTGCAGGAAATTCACGTGTGTCTTGGAGTGGCAAAGAAATGTCAACATGAGCTACCTTGTCTCCAATTTTAAGTGACTATCTTGCTGATCCCACATTTCAGCCAGAGATTTTGGGTAGCAAAGCACCTGTATCAGGCCACTTCCTTCATCTCACTGTCTGTTGGGCAATAGGTCACTTCACCTAGCGAGCCCAAACCGGCATGTAGCAAGTGAGTTTCTTTGATGCAGACTCTCTTATCTGCATCTTTGGCAGGAATACACAAGAGAGTCAAACAGGGGTGGAAGACCAGGATCGAGCAATTGAAGCAGAAGCTGCCCAAGGTGTATAAAAAGAAGAAGGGTGCACTGAAGGAGCTGCAGGTTCCCAAGTTGTGTACATAAGTTCATGGATTTGGTTTGTTCTAGGTTCCCCCTCCTGCTACTTAGGAAAATAAAGATTGGGGATATATAAGCAGCTCATGGGCTTGTCAATGGTAGCTACCTGGTCTCTGAATCAGACATCACCAGTGTCTCAGCTTGAGCCAGTTATGGTGCCCTTGCCTCTGGAACCATCCACCAAGGTGCTCACAGAATTGTGAAAGTACCTGCTGAAAGATGGTGAAAAAGGTCGTAAATGTAGCTCAGTCCATCACACAAACCAGCCTCCCATCCATTGACTGTCTACACTCCCACACAGCCTGGATATTCTCTCTTCCACCTTCTTCCATTGCGAAAAAGATACAAAAGTCTGAGGTCATGTACCAATTGACTCAAGAACAGCTTCTTCCCTACTGCCATCAGACTTTTGAATGGACCTACTTTGCATTACGCTGATCTTTCTTGATCCTAGCTATGACTGTAACATTACATTCTGCACTCTCTCCTTTCCTTCTCTATGGATGAAATGCTTTGTCTGTATAATGCGCAAGAAACAATACTTTTCACTGTATGCCAATACATTTGGCAATAATAAATCAAATCAATGATGATTTACTGGCTGTGGGGAACCGCAATGATTCACAAAGCCTGATGGCTCCTAAGAGGGAAAGTCTCTCAGCTAAATGGCTGGGAATCAAGGTGACTTTAAGAGGTATTTATTTCTTCTTTTCTATTACTTAAAGAATGAACCAAGACACACAGACAGCATCCTTAGTACCTCGGATCTCTGTGCTTTATTTTGTAAATTAAACTCTACCTGCTTGAATATGGCTTTTAGTTGTTCTATGTATGAGGGCTCACAACACCTGGTTAAAGTCCAACAGCTGTCCTATGTTCAGGGACAAGACTTTTTGCCAAGAGTCTTCCTCTTGCAGAAATACTTTCACATCAAAGATCATGAAAAAGGTCGTTGCACAAATCAGCCTCCCATCCATTGACTCTATATACACTTCCCGCATACTCCTGTCATTCTCTCTTCCACCTTTTTCCATTGGGAGAAACATGCAAAAATCTGAGGTCACGTACCAACCAACTCAACAACAGCTTCTTGAACTTCAAAAGCAGCCATCTTATTTTCTTATTTGTTAGGACTCTCAAAACTTGCAGTGATCCCTCTGTTTTTTTATTTGGCTTGATGTTATTTTTTCCTTCTGTTTTCAATTTCTTATGATTGTTTGCAATGGATTAAATTCCAGATAAGTCCCCGATTTGTCAATGACAGAATTGGTATTTTCTTACAAAACAGTTGAACATTGGAAGTATATGAGGTGTGTGTATTTTCTTACTATCCAAGTGTTTGTCCCAATTTAAATAATGTTATTTATTATCCTACACTTGCCATAGAGTTTAAGCAAACACAATGGCTGGGACTCTACCACCTCTGATGGAATCAGAGCAGGTGAGGGTCCAATAACGGAAATCTTCGTTGACCTGGGGTGGAAATTTCAGGTCTCACTCGAGTGAGGCTGTAAAATCCTGCCCATTGGGTGGAATTTTCTCAGCCCACCCATCATGGGAATCGTAGCGAATGGGACACAGACGATGCAAAAATTCATTGATCTTGAGCAAGATTTTCTGGCCTTCGCGCGAATGCAACTGGAAAATCCTGCCTAATGTCTCTGTCACTCGACTCTCACACTCATACTATCACTCATACAAAGACTAGATACAGATGAAGGCAACAAATTATACAATTACAAAGTATCGGCTGGAAATTTACCAGCACATGCGACCTGATTCCGGGAGTGGGCAAGACTCGGAGAACGCATTCTCCGTTGGCCTCGGGCGGGATCGTACAAACCTCAGGCAGACATGCCAGTAAAATTCCACCCATTGTCTCAGTTTCTCGTTTGTGTAAAATACTTTAGATGAGTTGATGCTTCTAGTGAAGTGGAGGTCTTGTAAGCAAATCTTTCTCACTTAGCTGTGGAGCTTCTTGTAATTCAATTTCCAGGAATTTGGTTCTCAGGTGAACTTGATGTTGGGACAGATTGGGGAGAGGCCTTCTCCCACTTTCAAGATATGGCTGATTATTACCTTGGCTTTGCAGTTGACTTGCAGCTGATTCGATAGCAGTCCGATGATCCCTTTGTTCAGAACATCTTGCTGTATTAAAAGCAAGCAACAAACATGGCCAACTCACCCATGTGACCTGCTACAAGTCCAAAGTCTTTTCCAAATAAGGCAATTGATTATATACCCTGTGTGATGACTTCCACACCTTGAGAGTTTGAGACAGCGAGTGTCTTTGCATTTGAATGACCCATGAATTTGTTTCCAGGAAAATGCTTTGAGTCAACATTGGTCAGAAAAATTTATTTTTTCCCTCTTGAGACAGCAGAGTGTTTTAATCCAGGAGAGAAGTCAGGTGATCCTCAGTCTTTTTTTTGACATTTTGTGATTTAAAAAAATATCCATGAAGTATTGACTGAGAGTTCATAATACACTGGAACATGACAAAGCAAAGCGAGGACAGGTTTGTTAAGGAAACATCTCATTTAGCTAACTTCCATGAGTTGGGTAACAGAGCAGGTTGATGACAGTAACTATAATTCTGAGTAATTCATTAGTTTGGCCTAAACAGGAGGTTTGTGTCCACACACGGTGGCACAGTGGTTAGCACTGCTGCCTCACAGTGCCCAGGGACCGGGGTTCAATTCCTGGCTTGGGACACTGTATGGAGTTTGCACATTCTTTCTGTGTCTACGTGGGCTTCTTCTGGGTGCCCCGGATTCATCCACAGT
This sequence comes from Carcharhinus amblyrhynchos, assembly GCF_965287045.1. Lineage (NCBI taxonomy): Eukaryota > Metazoa > Chordata > Chondrichthyes > Carcharhiniformes > Carcharhinidae > Carcharhinus > Carcharhinus amblyrhynchos. The sequence continues at coordinate 96,723,223 of NC_137329.1, read as the reverse complement.
CCAAAGATGTGCAGGTTAGGTGGATTGGCCATGCTCAATTACCGCTTAGTTTCAGGGGGACTAGCTAGAGTAAATACATGAGGTTAAAGGGATAGAGCCTGGTGGGATTGTAGTCAGCGCAGACTTGATGGGCTGAATGGCCTCATTCTGCACTGTAGGATTTTATGATCCTATGACACGATACTTTGAAAAATATGCGGACAGTAAAGAGGGTGCAGAAAAGGTTCACAAGAATGGTTCCAGGGATGAGAAACTTTCATTATGTGTGTTGTTTGGTGAAACTGTGCAGTACTTCTTGGATGATGTTCAAAATCATGAGAGGTCTGGACAGATGATAGGGAGAAACTGTTTATGTTGGTATAACAGTAAAGAACCAGAGGGCACCAATTTAAAGTGATTGGTATAAGAAGAAATAGTAACATGAGGGAAACCATTTTTTCTGTAGCAAGTAATTAGGTTTTGGAATGCACTGCCTGAGAATGTGGTGGAGGTTGATTCAATCATGGTCTTAAGGAGAAAATTGAACAATTGCCTGGCAAGAACAAAATTGCAGGGCTAATTGGAAAAGTCACATTATGGGACTAGATAAGTTACTCTTGCAGAGAGCTAGCATCCATCTGACTGACAGATTGGCCTCCTCCTGTGCTATAACCGTTCCTTGATTCTATGTGACTGGAGGAGAAGAGAGAGCTACCAAGATGACCAGATTCAGAGAGATGCTGGACGTCACCAGAGGGACTGGCATGACACACATGGTTGTTACATGAGGAGGTGTATACTTGTAATCTATAACTAAATAAATATTAAAATGTGCAGTTCTATCCTTATCCGAATGACTTGCTGGAATAGAACATCTGACTCCTCTATTTGGAGCAGCAAGTTGCTATTCCAATTTCTCACTGGGCTCCTCAGATATAGGTATCTCTGCTGTGCATTTACAAGGCTTGGCATCATGCCATGATCACTTTAATCACTACCTCCCAGGGTTTAGGACAGGGTTATTGTATTATCTCTTGCAAGTAAACTAAAACCCTGTTGTTCCTCATGGATCCTGGAATTTTGGGACCATAGACCGAATCCTCTGTCCTCATTCGCAGACGGGATTTTCCGGTGCCATTGAAAATTATGGAGTCTTGACCGGAACACCAAACTTTCCATTCTCAATCGCAATGGGTCGTGCCATGGATAAGTCTGGGGAATCCTGCCTATAGTGTTCAGTTCACTGTTACTGCTACGTGATAGATTTTTAAAATTTGATTTTGACATACACTCATTCTAAAGGAACAAATAATTATAATATTCCAATTCAAAACCACTCCCCCACCCACCTCAGTTTGAAAACAGCTCCTTAAAATGTTAGGATATTTTGGTACTGAAATTCTGTGGGCATTCTACTCATCGATCGGCATTGCTCCAGCAGGACAACGATCATACTTAAATCCAATGCTGACTCTCATCCAGTTAAACTGTATCCCTGTCAGATACTACTGGGTCACTTTGACTGCAGAGGGAGGCTAGCTCAGAGTTTGAGGCCTTTGCAATGAGATACAACCTATGGGGAGAGGTTGCCACTTACAAATTTTAAAATTTGCTTCTACTATGTGTGTCTTGCCTGTGAATAGCTGTGTACCACTCAAGTGCCAGCCAAGAACAAAAATACTTTTCCATTTGGTAACTTCCTCCTACAAAACAAAATAGGTATACTTCCAGACTAGAATCTACAATTATTTGCAAATTTAAAGCATATGTTTCAGAATAAGTCGGCTGCTTGTCTGCTGTAAAAAAAATAATTGAGTAGAAGGGGCTTCTCATTATGGAAAATAAACATTTTTATTTGTACCATACTTTGCTTACCAACCATTTTAAATCGATGTGGTGAACCACCAGACAATTACTTAGTCTGCTGCCTCTGCGTTTTGCAATTTTATTCTGCTGCTTTTCAGATGTTTGGAGGTATGCCATCAGTGACTTTTTCTTTGCAAAAAAACATGCTTTGTTGAGATTTACTAACTTGAAGACTTTTCCTGTCTGCCATCCTTAATTTGTCAAATATTTAGCTCAGATATTTTGGGTATTATTGTGTTGAGATAAAACTATGCTCACTGATATGAGCATACACTATTCACATTGGTAGGTTAGCCATTAAATAAGTTCACTTTAACAGTACAATATTTAGGACGGCACTTTCCAGCCGCGCTCGCCCCAAAACCGGAAAATCCTGCTCAAGGTCAACAGATTTTTGCATGGTCCATGCTCCCAACCCACTCGCTACCATTTCCATGGCAGGTGGGACAGGAAAATCCACCCCCCCACCCCCTCACCCCACCATTGGATCTCCTTTAAAGCCTAAAGGATTTAAGTAATTCCTCCTGACCCTACTACACTGGAAATGCTGGAACTGACTTTTTAAACAAGATTTTTAGATAGAACCAAGAGAACTCTCCCAGCAATAAAATGTTAAAGTTAATTAGGGTTAGTTCTCATTTTTATAGGAATTCCAATGGCCGCAGGGATTTGCTCTTCAGTCAGTTCTTCTGCTGTGTCTCCTTTTCGCCCTGTGGGTTGTATTTTCGGGACACAGAATTTTTTCAGCAGTTGGGACCATTACAGCTCCATAACCCCAGACATCAGAGCGGCGCATCTTCTGGGACAATTCTGTGGAAAATGCCTTTTGGGTTTGTCGTCCAATTAGGGATAGAAGCAGAGAGGGGAGGGCTGCCGGCAGACTTCACAGCAGACAGAGAGTGCTGTTAAGATGAAAGCCTTAAAGGAGGATAGAATGAAATGGCTGTGAGAAAAGGTTGAGGGAACCGACAGCTGTCGTGGCACACTGAGCGCTTGTCAGTGAAAGCCGTCTCTCAGAGCTGATGTCCTTAGGCCTGCCATTTGCACCATTTAAACAGTTAGATTGCATCCTATTTTCATGCTGCTCTGACCTCCTGCTGTGCAGCTTCCACCTTTGAGATTAGGGTTCAGACACAACATGGGGCCCATGAAATGCTATCCAAATTACATTGTTATAAACTTGCTACAATTTGCCATTGAAGAAGCTTAAATAGTTTTACAATGCTGCTGGGTAGGTTGCTGTCACTATTTAGAAGGCACTGCTGATTTTACTAGCTTCCTTGCCTTACAATTCACCTCCAAGGACCAGGTGAAGATCTCCCTGTGTGTGTATGTGTCTACACATGTATATTTATATTGTGACATATTTTGACATTAACTGAATTATTATCCTCAGTTTTCAAGTTTAACTGATAATGCAGCATATAAAGCAAATTTTGTGTTTGGTGTCCAACTATATGCTATGGGAAAATACTCCAAAGTGGTGTTTCTATTATGTGATCAGTCTTACTCAACATGTAATGGAAGTATGGCATAAGCTATGCAGGTACTCCAGCTGATGTACATACACTTAACTTACGGCTTCAATTCACATGAAGAGCAGGAATGATGACATCGTTTCAAACAGTGGTTAGCTCTGTTGTCACTCAGCTGATTTCCAAGATGCTCATTTCAAAGCTTATGTGAATAAAACTGAAGTTTGGATTTGGTTACAGTATTTATCTAGCTGTAAAGGCTGCAAGTCTTATAACTAGTTAAGTAGAACATCAGCTTATGATGCTTTTTCAAGTACAAATTTGAAATTATATATTTGTAACATTCAAGTAGAAAGTACGAATCAATGATTTGTTGTTTAGAGACACCAGAACCAGTTCTATATGGATCAAGTGAGGTATGGACACACAAGACTGTTGCCCTGTCTGAAAGGAGAATGCTCCATATCTAGGTGCTACTTTTAGCTCTACCTTATGACTAAAATATGCAGAGGTGGAGAGCTGAATTAAGAGTTGGTGGAATACACATGTCTGCTGGCTTGGACAGGCCCGCTGGTATTTTACACCCAAATGAGCATTGATTGGCAGCAGGCAGGACTTTGTCCTTGCTTGGATGGAAGTTCCGCTTTGTAGAGCTGCCGGCCAAGCAGATTGGCCCAAAACTCTCCAGCCCCTCCAGGAACAGTGCTGCAGTGGGCAGGAGAGGCATTGCAGCGATGTACCTGGGAACAAGTACTGGGATGAGAAGGCTGGGTAAATGGCAATTGTCCCAGGGAGGGGAGGGTATGGGACACCAGGGGCAAATGGGGTATAAGTGAATAGGCAAGAGTTGGGGGGTGAGGGAGGTCCAGAAGTGCCTGGTCCTTGAGGGAAGGTCACTCCAGTCAAAAGGGTTTAGTGGCAGAAAAGATCAAAGAACATATAGACTGGAATGGCCTGATCAAGAACTCTAGTCAATGCAAGTCATAAATACTTGTAGATTTACCTTTGATTAACTACAAAGTCATGCTTAATGTTCTAAGGGTCAAACGTCACTTCCTTTTGTTTAATTTAGTTATTCCAAACCCCTGAATAAAAAATGTCTTTAATTTTGGATTTCTAGATTCACTGTGGTTAAGGCAATTTTCTGCTACAATTTTAATTTAAAGAAATATAGTGAGAGTATGGAAAGAACAATGATGAAACAATGACGTTGCTTTTGTAATTAGGAATCATTTTAAAAATCTGTTTTGTTGTATGTGAATGAAAAGACTTTCAGACAACTACACATAACTAGAGAATGAAGAATATATTATTGCTGCTGTGTGCTACAAAATGAATTGAGTTTTTTATATATATATTATGTTATTGAGTGGTAAAATTATTGCAGAAATCGATGGTTGGATGCTGATGCACTGGAATATTCCAACTGCTCAACAGTTATTTGCTGAAGAGAACACCCCTCTGCATCTAATATTTGGGGGTAGTATAAGGATTATAATCCATTATTGGCTCTTGTTTGATAATTGGCTCAAATGGAAAGCAAAGTGAAAATGGGAATTGCAGAGGCACTGGCCAAGGGCAGCACAGCGGTACAATGGTTAGCACTGCTGTCCCACAGCACAGGTACCCAGATTTGATTCCTGGCTTGAGTCACTGACTGTGCGGAGTCTGAACGTTCTCCCCGTGCCTGCATGGGTTTCCTCCGGCTGCTCCAATTTCCTCCCACAGTCCAAAGAAATTGCCTCTTAGTGTAAGGGGGACTAGCTAAGGTAAATGCTTGGGGATTATAAGGATAGGGCCTGGTGGGATTGTGATCGGTGCAAACTCGATGGGCTGAATGACCTCCTTCTGCACTGTAGGATTCTATGATTCTATGATAATGTTCAGTCTTCCCCGGACCCCAGATTGGTGCCAGGGAACTGGAGAATTGCAAACATTAAGCCCTTGTTTAAAAAAAGGATAGAAAGATAAGCCCAACAACTACAGGCCAGTCAGTTTAACTTTGGTGGTGGGGAAACTTCTAGAAACAATAATTAAGGACAATACTAACAGTCACATGGACAAGTACAACTTAATTAAGGAAAGATAGCATGGATGTGTAAGTGAAAATCATGGTTAACTAACCTGCTGGAATTTTTTGAAGAGGTGCCAACAAAGGTTGATGAGGGTAATCTTGTTAATGTGGTGTACATGGACTTCCAAGCATCATTTGATACAGTACCACACAGCAGGCATGTGAGCAAAGTTACAACTCATGAAATAAAAGGGACAGTAGCAACATAGATATGAAATTGGCTGAGTGGCAGGAAACCACGATTAACTATTGATGGAAGTCTTCTAGGCTGGAGGAAAGTTTGGAATGGAGTTTCCAAGAGTCAGTGTTGGGGCCCTTGCTTTTCCGGGTGTTTATTAATGATGTAGATTTTGGTGTTCAGGGCAGTTTCAAAGTTTGCAAATGATCCAAAATTTGGAAACACTGTAAACTGTGAGGAGGATGTGTGTGGAGAACTTCAAAAGGACACAGGCAAGTTGGTGAAATAAGCGGACAGATGGCAGATGAAGTTCAATGCGGAGAAATGTGAAGTGATTCATTTTGGTAGGAAGAACAGAAATTTCTGAGACCGGAAATTTCTGCCTGAGAACAGCAGACATTTTGGTTGTCTGCCCCCCTCACCTGCTTCGATTCCATGGCAGTGGGAGGATAGAATTCCAGCGTAAATATAGTTGCATGCAGCTCCGGTGGTGCCTTTCCCACTGGTCAGAATTGTGGGATCCCAGACCATATTCTGCACTTGAAAGCTTATTAATTATGCACAATTGAGTTCCCCTCTGCTCTCCAGGTGGGCCAGCAGCTGACTTGTGCTCAGCTGACTGATTTGCATTAGTCCAGCACACTCGCATCACTCTCTCCAGCCCATCTGTCTTCACCAGACCATACAGGATGTCAGCAAACCAGAGGGAGAAGACTAGCAGCTTCAAGAAGAAGTCTGTTCTTCAATTCAACCATCTCCCTCCACCCCACCCCACCCCCCTCCGTACCTGATTCTATCACCTGCAAGGCACACATACCCCACTCCATTTGGACATCTATCCACCTCATCCGGAGTCTTCATCCATTCCTTCCAGTAAATGATGTGTTATCCCTTTGATCCCCTTGTTTGTGAGTTTTTCATGCATGTTAAGATTCAGCTCCCCTCTCCTTGGTCTTTTCTCTGCCTACCATTGTTCGTCTGCCTCATCCATCTCCTCGCCTCTCTGCCTCCCATTGTGAGACCTCGTTCTTCTCCCACCCCATCGTTGTACAACCTTCCTTCTACATTGTCCCTCTTGTCTTTTTCAGGCCACTTCCGTCCCATGCCCTGGGGATTAATCCTGTGCTCCTGACACGTGACCCCTTTTGGACCCGCGTCATTCCAGCATCCACATGACCACCCAATCACTATTCCCTTGCCTTTTCTTGGGCCTCATCCAATTCATTTCCCCATGTCTTCAGGCGAGGAGATGGTGAAAGAAAAGAAGAAAAAGAGTTGTTAAAAATAGTTAATCAGATAAGAAGAAACATGTGTTTGACAGTATTGATGTAAATTTCTTGACTTTAGACGTGGTTGCCTGTGTTACTATGATCTATCTTCTGAATTCAATAAATACTTCAATTTTCTTGTCATCTGTAACAATAATTTATGCATCCACTAATCCAGTCTAATCCATTTTTCCCTCTAGCAGTCAACACCTGTTAGTACTTAAGCTTTTAGTGGTTTCCTATAAGCTTGAAAACAAAACTCGATGGATTATTTCTTAGGAGTCAGGTGGAAAGCTACTTTTGGTGGATTTTAGTCTGTTTTGGACAATTAATTTTCTAATAAAACTACGTTGAAAATTCTAACCACAGAAGATAAGTCATTCAAACTGCAGTTAGATGTATTTGTTCAGATTTATTGCCTCCAGTACTAAATTCTTTCTACTCTTCAGTAATGAAAATAATTTTGAAAGAAAATACATGATAGCCATCTAAATGTTCAAACATTGCATCTAAAATTCTCGTGAAACCACTTGATGCAGTTCAAGTTTTTCCATTTAATAAAAGCAAAATAAATGCTGGGAGAAAACTAGCGCCAATGTTTCCTCAGAACATGTATTGTGCTGCAGGGGTGAAATTATGCATTTGGCACTTTGGGATCTTTTTATTCCTGAGACCTGAGTGACATATTTCTGCACTGTTCCTGCCTGAAGGAACAACATCACAAATTAGCAGGCATGAGTCAAAAAACATGGGCAGGGGACTTTGTGAAGTTTGCAAACTGCTGGTCAGATCCATTCCTCATCTGATATCTAGACTTTTACTTGATATTGATCACAAGTGCAAAATTTGATCCATTCATCATTCCAGAATCAATTTCTCTTATAACCATCCTGTGATGATACTGTGTTATTTTGATACATTTAATGTGCAAGGGATTGCATTAAGAGGTAGTGTTTTGTTACAAGAGTTGATTTGTCTGGGAAACCATGCAGCTCAAGTGCTGAGAATGCAGGTTTTAGCTCCTGTTGTGTTGCTTTGTAGAATTAATGGACCTTTTGTTTATTTAGGTTCTCCTGGGATGCTAGACTAGGCATACAGAGTCAATGATTAATGAGAGAAGCTAAGCTTGCAGGAAAGATCAGTTTCATTTACATTTTAAATACAAGCAGTTGCTGCCTGGACCAGCTAGAAGAAAGAAGTCGCTCGCTCTCTTTCTCCAGGGGCTTTCTGAAAGCTTCAGGACTGTTAACCTAAATCTCAAGCAAGTATGCCTGTGATTTGCTAACTAATTATAAAGCAGGGTTTAAGTCTATAAGGAAAATTTTGTTTGATTGGAACACATAGTGATAGGTTAGCAGTTAAGAATTGTATCTTGTCACATTTAAGTATTGTTCAATTGTTTAAAATTAAGCAAATTAATTTGTTATAGTTAAACTGAGTCATTAAATAAAACTTGTTTTGATTAAAAGCTCCCTGGTTTGTAAGTAGAATCACATCTGGAGTGAAACATCCTTTCCTCATGCTAATGTCAAAATGTCTAATCTGGCTTCAAAATATACCTTGCGGTTTCTGATCTGGCACCCTAACAATTCTACCAAGTCCTTTGGTCCATATTGTTCAGCTAATCACTGCCTTAATTAGCAAAATACATGGTGTATTTCTGGTTGCAAAACAATTTCTCTTTACAAATGTTATTACTTATTAGTCATCTCAAATAATAAAGCTTTATCTCTATACATTAAGTGAGATGTTGTGATGCAGTGTATATCATCCCTGCATCTGAGCCAGGAGCTCCAGGTTTAACTATCACCCCACGACTTGATGGCCAAGGGAGATGCATTCATAAGATAGCGGAACAGGTTGAGTGATAAGCTAGCGACCCATTCCGAGAAAAAATTCGCAATGGGAACAGTCGAAAATCTGTCTTGTGCACCACCAAGGGCACGATTTTAACCGTTGCATCATGCCCACTTTCGGGCGCAAAAATGCGGTAAAGTCAGGCATGAGGCCATTAACACGATCCATGCCCAAGTCCGCGCAGATGGCCACTTTACTGAGGCCCGGGAATGGCTGCAATCCAATTCACGCCCGAAACAGGCATAACGGCGATTTAAATGTATTTGCATGCATTTCAATTGAATTAATGAACTGCCTGCCCAACTTTATCAGCATTTCCTCCTTTACCACTGCATTCACCAATCTGGTATTGAGCCAAAATGAACATACTAAATAAAAATCTGTTTCAGGCACTCCAGCTGTGGAAGAGATAAGTTCAGAGCTTCTGACGGCTCTCTGACTCAGATTGGGGGGGGGAGTGGGGGGGCGGGGGGGGGTGGGGGTTTTGAGGGAGGCCCAATCATTGTCTGGTGGGGGGGAAGGGAGTAGGCCAGGTCGTTGTCTGGTTTTGCGGGGAGAGGAGAGCAGTTCGTTGTCTGGTTGGGGGAAGGGGAGCAGGAGGGAGGCGGGTCAGATCATTCTCTGGTGAGGGGGTGGGGAGGGAGGAGGAGGCGGGTCAGATGTACCTCTGGGGATGGGGGAGAGGGCAGGTAAGATGTATCTCTGGTGGGGGGGTGGGGTTGAAGGCCGGATAGTTCACTGATGGGGGGAAGAAGCCGAATGGATCTCTGGTGGTGGGGTGGGCAGGTGGTGTCAGTGTGGGGGGGCAGTCTGCTGCCACTCTGCATGCGATTAGTGGGGAGGAAGGGGACAGAGGGTCGCAATCAGTTCGGGTAGCAGGGCACGGGTGGATAAAAGAGAAAATTATGTTGTAGGGGTCAGGGTGATATCTGTGGGAGCCGTCGCTCCTGGGCTGCTTTATCCACTTTTTTGTGGCCTGGGAGCGATCTGACATGGGCATGCTTTTTCAAATTTTTTTCTAATTGTGCATGTGCAGTTCAGAGCTCCGATCATTTTGGCCGCGCTAAGCCCAGTCCACAGTAGGATTCAGACCCACAATTTCTTTTTCCAGGCAAAGTGCTAATGGGGGCGCCTGAAAGCAGATTTCCAAGTAGGATCTGAATTGAGCCCAGATTCAGCATTTAGAATGAAAATGGTAACATCAGACCCAAGGCATGGGAAATGAAGCAACAACTATACATTAAACTATAATTTTCAAAATGATATAATTGCTTACCTTACTCCAAATATTTAGATCTCTTCAAAATAATAGTGTTCTTTCTAGTGCATTTTTCTTTTCTATACTATATGTAAAATTACAAATCAGCAGCAATGTAATCTATCAATTGACAATGTCCAGAAATATGTTCTGTGATCATTTATGCAGTGACTCTTGTGTTGCTTGGCCTGCTATGTAGAAGATGGATTGTACTGTTGAGACAGATATAAATTATTTATGACAGCCACATTCACAACCATATCAATTTAGCAGGGTTGTTGGCAATATGTGGAATAGTTATTGGATTGCCAATAAAGTGTTCTTAGCGAAGTAACATATCATATAAATCTGACACTCAGTTTCAATTACGCTTACATTTTATGAATTATTGATTCTGTGCGGACCTTTAACTGTGGGCAGGTGACATGAGAGAAGACTCGACATACCTGAGGTCACAATTGTCAGGCACTGGTGATGTTAACTCTCAGGCATCAATTGCATGTTCTTGGTATGTCACTAACCCAAAATAAATGGAAAACCATCGATGGCTGATGATAGGAAGCCACCAAATAGAAGGGTAAATTGTGGGTAAGGAGTATTGCGAGGGTCTCTTGGAGGATAATTTGGCCATTTCTACTTTTCCTGACTCTAAGAAATAAAAGAACTTTTGTGAAATGAACAAAATGCCTTTGATCCTTGATCTTAAAAAATGGATCCTGATAGCTTTAGGTGGGTGCCTTATGAGCAGGTTAAAATGGACAATGAGAAGATTAAAGCAGATAATCAATGGATAAAATACCAAGCGTGATTCCAATAAAATCACTCCTTACTGATTTCAATGTTGATTCCATTAATTCCACAACTGGAGAAAAGCCACATTTGGATCAAATGGTTACTTCATGTTTGTGCTTGATTGGATAAGTCATTTATTATTAGTGATCTGAGCCATTCTGTGGGAACAAATCTCCCCTCAATAAACAGAGTAGAAAATATAATGGGTGATCAATCACTTTCAACTTTCCACCTAAGAGAAAGCAAGGAGGAATTTATTGACAAGCCCAAAAGTAACAGCTCTAGTGTGGGAAAATATTTGGTATCAGCGATTAGGAGCAGCATGGTGGCACAGTGGTTAGCACTGCTGCCTCACAGCACCAGGGACCTGGATTCAATTCCTTGGGTCACTGTCCATGTGAAGTTTATAAGTTCTCCCTGCATCTGCATGGGTTTCTTCCCACAGTCCAAGGATGTGCAGATTAGGTGAATTGGCCATGCTAAATTGTCTCTCAGTGTACCCAAACATGTGATGACTAGGGGATTTTCACAATAACTTCATTGCCGTGTGAATGTAAGCCTACTTGTGACTACTAAATAAACTTTTTTGATTAGGGGAGGTGCAGCTATGTGATCTTTTTATTATGTCCTTTGTTCCATCCTTACGCTAAGTACATTATAGCTAATTATACCTACACTGGCTTTCAGAAGTCAGCCTAGTTGAGCTTGACGTCATCTAGTTTCCTTGGCTTGATTCCATCCCACCCAGTGTATTTATCCACACTATCACTGGAAAGTATCAAACATTATTCTTTCCTTCCGTTCTTTTACAGATTAACAGAAGCACACAGAGCTGCCGTAAAAGTTATTCGACGAATGCAATACTTTGTTGCAAGAAAAAAATTTCAGGTAAGAAATTATATTCAGCTAGGTGATATCAAAAAAATAGACAATTGTTTTGGTAGGCCCAAGGAGAATGAAATACAAGTACTGAAACCAGATAGGGGTTGAAAAATATTGAATTCTACTCGCAGCTTTACGTTGCTCAGTCCTTGTGCAAAGTAGTGCCAGATGCAACATTAAAAATGAGAGGGTGGTCCAGTTTAAAAGATGTTTTCACTAGAGTTGAGGTAGGACCACAAATAGAGTAACTCTCAGGCATGTTTGGAGTTGGTCGGGGGAGGGGGTTGAGCTGGTGCAATATCAAGTTGGTATTCCAGAATAACTTCCAACCCTTGGTGTGTGGCATTTTAAAACTGCATCTAATTAAAATGTGACATCCGGTTTAACATTGAATGTGTGGCAGTGGGTGTGGCATAGATCCAGATCACACAAGTTAAGTTTTGTTAAATTTGTTTCTGGGATCTGGGCATCTCTAACAAAACCAGCATTTATTGCCCATCCCTAATTGTCATTGAGAGTGTGGTAGTAAACCACCTTCTCGAATCTCTGCTGTCTATGTGGTGAAGAGTGGATATTCCAGAATTTTGATGCAGAAACAGTTCAGGAATGGCGATTTGATCTGATTAGTTCCAAGTCAGAATGAAGAGTGACTTGAAAGGGAACTTGCAGGTGGCAGTGTTCCCATGCATCTGCTGCCTTTGTCTTTCTGGGTGTAGAGGTCACGGGTTTGAAAGGTGCAGCCCAAGGAATGTTGGCAAATTGCTGCAGTGCTTCTTGTAGATGGCACACACAGTGCTGGATGAGATGCCAGTCAATGGGGCTGCTTTGTCCAGTTTCTGATGTTGAGTTTCTGAAGTGATGCTCGAGCCTTTTCTAATGCAACTTGCTTGCTAGGCACTCAATTAAAATGTTCATCCAAGGATGTAATTTACAGAAGTAAGAAGTTTGAAACAAGAGTGCATGAAGTTTCTTATGGATTTAGATGAACATGGGCTGCACTTCAATTTTCATGATGCATCATTTGATGTACTGTTGGGTGCAATGAGAAATTAGAGAGGGACACTATTAGTGCATATTCATACAGTCGACTGGAATATTCCATACGTCCAGCTGTGCCCTGGAATGATCCAGAGGCAAAAATGTGACAGTCAGCAGTCACTTCCATAGCCACTGCGATTGCATGACTATAAGGTATAATAGGGAATAAAACTTCTGAGAGGCTGCAAATGTCTGCCACCACCTGACCTGATAAGCCCCTAGAACACTGCTGTTCTGACATGTCAAGTTACATCCTGTTGCATGAGTAATTCTTCCTGCAAGCCCAACTCTGCTACTGCTCTCCTGTCTGCTGTTGCTGTTCCCCTGCTGATTACCTTCAGATCTCTCCAGAGCAAACTGATGCTGGTCCTGATGGTCAGCTTATTCTTTGTCCAAGGTTCAATATAAGGGACACATGGTGCACCTATCCTGCAAAGTGCAACAGTTAGCATATTACCACAAATACAGTTCTCAACAAACCTGTTCCCAGTGTAAGCAACTGTGACCATTGAGTATTTATTGCTTTGTGTGCTTGACTTTTAATGAACCCATGAATTGTTGTATAAAGATGCCAAAGGCCCTGGTTCAATCCCCATATTGGCTATAGTGTGGTTCGTGGAGGCTTGCCTCCTTACCTTGCCCCATTCTTGATACCGAGTTGTGTCCCCAAAGCTATATAACCAATTCTCTCTTTTTCTAAATAAAAATATTCCTATGGGCCCTTCACAGACTGTAGTTTGCAATTTGGTTTCGATAACATAGGACATAGATAAGCTGCAGAGCTGGGCTGAGAGGTGGCAAATGGAATTTAATGCAGAAAAGTGTGAGGTGATTTATTTTGGAAAGAGCAACAGGATTACAGAATATAGGGCTAATGGAAGGACTCTTGGTAGTGTCGACAAGCAGAAGGATCTCGGTGTACATGTGCATTGATCCGTGAAAGTTGGCACCCAGGTTGACAAGGTTGTTGAGAAGACATACGGTGTGTTAGCTTTTATTGGTAGAGGGATTGAATTTTGGAGCTGTGAGATCATGTTGCAACTGCATAAAACTCTGGTGCGGCCGCACTTGAAGTATTGCATCCAGTTCTGGTCGTCGTATTATAAGAAAGATGTGGAAGCATTGGAAAGGGTGCAGAGGAGGTTTACCAGGATGTTGCTTGGTACGGTGGGAAGGTCTTATGAGGAAAGGCTGAGGGACTTGAGGTTGTTTTCGTTAGAGAGAAGAAGGTTAAGAGGTGACCTAATTAAGGCATACAAGATGATCAGAGGATTAGATAGGGTGGACAGTGAGAGCCTTTTCCCTCAGATGGTGATGGCTAACACGAGGGGACATAGCTTTAAATTGAGGGGTGATAATTATAAGACGGATGTCAGAGGTAGGTTCTTTACTCAGAGGGTAGTAAGAGCGTGGAATGCCCTGCCTGCAGCAGTTGTGGACTCACCAACTTTAAGGGCATTCAAATGGTCATTGGATAGGCATATGGATAATATTGGAATAGTTTAGGTTAGAGGGTCATTAGATTGGTTCCACTGGTCGGCGCAACATCAAGGGCCGAAGGGCCTGTACTGCGCTGTAATGTTCTATGTTCTAACAAGCTTCATGAAACCACAAAATCTGTGTGTGCACAGATATTGTCATAATTCAGTGATTTAAATATTCAGATCACTAACCATCGCTCCTGAGCAGGTTACACACACATAGGTCAACATTCCCAAATTAAACACAAAGGTTGGAGCCAGCTTAACGATGCAAAAATGTTTGCTGAATTTAACTCCACCTTCACTACCTCATGCTCCACAATGAAACACCTTCCCACCTCCCCACCCAGTGTCTCCCAGCCCCTCAAGGATATGTTTCATCTCTATTTCATAATTTTAAGGAGTTGGGGACACCAAATATATAAATTGCACTGTTGATGTCAGGCAGTTGGGTGCAATCTTACCTCTTAACTCAATAGCTGCGCAGCAACCTATCAGTCCCTGGGTAAACGGCACAAGATTTAATGTGCAAAACATTTAAAGGGCCATGAGCTTAAATAAATCTGTCCGCTTCAAAAGAAAAACAGAAATAATATTAGTTGGCTAGGTTAAAATCTTTTTTTTGGTTTTGGCATGTGGACAACGGTAACAAACCAATTATCACTGCCCATCTCTAACTGGATTGAGACTAATAAGAATCAACCATGTAGCATTGAACTGAAGATGCATCTGGAACAGACAGATTAGAGATAACAGTTCCCCTTCCCTTAAGACCAGTCGAGGTTTTGACACTGTTCATTCTGTTAGCCCATAAATCAACAAATCTGCTGAATTCAATTTCACAACTTGCGAGGCTGAAATTTTCACCCACTCGCTCTTAGTTGTTAATCTAATAATATAATCGTTAAGCTATCAAACCCTTGTACATTAAGCAGAGGAGAGCCAAAACCTACTGATTAAGGAGGCCAAAATCTTATTTGGAAAAAAAAGGATTGGAAAATTAGTCAGTGGTTAGAAAGATGTAGTTTAACTTTTGCTTGTGATGGGAGAGTGCAAAATCAGGGGGCAGGAGGTAAACACATGTTTAGTGGGAGGCCAATCCATTGGTCAACAGTGGAGTGGGATGCTGAGGATTTATCTTTGCCTAGAGCAGCATGTGGAGATTGTGGCTAAAACCCTGCTGGTTGGAGGTGTTGTTCAATGGGGGCAAATGCATCAAGTTGTGGGTTCCATTATTTTTAAATTTTGTAATTTTTCTTTCTGGATTCCACTTAACATTCAATGGTGGATGCTGGAGGGAGCAAGTAAAACCCTCAGCAAAATATTTCTCATTGGGAATGGGGTGAGGTGGGAGGAGAAAACTTTATGATTTGGCTCATTGAGAGAAGGACTGGTCGCCCAGGCTGCTCAGTATCAAGGGCATTAGGTTCCACAATGTTTTTGCTTTGAATGTTTCCAATGGACCTAAATCTTGTGATTGAGGTTGAAATCTGAATGCAATGAGCAAGAGTTGATATGTTTGCCCAGTGATTATATTGCTTATACAGAGATTTGGTAAAGTACCAGGGCTGTTCTTTTTAACCCAAAAGTCTGCTACTTTGGATTGCCATGTGTTCATTTTGTCACTTTAACGTTAGTGCAGTGCCATTGTTATTCAGTTGACCATAAACTCTATGTTCACAGTGCCATCTAGTACCCTATTGCCTTTGACTCTTGATATCACTCATGATTTTTATTTAGTAAATATCTGAGGCTAGAAATCCTACCTGGCACTCATCCTGCTGGCATTGCTGTTGCTCATTCCAAGTTATCATAAAACAGTCATATGAAGAATGTTGGCACATGCCACTCACAGTGCCAATGGGGTGCCTATTCCATGGACCACATGGTATTGAAGAGTTGCACATTGCTGCTCTCTCCGGGTGGGTGTGCTGTACAGGCCATTCTAAAGGTCCTACTTTCTGTTACAGCTGCACATTTGCTGGTGTGCCCCATACCCCATGATGATACTTTGTGGATTGATTGCTATTTGAATACAGCATTGTCGAGCCTACATGCGGCATATAAATGTATGTCTACTTCAAGCTAGCAATACAGGAGGTATAAGAACATAAGAACATAAGAAATAGGAGCAGGAGTAGGCCATCTAGCCCTTCGAGCCTGCCCCGCCATTCAATAAGATCATGGCTGATCTGTTGTGGCTCAGTTCCACTTTCCCGCCCTCTCCCCATAACCCTTAATCCCCTCTCTTATCAAGAACCCATCAACCCGCTTCTTAAAAATATTTAGCGAGGCAGCCTCCACCACTTCAACGGGCAGAGAATTCCAGAGATTCACCACCCTTTGAGTGAAGAAGTTCCTCCTCAACTCCGTTCTAAACCGCCTCCCCTTTATCTTGAGGCTGTGCCCCCTAGTCCTACTGTCTTTTTTGAGCGGGAAGAGTCTCTCCACCTCTATCCTATCCATCCCATTCATCATCTTATACGTCTCAATGAGATCTCCCCTCATTCTTCTAAACTCTAACGAGTACAAGCCTAGTTTATTCAGCCTCTCCTCATAGCTCAATCCCCTCAACTCCGGTATCAGCCTAGTAAACCTCCTCTGCACTCCCTCCAGGGCCAAAATATCCTTGCGCAGGTGCGGTGCCCAAAACTGGTTCAATTTCTGGAGAAGCTCTTTATCCTACTAATTATGTTCACTGCTATATTGTCAGGACTGCTGTGTCACAGACAGAATGTATTTGCTTTCTTATTGCCAGTGATGGGAATGTTTTGTGTTTTCTTACCCTTTGAATGTCCATTCCAATTAAGTAACTCAGCAGCAAGGTTTTTTGAGTTTAAAAATAAAACAGGTTATTTATTCTTATACTCTTACCCTGAATTAAATGCAATGTCACAGAAACTTGGTCTCAATCATGCATCCACTCTCACACAGATTGCAAACAAATAAAGCTCATGCACTTTTACAGATTACAGTTATCTCCATTTCTGATTTCCAATTTCAGTCTTCCACGTGGCAGGCCTGCAGCCCTTTGAAGATATTTGATGATTTAAAGTTGTGCTGAGGATCTAGGAAAGTGAAGGGTTCGCAGTGAGTTGTGAGGTTTCTTGTGGTCAAATATCCCAGAAGTTGGTTTTCAGGGGAAGTTTAACTGGAACAGAATATATACTCTGTCTGCCTGAGTTTGTATCCGAGTCCAGTTCACAGACCAACTGAACTAATGTTTCTAATGGCTGTGGTACATCTGTCTGAAAACAGCTGTTAGTTAATTTTTAAAAGCAGACAGAAGAATGGTTGCTTCACCATGTGACTTTCCACAAGTTCAAGTCTTTTTCCAAATATAGTGTAGTATTTCTGTTGATTCCACATCCTATGTTGTGGATTAGCACCTCTGAGAATTTGAAACTGTCAGTGTCTTTGTTTTAGAATGCCCTATTCAAATCAAATAATATACCTTTAATTGGTATCAGGGAAGAGCATTGACTCACATCAGTCTGGAGTATTCTTTGGTTCCCTCTTGAGACAAGGAAATGGTTCTAATCCACAAAAAATTGGTGATTTTGGACAGCCATCTTTTCTAGCTTTTTTGTCCATTTTTTTAATATAAAATTTGTTTGATCTTCAGAATATGACATTCTGGAAATTCACATGACAACTGAGACAGGGTTGGGGACAGGGAGTTGGTTGGTTCTAGCTGCAACTAGCTAGAAAGATTTGAAACCCAGCAAAGACAGATTCTGACCCAATTTCCTGCCTTTTTCCCCCATTTTGCTTGGTGTTGATCCAGACTTAGTGGCAGCATTCTTATCTCTAGCAGGTTGTGAGTTCAAGTTCCACTCCACATTCTGGGCACATTATCGTGGATGAAACTTTAATGTAGTATGGAGAGAATGCTGAAATTTCAGAGATGCCTTTTGGTGAGGGGCTGAATTTTCATCTGGGATGGGGAAAATGCAATCACTTATGGCTTGCAAATTGCACACCTGACCTTTGTGTGACATTACAAGAGGTTTTCATCTTTTCACATAGAGCTATCACTGTGCATTTTGTAAGACATGATAAAGTGCATGAGGAGTTTGAGTGCAAAGGGCTGGATAGAAATCTCACCTCAGTTCTCCAGTACAGCACTCCAGCATATCCCTTGAACCTCAGCTCTCATCCCCCTCATTCCCCACCAACCCTCCATGTCACCTCACCTTTTCCAATGTCACCCCATGCCCTCTATGCCCCTATGCCACTGCATATTTCCTGTGCCCCTTCTATGCCTCTCCCCAGTATCCTCCATAACCATTTACCCAGTATTCACTATGTTCCCAGGAGACCAGCATTAGCAATGGGAATTATATTAGATTCATTGGAAATCCATTCAGCCTCTAACAATCTGAAAAAATACTGAAATCATTGATACTAAACAAAACTACCCAAATGAGAAAATCCTTTAACTGCCTATCAGCTTTGTAAACAAACAAGAAACCATATCAGACACATTCGGATATTATAGACTCCTACAAGTTTCAATTATTCTGGAATCAATACAATCATGTGCTGAACTGAAACATGGCCAAGCATTTATAATGGAATAGCTATCATAACAAGAGCTTCCAGCTCCACTGACAAAATAGATAACCATTTCCATGGTTGCAGATTATTTTTTCAACCTTCAGAAACAGCTTTTTTAAACCGGCAGATCTATTAGTGCAATTAAATCAGAACACAATAGCTTAACAGCAGAAGACTTTTTTTCTAATCAACTTTTAATTTACTCTTTTAATACATTATGGTACTTTCTCTTTTGGAAAAGTACTGTAATGTATAGGAACAATTAGACAAGGCTGATCAATGTAAAGGTGAACTTAACTTTGCAGGACAAATCCCAATAATGAATCACTGCAATTAAGACACATCTACTTTACCATAAATCACCTAATAGTAATATTTGAAGGTGTCAAATATTTTACACTTATCTTTCAAAATATCCCTGACTCCTCTGCAGGTTTTTCATTTTTTCACCAGCTATCAACCCTAATGTGCTTTTAATAGACTTCCAAAACTTAACACTGCCAGACAAGACTGATGTATGGGAAAAAAATCTGATTTTCTTCCCCCATCCAAAATGGGAAATCCAAACGTAGCAGGGGCCAATATGCATTTTTTTACATTAGGCACTCCTGACTAACAAAAAGGCCAGAGGAGAATGGTGTGCAGTCAGGAATGCAAGGGAAAATCACATTTCCTCCAGAGAAAATCAAAATGTTGCCATTCCTCTGCTGAAACATGCCTCTACACTCAAACAAAAATTTGACAGAATATGTGAAACTCATATTTCATCTGCACTCTGGTGATACTATCCCAATAATCTGGACAACACCTATTCTTCAACCAATATGGTGAAAACAGATTAATTGATCATGTCTCTATTAATACTTCTGTGACTTTACTGTACATAAATAGGCAACTGCATTTCCCATATTGTAACTGCACTTCAAAAATAATTAATTGGCAACTCAGTACAACCAAGTTAAGACACATGTTTAAATTACCTAATTACAAGATATGCATCTCATGTAACTCTTTCTTACTTTACCAAAAGAACGGTTGAATTTCTCAGCTCAGATATTTATATATCTTTTTATTTGCTGCAGGCTGATTTACGGAGCTATTGCTTTTATAATTGTTAAATTCCGTAGTATTTTTGGGATGTATTCCACAGCAAGCCCGAAAACCTTATGATGTGCGAGACGTTATTGAACAATATTCCCAGGGGCATTTGAATATGATGGTCCGGATCAAGGAACTACAAAGAAGGTAACATTTTATCAATATAGTTGTACATGCAAATAGTTACTATTGCTCTCATAACACTTTCAAGTAATGTAAAGTGCAAATATATCAATATTTCTCATAAAAATATATGTGCTATTTAGCTCTCATTAATCCCAAACTAGGACAAAAGACATCAGTTTGGATCACTGGCATTTGGAAAACCAGAAACCAAACTAACCTGCATGTTTCATTTATCTAATCAGAAGTTTTGTGCCCAGCATAGGATAATTGCGTCACATATTTACAGATATGGGCAGCACAGTGGCACAGTAGTTAGCACTGCTGCCTCACAGTTCCCGAGTTCAATTCCAGCCTTGGATTACTGTGTGGAGTTTACACATTCTCCCCGTGTCTGTTTGGGTTTTTCTCAGGTGCCCCAGTTTCCTCCCACACTCCAAAGCAGGATTGTATTTTAAGTGGCTTGGCCATGCTAAATTGCCCCTTAGTGTCCAAAGATATGGAAGTTAGATGGATTAGTCATGGTAAATGTATGAGGTTACAGGGGTAAGGTGGAGGAGAGGGCCTAGGTGCGTTGCTCTTTCAGAGAGTCAGTGCAGACTCAGTGGGCTGAATGGCCTCTTTCTGCACTGTAGGGATTCTATGATTTTATGATATTGTGACAACCAGGCAAATAATTCACAAATCACAAATGTTAGCTGAGCACAGGAAAACTAATATATTTTTAAATGTTTCCAAGTTTTATACAATTTAATTCATTAAATAAAAATTATTAGCTGACTGTTGCAGATAAGACCTGGGTGGGATTGTTGTTGGTGCAGGCTTGAAGGGTCAAATGGCTTCCTTCAGTACTGTAGGGATTCTATAGTGAATGCACCTCTGTTTAAGTGTGTCCGTTAGAGACGTCACAGTGGGAAATCCTTGAGGAATATTATACTAAGACAGCTTCAGTAAGAGTTTGAAATTCATGGCGGTAAGTCAAGAGGAGAAAATATGTTGAATAATTAAGTAAATGATTACAAAAGAAAAGGTAAAGAAAAGGAAAGTCTGGATAAATTAAGTATTTGCATTTTCATCAAATTCTGAAAATGCAACAAAGTCACAACAGCAGAAAAAAATTAAGTTCAAAAGTTGTTTTGTCAGTTGCCTTTTCATCACATTTTGTTTAATGTTACATTATATTTGTGAAGCATAGATCTTGTAATATCCTCTAGCATAGACTTTTACCTCGAGTCAGTCAATGCTGTGTTGCCTTAGTTTGTGTGTTGTGCATCGGCAATAGGCAAAGTGTTGTAACATTAGGGTGTGGCAGTACTGATGAATATTAGACTCCAAGTCTGAAACTACATGTGAGCAATGCGGTGCAATATCTAATTATACATAAAATTTGGTGGTTTAGATAAATAGAAATGAACCAATACAAACGGGGGTATTATCACTATACTATTTTTCAGTTGCAGAGTTATAAAAATAATAAAGCATCTTGTGTTTATATTCTAGGTTGGATCATTCTTTGGGAAAGCCTGCATTTTTTCTATCAGGTAAAGTTGAAGTAGTTGTAATATTTTCATTACAATTTAAAAAGTAAAAATTTCTATTTGTTCCAAGAATGCTGCAAAGGAAAATATATATCCTTAACCATGAATTTTCAATGTTCAGAGAAACGTATATCAAGTCATGCTCATAAAACACAACATTGAAATCAACAAAGAAAACTTGCAACCTATTGAGAAGATGTAGTAGAGAGAAGATTTTCTCTGTGCACAATGTACGTCAAAACTTAAAACCTGTTCTTTATAAATACATTTACAGTTTTGTTATACATACTGCACCAAGTAAAATGATCACTTCCATTGATATAATGATTGCATCTTAAAAGCATCACAAGATGCTTTGCAAAGGGGAGAGTAACATACATTTGATTAATGAAAGGAGGCTAATACATGATGGGACAGTTAGGAGGGGTCACCCAAAGTTTATTTAAAAAAGATGTGTTTGTTGAAAGTTGAGAGAGAGAATTGGAAATTAAGGGGCTGAGGTCTTCAAAATAGTTATAAGGCCTGCCACCAGTGGTGAGACAAAGAGAATGTGGGATTTGTAATAAGGTGTGAATCAGACTTCCAACAGATGTGGGAAAGGATGAGGTTAGAGACAGCTGTGGCAGTAGAGTCAAGCAAGGCCACATGGAAGGATTTGAATAACAATAGACTTTCAGTTCATCGTACTAGAAACTAGGTGCCTGTTAAGTAACAACATATAAACAATGACAGATAGCAAAAATACATTTTTATCTTTCCAGCTTACTTCACACAATTGTGATACATTGCATATAGCAAGATATATACTTCACCTTATCCAATACCATGTGATTTCCTCGGAGAGGTAACTAAGAAAGAAAAACTAGATATCACCATAAAAGAATTACCGATAACAGGATTGATGGGCATGAGGCTGGATATACACAGTTATGTATTGTGTGATTTGGAGCTTAATAACAGGCCTGAAAACAGAAGGGAAGCAAGGAGGACATTGAAGTACTTAGCCTTAAATTTTTGTGGTGTTCTCTATATTGGAATGAAGTAGGACTTCCTTGTGCTCATGAATAAAATCATGAATTCATCCTAAACAATGAGATACTAGTATCCAACATGGTGGGTATCATGTCTATAAGGGAACTTAAAAGGTAACTACCCTGATAATTACCTTCTGCGGTGCAGTTTTAGGTTCTTTTCTAGATCTACAATAAACCTCAGGACAGTCCTGAGCTTAGAAGTTCCATTGGTTTGGAGTATTTTCAAAA
The DNA here is from genome assembly GCF_965287045.1 of Carcharhinus amblyrhynchos. Taxonomy (NCBI): domain Eukaryota; kingdom Metazoa; phylum Chordata; class Chondrichthyes; order Carcharhiniformes; family Carcharhinidae; genus Carcharhinus; species Carcharhinus amblyrhynchos. Next base: position 96,700,494 of record NC_137329.1, on the reverse strand, counting down.
AAGCATTGTGAAAACCATATGGTTTTGATTTAATGTCCAGTAATAAAGAAAATTACACATTCATTCATTCTATTTCCCATTTAATATGCAAATTAATTATAACTTGGTGAAATCACTCTGTTCATTGAGACTTCCGATTTTAAAAGGTCTCATATACTTTAATGTGTGGTGTAACAACAAATTTCATTTATATAGCCCTTTGATATAGTAAAACATCACAAGGCTTTTCACAGGATATTGCCAAATGAAATTTGATATTGAGCCACATAAGGAGTAAGACAAATAACCAATAGCTTAGTCAAAGATAGGGGTTTAAGAAACATCTTAAAGAAGAAAAGCCAGAGAAGTTTAAGAGAGGGAAGTCCAGAGCTTAGGACCTATGCAGCTGAAGACTTGGCTGCCAATGTTGGAGTGATAAAAATCAGAGATGCACAGGAAGTTAAAATATAAGGAGTGTCCTTGATGAAGTGATGAAGAGACCACATTTACCATTGGGCCTGAAGGGAGCTGCCCACCATGATTTAGCAGATTTTGGAACATTGATCTCCCCTATTCCAGGGTCAGTTTCAATCTGATGTCATCTATAGGCAATCTGTAGCAGCCAGTCAGATTGAAGAACTCTCACAGGCAACAAGTCAAGAAATAAAGCATTATTCTAATTCACTTTTTAATCGTTTTACAGAAAGCCAAATATAGATAGGGACAGACACATGGGATTGAGATAGAAGCTAAAGTACACTTTAAAACAAAAAATATTTTATTAGTTTATAAAGCATGGAACCTTAAGCATAGGATGGAAGAAATGACACTCCACATTTACCAATTAGTTTTTCAGGCAGGGATCTTGCTCGTCAGCAATTTCGAATTAGTATGTTGTTACTTTTGAGTTATACCTTCAACAGGCATAACACTTTCAATGGTTTTTATGAGAAGAGTGTGTAAAGAAAAAGCTCATGCCAAACAACTGATTGTGTGTTGATCAACCTGTGAAGTGTGCAATAGTGCATCTTATGATGGAGAAGAATATCATGGATAGCAACTTCAGAATTTCTGTGTTTCACTGCAGTTGTAAAGATGCTGGATGTTGCTGTCAGTTTTGCACAGAGATGACAGTGAGTGCTGACAGTCTCACTGTTATTCTGTGCCAATATGTTCCAATTGCACCCACTGTAGTTATTTTAGATCAACATTAAAAGTGCTTCATGTTAGTGTGTGTCACATCCTTGTAGCAAAGTGTTTGCAGTTGGCTGAACATATCTGTCTGAAACACCTCTGCAGTATGTTAATAATATCCTTTTAACTAGTTAGTCATTTTGGTATTTTACATTGGCCAATGACAATTTTACTGCAAAAATGTGTAAATTTATTATCTAAAGAACCTTTAATATAAATGAAACTTTTTTATTACTTACTTTTGTAATTTAGATTGCTTATCCACTTTTCTCTGTTGACATTTTCCAACCTTGTCTCTTCTGTAACTAAAAGAATATAAGAAGAGACTTGCTTCTGGGCTTTACTCCTGAAATTTCCATGGAGCTCTTGCAAATTTAAGGGAAGTGCCTGGAAACCCAATTTCTGTGCACAAACCTGGGGCTTCCCGCGGCAAAAATGCAGTGTAAATGAAGTGCAGCGTAGAGCTCCCAAGGAAATTCCTGACCTATCAGTACTGCTTTGAATTACAATGAAAATTGCAATCAGCCTGGGATGACACTTCTCAAATTTATTCATTTGAGGTGTTGTCTGACTCTGCACAATGACATGGTTGAGCTTGGGAATACATTGGGGTAGAAATCTGCTTGGACAGTAGCCCAAATTGGCTGAGATTACGTCACCCATCTGTTATATCCCCTACCTGACAATGGATGCATTGACTTCAATGGAACTAAATGTCAGGAGGTGTGAATAATGAATGGACAATGTGATATTACCCCTTGCCTGCTGCAGTCCAATATGAAATACTACTTCACTATTTTGAGAAACAGTGGGCATGAAACCAAGTCCATCATTTTGTGGTACAAAGCATTGGTGCGATATATAGCAAGCTGTGCATCATGTTTCCCCAGTAATACATATTTCTTAAAACCCACCGTTAAGAACAGTAACAAAACATTTTTAAAGTCAGTTTTTCTCTTTTAAATCCTAACTTTTCCTGTAGAAAAGGGACTAGACAAAGGTTACTACACTGCAGGAGCCAGACTGATTCGCCTGGAAGATAAGGTAAGTGCATAATGAACTTTCTTAAAACTTGAGAGCAATTCAGATTCTTATCTGAAATACATCTTTGGATAACTCGTACAATGAATACGTTAAACACTAGCTAAACACTGCATGTGAATTAGCTTACTCTGTCCATCATATTGTATATTATATTCTTACTTGTCCTGAACTTGTAGTTGACTTTTATTCTGACTTGTTGCTGAACAGCAGAACACTAACAGTAAAGAAAAATACCTTTCTCCTAAGTTCCTGCCTTGTGATATGGAACTTGTTGAAAACTTCTGATGGTAGTTTTCTCTTGTCACAAAAAAGTATTGGTTTTTCTTTTGCTGATGGAACTCTGATTATAATTGATTTGAACTACAAATGTAAGTAATCCTTTTCCAATGTACTCCTTATTTCAAACAGGTCATCAAATGTTAATGAGGGTCTGGTGCCTCGTTAGGTTTATTCTGTTACCTTGCATATAAAGCAGAGTTTTAAAAATCAAAATAATAGCTTAAGTTCAGTAGCAAGTTTGTCAAGTCAGATATGAGGTAGAGCTTCCAAGGTAGGTCATAACTATGTCGATATAGTACCTTTAAATTGAAATCACATGTATTTTCTAAAAATCAAAACAATTCTAAATGATCATTTCCATCTCAACAACTCCAAAGTAAGTTAACCTCATGCTTAAATATTTATAACCACTTCTAGTTTAAGCACATTGCATCAATAAGGTAACAACATTGTCACCTGTTCCAAATTCTTAGGCGGAATACTGGAACAAATGATAAATGATGGAAGGTTCAGGAAAACTCAATTTACATCTTTACATCTTTAACTCCCTAGGGAACTATGAGTAGATTTTCAGCTGGTAATTAATTCTCTTGATTACCTTCATAAAGGACAGAAGGTTTTTTTTACATTTAGTTAGGGTATCATGACTGGCAGAGGCTCACAGGGCCAAAGGGCCTGTTCCTGTGCTGTACTTTTCTTTAGTCTTTGTTCTATAAATTATGAGGTTTAAGTGGGTATCATGCCTGCTCCCAGCTGACAGCAGTTTTGCTGCTGAAGGCACACTGGATCAAGTTGTAGGGTAACACAGGAACTCCACCAGGCACTCGCCATTTTGATATAGGAAGACAGGACAGAAGGTCTGGCCTACCTCCCTTCCCCACTATTAAATGTTTCAGCTGCCAAAACAGGGATTTCAATGCAACCAGGTTCCAACTCATTACCTGGTTGTCTTCCAATGTATTTTTATTAGGTTTGCACCCTAAGACCCAAGCATTTATTCTCCAATGTTCTAAATTACAGATGTATTCCTTTAAGTCACAAAACCCCAGCAGGAAAGATGATCCAACCATGACTAACACGATTCTAAAATGATCATTTCCATCTCAACATCTCCAAAGTAAGTTAACCTCATGCTTAAATATTTAAAATCACTTGGTACATCAGCATTAACAGTAATGATACATAATTATAGTAGGACTTGCTTTCAGTAGTAAAAATGCCTTCCTATATCAAAATGGAGAGTGTCTGGTGGAGTTCCTGGGTTACCCTAGCAACTTGATCCAGTATGCCTTCAGCAGCAAAACTGCTGAGAGTGGGAGCAGGCATGATACCCACTTAACCCTCAGAATTTATAGAACAAAGAACAAAGAAAAGAACAAAGATAAGTTAAACATTATATTTGATCCCGGGAAGAGAACCTTATAAAGTTGCCAAGTACAAAGTCTGAGGATTGGGAGCATCTTAGAATTCAGAAAATGTAGTCTAAGAAACTGAAAAAGACTAAACAGAATATGGAAGAAAACTAGCAAGAAACATGAAATGACAATGGGATTTTCTGATGTTGCCTGCCATGGGTGGATTGGGAATTATTCTGGAGGGCAGTGCAAAACTGAATTGCGTCCTTCCAATGGGATCAAGGCTCAACTAGAATCTTCGCCCCCATGCCTGGGTCATCAGAGTGCCAGTGGGAAAACATGTTGGTCCAGAATACATCTGGTCCAGCATGGCATGCAAAAATTGAGACTTACCTTTAGGGCCTTGTGGACATCCAAAGAAAGTTAATGGAAGCCAACAGCTATCAAACACTCTGTATCGCATGGTGGATAGAGCCTTATCCATATGGCTCCTCAGTGAAGCAGCTTTCAATATATGAATCATTACTCGGCTAAGATTGTTCATCTTCTTCTGGCATTAGATGGCTGTTCTCTTGTGAGAAAATACTGATAAGGTAATAGATCGTCCATGATCTAGTTGAATGGCGGAGCAGGCTCAAGGCGTAGAACATTCCTTATGTTCACATGCCTCAGCAGCAGCCACTACTGCTAGGATTACTTAGCTGCAGACAAATCTGATTGGCCAGCAGGTCTTGAGAGTGGGCACAGATTTTGGGACCCTCCAAATGGGGGTCCTGAGCACGCACTTGTCTTAGTGGGCCCTCCTAATTGGTTGACTTTGCAGTAACCATCCAATTAGTGACATAAGGTGATCTCCTGATGGTGCCATCCCTGTCAGTAGGTCAGAAGCTCTCCAGCCTCAGAAACATGACTAGGATTGGTGGGGTTTGTTGAGGCAGGACAAGAATGGTGACGGTGCCTCAAAATGGAGGTGTAAAAAGATGTATTTGGTGGCAGACCCTTTGGAGTGGAAGGGAGGCTTTGATGCTGCAGTTCCCTCTTTGGAGAATGAAGCCTTCTCTCCATTAAGTCTCTATTCTCTCCATGGGCGGCACGGTAGCATAGTGGTTAGCACTGCTGCTTCACAGCTCTAGGGACCTGGGTTCGATTCCCGGTTCGGGTCACTGTCTGTGTGGAGTTTGCATGTTGTCCTAGTATCTACATGGGTTTCCTCCCACAGTCCAAAGATGTGCAGGTTAGGTTGATTGGCCATATAAAAAAATTGCCCCTTTGTGTCCTGAGATGTGTAGGTTAGTGGGATTAGCGGGTAAAATACGTAGGGATATGCGGGTAGAGCTTGGGTGGGATTGTGGTCGGTGCAGACTTGATGGGCCGAAGGGCCTCTTTCTGCACTGTAGGGTTCAATGATTCTTAAACTGGTGGCCTCTACAGGCCACTCTGCACTGGCAAAATGTTGGCAAGGCCAGAAATTTCCCTATTTGGGTATCATTATTATTTAAATTGGCTGTCTGCCTCAGGGCAGCAGGGCGCCCAGCCTAGCCCTGGAAAATATTCTCGGTAGTGATGAATGCATTGGGAAGCATTCTCCTGGCTTCTCGCCTCAAAGTGTACTACTTACGAGTCCCAGAAAATTAAGTCCAACTTATCCATATCCCTTTGCAATCTCTTTGCTCCCCTCTTGCCTAACTTGGTATCAACCAAAACCTTGGATACATTACATTCAGTATCCTCATCTAACGCATTGATAGAGATTATAAATAACCAAGGAACAAGTACAGATCATTGTGGTACTGCCTACCTGAAAATAATCTTTTTATTTCTATTCTCTGTTCTTTATATGTTAACCAATCCTTAATCCATGCTAACCTATTACCCCAAATTCTGAGTCCCAATTTTGCGTAATATCATCTTGTGTGCCAGCTTCTCAAGCACTTTGGAAGGTCCAGTTGCACTGCATCTACCATCCCCTTATCTACCCCCCTCCTTACAATCTCAAAAGACTAACAGGCTTGTCAAACATGACCTCATTTTCCTAAATCCATGTTAAATCTGCCACAAAAGTGTATACTGAAAGTATGGGGTCTATCCATGAGTGTCACACTGAGGTGTATGTATTTATCAGCATGTTAAAGCATAGTGTGTGAGACAGAGAGCTGAATTTTCTGTCCTCACTTGCAACTGTGATTCTTCCATCCAATTGCAGTGAACAGAGACTTGACTGACTGCAAAATTCTCCATCCTTGCTGGCAGCGGGGCATGAACAGCCAGAAATTCTGGCCAGAGTGTTATAGGGAGGGGTGTGGGTTGTATCATATGATCTTCATTATTAGGTTGTGTATGACTTCTACTGCCCAATTTAGTCAAGTCTGTAGAAAGTATAGTTGTGGACTGAGAATGTAGATCTCTCAAAGGCAGTTCTTATATTCCTCTGTTTTGAAGGGAAAGAGCATGAGGAGAGATAAGAAGTTAAATTGGAGGCTTTTGCATTCAGGCATCACAAAATACCTTTGCTACATAAGCCAAGCAGCTGCTAATCCACAGTATATAAAAAAAAATTGATGATCTCTTTAGACAAGCTACACACTTCACGCTATGCCGACTGGAACCAAGCAGTAATGAGAGCTATCTGAAACTACAGAAAGACAGTATTCTGAGAGATGCAAGGAACATTTTAGTGAATGTATGCGACAATCAGAACTTCATTTGAGAAACTCCTCAATCTTATGGAAAGGATAAGCTTTCATTGCATTAATGTAGAGCTAGTGTAAGATGTCAATCACATTAAATCTTCATCTGACTGCTGAATATTCAGGAAGCAGTCATGATATTTTTATCATGTGGCTATCTACCAATCCAGAACCAATGACCCAAAGCACTTGTATATTTGGCTTTCAAAGTTGTTTTACTCTTTCAAAATGTATTCATGAAGGCTACATTCATCTTATAATTGGTGATGGAGGCTATGATATTTCTTGTTCTGTGTCACAATACTAAATGTGTGTGCAGTTTGCTATAACTTTTTCAATGTTTTACTTGGAAAATGAGGAGGAGGCTTTGATGGATGACCAGAAGTGCTGTAAATACTCTCTGCTAACCACGGACTTGGAATTCTCCCTCCACCTGACAAAACAACTACACCATATGAGATTGAATAAAAAGGGATGCTTTATAGTCAACCCATCACTTTCCTCCTATTCCCGTGACAGAAAGAAAAAGCAGAAACAAGTCTTTTTTTAAAAAAGCTCCAACAATAACTAACATCTGAAGAAAAGCAATTCCACATTTGTAACAGTTAACCTTTGGTGCCAAAACTGGTTGTTTAGCAGTAATTGAGACTCACTACCTTGATATAAACTTGCTTGCTCCGAAATGGAATAGTCCTAACTTTTTCTAGCTAGTTTAGAGGGTATCCAGTACATAAATATAGGAATTTTACACTCTTCCATGTTGAATTGTTCTGCAAGGTACTGTTGTACCAAAGCCACTGGAGGAGCTGGGCAGCTTGAAGAGCAAATTCCTGATTTCCATGTTTAACTATAATGTGTACTCATTATAATTTGCTGTCCGATTTATATGTTAATAATGATGAGCATTATTAGCCTCATCATTTTTTTCCAGAACATAATCAGGCTCAATGATTTTTTTTTGTCCATTCATGGCTGTAGGCCAGTATTCATTGCCCATCCTTAATTGCCATTGAGAAGGCAGTGACAAGCTGCCTTCTTGAACTGCTGTAATCTATGTCGTGAAGATACTTCCATGTTTTAAAACAAAAATGGGTTTGGGTATCACTGACTAGGCCAGCGTTTATTGCCTATCCCTAATTGCTCTTGAAGGTGTCAGAGCTGCCTTCTTCAACCACTTTAGTTCATCTGGTGTCAGTGCACCCACAGTCCTGTTAGAAAGGGATTTTGACCCAGCAACAGTGAAGGAATGGTGAGATAGTTCCAAGTCAGGATGGCATATTGTTAAGAGAAGATCTTGCAGGTGGTGATGTTCACATACATTTGCTGCCCTTGATTATCAAGGTGGTAGAGGTTGTAGGTTTGGAAGTTGCTGTTGAATGATCCTTGGTGAGTTGCTGCAATAGATATACACATTGCTGCTGTGTTGATGTTTAAGGTGATGGAGGGACTACCTGTCAAGCCAGCTGCTTTATCTTGGATAGTGTTAAGCTTCTTGAGTGTTGTTGGCATTGCACTCAACCAGGCAAGTGGGGAATATTCCATCACAATGTTGACTAGTACCTTGTAGATGGTGGACAGGCTTTAGGGAATCAGGACATGAGTTCCTGCCACAGAATTCCCAGCCTCTGACCAGCTCTTGTATTTATATGGCTGGTCCAGTTCGGTTTCTGATCAATGGTGACCCCCAAGATGTTGAAAGCAGGAGATTTAGTGATGGTAATGTTATTCAATGTCCAGGGTAGATGGTTACATTCTCTCTTGTTGGGGATGATGGTTTCCAGGCAACTGTGTACCGTGAATGTTACTTGCCACTTATCAACCAGGCCTAAATGTTGCCCAGGTCTTGCTGCGTATGGACATGGAATGCTTCAGTATCCAAGGAGTTATGAATGGTGCTGAACGTTGTGCAATCATCACTTCTGACCCTATGATGGAGACAAGGTCGTTGATGAAGTGGATGAAGATGGTTGGGTCTATGAAATTACTCTGAGGAGCTCCCACAATCTTGGGACTGAGATGATTGACCGCCAAGAACCACATCCATGTTCCTTTGTGCTAGGAATGACTCCAGCCAGGGGAGAGTTTTTTCCCATTCCCATTGACTTCAATTTTGCTAGGGCTCCTTGTTGCCACACATGCTGAGAGGCAGACAGTACATGGAGTTGCCACTTAAACAGTTAAATATGTAGTCCCCAGTCATGCCTTTTCCTCATCTGTACACTGCAGATGCCTCCAGGGACTGATTGTATCATCCGCAGCCCAATACGATGATAGAAACTCCAGGAACCGAGGTACACAATGTTATGATTGTGCCCTACAAGCAACATACTGACCTGATAACTCCAATCAGAGGGCTGATAATGAGGTGCAAATGTATTAAAATGACATTTTTGACATGCTGCAGCAAGGGTTGAGCGAACGACCACAAGGTGGTTTACAACTATATAAAACAGATATTTGACCTTCTCCCTACATCTTCTGCTTCAGCCTGCCATGACGTCCAGCACAAATAGGAGCAGAAAATCTCGTCCATGGGCAAGCATGTTTCAAATGAGCTGAAGATCATGGATAGTGAGTTACCAGAGTAATGCTTGAAATTTCCCAAAATCTTCCCATTTATGAAAACATATACAAATGAATAAAAATTGGCACCCATCTCAGTCAATACTTTCAAATATTTATGAGCCGCGTCAAAGTTTTCTTCCTTGAGGAAAACTATTATCCTTGGTATAGCTGACAGTCTCCTGCCATGAGGTCCTTTTGGATGAATGGTTGTGCCCTCCTTCCAGGTTGTAGTGTGCCAGCTCGATGCCCAGACATCCTCTCCTCCATGGCTCATTGGGCAAGCAGCACACATTGAAGAAACCTCTTTGAATGAAAGCCCACATGCTGGCCGATTGGTCGATTGCTGTATTATCATACATCTCTTGAAGGCAGTGGACTGGAGTCAGCAATTGGTGCAATTCCAAGTCAGACTCCCACCCATCACCATGGATGGTAAAATTCAGCTGTTGCTTCACTCTCCTTTGCTCCATATCTTCTAGCTTCTCTTCCAGAATAATTATGGCAAATAAAGGCTTCACCAAGGGAATAATGTAACCGTTCTTGTTGAGAAGGGGTGGAGGAAAGCAGGAATTGTGCTCATTGTTGTGGAGTAGGATTATATTTCTAAGTAGTTTCATATTCTCACAAAAAATCAGCTCCAAGCCAGTTTCTGTTCAATGCAACAAAAAAGTTCCAACTGATTGACTCATATTTCCACTTCACAAAATAGCAAATAGGAAACCTGTCACTCAATAAATAATAAACAAGAATGAAAACTCCTAACCAAGTTAAAAAAAAGTTACAATGACTACAAAAGTCAGCAGCTGGCCTTGTAGTATTGCGAAGCAATCTCATCATGTGGGATCCGTCTACTTACCAGCTCTTTATTTGAGCACTATCTTTGCTCTGTGCTTTCAGAGCTTTTCTGTGCAATCTCCATGCTGCGATTTCAACACTGTCCAATGCTGCCGGCTTCATTGAGGCCTGTCCAAAATATCAAAGGTTGTCTCATGCAACGTAACACAATCTAAGACTGTTCACCATATCATACCTTACTGAATGTTGCTGCCACTGCTGCACACCTTGAGTGAAGAAGTTCCTCCTCAACTCCGATCTAAACTGTGCCCCCCCCCCCTTATTTTGAGGCTGTGCCCTCTAGTTCTGCTATCCTTTCTAAGCGGGAAGAATCTCTCTACCTCTACCCTATCTAGCACCTTCATTATCTTATATGTTTCTATAAGATCTATAGATTCGCTCGAATTGAAGGATATTAATTACCAGGCACTTGCGTGTTACGAATGTTACCTGCCTCATTTTTTTAGCCTCCTCATTCATTTATTAGCAGCTTCACTTGCAAGGGATTAAATGTCAGACCTCAATATGATACTCCCCTCCCTAAATAATTGGAATAATTACTTTGCATTTAGTAAAACCTATGGGATTTTGATGGTGAAATTTGACCATAATTCTAGTGGTTTTTATTCCAATTTTTCAGCATTCATTGTGTAATTTTGTAGGTGCGGCTTCTAATGCACAGTCGGGATATTTCCAGTTTGGTTGGAATTGCTCTGTGGTATAGTAATTACTCATTCAAATACCCTAGCAGTGAATTGCTGCACAGTCATTGTTATCCACCTACGTGCCAAATAAAGATTTGGGCTTAGCCTGCAATTCACTTAATTTAGCCAATCAAAACCACTGCTGACATCAGGCAATTTATTATTGAAAAAAACAATCCAATCATAATTAAAACTGAAGCTTAATTAGACTTGCATGCAACTGATGCAACAGACAAAGAAAATGTTGAACAGTGCCGACAGTGTGCAGACAGCAACCAACACCCAACATTATAAAGCAACAATTGAACAGAGTAAAGGAAAACTGAAGGGCAAAGATTGATAGCAGTAATAACATAATTTGGCATTACGCTCATTGTCATCCTTTCATCTACCTGCAACCTCAAAACTTCTAATGAAAATAATGAATGAAATATCCTAACTTGAGCAATAAAGCATTCCCCTATTTATTATACTGGAGAATGAAGGATGGGGTTATTAAAAGTACTTGGCCAGTAAAGATTGTAATAGTGAGCCTTTCAACTGAAATATCTAATCTCAATCCCAAGTTCCAGTATGTAGACAATAGTTATAACATCATAATAATTAAATTTTGCTTGTAATTTTTAAAGTGTCCTTTCGCTTCTCAAAGTTTGTGTGATTATTCTTCTTTTAGATCTGTGCTGTTAAGTAAAGATCAAACAGCTGTGAATCATAATCCTACATTAAACTGGGTTGCATCCTTTAAAAACTGGGAAGAAAAATACATACACATTTTGATTGTATTTTCTAACGATGAGGAAGCTCTAAGTTTTATGGCAGTTACAATAAAGAATTAAATGCTAATGCTAATTACAAGCATACAATGGTGTAGGAAGTCAATTTTTTGTTTTACTCCTGTTCTTCTAAACATGTCAGATAAATGACAAGCTGGCATTCAGTCCTCATGCCTGATCCAGACTGTATTTTAAATCCATCTACCCACCTTGATTCCAAAACCCTTGGGCAGAATTCTCCGGCTGCGCTGGTCTAAAAACTGGAAACTCCCGCCCGACCGTCAATGGCGTTTTACATTCTCTGCAGAACGGCCACTAAAATTCCAGTGGCGAGCACGATAGGAGAATTCTGGCCATTAATACCCTTGTTGGCCAAAAATCTATCAATCTCAATCTTGAAAATTTTGAATTGATCTAGTCTTACTTCCTCTTTTTGAGGAAAGAGTTCCAAATTTGCACTGCCCTTCCTGACATCACCCTGAAAAATCTAATTTTAAGATTTTCCCCCTTATCCTGGATTTCCCTGACAGAGGATATAGTTTCTGTCCAATCTATCAAATCCTTTAATCTTAATTACATCACCCATTTGTATTCAAAGGAATATAAATTTAATTATGTGGCTGATCATTGGATAGCTTGTGGGAATGATGTTTATTTTAAATATACTCATTGAATGTTCTTTCCTGAGGCTACATTTTGGGTCCAGTGGTAGACAAGGGTTATAAAAACTGGTGCCATTTGGTATGCCAGTTTTCCAACTTCATTCCCATCGTCGGCTATTTCACCAGGACAATTGGGGGGGCTAGTCCTTTGATCCCACCTAAGCTATGAATAAAGCTAATTAAGCTGGTTGAAGAACATATCAAGAGCTCGTTGATGGGGATGTTGAGACTTTTGCAGGGGCATGTGGTCCTCATGCACTTTGGGGCAAACCAGCTGAATACAGGTAGGCTGACATCAGGGAGTCAGTCACAGCATTCCCAGGGCATTAGCAGGGCACCAATGAGAAGGTGAATGATGCAGAATGGAACTTGCCTATGTGGAGACAGATGACATTGTGTCAGCGCAGTTTGTGGGGAGAATGGGCATAAGTGCTCAGGTAGTGCAGGGGTTGTCACTCTCCTGGCATCACAGGGATGTAAAGGAAGGGGCAAAGTTGCCAAGTACAATTGGAGACCACCTAAACCAGGAATCAAACCAGGGTCCCTGGAACTGTGAGGCAGCAGTACCAACCATTGTGCCATGTTATAGATATATAAATGTGCATGGTGTATCAATAGCTGAAAATGGTAAAAGCTAAGTGCTAAATACACACTGCCTCACAATCCAGAAACGGGATACTAGCAGTGTTTTTATAAGTAGCTGGAATGAAAAAGCATATAAAACTAAATTGAAACAGCACAACTAACTGGTTAGGGAAACAACATTCTGCCTGTCTTATAATTTGAGCTGTGGTACATAATTAATGTAATGAGGGACCTTCGAGGTTTATCCATAATGAGTTGGATGTTATCTGTTACTTATGGAATCTGTTAAACTTTGGAATTATGCAGACATTGCATATTTTTTCCATTGTTTATCTTTCTATCACTATAATCATTGCATTGTGTCAGTCATTGCACTACACGTGCCCCAGCGGTGTTGTTAAAGGGTGTTTATGCATGAAGCATGCAATGTTGCCAAGCCTATTGTTACAGACAGGCACCAAGCCAAGATTATAAATATATCACAGCTATCGGATGCAACCATGGGTTGAGGAAAGTGTTTCTAAGGGGAGAGTATAAAATTGTGAATTCTATGAAAGATGGGAGTTGAACTTACAGTTTATAAAATAATAATCAGTATGCTGATATTATAAGGAAAAACAGAGATATGGTATTTGAAAGGACTGAGTTATGGAACTGAACCTTTAACACAAAGTTATGATCAAATATAAATTATGTTGGAATAATAATATTTTACTCATTTACTTTTGTGCTGGAACATTAACCAGTACCTCTTGAAGGAAACATCTTCCTAAATGAAAGAAATGACAAAGACAAAAATAGATTTAAAAAACAGATGGGGTAACCTTTCATTATTTTAAGCCTTCTGGCAGTAGTTCCTTTAAGGGCTGTTGGTTAGTCCATTCATACCAAGTACCAATGGCTGGAATTGTGCACACTCTCTTCATTGATTTTTCAGAATTGTTTCAGAGTCCTCTTGGCACCAAAGGACCACAGTCGTTGCACGTTAGTGTGGCTCAGGGTGGTAATAGGCGTCTCAGAAGAAACCGAACAATACGTGTTGCTCTGTAATTTTGGTTGTTTTATCATTCTGTTTCTGCCTTGCAGAGGGGAAGGAAAGTGATGTTTAATGAACGCAGACAGTGGTTAACAACAAAGTACTCAGCCAGGGCTAAGAGTGGAACCATTGGATAGCCCCCATTTGCAAGGACTGCTTTCACTTGATGATAAACATTTGTGAAACATTTAGCACTGGATCTTTCACAAAGCATCATACAGTGAAACTTTCACTTTATAACACCTGAATGTGATAGCATGGACAGAATCACAAAATTGTTATGATGCAGAGGGAGACCGTTCGGCCCATTGTGTCTGCACCAGCTCTCTGAGTGAGCATTATGACATTCCAATGATTTTCAAAATAGTCTGCTTAATTATTATATTTTTTATTTCCCCCCTCAGGGTTTGGACTTGCAAATCAAACCCATTAAAATGGTCAGATTTGCATAACTGGAACAGTAGGTGAAGTTATTACTAAATAAAATTCTGGTTAAAGGAATATGTCAACCTCTCCCTTCTGAGCTGAACCATGTCATGACGCACAGGGGAAACGGTGGGGTGGGAATTGGGAGGATGGACAGAAAGTGGTTTCACATCTGCATGAAATCACAGCAAGATCATCAGATGCTTTCTGCCATGGCCAAATAGCCATCTTCTGCATCGCAGGGATTCTGTGATTATGCCATGGGTTTCCTCTGGGTAATCTGGTTTCCTCCCACAGTCCAAAGATGTGCAGGTTAGGTGGATTGGCTGTGCTAAATTGCACCTTAGTTTCCAAAGATGTGTAGGCAAGGGGTTTAGCCATGGTAAATGTGCAGGATTGCGGGGATAGGGCAGGAATGGGCCTGGGTAAGATGCTCTGCTGGACAGCTGGTGCAGACTTGATGGGCTGAATGGCCTCCTTCTGCACTTTGGGAATTCAGTGATTTTATGATTCTATGGTGGATCACAAATCCTGCTGCAGTCCGGTGTGAGGCCAATTTGCATTCTTCTAATGGGAGGCAAAGTAAGGTCCAACTGGGATTGTCTCCCCCGTGCCCAATTTACTGTGACACCTGTGGTAAAACGCGTCTGGACCAGCATGACATGCAAAGGTCAAGACTGATCTTTAGGGCTTCAATCAGATTGCAGACATCTGATGGGAAGAAGGTGCTGGAGGCCTATAGCCTCCAGACCCTGGAGGAACACAGGCATCACAGATCCTCATGCACGTGAATTTGCACAAAGCAGCCCTCAGAAAGTGGGAGGTCTCCATGCAGCTGCTTTGGTTTCACTGATTTTGCAGATCTTCATGGACATCACTGATGTTTTGGATCTGCATGAACTTCACTTGGGCTTCAGAACTTCAGTGATTGGCCCTCTTGTCTCTGATTACCTCATGCCTCTTGTGAGCTGAGATCTGTAGGACTCCAGCAAGATGGAAGGCCAAGTCCAGAGGCTCATCATTTGAATGGGACTTCAAAGGTCCTAGAATCATAGAAGCAGGCCAATAGAGCATCTTACCCAGACCCTATGTATTTATGCCACCAATTCCTCCCAACCTACACATCTTGGGACTCTAAGGGTCAATTTAGCATGGCCAATCCATCTAACCTGCACTTCTTTGGATTCTTTGGGAAGATGCCTCTTCCCAGCAGTCCTCTGCCAGGGACCATGGCTGAGCCCTTATCCTCCTGCTGATGCAGGTCTGTGCAGTAACCACCAGATTGTGAAGCCAAGCCTTCTTGACATCTAGATCCTGCCGAGGTGTGTGTCTCTGCACTGTTGGAGATTGTGGGTAATCACTGTGGCAGGTCTTTCAGGCTGCAATTCTCCAACGGAGATGGTTTCTTCTTCACTGCAGGTGAAGACCTGGATGGAGCTGACGGATTGGCTGGCTGAGTGCATCAGTTGTTTGGCAGAACATCCTGTGAACCAAAGTAGAAATAATGAGTGCATGGCAGCAGAGTTAACAACAGGATAGAGAGCACACACAGTTGCTTTGAGAGAGAGAACAGCTGGTGCAGGATCCTCACATGGATATTTGCCACTGATCTCACCATTGCAGCAGGAATGATCCAGATCTTCACCAGCCAGCGAGTTGGCTCACTCCTCGGTGTGAGTGAGGGGCCTAATATTGGTCACTTCACCCCTGGTCTGGGACCTCTTCCTCCTTTGTGAGCTAACTTCTCCCACTTGAAAACAGATGGAGAAAGTCTGAGCAGGACACACACAATGGTAGATGATCAAAATGCCTGGAATGCTTCTGTGGTGAGCAGAGCCCTGAACAGGATGTGGATCAAGTTTCAGAAGTTATGCATCTGTTGAGGATGTGAGAGTGTGTGTGAGAATTAGTGGTGTTGTCCCCTAGGGTGTGAGATCCCCAGGGGTGTGTAATGGATTTGGGAGCGTGTGTTGAAGGTGATGAGGTGGTTGACTTACTCCAGTGGAACAGCTGAGCTCATTCATCCTCTTTCTGCACCACATGGCTAACTTTCTCTGTGCTGCCTTGGAGCAGACTGCTTCTGCAACCAGGAAATAAGTTGCAGGGAATCTCCCTTTTGTTTGGGGTTTATCTGTATGTTTATCACAGAGACAAGCAGTTAAGCTGGCAACAGGCAGAGAGATAAAAACAAAATGTGCTGGAAGAACGCAGCAGCTCAGACAGCATCTGTGGAGAGAAATAGAATTAACAGTTCAGATGGATGATCTTCCATCAGGACAGAGAGAGAGAGAGAGAGAGAGAGAGACTGCCAAAAGCTGTCAATCACCTGTCATCCAGGAGCAAAACGGCTGTTAGAAACTAGGAATGTTTTTATTTCTTTGTTTAAGTTGCTGTGCTGGAATTGCATGTGATGTCCACGCTTAAGCTGGAGTGTCCAAAATAGAGCAGTGGAAAGTCACTTAGCTGGAGACTAGTGGAAGTACCCCAAGAAAGCTGATGCCTCGAAGTTTGGCAGGAACACCGAGGAGAATGAAAATGAATTCCTGAGAACTGTGGCACTTCAGTTTGGTGCAAGCAAGTGAAGGAGCCTTCAAGTACCCAAAGACTTTCTGGGTGGAAGTCAAAATGGAAGGGAAAAATCAGTTGAGGATTTCAGTTTAAAGTATAAATGATCATTTTTTTCTTGTAAATAATAATCAATAATCTAAGGTAGCGTTTGCTTTGGTTAAATCTTGTATAGCAAAAATCATCTGTTTAAATCACGGAGCCTTGATAATTGATTCTTTCAGTGAATAATGAGGACTTTGAATTTTTCTTTAAACATTAAAAGTATTTAAAGAGTTTATAAGATTACAAAAGTTAAATGTACTTCCAGCAGAAGTATTTCTCAACTTTTTCATTGACGTTGAAGGGATAATTTAAAAACAAAATAGCCCAGCATCCACAATGGAGCCATATGCACTGGGGTGATATTCGCTTCAAGCTCTAGTTTGTGCCAGATTAACTCATACAAGACAATGGTAGGATAGTATAAGTAGCCTTGATTCTCTTCCTTTAAGGGTAAACTTGACCACTATTTCCATTCTCAATCACCTCAGTGCTCAAGATGTTGTCTGAAGGTCAGATGAAGACAGAATTAGTTTTGGTTCCAACAGTGATGTTCCCTATAAGCTCTTTATACACAGGCTGCAATTCTCTTTCTATCAGTGAGTATCAGGAAACTTGGTCTCAGCACCCACCAACACAAAGCTGTCACTATTTTCTCCTTGAATTCTTACTACCCACATGGGATGTTTTAGAGGCTAGAAAACTGCTTCTGGGAAAGAGAGAGAAATTTAATTCTGAGGCAATATGTAACTGACCAACCTGAATCATAACATTGAGTCATGGGGACTAGAAGGGTGTTTTTTCACATATCTAAAACATCATTGGCATCACTGTAGATATCTGACAATGATGTGTATGTTCGCGTGATTAATGGCACATATTAGCTATACTTTCCTGCTCTGAAAATAGAGAGGTTCCTGATGTGTGGCCAGGGTCCTTCACACTGAAAATTTTGGAAATCTCCGATTGAGACATCTGGCCTCTGTGCCACTCCAGGGACAACCCTGTTTATTTACACCGGCATTTATTTTTAAAAGATTGAATTAAAGCACTGAAATCCTCATCTTTGGTCTAATTGCCTCTTTGCCCTTCACTGAAATTTAGGTTCCTAATTGAAAAACAATAATTGAAAGCTGTTTTTTCTCATACATGGGTGTTATAAGCTATAAATAACTACTTTTTTAAATAATAAATTTTAATTTAGGAATCATATGATTCAAATTAAGTCGGGGCTAAACTTATAGTTTCTAGTCAAAAGTGACAGCTGCTGCTCATAACAAGCAGTGTGCGGAGTTATTACCAGCAGTGCCTCTTAATTGTGTCAGTGCTGATTAATGCCTCCCGTCAGCTAATTTTCTCTAATTGTGTAGCAACATGTATGTTTCAATGCTACAAGTTAGATTTAAAACATTTTGACAGATACTTTATCTGTCAGATCAACACTTGTAGCCATGTGTTTCTATAGTCTTTGGCATCAAGCTTACTATTTCCTGACTTTTTTTTCAACTGTCTGGCTTGATTCCTGAGCTGTGATTTCTCTTCAAGATCTGTCATTTAGTTCCTGGTTTGAGCTGCCACCATTCTGTTTTATGTCATGCACTTCTTTTGTTGCTTAGAATTATGTTCTCAGCACTTGCAATCCTTGTACCAGTTATATCAGTTTAATAGTGATTGTGATTCCTTGCATTAACTCAATTACATTAAACATTTCTGCTGTCTAGTATTGATTTTGAGAATTAGGAGGAATACACTGCCAAAACAATGCCTCTCTTTGTATCGATATTACTATTCCAATCATTGACCATATTCATATAAAATATATAACCAAACAAAGGTTAACAACTGACTGTTATGATTAAACTGAGCATCTTTAGATCCTGTAACTTGTTTTCTATTCTTAAAATTATTCACGGATATTGTTTGTGGGGTAGAAGGTTGTGCCTCCACCTTGTAGATTTGGCATTCGTCGCTCTCAGTAATGAGTTGGCATGCTGAATAGGTGATATTATATTGCTCCTGGTGTTGTTCGAGTTGTACTTGATGTTACTAATGTTGTGTCACTTGCTGACGACATTGTTAACGTAGCACCACTTGTTGGTGATCTGTTGATGTTGTCTCGCCAGTGCTGCTGGTATTATCTTTTCTGCTTTTTAGGTTCAGGTGAAGATCAAATATGAACTCTGTTCCTTCTCATTTGCTGAGCACTTTGGTCTCAATGATGAATGACCTTGGAGCCTCAGCTTCATTAACAACTTTTGCTGCGTTCCATGTTGCCATGATTGGATCTTACAAATGTACAGTTTCTCCTTTCTATAATTTGGGCAGGAATTTAGATTTTTTGTTGAAGTGTTGACCTCCTCCTACCCATACATCAGTGAATTTTGTCTTTCCTCCTGGTCATTTGGTGGGAGCATCTTGCTGAGCAGAGTTGTCTTATATTTTCTTTCATTCAACAACTTTGCAGATGATTTCATGTCAGTCTAGAGAGGTGTGGATCAGAGTGACAATAAGGCCAGATTTAGATTTTCCATTGTCTCTTAGCATTTCACGATGGTTCTCATGGCCATGAGATACGTCTTTCTGTAAAGCTCATGTCTCTTTAGGGAATGTGATACTGAGGTTGAACCCATACTGTTCAGCAAATTCCTTTAAATTTTCTGGAGGTGAACTGAGATCAGCTGTCACATATTATTTTTTCAGAAATCTCTTGTTTAGCAAACAGGACTCTGACAGAACAGATAGAGAGTTTGAAACTTGAAGAGGATAAAGGAGGGAATTCAAGAGCTTAGAACCTCAGTAGCTGAAGGCATGGCTGCCAGTGGTAGAGCAATTAAAATCCAAAATTCTCAGAAAGCCAGAATTGGAAGAGTGCAGAAATCTCAGAGGGTTGTAAGGCTGGCAGGGGTTACAAAGTTAGGGAGGGGTGAGGCCTTGGAAGATTCAAAGCAAGGGTGAGAAGTTTAAAATAAAAGTGTTGCTTAACCAGGAAACAGTGTAGAGCATTGAGCACAGGGGTGACGGATGAACAAGATATTGTGCAAGTTAAGATGTGAGCAGCAGAGTTTTGGATAAACTTAAATTTATGAAGATTGGAAGATGGGACGCCGGGCAGGATTATGTCAGAATAGTTAAGCCTAAAGCTAACAAAGGCTGAGTGTTTCAGCAGCAATGTCTGGGAGCATTCTTTCTTCCAAGTTGCATCATTATTCACTACTTCCGAAGGCAGATTTATTCATACATAACTTTTAACACCTACTCCAGCCACATTGCACCTCTCCTTTTAAGAAGTGTAGGCCAATATAAGTTATATGAGTGTGATATGAGTTAATTACAATTTTGGGCTTTGTGCTCTTGCATAAAGCCAATGAACAGCACAACACAGTTAATGCAGGCTGTGCTCAATAAATCATTGTTCCTGTATTCAATACGCCACTGTACACAGGTCCAGAAGGGATTTGTTACATCAGATATTGAGTTGTTATGTTTCTACAAAACAGATAAAGGGAGGAGTCCACACTTCTGAATCCAATTTCAACAAAATTCTCATCACTGTGTCATCCCTTTTAAAAGAACCAATGGTACCAATTATTTTATTCCTCCATGGGATGTGGGCCTCATTGGCTAGGGTAGCATTTATTGTCCACACCTAATTGCCTTTGAGAAGGCGATGCTGAGCGGCCTTCTTGAACCACTGCAATCCATGTATGGATAAGTACATCCACAGCATTGTTAGGGATGAATTCCAGGATTTTGTTCCAACAACAGTGAAGACGCAGCGATATAATTCCAAATCAGGATTGTGTGTGGCTTGGAGGGGAACTTGCAAGTGATGGTGTTCCCATGAACCTGCTGCACTTTTCTGTCAAAATAGTAGAGTTGTAGGTTTGAAAAGTGCTGGCTGAAGCCTTGGGGAGTGCATCTTGTAGATGATGCACACTGGGAAACAAAACTATTTGCTACAGCTTCACCAATCAAAAGTTTCTATATTCTTATTATTTTTCGACATGGGTTTTACATTTCGTTTTTAAAATTCATATATATTACTACGGAATTAGATTGAGAATGGTATTTATATACACTGGGCAGAATTTTCCCAAGATTTGTCAGTGTAAAGTTCTGACTGAAAACTGGCATATTTCTCTCCAGATCTTGAACCACCTTGACAAAAAAGGGGGAGTATGGTTTACGTCAGTAGTCAGCAAAGCTGACTCCACAGAGATCGGGATGCCATCCTAAAAGCACTGAGGCGAACATCAGCCCTAAACCACCTCCTCCCATATAACCAATGTGGCACTCTGCTCCCCACTGCCAGGTCCCTTCCCTCGCTGCCACTTCCCCCGTCACCGCCACACCCCCCTCATCTAACGTCTTGGCACTTCCCCACCCCTTCTGCCCACACCACATGTAACAGTAACCTCCCTTCCCCAATTGTGCTGTGCAGAGGGCTCATCCTGACACTTTCCTTGGCACAGGTTGGCACTTCCAACTTGGGGGGCCAATCTGTGCTGGGAGTAGTGCTAGGGCACTATCTGGGCATGTCCCTCTACACACACCACTCCCCTCAGGGGCTGTGATGATTTTAGTGCCCCCTTCGACTGTTTCCCACCTTTATCAAGTTGTTCTGAACCTTGCTGACATAACGTTACATCAATGAGGTTAGAATATTCAGTAAGGGAGAATCATGAGGCAGTAAGCCCTTTAATAATATGTAAATTCATTAATGTATTTAAATGAACTCCTTGTCTTTTGTGAATGGGAACCTCGCTACATCACTGGGTGAAGAAAATTAGGAAACGAGATCTTGTCAGTGTTGTTTCCCAACTCTCATGAGATTTTGCACTCAAGTTGCCTTTTATGCTCACGGCAAATGCAGGTGCAAAATCACCTCCAATATTGTGATTAATATTTATACTTTCTGTCGGCACTTATTATGTATGCATACTCAGGAAATATTGATCCTAATCTGCTGAAGCAATTAGCCTATATTCACTTAATATACCTGATGTCATATGACTTTAAATCATTATTTTAATAGAGGGAATGTTTATCTGTCTCATTGTCCATCCTATTCTCTAATGTCCTTTAGGAAAGGAAATCTTCTCTCATGACTGATCTGGTACAATTTCCTGCTAATCTGCATGTGTGTGCGCAGCGGCCTAGAAGGTATCACGTAGGTCTTGTTGTGGATAAATGTCATTTATGCATGGACATACAGCAACCATGCAAAAAAAATTAAAAAGTTAACACGCTTAGTGAATATATTTTAAAGGGAACATTGAACAACCTATATGTGACCCCAAACCCACAGAAGTTAGTTGACTCTTAATTGCCCTCTGAAATAGTCATTCATTTGTATTCAAGAAGGCAATCCAATACCACTTTCTCAAGGGCAATTAGGAATGGACAATAAATTTTGGCCTCACCAGTGTGGCCCATATCTCATGAATGAATTAAAAACTGTGGGAAGCCTTAAGTTGTCAAAAGCAGTCTTTATAGATCACAGTGTTTTTTTGGCAGTCCCTTGGGATTGATGATGGTTTGTTTGCACCTAGTTGGGCTGGCTTCTGAGATGACTAATAGTCCAACTGATCACAATTAAGGACAGAGAATATGTTAATTTATATCTGACATGAATTTACAACTCTGGTCAGAGTTAAGAGTATTAGTGTAACACTGTTACTCATTTTCAGTTTGGAATTCATACCATTTAGATTTGTGTTCCAATTGCCATTTTACAAAATTAAATAATAAAATAATTTCCTATTGTGTTTTTTTTAAATATGAGCTGCATTGATCCAATGATAAAATATAACTTTTAACCCAATTGTGAATGCTAACTTTAAAGATCCAATTTAGCCTGAATCAGAAATAATCTTTACACATTCTCTGCATCATAAAGTTACGTGTTGTCTAATGCCTTAGCCTTCATATGACCTGCATGCAATTGCATTTGCTTAAAACCACGGTGTACATGACTCTGTATGCGTGCCTTGCATTTTACGCTGTGGGGGGTGAAGGAATGAAACATTAAGTGAAATTGATTTTCTGCTCAATTCTGCCGATAGTGTTGGATTTACAGTGTTACACAAATATCACGTAAAGCAAGCATGACAGTGGTAGAATTTGGAGAAATAAAGAGCTAAAATTATATTTTATTGAAATACCGCAGCACACATTTCTATCTTAAATAGCAAATGTATGTTTAACAAGATGAGAAATACAACCCCCTTTTTATATTCTGTAATTTCATCAGGCGTTCCCAGAACAAGTATAGCATAGTAAAGTTCCTTCAATACTGCCTTAACATTCTATTTTAACCCTTACTACTTTAACCCTTACTACAGCAGTGTATCAACTAGTGAACCTTTCTATTTCCTGTATCAGTCATCTTGCGGCCTATTCGATTCCAATTTCCAATTCAGGGTTAGTCTGTGGGCAGTTCAGTGTGCCAGTATTGCATGAATCAGTCAAGACACACGGTCAAAGAGCATTGAATTTGGATCCCTGGATTGAAAGAATGTATTCTCAGCTACTGCATCACCTTTGCACTGCACATTCCTCAGCAGGTATCCCAAAGATGCAGGCAATGATTCAGTTCAATATCAGGAACAATCATTATCATATTGACCAAACTATTCCATTTATTCTTTCCCATTTAGCTGCTTACCAAGTACAGCTGTGCTGATTCCTTTCTGTATCGCTCCAGTTTTTTTGGCACAGGGCTTCTGCCCATGTTCTGAAAGGATGAACCATTTTTTACTGATTTTCTGAGCTGTTGCTTGCTCAGTTTAAAAGCAAACTGAAATTTATACTGCTGGAAGTTACATGTAACATTTGGTGATGATTAATTGAACAGCTTTGAAGTTACTGAATCACAATGAAATGGAATTGTTGCTGAGCAACCATCTTGGATTTAATCCAGTTGCATTCAATTTGAAAATATATTGTATGATAATTGGCAAAATACATTGAATGTTACAGCTGAATTAAGGAAATGGAATAGCTGCTAGCAAACACCTTGAACTTCATGCAATTAAAAATGTTAGGAAGTCATTATTGTACAAGTTTATGACCATTGAATCCTTACAGTTCAGAAGAAGGCCATTTGGCCCATCGAGCCTGCACCAACAACAATCCCACCCAGGCCGTATCCTCATATATTTGCCCTGCTAGGGGGCAAACACTAGGCACTAGGGAGCAATTTAGCATGGCCAATCCATTTAATCTATACAGGTTTAGACGGAGCACCCAGAGGAAACCCGCTCAGACACATGGAGAACATACAAACTCCACACAGACAATCACCCAAGGCTGGAATTGAGCCCGGGCCCATGGTGCTGAGAGGCAACAGCGCTGACAATTGAGCCACCACGTCGTCCATGGTCAGAAGAATATTAAACATAGGGTGCTTACTCGAGTCAATATGGCCTCATTCCCTACCTTAATACATATATGCACATGGCTAGTCAAAAATAAATGCAGAATACAAGGGCAATACCAAATGCAACTAAATGAACTATCCTCAAATATGGACCTCACCAACAACAAGCCCACCCAGGCCCTATCCGCATAACCACCAAAAGGTGCATTTGAACTTGGCCCAATAATATTATCAATTGCTCAATGAATGTGATAACTTGGATTAACAACAAAAATTACAGGTATTGTTGGCAATATTCATAGTGAATGCCTAACGTATTTGCATGATATTCCTTTATACCCGATTTCAGTACGTGTTTTAGCCCATTTATTTCAGATGAGTTAATGCCACTGATAAGCTTAAGTTTTATAATTTTCTCAGCATTTATTCATCAGTACTTCCAACAGTAGTTTCTGTTCAACTTCGGAAAATTTCATTGCTGTCATTTTCCGTAGACAACATGGGGCAGAATTTCTGGAGTGAATCAAATTGGCTGAAGACTGGTATCTGTGATGTTGGGAACCTCCAGACGAAGCTGAGGTGGATCATCCACTCATGTATCTGAGGATGGGGAACTTACAGAATGCTGAAAGGCCTGGATAGAATGGATGTGGGAAATAAAGGAATGGCCCTTTAGAACCAAGATGAGGTGGAATTTCTTCACCAGAGGCTGGTGAACCTATGGAATGCATTGCCACAGAATGCTGTGGAGATCAGGTCATTGAGTATATTTAAGACAGAGATAGATAGGTTCTTGATTGGAAAGGGGATCAAAGGTTATGGGGAAAAGGCAGGAGAATGGGGTTGAGAAATTTATCAGTTTATCATGCTAAAATGCGGAGCAGACTTGATGAGTTGAATGGCCTAATTCTGCTTCTATATTTTATGGTCTCATTTGTGGAGATTCCTCCTCCAGTGAGTTACTTATTTGCTCACCACCATTTACAACTGGATGTGTCAGGACTGCAGAGTTTAGATCTGATCTGTTGGTGGTGGGATCACATAGCTCTGCCTATCACACACTGCTGATGCTGTTTGGCACACAATGGTCCTAAGTAGTAGCTTCAACAGGTTGACACCTCATTTTTAGGTTTACTCAGTGTTGCTTCTAGCATGCCCTCCTGCACTCTTCATTGAATCAGGATTGATCCCTTGGCATGGTGATGATGGGAGAGTGGGAGAAGTGTACCAGGTCACAAGATTGTGGTTGAGCACAGTTCTGCTGCTGCAATGATGCCTCATGGTTGTCCAGTCTTGAGTCGTGAGTTCTGTTTGAAAGCTATCCCCTTTAATATGGTGGAAATACCACACAACATTAATGTGAAGACGAGATTTCATCTCCATGAAGGTTGTGCGGTGGTCCCTCCTACTATTACTGTCATAGGGTCCATGTTGAGAATTACCAGTGCAAGTCCCTCACGACTGTATATCACTCTGCTGCCACCTCTAATGGGTCTGTCCAGCCAGTGAGAAAGGACATACCCAGGGATGGTGGTGTCTGGGACATTATCTGTAAGGTATGATTCTGAAAGCATGACTACATTAGGCCGCTTTTCTCCCAATTTTGGCACAGTGGTGTTACGGTTCAGTACCAGCCTCTTATTGAATAGCAGTTCTCAGTAGGTGGGAGAACCCCCTCCCGCCGGGTATTTGCTCATGGGGAGGGCCTTCCCTTGTCCAGTTAAGTGTCTGAGGGAACATGGGGTTTCCACCGCCTCTCCAGTCAGCATGTGAGACTCCCATTAAATCCCGTCTTTGGATTTTGTTTGAGATGTCTTTGCTTGGTCAGGGCGTATTGCACATGGCTTTCCTAATGAATGCCTGGAGGAAGTAATAATTTAAAATGTTTTGTATTCCACTCAGTAACAAGCACATTTGTAAATTGTGGCTTTCACCACTTCTCTGAATGCCCTCTTTCTGTTGTGGAACTGTAGAAATGTTTTATCAGCAAAGCCTAACCACAGCTTTCACGTTTCTTTAAAACCAGGTCTCCTTTGTCTTTCTGATCACCCTTTTCACATGTTCCTGTACTTTTGAGTCCATGAGGGGAGTTAATTTAAGTGGCACTCGTTTCTCCTCTTGCCACTCATCCATAAACAGAAAGGTGTTTTGATTTGTTTCTTTCTTTGTAAGCGGTGACATATTTCTCCAAACACTCAATTCTTGTGTGTTACCATTTCATAGCAATAACCACACAGCAAACTTCAGAAAGGATGAACTCAAAGTATTAGTTTATTTATATAGCTTCAGAACACGGGAGGAGGGTTACAGCATCATCTTCACGTTCAGACAATAAGAAAAGGATAGAGAAAAGCATTTACAGTGCAGAGACAACAGAGAAAATATATATGGGCCCACGTGAGTTCCAGAGGCCAGAATCAAAGTCCAATGTGGTAGTCCTTCACAGAGTTCAGTGGGCTGTAAAACAAGGCTGGATAATTCACTTTTCTGGTGATATTGGCTTCACACAATGAGATAGGCATGCAGAGATGAATCAGTGTTGTGGACGATGGTGCAGGTTTTCAGCAGAAGTAGGGTAGGTATCGCCAGATGTCCCCACCTGCGCCAAAGCTCTTTTGGTGTTGTCTGCAAGTTAGATGTTAGTTGAGCTATGCAGTTTAGTAAGGAAAGATTACTTGTTCCACAGGTCAGAGGCCTAAATCATATGACTTTACCACTCTACAATATTTTCAACAAAGAAAGTTTATCCACTGACTGGAAATTGGCTTTGTGTTCCAGGTGGTTGTTAGTAGCTGCTCAGGCATAAGCAAAGCCATTGTTTACAGAATTCAGAGTTTATCCAAACCCTGCCTTTAAAAAAAAATTAATTGATGTGATGTTGCCCATCCCTTATTGCCCTTGAACTAAGTGATTTATCAGCCATTTCAGAGGGCATTGCTGTGGGTCTGGAGTCACATGTAGGTCAGACCAGACAAGGACGGCAGGTTTTGTCCCCTGAAGGACATTAATGAACCAAATAGAATCGACAATGATTGATTCACTAACCCTAACCCGATGATGGTTTTGTGGTTATCATGGGACTTTCTAAAAATTCCAGACTTTTTTAAAATTCAAAGTTCACCATCTGCCATGGTGTGATTTGAACCCAGGTCCTCAGAACGTTACCGTGGGCCTGTAGATTATTAATCCAATGGCACTACCACTATGCCACTGCCTCCCTCCAATCATATATTTTCTAAAGGATTTGGGGCTTTACAAGGGGCTTAGCATCCAGGTGGTGAGTATTCAAAGGGTTAATAATGGTCAGGCTCGTAGGGGAATTCTGGGTTTTTCACTCGGTGATGTCAAGTTTTGTTGATCATAGAGCTCAGCTGCTCTAGACCAGCTTAACCCATCACTTTCCACCTGGGTGACTTGTGGATTTTGTTATTCAGAGTCAGGCACTGTGGTCAAACTGATGGCCAGGAGATTGGAGTTTTTCAAATGGGATTTTGACCTCTTTTAGGGATTCCAGTTCAGTATCCAGCTTGTCTCAAGCATAAATTGGAGTGTTCCAGTTACTGTTGCTAGGTGCTCTGTGTTGGAACTGCACTGGGTTGAAAATGCATTCCCAAATCTGGACCAGCCTTTCTGCACCTGGATGATAAGAAGACAGCTTTACTGGGGGGGCGGGGGGAGAGAATCTCTCCTGCATTCAAACCATGTAGATTTCAGTGATGAAGTGTAGTGGATGGTTAATGGGTCATTTAAAATGCACTGGGCAGAGCTATCAGGTTGCCTCTCAATTCCACATTCAGACAAGTGAGTATGGGATCCAATCTTGTTGAAATCTCTCTGCTGGTCAACTGGGTATCAGAGGGTTCAAGTGGGCTCCACTTGGATCTCCCTGGAATCCATTGTGGCTATTCCGGGCTTTCCCTTTTGCTTTTGGAATTAATTCTCCTCTCAGCTGTTCCATGTCTTTTTGGACATTATTGCCCTCTGGTGGATGGTCAGCTTCCATTATACTTCCCTGTTGCTTTTCAACTGTGTGAGGCATCGGCCTCATTCTGTCTGGGTCTATTTGGGAACTTTCCTGGTCCTCATGTAAATTTGCCATTTGCTAAACCAATCATTGGTTCCTCAATCTGTGCTTTTGACTTAGGAGTGAGCACTGTCCTAACTGGTTTTATGACTCTGGAACGCTTCTGCCCTCAAGTGCAGGTCCAGCCGTACCCCCTTGTGACGTTTTAACTAGGTGAGGCATCACACTCCCTGTGTGCTCATCTGTTGATCCCTTTATCCCGAACTAAAGTTGGAAAGAAGGTTTCTGCTAGCCATAGTCGAGAAAATTCCTGAACCACTTTTTTTCTGTCTTAATAATTTGCCTTCCTTCAAACTCTTTGGCTACATGGGCCATCGCCCTCACTATCTCTTTCCCTGCTCTAGGACTGGCAGGTCCCTGTTTAATACTGGAACATCCTATGGGTCTGTTTTTCATTCTGTTGGCCCTTTCTGGACCTCTTTTAACTCGACTGGCCTGGTTTCAGCTCATGTCCAGAGGTTATGAATTGAATTTAACCCTTTAGGGCCTCAGGATATTTGTCACCCTTAGTAGAGGGGGCAGTTACCAGGAGGTATAGATTCATGAATAAGAGGGCCAGGGATTTCGAGGGGAAATGGGGCGGTGGAGCCTAAGCTCACTGATAAGACTGGCTGTGGAACGGTTGGTGTGCCATTGCACTGATACACAACCAGTGCACTGGGAACCACACCCCCACCCTCCCCCCACCCCCCCCCACCCCCCCACGCCAATCACTGCCCCTGACTGCAGAGTTTCTCCCCTTGCTTATCACCACCTCTGCAGAGCTACCCCTTTGCCTCCATTCCTTGCAGAGCTCCCTCTCCGCCGCATTGCAGAGCTCCTCCCTTGTCCCTTTGCTTCTCCCCACTCAGACCTCACCCCCACTCAGGCCCCACCCCCACACAGGCCCCACCCTCTTGGCACTGCCCATGACACAGTAATGGTGCCCACTGGGCACTGCCAGATTGCCCAGTGGGCACAGCTAGGCTTACACTTCCGCATGGGCACTGTCTAGCCTTGTCCCCAACCACCCAGGGGTTTCAATGGCCCTGATCGTCCCAGTGTAGCCATCACATTTGGTCCTTGTTGGTGGGGACGATGAGTGATTCTTGCCAACGAGGGTGGAAATGTCCTGGAGGTCAGAAACAGTCGTGCCAGGTGAATTACGTCATTAAGGGTGCAAAGCCAATCATACCACTTAAAAAGGACTGGGAAGGTGGCTTTTGGTGTGAGACCAGTGCAGAAGTCTCACGTGCTATCTTCCCGGCTCACTGTGCAGGCTGGAAAAGTCATGCCCACTGAGTCCTACCCTAGATTGGTGAGAGTGACATCATGTGTGCAGCAAAGTTTGTGAGCAGGTCAGGCTGCTGCCAGGGATGACAGAGCTACAATCCTTAGCAAAGTTACAGGAATGGTGGGCTGAAGGAGCCCAGTTGTATAAAGTTGGAATCTGCGGAGTGGGGAAATTCAGGGAAGGAAAAGCTCAAGGTACAGCAAGACAAAGCAGTCTTTAGAAGCTTTGAAGAATCAAGCTCACACAGTGGCAAAATCCGTCTCAGTTTATCTGATTTGGGTAACTTCCAATGCAGTATGTGTTTCTTTTGCACTTTTACTGATATGTGAATTTATTTCATGGCTGGACGGCCCAAAGCTTGTCTTAACATTTGGCCATTCCCCTCAACCTCCAGAGCTTCACACAGGAAACACAAGTTTAAACAGCTCTGAGGAAGGCTAAGATAAAAGTAGAAAATGCTGGAATTTTCTGTTTTTATTCCAGTTAAGGTAATTGTGATTAATCACTCAATTGTGGAAATATAGGGGCAGCAATAAAAAGATTTCACAATTGGAAACCTTCATTGGTTGGAGTTTCATTTTGTCTCAACGGGTGATACCATTCTTGCTAGATAATGTTCTGTGTAAAAAGCCAGTTTGTTTGCAATACAAATACGAGCTCTAAAGGATTAGATAATAAAAGGCTGTAACTGAAAGGATTCTTGTTGACAACATTGAAGGAAAAGCAACATTGAAATTACTTCTTCTCAATCCCAATATTTACCATATCCAAATGCACCCTTTTCTTTTGAAATTGGAATTGCAAATAAGTTTGTCTTTCCAGTTTTCCACATACTATGTTTCTACCTATTATGTTATCAGTGGCTTTTTAAAAAAAGTTTTGGTAAAATTGATAATAAAACTGCTTCACTTGTTTAGTGTATTGGAAAATACAGGGGGAAATTTGAATAGGCCAAAAAAAAGTCACAGAGGCTGTGACCTCTGCACCCATTCAATCCAATGTGGGCAGCATGCAAACTTTACACTAGACACAATAGTGGCTGCATGCCTGATTAATTGATGAAAATTGTGAATGGTGAGCATCAGTTAAAGTTTGTACTACTTGAAGTCAGTCTCTACCTTTTAAAGGAGAGGTGCTTTTTGGCGGGAGCCAAATTCATTGCACAGATGAGTTTGACCTAGGAAAGACAGAGGAAAGACACAATATGACAAATAGTGGGTTCCAATGTTCTAAGAATAGGGTTCTTAGCACTGGAGAGTTTGGTGTAAGAAGCATTCATAGGGATCCAAGGGGCTCTCCAGATAAACTCTGAACAGGCAATGGAGGCTGATAGCTCTGCCAGTCAAAGCTAGCAGTATAGCCCCGAAGACTAGGATATAGTGCTATAAAAAAATTCAGTGGCCTTACACGAAGGCTGTGTTTGTGAATGTATATGTTCCACAATTTCACCCATTAGTCTCACATACTGCCCAATACAGCACACCCAACTCTTTCACCAATCAACAACTGCATTAATTGTGAGTCATTAACATTAATAGCTTCACACATGTTCACACACCTTGCATTGCTGCAAGCCTCACACCCACATCTTGCACAACTAGCAATTCAACCTTTGCAGCTAACATATTGTATCACGCTCACAGATTTATTTCTCTCTTTCTTGCAGGACGGGGTGGCACACAATTAAAGGTAATGTAATCAGCCAGGAGACTGGCACAGTTACATATTCTTATCTCAATAGAGGAGACAACGCCCTCCATCATTGAAGTAGCCATGAATAAGGCAGTGGCCAACACTGGGGTTGATGGGATTCAAGATAATTGATGTCCTTCAGGGAAGGAAATCTGCCGTCCTTATCTGGTCTGGCCTGCACGTGACTCTGGATCCCCAGCATTGTAGTTCACTCTCAATTGCCCTCTGAAATGGAGGGGGTTAGCAATGGGAATAAATAATCAATAATCTTCTCTCTGTGTGCTCTTCACACCATTACCATTGCAATTTATTGAGGGATAGTTGAAGTTTCCAAACAACAGTGCTATATAGATTTTGTACCTGCAAATTTGCTCCTCCATATCTTTCCCACTAATTAGTGGGCTATGGAATACATTCCGTAATGTATTGGTACATCTATATTTTTTAAACACAAAACAAACAGATTCTGTTTTTTACCCCTCCATGACATTCTCTCTCCAGCACTATTCTCATTAATCAATACTACCACATCCTCCTTTCTTTACTCCGCTATTTATCCTGATCACCCATCCAGTCTTTCCCCCTTTTTAACCAGCTGCCTATTTATCATGTAACATCATAACTCCATGTGGCTATTTACACTCAACTCAATTGTATTATTTATGTGTGTTTATATAAGTACATTGTAAGCTAATCTAGACTTTATTGCATCTCTCTTAATTTGATCCCATCTAATACCTTGCTAGTTTTGACTTCAGTACTATCTGTCTCTCTCAATCTTCCTTTCTAATCCTACATCCTGATACTCATTGTTTTGCCAAGATAATTTAAATCCTCTCAACAGCACAAGCAAATTGTGCTATGCTGCTATTAGACCTGGCTCTGTTGAGGTGCAACCTGTCCGTCCTATGTAGGTCTTATTTCCTCTTGAGCTGGTCCCAATGTTCCAGGAATGTAAAGGTCGCGCACCTGCATTATCTCTCCAGCCACACGTATCTGCTCTATCCTTTGAATACTTATTTGCACATAACATTGTAAATAATCTAGAGATTACCATCCTTTAGGTCCATTTTGCTTGTCTCCTTCCCAGTTTCCTACAATCTGCCAGCAGGACCTAATTCCTCACTCTACCTATATTGTTGGCTCCAATATGGACTATGATTTCTAACTCTTCATCTCCCCTTTTGGACAGCTCTATAGTTTGGAGTGGAATCTTGTGTCACCAGATGCTGAGAGATTGTTTCCCCTTATGGGAGTGTCTAGGATCAGAGGACATAATGTCAAAGTGAGGAGTCACCCATTTAAGACAGAGATGAGGAGGAATTTCTCCTCTCAGATGGTGGTGAATCCATGGAATTCTTTACTGCAGAGGGCTGTGGAGGTTGGATCAATAGATATGTTCAAAGCTGAGATATGTTAGAATGTAACCAGTGACAATTTTTTATTGGATGTAATATGTCCAATGGGAACAAGATGTAAGGGTCAGCTGACCCAGTAAACCATGGAACCAATTACAGAGTGATGTGATAGTCAGCTGACCAGCCAATTCACTATAAATAAGGAATTATTTAGAACTGTGGAGAGCTTGGAATGGCTCAAGGTGAGACCCCAAGTTTGGAGTAATGATGTTTCTTTATTAAACCCTTTCTTTGATTTATAAGTTGGAGTAAGTTTTGTTGTATTTTCATTAACTGCATTTTGAAGAGTTCCTTCAGTAAAGGAATCAAGTGTTATGGGGATAAAGTGAGAAAGTGGAGTGAGAATTATTATTTCAAATCAGTCATGATTTCATTGAATGGCAGAGCAGACTCAATGGGCTGAATGGCCTCCTTCTGCTCCATTGCTGGTTAGGAGCTTGTGACTCCAAATTTTGACTTGAAACCCCACAGGAAATCATGATCTACAGTTTGTGAAGCTCTGGCCTAGAGTTTAAGGTTATACTAGAACTATATAAAATTCTGGTTAGACTGCAGCAAGAGTACTGTATACAGTTTTAATCACCACATTATTTGTGATCATACCAGAAAGTATACAGAGGAGATTTTTGAGGATGTTGCCAGGAATGGGGAATTTTAGTAATGAGGAAAGATCTGATGGGCCAGGGTTGATTTATCTGTAAAAGAGACAGATGAAAGATTTAACTGAGGTGTAAAAAAAAAACTTACAAGGAGCCTTGATAGAGTGATAGAAAGGACCTTTTCCATTAGCAGAGAGATGTAAACTAGAGGTTTTGACGCAGAGCTGGAATGTGAGATGGCTTTTTCTTGACCAGCACAATCATGATGGGCCAAATAGCCTACTTCTATGCTGTAAATATTTCAATGTTTGTTTCATTTTCAATTTTATACATTTTATTTTTTACTCAGTTGCCCATGCTGAAGTGCTGCAGTCTGAAGACAGACTCAAGTCCCAGAGTTGCTCAGGTTTGTCCTGCAAGGCCATCTGCAGTCTCCCTCAGGAAAAATCAGCAGCTTTTCACCATCTATGCTGCAGGCATTGAGGTAACACTACACCAGAACACAAGACCAGGCAAAGGCACACATGAGGCAGGCAGCAAGGGAATGCACAGGGTGCATAGTTCAGTTTTGTATGTATTGTTTGATTTGTTGTTGCACAAAGTGAAAAGGTTTTTGTTGGTGACTTGGTCAGGAATTTAGCTAAGCAAATGCTGTGATGGATTGTGAATCTGTCGTAATGGTAGAATGATGTCATGGATGAAATTATGTCTCATTCATCATTCATGGACAACCTGAGAGAAGGAATCCCAGAAGCCTCTTCCTCTCCTTCCTCTTCCTCCTCCCACTCTCAAAGGGGCCTCTGAATAACTGGTGAAAAGGATGCCCTCAAGATTGAGATTTTGGACATTGCAGCAGCTAATCATGAAACAGCACTCACACTGATGTGCAATGGGGAGTGCTTCCCCCTTACACCTGTCCCAAGTAGTCCAAGCAGCAGAACCATGATTGCAGATGCCATTCTTCTGATCCACAATGTTTTGTAGTGGCTGAATGGATGGCTCTCGTTATAGAGATGTTGTTCTCACATGGCTGGATAACTTGAAGGAATCATGATTCATGTCTTGTCTCCAAGCAACCAGCCTCTGCTTCATCATGATGGCCCAAAGTTGACAGGAATAACTGTTTTCAGTGAAAAGGTCATGGCTGCTGCCAGGATAGCAAGCATTCACTGACAAGATATTCCAGATATTGTTGCACACCAACTTTATTTTTCTGGAATGGTAGCCCTTATGGTCTCATTATCTCCCCATTTACATGTGGGGCCTCAATCACATGCATGCAGTCAATAGGAATCCTGCTAGCCTGACATAACCAGGACAATCCTATAGGAATCCTGCTAGCCTGACATAACCCAAGACAATTCTATAGGAATCCTGCTAGTCTGACATAACCCAGGACAATTCCTGCTGCTTTTATGGTAAGAGATAATATGACAGACGCCTATCCTGGCCCTCTGTCATCTCTCCTGGTTCTCACCTCCCTGATGCAGTGGCACACCAAGAAATGTTCACTGTATTGACTCTTCCTGTCTAGAAGGATCCAGTTTAATAGTTAAAGGCAATGTTGACATAAATGGTCACTGGCAGCACAGTTCTTGGGCTGCCATGCAATTCTGTTGAAGGAGTTGGCACAATCAGTGGGCACCTCATTGGTGAATCATAGATCCCACATGCATTAGTCTTGGAAGGTAGGAGACGTCCTCGCTGAAAATCGTTGTTAGTATTATGGACAAGAGCAAGATGATTGAATGGTTCCCACTTTCACACTTCTCAACTGACCACACCAAGATTTCTTTCAGAGAAGTGTTTTCACCACTTGAATGCTGTGATTCTCAAGAATACACAAGACCAGTTTTCTCTCATTTAAAAAGGAAAATAAATGTTTATTTCACAACAGCATCCACTCACAGATATACAAGTACACAAAAATACGTGATTATGAAAGCAGTAGCACGCACTTACAAAATGTTACTATTGAGTCTTTTGAGAAGAAAGTTGGAAATGTTGCAGGCCTGTAAGTTCTCTTGTTTCACTGAAGAAAATGGACATTTGACCTTTCTGTGGATGAATTCATTGTGCCTTACTACTTGCAAGAGCATGATTCTGGCTTTTCTCTAAATGAGATGCAATTGATCCCCTATAGTAATGATTTGGCTTGATTGTTCAAATTGGTAGGTAAATGGTTAGCCATGTTTCTCTACCTGTTAGTGGATCTTGGCAGACTCTCTTCCTTTTGTTGGGCTGAGGAAGTCTTCCAGGCTGACTGGCATCTGAGGCTGCTCTGAAAAATAGCTGTTAACGTTCCTTATCACATGTTGGTTTCTGTCAGATGACCATAGTATCAGTTTTCCCATTGTCCATATAAATGATCCCTCATGATATGAACATTGGCATACAGTGGAGTTTGAACCTGGACCTTTTGGGTCTCCTTGTGATGGAATGGATTTCCTCACATCCATTCTATGGAATTACATTCTGCAGTCACTAAGTCTGTGGGGTCAGAGTGCTTTAATTTCTGTAGGTATTTTGACAATAACATCTGTTTAAATCCACAGGAGCAATCTGATACATTTTTAATGTCTTCCCAATGGAGCATTCCAAAAGGTCATTTGCATTTTAATGTCTTAACCAGACAAACAGGCTAACTTCCAGCTTAAGGCAGTTTCATTTACATTTGGCAGACACGAAGGGAGAAAAGGGTCACCTGACCTCCCAACCCCAACTTGATTCAAAGCCAATTGTCTATTTTGGGTTCTGTCTTTAAAAAGTGCAGTCCAAATCGACAGAAAATGTGTCAAACCAAATCAACCTGAGAGAATCTTTGACGTCACAATCTGTCCACCGAGCATGCCTGACACACCTGCACTTGAACCCCTCACAACGCAATGAACTATATGAACCATGCACGTGTTCCAACTTCTATCAGCAATTCCAGCTTCCATAGCCCAGCTCCAGCAGAGTTATGGAACTGATCATTTTAGCTTTAACCATCTTTCAATTCGGGGGATCATATTATCCCATGACCTATAATTTTCATTACAATGTAATAAATATGTCTATAAAATTAAATTGCCAAAAATACAATGATACACCTGCAAATTAAAGCATTGTTATAATTGAATAAACTGAACGACTAATACTCTACCTGAAATACTTTAAGGAGAAACTATGGACATTCCTATGCAAAGGAGGAAGTAGTTTGGGTTTGTGTAGCTTAAAAAGGAACATAATACCTTTATTATAGATGTGAGAACATGTTTAACTAAGTCTGCAGTGACAGGACAGTTTGGAGTGCCAGTGTGTTATGTGATACAATGATAGAGAACAAATGGATAGCCATAAATCCCTGCATAGTAAGTTCCTAATCTGGAATATTAAAGCAGGGGAGGCAAAATTAAATGTTTAAATACATGATGAATGAATTAGCCGATACTCTATTACGGCGGGATGCTTTTATCTAGCTCCTGGGAATTGAATACATAAACAGCATTGGCAGAAGTTTATGGAATGGCACGTGGCATGGAGGCCTACAAAGGGGAAGAAAAAACAACTTTCTCAACATACTGGCATGACAAAAATTTTAAATGAAAATTTGAAAAATGTCTTTGAAGATCTGTCATGTTAGACAAAAAGAATCTGTTACCATAAAACTGTTACCATAGCAAAGATTTGCTGAGAGCTACCAAATGTGCGCTGTTTTGAATATTTATATGCAATATTTGTCAAAGTATCTAATGGAAAACAAAATTGTGCGATTGCAGTAGCAAATTACATAAGAAAATGACCCAGCTAAATTATAGTAAAAAATGCAAAAACTTAAGTCCAAATATAACCTTGCATAACTGTCTCTTTATATAATAGAGTGGCGCAATATAGATTAACTTTGGGATTGAGTTGGTGGCATTTGCTACTTTGCATGAGTTTTCCTATTTTCTCAACGCTATGAAACTCTGAACAAAATCTCTTTTGGGCAACATTATTGCGAAGCGTCACTTATCTTTTAAAAATTCTGATACCTGTTTCAGTTTGTAATAATTCAAAACCATCATCATACAAGCAACAAATAAATAAGACGAGTAGTAGTTCTTCCAAAATTTTCTATATTCTGGAAAAGTCCCAGCGGATTGAAAAATTGCAAATGTGACACTTCAAATCAAGAAAGGAGGGAGACCAAAGTAGAAAGCTTTAGATCAGTAGCCTAACAACTGTCATAGGGAAAATGCTAAAATCCGTTATTAAGGAGATAATAGCAAAACATTTACAGAACCCAAATCACAGATGCACAAGATTATTACTGTACAAACAGAGGCCATTCAACCCATCTTTCCTTCACTAGCTCTCTGAATGAACATTAAACTTAGTGTCATTCTCCTGTCTTTTCCCCATAGTTCTGCATATTGTTTCTCTTCAGGTTCTCTTAAATACCTCTCTCATACACTCAAGGCCCTAACCACTCATTGTGTGAAAAAGGTTTTTTTTAGAAAATCAGAATACAATCCCATGTTAAATAGCAGAGTAAATGCATGGGGTAAGGAGGATAGGACCTGGATGAGATTGTGGTCAGTAATGACTCGATGGGCCGAATGGCCTCCTTCTGCACTGTAGGGATTCTATGATTCTATGAATCTATGGCAATCAGGCTGTTGGTATGTTTTTATGAAAGGGAAATTATGTTTGACAAAGTTATTAGAGTCCTTTGAGGAAGAAACAATTGAAGTGGTTAAGGGGGATTCTGTAGACGTGGGCCAGAATTCTCCAGCCTCACCTGCAGCTGACATTCTCTGGTCCTGTTGCAGTGAATGGAGATTCTCCGGTCACTCTGGCAGCAGCAGCAGGGTGTGCAAGACCGGAGAATTCCAGTCATGGTGTACTTGGATTCCCAAAGGCATTCAGTAAGATGCCACATGGAAGGTTATTTCACAAAATAAGTGTCAGTGGGGCAACATTTAGGAGAGAGAGATCATTGTATTGTAAGGTTTAGGATGATGATAGAAAAGGACAATGGGCAATCCAGAGTAAGAATAATTAAATGGTGGAGAGCTAGCTTCTATGGATCAAGAATGGAGCTGGGCTGGTTAGGCTGGAATGAAAAGTTGATAGGAAAATCTGTAGCCAAACAATGGACTACCTTTAAAAAAAGAAATAATCTGGGCAAAGTCAAGGCGTATTCCCTTAAAAGGGGAAGGTAAGGCAAACAAATACAGAGCTCCCTGGATGAAAAAGAAAGCAGAAATTAAGATAAGGAAGAAAAAAATGTACTTATGGCAAGCATCAGGTAAAAAATATATTTGAGAAGCAAGAGGAATACTAAGGGGAGGTGAAAAAGTGCATTAGAAAAGCAAAGGGGGATTATGAGAAATAATTGGCATCCTTTATAAAGGGGAATCCTAAGGTCTTCAATAGTAAAAGGGTGATAAAAGGAGGAGGAGGGACAATTAGAGACCAAAAAGGGAATTTACACATGGAGGCAGGTGGGATGGTTGAATATTAAACTAATATTTCCATCCATCTTGATCCAGGAGGTAGATGCTTCACAGGTCAAGTGACAGATGAGGAAACTCTGTCCTGAGAAGGGTTCAAAATTGTTAAACAGGAAGTGTTGAATAGACAGTATTTGAAGTTGACAAGGTATCAGAACTGGATGAGATGCATCCAAGGATATTGAAGGAAGTGAGGGTGGAAATTGCAGGGGTATTGGTCATAATCTTTCAGTTTTTAGACTCGGGAGTGCCTGAGTGAGTCTGTTGAAGGCCGTTGTGTTGTGCTTCTGACAACACCATTCAACATCTTGCTGGAAGAGCTGATGAGGTGGCCAATTGACCTCACTATAACAGGGGATGAACTTAGAAGGATAATTGTCATACTAAGGAAGAGCTTGTCCATGGGGATGACCATCTGTCCTAGAGGCATTGTCTTATGTGGATCTGCCTCACACCATAGGAAGTAAGTAGCCTACATGGGGAACCTGGTTGACTCTGAACCTGCATTTAGCAGGGTTAAGCTTCAGCTGTATGGTCTTGCATTACTGTCTTGCAATATGATCTTGCATGGTATGACCCCAGACAAAGATGTCATTGACAATGATTTTGCAGGGTTGGCCTGCAAAGAATTACTCCTTGCACCATTGGAAGGCCTTGTTGCCAGTGGAGATCCCATTGGGCATATGGAGAAAATTATATTTGCCTTCCAGAGATATGAATGTTATAAACTTCAAAGATACTTCATCTACGAGGATCTGCCAATACCCATATTCTGTATCCAGGATGTTAAAAACCTTGGCATTGGGCATATCTGCTATCACCTGTTCCACTATCTTCTTAGGGTAATGAGGTCTGAGTAGCACCTTGTTTAATTGAACTGGGTAAATGCATTTCCTGATTCTATCATCTTTCTTTACTGTGGCCACCATTGCTAAAACTCATTCTGTGGTGTCATCTACAGGAGTTATGACACCCAGTGTCATCATCCAATGCAGCATTTTGACTACTTTCTGCTTCATGGCTATTGGTCTCCTTCTTGGAGCACACTGTTGGTAGTACCAAGTCATCTGATTCTATGATTCTGTTTTTTATATTCATTCGTGAGACATGGCATTGCTGGCTGGCCAGCATTTTTTGCCCATCCTTAGTTGCCCTTGAGAAGGTGCTGGTGCACTGCCTTCTTGAATCACTGCAGTATATTTTCTGTGGGTTGACCCACAATACCATTAGGGAGGGAATTCCAGGATTTTGACCTTGTGATTGCAAAGGAATAGCGATATATTTCCAAGTCAGGGTGGTGAGTGGCTTGGAGGGAACTTGCAGGTGGTGGTGTTCCCATTTACCTGCTGTCCTTATCCTTTTAGATGGAAGTGGTTGAGGGTTTGAAAAGTGCTGCCTAAGGATGTTTGGTGAATTGCTACAGTGCATCTTATAGATTGTCAGTGGTGGAGGGATTGAATGTTTGTAGATGTGGTGCCAATCAAGTGGCTGCTTTGTCTTGGATGGTGTCAAGCTTCTTGAATTATGTTGGAGCTACACCCATCCAGACAATGGCGTGTATTCCATCACACTCCTGCCTTGTAGATGGTGGACTAGGTTTTGGGAGTCAGGAGGTGAGTTACTTGCCACAATATTCCTAGCCTCAGACCTGCTTTTGTAACCACTATGTTTATGTGGTGAATCCAGTTGAGTTTCTGGTCAGTGCTATAGCCAAAGATGTTGACAGTGGAGGATTCATTGATGGTTACACCATTGAATGTCATGGGGCGGTGGTTAGAGTATCTCTTATTGGTGATGGTCGTTGCCTGGCATTTGTGTGGCACAGATGTTACTTGCCACTTG
The DNA here is from genome assembly GCF_965287045.1 of Carcharhinus amblyrhynchos. NCBI lineage: Eukaryota > Metazoa > Chordata > Chondrichthyes > Carcharhiniformes > Carcharhinidae > Carcharhinus > Carcharhinus amblyrhynchos. Next base: position 96,659,995 of record NC_137329.1, on the reverse strand, counting down.
TCAGTCCAAGCCTGGATATTGTCCAGATCTTGTTGCATTTGAATATGCACTGCTTCAGTATTTGAGGAGTCGCAAATGGTGCTGAACATTGTGGAATCATCAGCGAACAACCCCACTTCTGACCTTATGATGGAGGGAAGGTCATTGGTGAAGCAGCTGAAATTTGTTGGGTCTAGGACACTACTCTGAGGGACTCCTGCAGAGATGTCCTGGAGCTGAGATGACTGAACCTCCACAACCACAACCATCTTCCTACATATCAGGTATGACTCCAACCAGCAGAGAATTTGCTCCGATTCCCATTGATTCCAGTTTTGCTAAGGCTCCTTGATGACACACTCGGTCGAATGCAGCCTTGATGTCAAGGGCTGTCACTCTCACCTTACCTCTGGAATTCAGCTCTTTTGTCCATGTTTGAACCAATGCTATAACGAGGTCAGGAGCTGAGTGACCCTGGCAAAACCCAAACCGGACATTACTGAACAGGTTATTGCTGAGCAGGTGCTGCTTGATAGCACTGTTGATCCTTTCCATTAGTTTTTACTGATGATCGAGAGTAGACTAGACAGTAATTGGCTGGATTGGATTTGTCCTGCATTTTGTGTACAGGACATAGCTGGGCAATTTTCCACATTGTTCGATAGATGCCAGTGTTGTAACTGTACTACTGGAAGAGCTTGGCTAGGGGAGCAGCAAGTCCTGGAGCACAAGTCTTCAGTACTATTGCCGGAATGTTATCAGGGCCCATTGCCTTTGCAATATCCAGTGCCTCCAACCGTTTCTTGATATCACGTGGAGTGAATTGAATTGGCTGGAGGTTGGAATCTGAGGTGCTGGGGATCACTGGAGGAGGCCGAGATGGATCATCCACTCGGTACTTCTGGCTGAAGATTGTTGCAAATACTACAGCCTTATCTTTTCTATTTGGTCTCATGTGAAATATTACTGGTAGCTTACCAGTGATGTCGTAGTTGAAAAGGTCTCCATACTCTCTCATTTCTGAGGCCTGGTGTTGCAGAGTAAGTACTTCTAGACCAAATTGGTTTAGCCCAGTGTGATTCATAGCGAGGGGGATTGAATATAAAAGTAGGGAGGTCTTGCTGCAGCTGTATAGGGCATTGGTGAGGCTGCAGCTGGAGTACTGTGTGCAGTTTTGGGCGCCGCACCTGCGCAAAGATATTTTGGCCTTGGAGGGAGTGCAGAGGAGGTTTACTAGGCTGATACCGGAGTTGAGGGGGTTGAACTATGAGGAGAGGCTGAATAAACGAGGCTTGTACTCGTTGGAGTTTAGAAGAATGAGGGGAGATCTCATTGAGACGTATAAGATGACGAATGGGATGGATAGGATAGAGGTGGAGAGACTCTTCCCACTGAAAAAAGACAGTAGGACTAGGGGGCACAGCCTCAAGATAAAGGGGGGGCGTTTTAGAACAGAGTTGAGGAGGAACTTCTTCACTCAAAGGGTGGTGAATCTCTGGAATTCTCTACCCGTTGAAGTGGTGGAGGCTGCCTCGCTAAATATTTTCAAGAAGCGGGTTGATGGGTTTTTGATAAGAGAGGGGATTAAGGGTTATGGGGAGAGGGCTGGAAAGTGGAACTGAGCCACGACAGATCAGCCATGATCTTATTGAATGGCGGGGCAGGCTCGAAGGGCCAGATGGCCTACTCCTGCTCCTATTTCTTATGTTCTTATGCTGTCCTGAAAACTGAGCAATGGCCTTACATTCTGGTCAAGTTTATCAAAGTTGAAACTGCCCTGTGTGTAATGGGAAATGGCCATAACATCCATGCAAATGGTTTGTCTGTCATAGGCCACAAGATCCACATGGGTATTAGGGACCAGTGCTTACATATGGGTTGAGTTCCTATGGCATTCAACTGTGCGACATCTAATACCTTGCTCCTGTGTCTATCTTTACCTTCAGTTTTGCATTGTTGCAAATCATGTTCTCAGCCTTTTTTATGATGGTGTCAACAATCTCACAGCAGAGTGTTGTTGAAGTGGTTTGGTTGCTCTGGCTGAGCTCTAGTTCATTCACCTTGCTAATACTTCTGACCTTAGAGGACTGACCAGCTGCAATGTGGCTCTTGTCAAAAGAAAACTGCAGTGATTTCAATCTGTAGCATTTTACAATGTGATTCCACTTTCCCACGTTTGTTGCAGCATTTACCATATGCCAACGATACTGTTCTGAGGGTGATGACCACCAGAGTAGGGGCAGGGCATGCCCTGTATCATGAAAACCTCAGTCCCCCCCCCAAACGCCTTGCTGCTTTTTTTGAGACAAGTTGTTTAGCATGCACACGCTAATGGCTGTTTGTAGTTTTAAATCTTTCTCTTGCAGCAGCTGCTGTGGATTCCCCAGACTACTCGATTTCTGACTAACTCATCAGTAAGGGTGCCAAATGCACATTTTTTTCACTAAGATTTTCAAAGTTGTTGTGTATCAATTCATCAGATCTTTGATTTGTAGAGTTAACCGCATGCCTGTAAAGTATTATGTTCTTCACTGGCAGACAAATGTTCTCAAACTTTTTAAAAATTATTTTGAGGTTCTCTTTCTCCTCTTGCATTTGAAATACATACGACTCAAACTGCTCAATAGCCTGGGGGTCCACTAGATTTAATATGGTGTAAGCCTATGCCTTTTCTGATTTATCTGATAATCCAGCACCACAATATATATGCCACTTCTTTTCAAACTTGGCCCAGTTGTCCATAATGTTTTCATCAAATACCAGTGGGCCGATGTGGCAAAGTCCTTGTGTCATACTGCCAACTCCGGACATCATATGGAAGTGCTGGGTTCCCAAAGACCGGTAACCAAGAGGACAAACAGTAATTTATTCACTAGCTGAGCAGCTGTTACATGCTTGCATCTGCCTGCGCTTTGAGGTGACCTCATGTACTTCCATCATGTGACCTGAAAAGCAACCATGTCATCACGTGACCACTCGGTCTACAGGGAGAAATTCTCAAATAGGACTGAAAAGTCAGATTACTACTCCTTATTTCTTCAATTTGTGTTACCATTTTCTTATTATTTCCATAATAGGATAAAATAATAGGTTGAATTTATACTTTTCATTATATCCAGGATTCAAACATGGGACTTTCCTGGTCTAGTTGAGTAATATAGTTACCTACATAGCCTTGTCTATCCAACAGGTTGAAGTGGCGTGCCTATTATGTGGGTGAAGAGTTAGCACGCTTTCCCCTTTTGTCTGCTAGTTTGCCTTTCATTTTGAATCTACACTGCTGGTTAACAGCAATGGGAAAAAGAGAGCCAAAGATATAAGCCTCTCCCTGTCAGTGGACAGCCTCTACATTGGCCAGTTCTTTGCTCTGCCTCCTCATGTTGACATAGAGAAACTGGGTTTCTCATTGCTCCAGGTTAAAGTTTCAGAGAATTTCAGAAGAGTTTGTTCTCAGATGTACAGTGTGTTGGCCCACCAGCATGTGGACACAATCTAGCACTCATGAACCAAATTCCCAACTATGGGTGAATAGCTCCACTGCCATTATGGATACATTGGGAGAGTTAGACTAAGGGACTAAACCCTGACAGAAAATCTGGAATGGAATCTAAAAATGGACTGATGTTTAAATATTTCATCTTTCCAGCAACTCTCACACCCAGGTCGGTGCCAAACATTGTGCTTTTCATTCCTCTGAACTCAACCGAAGAGATTGAGAGGGGAACCCTGATGTGTAGGCAGCCTCTATAAATATTTCCCAGGCTTGCACCCTGGAGTGAACACCCAATGCCACTGCAGATCATTAACACAACACGTGAGAAGCAGTTCTGAGTCTTAAACAAATCTCGATTGTTTTAAATACAGGTGCTGCAGGCAGTCTCCAATGGTGGAAGGAGCATGGTGTCCTACTGCTCAGCTACCACTCAACTCAAGTTGGGCAATCCCCAACTAGTAAGGTGCTGACAGGTATGGGTCCATCTGCTTCAAAGGATGCTTGGAGCTTAGAGTCCCTGCTTAATAAATAGACAAAATCCATCATATCAAACAAACAAATAAAACAAATATAAACAAAGGTTCCAACTCTTTGATCTGCAAGTTTTAACATCAGGTCCATATGCACAGGATTGACAAATGGCTTGCAGTTGGTCAATGATGCACACAAGGCAGCTGTGACCAACATGGAACCTGATAGGCTGATCATCAGCCCTTACAAGAGACCAGGCTTGCTGAGGGAAGATTACTGAAAGAAAAACTTTACACATTGATTTGGCAGGGTAAGAGTTCAGAAAAAAATATGTGGCTTCGCAGTAAGGAATTTGCTGGTCTTGATGATAGAACCCTCTACAGATAATTCAGGACATGTTTCTCCATCTGTCTCTCAACTCAAACAGGGCCACTTAACCTCATGCTGTGCTCCACTATAGAGACAGAAGACCAGTTCTACGCTATTAGCGGAATTTCAAAATCAGAATATCTTTATAAAGTGGGGGATTTCAATACAAGAGTGGAGGCAGGCCCTGAGGAATGGCCCTTCTGTCTTGGATGTTATGATTTGGGAAAAATAAATGATAACAGTGAAAGACAACTTGAGCTTTGCTGACACCATGATTTTCTTGTGACAGTGCCTTCTTTCAGAACAAATCATGCCACAAGGTGTCCTGACTTCATCCAAGATCAAGGCATTAACACTGATAATCAGATGTGACTCTTTGAATAGCATTCTCAACACATGAAGCTTCCACAGTGCTGACAGTGATACAGATCACTCCCTGGTGCCCAGCAGAGTTATGATGAAATACTGGCAGTTTTTTCATTCAAAGCAGAAATGCCATCCTCACATCAACATCCAGATAAAACCAACAGTTTCTTTATTTCAGGAAGCAGTTAGATATAGCACTTGAGGCGAAGGGGATTAAAGGATATGGGTGAAGGTAGGATCAGGCTATTGAGTTGGAAGATCAACCGTGACCATGATGAATTACAGAGCAGGCTCAGAGGGCCAAACGGCCGCCTCTTCCTATTTTCTCGGTTTCTATGAATGGGTGCTCTCTGGCATTCCCACACACAAGGCAGGAGCAAAATGAAGTATATTTCAAGACACCACCAACAATATTGCACTCTCAACATATGCATAGCTACAGCAGAAAAATGCCAAATGGTTCAAGATTAACATCACTGTGATGGAACTGATTTATTAAAGATAAGCTGTCATTAGTTATAAGAGAGATCTGAATGAGAAGGCTCAGAATGCTCTAACAGCCATCCAAAGTAAAGTCCAACAGACTGCTGGGCAGTGCATTAGTGACTGGTGGTTACAATTTTACCAGAATATACAGATTTACAATTTATGCTACAGGCATGCAAGAAAGGATCAAAAAGCTTCAACAACAAAGAAAGCAACACTATTGAAAACTATTGAATCTGAATGGTGGGGAGTGGAGGTGTTTGGAAAATGAGTTAATGCAAGGCAAAAAACCTGCAAACGTGTACATGGAAGACCTAAGATGCCATGATGGATAATATCAGAACAGTATTGGCCTTTCTACTTGACAAGCGGTGAGGACAGTGGAGAATAGAAATCAGTGAAGAAAGATTGCACATAGTGCAGCCAACCTTCAGAATGAGGATTGATGAAAGATGACGAGGAGATTATCACCAACCGCGGAAAGATTTTTCCATCCAGAAGATGGTGGAAATATGGAACACCCTGTTGCCATGGCCAGAGAGGACGGAGAATTTGTCACTCAGTCAAATTTCCATTCACTACAAGGGGATGGGAGAATATTAACTGTAAGTGAGGTTGGACAGTCCAATCCTATATCACTGACCCTTCACTATTACTGGTTAAAAACCAGGAACTTGCATCCTAACCACACTGTACTTAAATCAAATGGACTGCAGCAGTTCAAGAAGGTTGCTGAACACTACCTTCTGAAGGACAACTAAGCACGGGCAACAAAAGCTTTTTCCCATTGCTGTTAACCAGCAGTGTAGATTCAAAATGAAAGGCAAACTAGCAGACAAAAGGGGAAAGTGTGCTAACTCTTCACCTACATACTAGTCACATTTGATCTCAAGATTAGGTTCCAACCTTATATTTGCACCATCACTAGACCAGTTATTTCCACCTCCGTAAGTTGCCTAGTTTTGCCCCTATCCCTGTTCATCTGCTGTCTAAACATTTATCTGTGCCTTTGTTAGCTCTAGACTTGCATACCCCGAAGTATTTCTGGCTGGTCTCCCACTTTCTACCCTCCATAAACTTGAGGTCATCCAAAACTCTGCTACCTGGTCTTAACCACACCAAGTCCCATTCACCTGTCAGCCCTGCTGAACTACATTGGCTCCTGGTCAAATAACATTGCTGATTTTAAAATTCATATGCCATTTTTTTCAAATTCCTCCCTGGCCTCACCCCTCCATATCTCATTATTAATGAGATAAAACAACAAATCGTGCACCTGCTCAACACACTGTCTTCCTTGGCAGCAAATGTGGCAGAGACTGCTATGCCAGAATATTCCTGAGAGAACCAGGTGATGCACGACACAGATGCCCACCATGGCATAAGTCATTGACTCACGAGAAGGAAATCCACCAGTACTGGGCACCTTGGTATGAGAGGTGGAAAGGGAGCACTTGCTGCCTGGGGAGACTACTATGGGTCACAGAGTGCCCAATCAGGAAGGTTTCCTCCACTGAGCCCAAAGGGACACGGCCAGGTTTTACTGGGCAATATCTCTGTGCTGCAAAAAGTCCTTGCTTCTGGTGAAATGCAGTAGCAGTGGGATGAGATCCTTAACATAGTCTTTAATTCAAAGGGCCTCTGGCCTTCAGGTTGGAAGGCCTTTCTCTTTTTTCACCTATCTGGAACCCAAATCAGAGAGGAGCAGAGGCAGTCAGGAATGGCACAAATAGAGCCTGGGGATTGGAGTGCAGCCATTCCTAGCTTGGAGTGGAGTAGAGGCAGTAGAGATTTGGGAGTTGAGATTGGTATCTCAGCTGCTAAAGAAACTGAGTGGGGGAAAAAAATGGTGTCATCTCAGGAAACTAGTAAGTTGATTGTCAATAGAGGCAGTAGCAGACATTTAGCAGAAATTTCAGAATATTCTAAGTATATTCCTTCTAAAAAATGTTCTGAGAGGTAAACCCACCATTTGTGGTTAACTAAAGAGCATGTTACTGGGAAAAGATGAGTGGCAGATCAGATGATTTTGATTTGATTTATTATTGTCACATGTATCAGTAAACAGTGAAAAGTATTATCTCTTGCATGCTATACAGACAAAGCATACCATTCATACAGTACATGGGGAGAAGGAAAGGAGAGTGTGCAGGATGTACTGTTACAGTCACAGCTAGGATGTAGAGAAAGATCAACTTAATATAAGGCAGGTCCTTTCAAAAGTCTGATGGCAGCAGGAAAGAAGCTGTTCTTGAGTGGCTTGGTATGTGGTCTCAGACTTTTGTATTGTTTTCCTGATGGAAGAAGTGGAAAAGTGTATGTAAGTATACAAATTCTGTAGATAACCTGAAGGCATTTGACATCAGCAAAGAAAAGAATGGGCCCATTCCCATTTACTTTTCCCAGGCTATGCTGTCTGAGGCAAGTGGGCTATGCCCCATGGTCATCACCCTTGTGTTGAAATCCCTGAGTACATAAAATGTTCTGACTTAAGGATTCTGCTGATAGCAATGTCAAATTGCTCATGGAACCAGTCTTTCACCTCTGAAGTGGAGCACAACATAGATAATCATGAGCTGAACTAGCCCTGTTTAACTTGGAAAGAGAATTCACAGGAGGATTTTCAACCCCTGTTTTCAGTGGGTGGGAAAGTTGGAGGGGGCGGAAAATGTAATGGAAGCCCCAGAGCAACATTTACACTGGTGGGATTTCCTGTTGAGGTAGTCCCTGCAACCCCCGCCAATGATGTAATGAGATTTCTGCAATGAAATGTCGGGAACCCCAATGCCATACATTTAAATGCCAGTTACAGGCCTCCCTGCTGTATCATCCCCTGATGTAGAGAATTCCACCCCCCCACCCATCAACATAATGTCACATTAGCGGGGTTTACAACAGCTTTTGACAAATAGGGACCTAGCAAACAGAACCTGCCGAGGCAACACCGATAAGTACAGGCCCCAGGGGAAGAGGGTGGTGCCCAGTCAGTACCCTGGCACTCCCTTGGACACTGCCTTGGTAGTGCCACTGATACTGCCACCTGACTACCCCAGGCACAGCTAGTGGGCACTGTAGGGGCACTACCAAAGGGTACTGCCATGGTGTGGCTTCTGTTAGGAAAGTTCTGGGTGTTCTCAGGAGGGTTTCCCATATCCATTGGATAGGTCTCTCAGTGGGGTCAGGGTCCTGTGCCCTCAGGGGTTTTCATTGAGGGGGGGGGGGGGGAGGAATTTGCTACAAGAGTAGCAAATTTGTTACAACAAAGCCCACACTTTGCTTGTGTGTTTCCTCTGAACTCTCCTCCTGCCAAGGGAATATTTTTCTTTCAGCAATCTGGGGATACTGCTCTCTCATGGGGATGCTGTGTGGATGTTCAGCCCAGCAAGTTCCATGTTGACCACAGTTATGTCACACCCGTTATTGACCAACAGCAAGTCATCTGTCAGTTCCATACCCATGGCTTTGCTCGCCAATCGAAGAGTTGGCACCTTTTTTCTTTTTGTTTGTTTTGCTTGTTTGCCTAGTGCAATGAATCAGTCCACTTGTTCACGAGACTATAAGTTCCAACCACCCATGGACTGTGGCAGGCAGCCCAACTTGTGGTGGGCAGTGGCTGAACAGTGGGATAGGATACTCCTTCTTACTGTTGAAGACAGTCCCTAGCATCCATTTTCTGCACCAGTCAAGTTGTGTTTATCACTGATGTCTGCTATCTCCCATGTTGTGTTATTATTCTGCAACAAAACTGGAGTACTATCTCCAGGTTACAAGCCTGGGCAAAATCTCTGGAGACTCTGGGCTGCCCAAACATCAAGGTTTCCCTCTCCGCCTCCTAGGTTGAGTCCAAAGAAATGCAAAGCACTACGTTTGATGTCAGCTTGGTTCAAGACTTTCCAGAAAGATAATATATTTACTTATCAGTCCACCTTTAGGCTCCACTCAAAATATTTTGTCAGGATTTACTCCATTCACCTTCTCCAGAGATGTCCACAAAGCAGTGGAGCTATTTACCCGTAGATGGGAGCTTAGCTTAGGAGAGCCAAAGTGTGTTCCCATGTCAGTGAGCATGCATACTGCATATCTGAGGGCCAAACAACCTGTGAGTTTCTCTGAAGCTTTAGCCTGGGGCCATAGAGACCCAGTTTCCATGTGTCACTAAAAGGAGGCAGAGCTGGGTACTTGCTGAGGGTAGGGGCTGTGTATTGACAGGGTAAGACTTCCACATTTTGTAGCCTTTTTTGCATCATTGCTAGCTGGCAGTGTGGGTTGATAGCAAGATGGAAAATTGAGGCCCAACACTTTTTTATCTTAATGGCCTTAATAAGGCCATTCCTGATCAGTTACTTTGGCCAGGCAAATCAGAGGGAGGGGAAAATGCACAAAACTTCATTTGTAAATGAATTTGCTGTTGATAGATTGTTGCTGTCTGCCTGTTGCAACCAGATCCCAATCTCCATTCAGCTGGGACTGAACACACTGAACTATGTAGTACTCCAATTTCACTTATAAGCAAGTAGCAGGAGCTCATGAAACTCAACACCAGTTACAATTTTTATCATGAATCAGTCCATCGACAAGGTGTGTTACATCATTTTGCTGTTTGCTGACTTGTTTTTCCTTATTCATTATGTTCTTGAGTCCACACAACACAGAACATGTCAGGTCATATTTTGTTCGTCCTAATAAAGTCAAAAAATATATTCTCTAGTTATTAGTTGAAAAATCCTTATTTCAGTGCCACCTAACTTGTCCCCAAAGGGTTGGTCAAATTCTGCCATCTGGATCTCCATCATTACATTATGCTTGCATAATGACAAACAAAGACAGAAAATAGTTGAATGCCTTGTTGGTTCAAACTGCATGATATAAAGCATGTAATAACATTATTGACCTGTCAGTTACTGTATCCGTATGCGTGCATGTATGTGGGGGTTAATGGGAATCTGAGTTTATCTCAAAATTTGATGTTGCTGAAAAGCTACATTGGTCTCATTAACTTATGGCCAACAAATGCTACCAGTGTTTATTTCGATATTTTTAAAACAGAGAAAAGCTGCTGTCTCTTACTGGTTTTTGACTATATATTGCAGATCCACAGTTTAAGGACTCAAACATTATTTTCAAATATCAAAGCTTTGTTGTACCTGTTCTTATATGTCCACATCTTTTAAAACTCTCACAGTTGTGATTTACTTTAACAACCTTCTCTGCTTCTTAGCACACTTCACAATTAATTTTTAAGTGCAGTGACGTTTGTTATGCCAGCAGGAATGGCAGCCAAATTCCACAAGCAAATATGAGATAAGTGGCCAGTTAACCAATATTTTGTTTATGGTAGTTGAGAAAGAATCATAATCAGAACTACAGGTAATTTTCATGTACTGCTTTCTCAAACTGACAAAAAATCATTGATGTCTAACTGTATGTATCACCATCATTTAACATTTTATCTCCAACAAACAGTACTCCTCAATACTGTACTGAATTTTCAGCCTACATTATGTGCTCGAGTCATGCAGTCAGCACTCCCATCAATGGCCTTCTGACTCAAAAATTCCAGCAAACCCCAAAATGACATATTTTCTATTAGGACAAAGAAAATTACAGCACAGGAATAGGCCCTTCTTCCCTCCAAGCCTGCACCGACCATGCTGCCCAACTTAACTAAAACCCCCTACCCTTCTGGGGACTATATCCCTCTATTGCCATCCTATTCATGTACTTGTCAAGACTCCCTTTAAAAGTCACTACTGGACCCGCTTCCACTACCTCCCCCGGCAATGAGTTCAGGGCACCCACTACTCTGTGTAAAAAATCTGCCTCGTACATCTCCTTTAAACCTTGTCCCTTGCACCTTAAATCTATGCCCCCTAGTAATTGACTCTTCTACCCTGGGAAAAAGCTTCTGACTGTGTCCATGCCTTTCATAATCTTGTAGACTTCTATCAGGTCTCCCTTCAACTTCTGTCGCTCCAATGAGAACAAACCTCCAACCTCTCCTCATAGCTGATGCCTTCCATACCAGGCAACATCCTGGTAAATCTTTTCTGTACCCTCTCCAAAGCCTCCACATCCTTCTGGTAGTGTGGTGACCAGAACTGAACATTATGGGCCCGATTTTTACAAATCGTGGTAAATTCAGGCGTCAGGCCTGTAACGTGATTTGCACCCGAAACCGAGCAGATCGCGCCTTTACCAGCACCTGATTTGGGTGCGGATCTGGTCCGTGCCCCAATCAGGTGGCCCGATGATTTAAATGCATTAACATGCATTTAAATCGATTTTTAATGAACCGCGCGCCCAACTCTACCGCCAGACCCCACTTTACCGTCTTTGGATCCGTTTTAGATCCACGCTGTTATCCACCTGCAGAATAAAAATCCGAAGCAAATTCCTATTCTGCAGGGGAACCTCCAAAGCCCATCCTCTTTGAACACCCTTCACAGACCCTCCGCTAACCACCCTGGCAGACCTGCCCCCCCCCCCCCACCCCGGCAATCCGAACCCCCTGGGAGGCAGACCCCCCTCAGCAGAGCATACCCCCTGGGGGGCAGCCCTCACCACCACCACCCCCCCACCATGATCAAACCACCCCCCCCCCCCACCCCGGGAGGCAGGCCCCCCCCCCCCCCCACCCCCATGATCAGTCCTCCCCCCACCGGGGAGGCAGGTCCCCCTCAGCAGAGACATCCCCAACCTTACCTTGATTGCTGCTGTCTCTCCACCATCCTCCTGACCTGCACTCGTTGATGTGGAGATGCGTGCATTGGACTAGGGTAAACACAGTAAGAAGTCTCACAACACTAGGTTAAAGTCCTGTTGGAAAGTCCTATTGGACTTTAAGCTGGTGTTGTGAGACTTCTTACTGCACTTGTTAGAGAGCCTTCAGCACCTTCCTGGCCTTCCACTGGCATCTGCCGTAAGGGGAGACGGGCTCAGACGGATCTCTGGTTGGGGAGGGCGGTGGGCTCAGATGGATTTCTGGTTGGGGAGGGTGGGTGGTGGAGTTTCTCCCAAGTCCATCGTCCCCGTACCCTCCCCCACCCCCAGCTCCAACCCCCGGCTCTCTCTGTTTTGTCTTTCGCGCCCAGGTGCGCTGTTTCAATTTTTTCGAAGATCCATCTGAGCCCAATCCCCTTTTGGCAGATGCCAGCAGAAGGCCAGGAAGGTGCTGCAGGCTGTCCAACGACTGCAGTAAGAAGTCTCACAACACCAGGTTAAAGTCCAACAGGACTTTAACCTGGTGTTGTGAGACTTCTTACTGTGTTTACCCCAGTCCAACGCCAGCATCTACACATCAATGAGTGCAGGTCAGAAGGATGGTGGAGGGAGAGAGCAGCAATCCAGGTAGGTTGGGGGTGTGCTCTGCTGAGGGGGAGGGAGGCCTGCTTTCCGGGGTGGGTCTGACCAGGGAGCTGTCTGATCGTGGGGTGTGTGGGGGGGGGGGGGGGGGGGGTGGTCTGCCTCCCGGGGGGATCTGACCGTGGGGTGTAGGGGGGGTCTGTTGGGGGGCTGCCTCCCGGGGGGTCTGATTGCGGGGGTGGGGGGGGGGACTGCCTCCCAGGGGGGTTCGATCACGGCTCATCCTCCTCCCACCCCACCCCCACCCCCCCAACCCCCAGCTCTCTCTGTTTTGTCTTTCGCGCCCAGGCGCGCTGTTTCAATTTTTATGAACTGCACATGCGTAGTTTGGAGCTCCGATCATTCTGGCAGCGCTAAGCCCTGCCCCACAGCACGGACCGGACTGGAGCCATCAAAAAGCGTATGGGCACACTGGAACAAGGATTCTGGGCTCAGATCCATTTTACGTCCAGATCTAGCACTTAGCCTCTGAATGGTAAAATCTGGCCCTATATTCCAAGTGCAGCCTAACTAAGGTTCTATAAAACTGCAACATGACTTGCCAATTTTTAAACTCAATACCCTGGCTGATGAAGGCAAGCATGCCATATGCCTTCTTGAATACCTTCTCCAGCTGCATTACCACTTTCATGATCTATGTACCTGTATGCCCAGATCCCTCTGCCTGTCAATACTCTTAAAGGTTCTGCTATTTACTATATATTTCCTATCTGTATTAGACCTTCCAAAATGCATTACCACACATTTGTCCGGACTAAACTCCATCCGCCATCTCTTCGTCCAAGTCTCCAGCTGATTTATATCCTGCTGTATTCTCTGATGGTCCTCATCACTATCCGCAAATCCACCAGCCTTTGTGCCATCCAGAAACTTGCTAATCAATCCAGTTACATTTTCTTCCAAATCATTTATATATATTACAAACAGCAAAGGTCCCAGCACTGATCCCTGAGGAACACCACTTCAGAAACACTTTTGGAGAATATTTTTAATAGTAAATACTGATGATACAATGGCACTGTCAAGGAAGAGTTTATGAGCCTTACCAATACCAAGCATTTGGGGCCATTTTTGCACGTATTGATTAACATTTTAGAATTTAACGCGAACTCCACAATTCTTTAATATAACAAAAGAGGCTGGGAAATAACCTAAAACCAGTGCACATCTTTATGCACATTGTGCCCTTTCCACTTACTAAGTTCAGGCTGGCAATTTCAAATCCCACTAAATAGATTGAAATAGATTTTGCCACTTGCAATTTACACTAAGGTCTCCTCTGACTATTAGAGCACTGTTGTGCATATACTGGCATTTAAACATTTAAGTGAAGAAATAAAGCAGCCACAGGGATTACCAGAGTAAAGTGACATTGTTTTCTACATCACCCTTATGCCTGTACCCTTTATTTGACAAGCAATAAGCATATCAAAAATATCAAGTTGAGTAAATGCACCCAATATGCTCCAACGATTATAAAATACATTTTCAATGTTAAACCCTCAATTTATCGCTCTTAGTTTCTACATTATTACTCCATTTCTGCCAACACTTGTACTTGTACCAGTTGTACACTAATTGCTTAATAATTAGAATAATCAAATTGCATTAAATTATAGTTGTAGCCTGAACATCTGTAAGATCAGACTTTGCATTAATCCAACCAGATTGGACTAACAGTATGGAATCTGTATTGAAGTGCAGAGAACACTAACTGTACTCTAATGTGTAATATAGTGGAAATAAGCATAGAAAATAAGAGCAGGTGTAAGCCATTTGGCCCTTCAATCCTGCTCTGCCATTCATTATGATCATGGCTGATCATCCAACACAGTAACCTGTTCCCACTTTCCCCCCAAATCCTTTGATCTCTTTAGCCCCAGTAGCTATAACCAACTCTTTCTTGAAAACATACAGGGTGAAATCTCATTAAAAAACCGACAGTGTCAGTTCTGGCGACAAAAAAAAGGTGTATGACTCTCCAGATCTTACCACGCTCAGCCAAAAAAAACATGCGTGCATGTTTCACACCATCAAGTAGGGGGGCAGGACCTCAACCTGCCAGCAAAGCTCAGCTGCATTGAGACCGGGGCGTCCCAATCAAAGCAAACAGTAACCAACTCCCCACCACCATGGAGGTGTCAGGAACTCCCCCAAACCCCACAACCTTCCCCCAACCAATCAGGGCCAGCATTTACCGTCTCCCCCTCTCTGGATCAGAGCCAGCATTCTTTGCAACTCCCCCCTCCCAAATCGGAGCTGACACCCCACCCCATTCAGACAATCATGCCAGCACCCGCACCACCCCCTCCTTTTCCCCCTAAACATCAGACCCCTTCTGTTCAACCCCCCAGCCACACAATCAATGCCACCCACCCATCAATTGGCCATTGCCGGCATCCTCAGCTCTCCTGCAATACCACAAATAAATGAATTTCTCCTCCCTGTTTCCTGTGAGAATCCCACTAGAGTCAAGCATGATTATCCTTTTGTAAATCCATGCCAACTCTGTCTGATTCCCAAATGCTCTGCTGTTAAATTTTTAATAATGCATTTTCCCCACTGCTGATGTCAAACCAACTGGCCTATAATTCCCTATTTTCTCTCTACCTCCCATTTTAAATAGTGGGGTTACATTAGCTACCCTCCAATCCATAGGAACTGTTCAAGAATCTATAGAATCTTCGAAGATAACCATCAGGCGACGGTGCAGAGGGACCTCGGGGTCCTTGTGCATGAGTCGCAAAAACCCAGCCTGCAGATGCAGCAGGTGGTCAGGAAGGCTAATGGGATGCTGGCCTTCATAGCGAGGGGGATTGAATATAAAAGTAGGGAGGTCTTGCTGCGGCTGTATAGGGCATTGGTGAGGCCGCAGCTGGAGTACTGTGTGCAGTTTTGGTCGCTGCACTTACGCAAGGATATTTTGGCCTTGGAGGGAGTGCAGAGGAGGTTTACTCGGCTGATACCGGAGTTGAGGGGGTTGAGCTATGAGGAGAGGCTGAATAAACCAGGCTTGTACTCGTTAGAGTTTAGAAGAATGAGGGGAGATCTCATTGAGACATATAAGATGATGAATGGGATGGATAGGATAGAGGTGGAGAGACTCTCAGAAAGGACAGTAGGACTAGGAGGCACAGCCTCAAGATAAAGGGGGGGCGGTTTAGAACAGAGTTGAGGAGGAACTTCCTCACTCAAAGGGTGGTGAATCTCTGGAATTCTCTGCCCGTTGAAGTGGTGGAGGCTGCCTCGCTCAATATTTTTAAGACGCGGGTTGATGGGTTATTGATAAGCGAGGGGATTAAGGGTTATGGGGAGAGGGCGGGAATGTGGAACTGAGCCACGACAGATCAGCCATGATCTTATTGAATGGCGGGGCAGGCTCGAAGGGCTAGATGGCCTACTCCTGCTCCTATTTCTTATGTTCTTATGTTCTTAAAGCATTCATTATTTCCAGGACCACTTTGTTAAGTACTCTGGAATGTAAATTATCAGGTCCTGGTGATTTATCAGCCTTCAATCCCATCAGCTTTCCCAACACCATTTCCCTACTCATACTGATTTCCTTCAGTTCTTCCATCTCGCTAAACCCTGTGTTCCCTAACATTATTTCTGTCCTCCTTTGTGAAGATGGAACAAATGTATGGATTTAGTTAGTCAGCCATTTCTTTGTTCCCCATTATAAATTGTCCTTTTTTTCTGATTGTAAGGGGCCTAAATTTATCTTCACCAAACTTTTTCCCTTCACATGCTTATAGAAACTCCTGCACTCTATTTTCCCCTTCTTAATTAAACTCTTTGTCCTCCTTTGCTGAATTCTAAACTGCTCCCAATCCTCAGGTCTGTTGTTTTTTCTGGCCAATCCGTATGCCTCTTCCTTGGGTCTAATATTCCTAATTCTCCTTTTTAAGCTATGGTTTGACCCCTTTTCCTGATATGCTTTTCCATCAGACTGGAATGAACAGAAGCCTATGTGCTTTCTGAATGTTTGTCTTTCCTTATCCACCATCATCCCTTTAAGTTAAGTTCCCCAATCCATAATAGCCAATTCACATCTCATACCAACTTAGTTTCTTTTATTTTGATTCAGGATCCTAGTCTCAGAATCAACTACGTCACTCTCCATCTTGATGAGGAATTCTACCATGTTATGATCACTCCTCCCCAAGGGGCCTCAAGATTGTCAATTATTCCTTTCTCATTACACAATGCCCAGTCCAGGTTGGCCTGTTCTCTACTTAGTTGCTCGATATCCAGGAAACCATCTCGTACACACTCCAAGAATTTCTCCTCTACGGCATTGTTACAAATTTGGTTTGCTCAATTGAAATGTAGTTTAAAATCACCCTCCTTCACTTCAATTATTTCATTTCAATTCTTATACAGAAGTTGTAACTTTACAAGATTAGTATTAGTGCAAAATGAGACTATCTTGTACTGACAATCTTGTAGTGCAAAAACATTCCCAGACACTGGCAATTGGACTTTTCCAATGGATGAGGCTGTCATGTCAACAAACAAAAATCTATAGATTGAGGTTCCCAAGACAACACACGCTCAATCACCCACCACCCCCCCCACCACACACACACACACACACACACACACACACACAAATTTTTGCCACCCTCTGAGGCTTGCAATCCCCTGACCCAATACCTTACGTTTCCTTCTGGATTGGCAACCATTCCTGGTCAACAGCCCCCCCACCTCCCACCCTTCCCATTGCACCCCTCTCCACCACTCCCCAATTGAATCCCCTCCCCACCCTCGTAGACCTCTCCTCACTCAACCAAATCATCCTCCCTCTCCCCCAGGTCCAGTCAACTTCCTCTACTCTCCTCCTCCACCACACCCATCTATCTCCCCATCCCCCTTTACTCCAGCAAAGCATTGCCTGCTCTTGCGGCTTTCAGCAAGCAGTTCGCTGTCCAAAAGGGATACCTCAGGCATTAACAATAACAGGGCAGAGAGGTACATAACCACAAATTTTATTTAACTGAGTTGTTATATTTTTCCTGAGATATTTTTCATTGAGATAAACTGAAAGAAGCTAGTTTTGATTGCAACAACTTTTATGAATTTGAACAGCACCAAATTAAACACTCAGCCTGTCACTGTGGTGAAATATAACATACACAAATTCAAGTCCTTTTCATAAATGGAAACCAAAACCACATGTTCTAAGTGACGATGATTGAAATGGCACCAGTACAGTGAATATACCATCGGTCATCATAAACTAGCAGCTTCAAATTTGTGGTGCCAGCTCTTCACTGAGAATGGTTTGGAGACATGTTTTAT
This sequence comes from Carcharhinus amblyrhynchos, assembly GCF_965287045.1. Taxonomy (NCBI): domain Eukaryota; kingdom Metazoa; phylum Chordata; class Chondrichthyes; order Carcharhiniformes; family Carcharhinidae; genus Carcharhinus; species Carcharhinus amblyrhynchos. The sequence continues at coordinate 96,642,168 of NC_137329.1, read as the reverse complement.
AACCCATCAAACTCATGTCAAAATAGTAATTACAGATGGCCACTATAAGCAAAGCTTGTTATTGTAAACCCCCAGGAACTGACAAAATAGTTCTTTTTATGAGGTGGGAAGGTTGTCTGAGCTTCTCTGACTGTAATGGGGTTTTACTGTGACTTGGCTAATATTTTTGTTGCATTGAGAGCTTCATAATATTAGAATTTGTTGACCAAGGACCAGGCCTAACTGTATTTTGATACTTGACTAAGATTTTACAATTGCACATACAGCTTAATTACGAAAGGAACAAAAAACTTAAGAGCTTGGCATCATTAACATAGATTTTTAAGAATAGAAACTTAGAACTGCACCTATCTGAAATGATTCAAATATCCTGAAAACAGTTTATCAGAAAACCATCATCTGTATCTTCTGGCTGAAATAGCCTCACTCACTTCATTATAATCATTTTTGTTATGTTTGATGAGAATTAGCAGCCTTCCTAATTCTGCCACACTCACAATGTTAAAAATTTCACTACTGGCAATGGTTACAGCTCGATTTATTGGGCTCAAAACTGTTTATGGCCCATGTTTCAGGCATAGAGAGTCACAATTTGTGACCTAACTATGTCTACAGCAATTAAGGTAGGCAACAAGCTAGCTTGCCACTTCTGCCTCCTCCTTTATATGGCTGCACATTGTTCCAGGTGGGCTCCATGCCACTGGCTGCCAGATCATTCAGCGGTGAGCTGAGCAGCGAGTGCTGATGTCCTATGGTGCAGCCACCCTTCTCCTAAATCTGCAGTCATTGGTAGGGAGCAGTTGCTGGCTGCCTAGAGGAGCTGTGTAAATAGAGAACCAGGGAAGAGAGAGAGTTCCCAACTTTAGATTGGCTAGGAGGGAGTTGAAGAGGGAGTTAAGAAGGGCTAGAAGAGGGCATGAGATGACTTTGGCTGATAGGATTAAGGAGAATCCTAAGGCGTTCTATAGGTATGTCAAGAACAGAAGGTTGGTTAGGGCAAGATTAGGGCCAGTTACAGACAGTAGGGGGAAGTTGTGTGTGGAACCGGAAGAGATTGGAGAGGCATTGAACCATTATTTCTCTTCGGTGTTCACGCAGGACGATATGAATGTAGCTGAGGAGGTCACTGGGGTGAAGGGGTGTAAAATAGAAAGTATTGTAGTTGATACAGAGGATGTGTTGGATATTCTAGATGGGTTGAAAATAGATAAGTCCCCTGGTCCAGACGGGATTTACCCTAGGATTCTATGGGAGGCAAGAGAGGTGATTGCAGAGCCACTGGCTCTGATCTTCAGGTCGTCGTTGGTCTCTGGTATAGTACCAGAAGATTGGAGGACAGCGAATGTTGTCCCATTGTTTAAGAAGGGGAGCAGAGACTTCCCTGGGAATTACAGACCAGTGAGTCTTACTTCTGTAGTGGGCAAGGTTTTAGAAAGAATTATTAGGGATAGGATTTATAGTTATTTGGAGAGTAATGAATTGATTAGAGATAGTCAGCATGGTTTTGTAGCGGGAAGGTCATGCCTTACTAACCTTATTGAGTTCTTTGAGAAGGTGACCAAAGAGGTGGATAGGGGTAAGGCAGTAGATGTGGTATATATGGATTTTAGTAAGGCGTTTGATAAGGTTCACCATGGTATGCTTCTGCAGAAAATGCAGGTGTATGGGATTGGTGGTAATTTAGGTACTTGGATCAGGAATTGGTTAGCAGATAGGAGACAGAGGGTGGTGGTTGATGGTAATTATTCATCATGGAGTTCGGTTACGAGTGGTGTGCCTCAGGGATCTGTTTTGGGGCCACTGCTGTTTGTAATCTTTATTAATGATCTGGATGAGGGTATAGTTGGGTGGATTAGTAAGTTTGCTGATGACACCAAAGTCGGAGGTGTGGTAGATTGTGAGGAAGGGTGTCGAAGTTTGCAGGGTGACTTGGACAGGTTGCAGAGCTGGGCCGCGAGGTGGCGGATGGAGTTCAATGCGGAGAAGTGTGAGGTAATCCATTTCGGTAGGAATAACAGATGTGTTGAGTATAGGGCTAACGGGAGGACTTTGAATAGAGTGGAGGAGCAGAGGGATCTAGGTGTACGTGTACATAGATCCCTGAAAGTTGGGAATCAAGTAGATAAGGTTGTTAAGAAGGCGTACGGTGTCTTGGCGTTTATTGGTAGGGGGATTGAATTTAGGAGTCGCAGCGTCATGTTGCAACTGTACACAACTCTGGTGCGGCCGCACTTGGAGTACTGTGTGCAGTTCTGGTCCCCACATTACAGGAAGGATGTGGAGGCTTTGGAGAGGGTGCAGAGGAGGTTTACCAGGATGTTGCCTGGTATGCAGGGGAGGTCCTATGAGGAGAGACTGAGGGATTTGGGGTTGTTTTCACTGGAAAGAAGGCGGCTAAGAGGGGATCTTATAGAAACATATAAGATGATTAGAGGTTTAGATAGGGTGGATGGTGATAGCCTGTTTCCTCGGATGGAGAAATCTAGCACGAGGGGGCATGGCTTTAAATTAAGGGGGGGTAGTTATAGGACGGATGTCAGGGGCAGGTTCTTTACCCAGAGGGTGGTGAGGGACTGGAATGCCCTGCCTGCTGCAGTTGTAAATGCGCCTAGTTTGGGGGCGTTTAAGAGATTGGTGGATAGGTTTATGGACGAAAAGGGATTGGTTTAGATTAGAGGGTCAATGTTTTTTTTAAAAAATAAGACTGGTCGGCGCAACATTGTGGGCCGAAGGGCCTGTTCCGCGCTGTAATGTTCTATGTTCTATGTTCTATGTTCCCAAACACAGAACTGGAGGCCTTAGCATTGCAGATGGACAGGAAACAGGAGACCCTGGGCGGAATTTTCCATTCTGTAATCATTGGGCCAGATTCCTGATCTCACCCGCACTGGGATTCTCCGGTTCCATTGCAATGATGTGGAGATGCCGGCGTTGGACTGGGGTAAAACAGAGAGAAATCCCACAACACCAGTTTAAAGTCCAAACAGGTTTATTTGTAGCAAAAGCTGCACGCTTTCGGGACAGCCTGTCCCTTTTTCAGGTGGCTGGGAGTTCTCCGCCACCTGAAGAAGGGACAGGCTGTCCCAAAAGCTTGCGGCTTTTGCTACAAATAAACCAGTTTGGACTTTAAACTGGTGTTGTGGGATTTCTTTCTGTTTTCTCCATTGCAATGGACAGAGATTTGGCTAACGCCAAATTCTCCATTCGCACTAGCATTGGCAAGGGGTCATGAATGGTCAGACAATTCCAGCCTAAGCATGGCGGTGGGCAGGATAAATGGTGTGTTTCCCACTAGATGGTAGGACGGATTACCGTGCCCAATTTTATGCTTGGAAGCTGACTAATTATGCACTGGGGGAGACAGTGTCCAAATCACATGGTGGGGCAGACATTGATTTGTCTGCCTCACCATCACCTAATGGGGTCAAACGTCCTGACCATATTTTTTAAATGATTGGCTTTAGCTGTACATCTTCCTTGTATTTGATTAGGTACATCTCATAGGCAGACGTCACCCATTTTTGTATGCATATGTCAAATAAAGAAGGCAGTGAAGCTGGGTGACATTTCTGCTCCTCTTGCTTGCATCAATCATGTAATAACACATAGGGCTGTTACTGTCATTATCCTAAATATGCCAAGTTTGGATGGCACTGGGACCTTTACTGTCCCATCATTCCATTGCATATTTAGCAAGATTACTGTACTAATTTCTCTTTAGCAGAATGGGCTAGATTATAAACCAGCCCCACCTCCAAGCAGCACTCCTAATGGAAATGGTACATGCAGCATTTTGATATGGTATGTTCTCACTGCATTCTCACTGTCCACCCGACTTCCGCCAATATCCCCCCTTCCACACTCCACCCTGCCCAGGACCATTTAATTGAGGCTTCTTAGGTAAATTAAATTACTAATGGGAAATCATAATGCTTCTATCAGTAAGACAAAGTGGTTAGAGGTAAAAGGTAGGAAGTGATCCATGACACTAACACAAGAATGGAGGATGCTGGAAAAACCAGCAGACCTGGCAGCATCTGTAAGCAGGGAAAACAGAGTCAATGTTTCGAGTCGTTTTGGCTTTTCATCAGAAATGAAGAGAGGGAGAATGTTGTTTAATATCTAACACAAGGTTTGGTGGTCCGATGCGTGTTGTGTCAGAGAATGTGAGAGAGATGAGAGTATGATTGCTGCCAACTAAGAATGGTATGAAACTCACCTTGCCAGACTTAGTGCAGTCATTCAATCTTTAAGATACTGGATCCTGGTCCTGGGTATCACATTCCTGCTATCACAATCTGGCTGGCCACCTTGTTCCATCTTCAGTGGAGAAAACTTCTCTTCTTACCCTGACTACATTTATCATTACTTCCAGGGACAAGTCTAGGAGCCAGGTGGCTGCTGTCCTATGTGACAGAATCTCTGCCTTTGCATTGCTACATTCACTGTTATCATTGTGAGCCTTCCGGAATGTCTTTCATGAATGAAGGGCCTTGACACCCCATCCACCCACCCTCCTTGGTTGGTCAGGCAACATGGAGGCAGGATATGAATAGCCTTGCTCAGTTAAAGAGCCTTGGCAAGAAGGAATTCCACAGGTTCCCAACCCACTAATGTCACATTGTTTCAGCAGGCATTGAACCATAGAACATTAAAGCACAGAAACAGGCCTTTTGGCCCTTCTTGGCTGTGCCGAACCATTTTTCTGCCTAGTCCCACTGACCTGCACCTGGACCATATCCCTCCACACCCCTCTCATCCATGTACCTAACCAAGCTTTTCTTAAATGTTAAAAGTGAGCCTGCATTTACCACTTCATCTGGCAGCTCATTCCACACTCCCACCACTCTCGTGTAAAGAAGCCCCCCCCCCAATGTTCCCTTTAAACTGTTCCCCCTTCATCCTTATCCCATGTCCTCTAGTTTTATTTTCTCCCCTACCTTCAGTGGAAAAAGCCTGCTTGCATTTACTCTTTCTCTACCCATCATAATTTTATACACCTCTATTAAATCTCTGCACTCTTTCAACCTTGTTAATATCCTTCCTATAATTAGGTGACCAAAATTACGCATAATACTCTAAATTCAGCCTCACCAATGACTTATACAACCTCACCATAACATTCCAACTCTTAAACTCAATACTTTGATTTATAAAGGTCAAAGTTCCAAAAGCACTCTTTACTACCCTATCTACCTGTGACACCACGTTTAGGGAATTATGTATCTGTATTCCCAGATCCCTCTGTTCTACTACACTCTTCAGTGTCCTACCATTTACCTTGTATGTTCTACCTTGGTTTGTCCTTCCAAAGTGCAATACCTCACACTTGCCTGCATCAAATTCCATCTGTCATTTTTCAGCCCATTTGTCTAGCTGGTCCAAATCCCTCTGCAAGTTTTGAAAACCTTCCTCACTGTCCACTACACTTCCAAACTTTGTATCATCAGCAAATTTGCTGATCCAGTTATCACCCAGATCATTGATATAGATGACGAAGAACAATGGACCCAGCACTGATCCCTGTGGCACACAACTAGTCACAGGCCTCCACTCAGAGAAGCAATCCTCCACTACCACTCACTGGCTTCTTCCATTGTCTAATGTCTAATGTCTAATCCAATTTACTACCTCTCCATGTATACCTAGCGATAGAACCTTCCTAACTAACCTCCCATACGGGACCTTGTCAAAGGCCTTATTGAAGTTCACATAGACAACATCCACTGCCTTCCCTTCATCCACTTTCCTGGTAACCTCCTCGAAAAACTCTAATAGATTGGTTAAACATGACCTGCCATGCACAAAGCCATGTTGACTCTTCCTATTAAGTCCCTGTCTGTCCAAGTATTTGTAGATCCTATCTCTTGGTACTCCTTCCAATAATTTACCTACTATTGACGTCAAGCTTACCAGCCTGCAATTTCCTGGATTACTTTTTGAACCTTTTTTAAACAATGGAACAACATGAGCTATCCTCCAATCATCTGGCACCACACCCATGAATACCAACATTTTAAATATGTATGCCAGGGCCCTGCAATTTCAACACTAGTCTCCTTCAAGGTCCAAGGGAATACCCTGTCTGGTCCTGGGGATTTATCTACTCTGATTTGCCTCAAGACAGCAAGCACCTCCTCCCCTTTAATCTGTATAGGTCCCATGACCTCCCTAGTTGTTTTCTTTATTCCCATAGACTCCATGCCAGTTTCCTTAGTAAATACAGATGCAAAAAACCCATTTAATACCTCGTCCATTTCTTTTGTTTCCATACAAAGCCGACCACTCTGAACTTCAAGAGGACCAATTTTATTCCTTACTATCCTTTTGCTCTTAATATACGTGTAGAAGCTCTTCAGATTATCCTTCACCTTCACTGCCAAAGCAACCTCACGTCTTCTTTTAGTCCTCGTGATTTCCTTCTTAAATAGTTTCTTGCACTATTTATACTCTTCAAGCATCTTATTTGTTCCCTATTGCCTATACATGTCGTATATCTCTCTCTTTTTCTTTATCAGGTGTGCAATATCCCTCAAGAACCAAGGTTCCTTATTCTTATTCACTTTGCCTTTAATCCTGACAGGAACATACAAACTCTGCATTCTCAAAATTTCTCCTATGAAGGCTTTCTCTTGGTAAGAAAGTTTCATCCATTTGCTTCTCACTCCAGAATTGTTGCCTGGCCTGCTGAGTATTTCCATCATTTTCATTTAAAATTGTAAACATCTGCAATATTTTGCCTCTATTTATGTTAATTAGTACTAATCATGCTGCAACATACTGGGAGACTCGCAACTAAAACTAAAGCCTCTCCTCATTTTGTAACTTTCACAAGACCATACCAATTCTCTTTCATCAGCATTTAATTTAACAAATGATCGTATATTCTATCCTTGGTGATGGATTCTAACAATTTTCCTTTTATTGGCCTTAAATTCACTGACTTTCATTTACTTGGTTAAATTTTTCTTCCTTTGCATAAAGAGTGCCATTTGCTGCATTCCATTCTGCTGTTGGTGTTCGTTAACACAGTAAAAAGTCTGACAACACCAGGTTTTCATCCAACCGATTTATTTGATAGTAAACTCACAAGCTTTCGAGGGGACTCCCTCTTCGTCAGGTGAATGGAGAGTTCTGGCCTCGGACAGAGCATATAAAGCACAGACAGTTTAGAGATTACTGATTAGAATGCGAATCTTTACACCTAACCTGCTGTTCAAGTCCTAAAGTGGCCGACAATGTGTGTGGAAGGAGCACTGATCACAGGTTAAAGAGGTGTGTATTGTCTCCAGACAGCACAGTAAGTGAGGTTTTGCAAACCCAGGCAAGTCACAGGGGTTACAGATAGTGCGACATGAACCCAAGATCCCTGTTGAGACCGTCCTCATGTGTGTGGAACTTGGCTATCAGTCTCTGCTCAGTGACTCTGCGCTGTCGTGTGTCGTGAAGGCCGCCTTGGAGAACGCTTACCCGAAGGTCAGAGGCTGAATGCCTGTGACCACTGAAGTGTTCGCCAACAGGAAGGGAACAGTCTTGCCTGGTGATTGTCGAGCGATGTTCATTCATCCGTTGTCGTAGCGTCTGCATGGTCTCCCCAATGTACCATGCTTCGGGACATCCTTTCTTGCAACGTATCAGGTAGACAATGTTGGCCGAGTTGCAAGAGTATTTACCGTGTACCTGGTTGATGGTATCCATGTTGATGATCCGGCATGTCTTGCAGAGGTTGCTGTGGCAAGGTTGTGTGGTGTTGTGGTCACTGTTCTCCTGAAGACTGGGTAGTTTGCTGCGAACAATGGTCTGTTTGAGGTTGTCTGGTTGTCTGAAGGCAAGAAGTGGGGGTGTGGGGATGGCCCTGGTGAGATGTTCGTCTTCATCAATGATATGTTGAAGACTCCGGAGAAGATGGCGTAGCTTCTCCGCTCCGGGGAAGCACTGGACGACGAAGGGTTCTCTGTCCACTGCGTCCTGTGTTTGTCTTCTGAGGAGATCGGTGCGGTTTTTCACTGTGGCACGTCGGAACTGTTGATCTATGAGTCGAGCGCCATATCCTGTTCTTATGGGGGCATCTTTCAGCGTCTGGAGGTGTCTGTCACGATCCTCCTCATCTGAACGAATCCTGTGTATACGGAGGGCTTGTCCATAGGGAATGATACAATACACATCTCTTTAACCTGTGATCAGTGCTCCTTCCACACACATTGTCGGCCACTTTAGGACTTGAACAGCAGGTTAGGTGTAAAGATTCGCATTCTAATCAGTAATCTCTAAACTGTCTGTGCTTTATATGTTCTGTCCGAGGCCAGAACTCTCCATTCACCCGACGAAGAGGGAGTCCCCTCGAAAGCTTGTGAGTTTACTATCGAGTAAATCGGTTGGACGAAAACCTAGTGTTGTCAGACTTTTTACTGTGTTTACCCCAGTCCAACGCCGGCACATCCACATCATGACTACTATCGGTGTTTGTTAATTCAGTGATCTTTGGAAAATTACAATGAATGCCCATTTATTTCTTTGCTTATTTTAATTATTTAAGTGGACACCAAATTAGTTGTGAAATATGTCAACTCTGGTCCTTTAACTGAATTTCACTATTTCAGTTAGTCTCTAAATTCCTCCCTTGCTTACTCTTTAGTCTTTCCTAGTATTACACCATCCTCCACTGTGAAGACAGCAAATATTTATTTTGAACTTTTGCCATATTCTCATCTTTGCCATTGTCAGAGTTGAATCTGCTTTTAATGCATTCATGGGCTCCTCTACCATCTTTTTCTTGATGTACATCAAAAAACCAAATATTTTTAATATTCAATTACTATATTTCTTAATTTTTGGAGTGTTTGTTGCTTTTTCTAGTCATCCCAAGTTTTGTTTTTGCCACTATCCTTGCCCCAAAATTGAGGTACTTATAATAAAATATCAAACCATAATGACCAATATTTAATTTTTTTATAATTTTATTTCTATCCCATTTCAAATTTATTCCCCCCTCACCAGTTTATATGTGCTTGTTCCTAGAGAATGAGGTGCCTACAAATCCTCTTCTCAAGCCTTTACCAGTGACAGTTCATAACTGGAGAATGTAGAAAAGGAAGGATCTTAGCTTTTTCATTGCAACACATCTGACAATTCGACAGCCATGCTAACTTTTCTCCCTTCAATGATATAAAAGTAGTTTACTGTGAATGCTGGAATCTGAAAGAAAAACAGAAAATGCTGGGAAGTCTCAGGAGATCTGATAGCATCTATGGAAAGTGAACAGAGCTGACATCTCAAGTCTGGATGGCTCTGCAATGACACTGTTCTCTCCCCACAGATGCTGTCAGACCTGCTGAGATTTTCCAGTATTTTCTGTTTTTGTTTTATCCCTTGAATTTGGATTGGGTTCAAGCCTGTAATCTGGGAAGGATGTGAAAACCTTAACAATGATTGATAACAATTGATCTTTATCCTCTTCCATCTCCTTGCGCCTCTATCTTTCATTATGTCCCCCTTCCTTCCCCATTGCCCTCTCCTTGTGTTTGCCCTTCCCCACTGTCCTTGCACACCCTTTCTTCCAAATCATCCACGCCTTGACTTTGTCAACCACGCCCTTCCCTCACACCCATTAGAAGTTCTTGTCTGTACCGGTAGAGACCAGCATCAGTCTCGCAGCACATATTGTCCTTGTAGACAACAGTGTCAACCACTTGGAGCATGCCCCTGCACTCCCTAACCCCAGGTGCAATTTGGGCAGTTTTAAAGTTTATTAATTAATCGTAAGTACATTAACACTACAATGAAGTTACTTTGAAATTCCCCTAGTCGCCACACTCCGGTACCTGTTTGGGCCCACTAAGGGAGAGATTGAAGAAATTGGAGCTCTTTTCCCTTGAAAGACGGCAACTGAGGGGGGATCTAATAGAGGCATATAAGATTATGAAGGGTATAGATAGAGTAAACAGAGGTAAGCTATTTCCTATGGTAGAGACACATAGGACAAGGGGCCATGGACTTAAGGTGAGGGAGGAGAGGTATAACACAAATATTAGAGGGAGGTTTTTCACACAGAGGGTAGTGGGGATATGGAATGCTCTGCCAAGTAAGGTGGTGGACGCAAACACGCTAGAGTCATTTAAGAGTAACTTAGACAGGCACATGACGGGGTTGGAGATGGGTGGATATAGGAGATTGTTTTAAATAAGGGTCATTAGCATTGGGGCGTCCCTGGTAAGGTAAATGGATATGGTACAATAATAATGTTTTTTTTCCTTTTCATTCACAGGTTTTAAGTCGGTCCACCTTGTGTCCAACAAGGGGCACACACGCGATGGGTTGTACTTGGGCTGCTCTTGGTTGTTCGAGATTGGCCTAGTGCTTCATGTCGTTAGTGTGTGCCTAAACTGGACCAGACACTGGGCAAGACGACAGCTCAGTGACTATCACTGACTGCTGTGCAGACACATGGATTTGGGCCGGTGTCTGTGGGAGTTTGCGCATTCTCCCCGTGCTTGTGTGGGTTTTCTCCGGGTGCTCCGGTTTCCTCCCACACCCCAAAGATGTGCTGTTAGGCTGATTGGCAGTAATAAATTGTCCCTAAATCAGTTTCCCTCAACCTGGATGGCCATAAAACATTAGACAAGGGTCGTGGGTGGAGAGGGGGACTGGTGGTGTTGAGATGGCGGCGCGGGCTCGTTGGGCCGAAGGGCCTGTTTCCTGGGCTGTTTTTGTTCTTTGTTCTTTGTTAATTTAGCATGGCCAATGCACCTAACCAGCACGTCTTTCAGATTGTGGGAGGAAACCGGAGCATCCAGAAGAAACCCACGCTGACATGGGGAGACTATGCAGACTCCACAAAGACAGCAACCCAAGCCAGAAATCGAACCCAGGTCTCTAGCACTGTGAGATGGCCGTGCTAACCATTCTGAAACTGAAGGCCTGCATGAGTACTGCAGCGTAGTGATGTCCTGTAAATAGTTGGCAAAGAGCTGGAGAAGACCATCCCTACAGCCCCAGCAGTGTGGCATTGATCACAGCAGGAGCACAGTATGGCAGTTAGGCTATGTGTGTAGCACTCACCTTGAAGTCACTTGTGCGTGCTATACATCTCCAGACGGGTTTGACACCGGTGTAATTTCCCGCTGACGTGACACAAGATTAGAAGGTATGAGAAGATTCTGGTCAGGAGTTGTTTTAATGAACATTTGTGAAATTTAAATGAATGCAAATACCATTTGCGCCACCAGGCAGCAGGATAACTGACCTGCCGTTACCCCTCCATCAGGAGAATTGCAAACTGTTTTTTCGCCAATGGGTTGCTGACTTTTCGCTTCCTGCTAGATTTTCCATTCCGGCCTCTCTCAAAATCCTCTGTGGATGGGGTGGGAGAATTCCACCCAAGATGTCTGTGCAAACCATAATGACTCAAATGTTGTTTAATTGGTTTGACATTCAGCCTCTTCATAATTTATTACTGACATCCATAGCTATTCTGGTCTTTCAACTATAAAGTGCATTTTTTTTGTCATACAATAACCCTACCTATTGAAGTATTCACTTATATTGTGGCTTTGGGTGTAATCAGTATCAGTTGTTGCTTTTTGATTATCTTACTTGTTGAAGAGTATTGTAGCGTATGCAGCAGTTCATTTAATTCGTAGCTCACTGCTAGTTCTACACATTGATGTACTCAGCTTTATACTGTGGTGTGGGCATAACCTGCATTGCTCTGGTTCTGCCATAAGTATTATTGCTGAAGTTGTCAGTTGTGTCATAGTTTTGGGTGTAACCTGCATTGTTCATGAATTCCAGGAACCTTGTATGTTGACCCACTTAACTTCTGACTGTGGTTGTAATCTGCAATTATTTAGTGATCCCTGTAAGATTGTAATTATAGATGTTAACAAAGGGCATTCTTTACAAAAAACTAATTGGAATGATCTACTCAACTGAATTAATATGATCTTGGATTGACCCCAGTCTTGCCACCAGGAGGAAGTCTCCAAGCCCCTGCCAGGTTTCAGCCTCAGTGGGGCAATGGTCCATCATTGGGGAGATCACAGTAACACCAACAATTTGCCTTTAGGTGGAGAGTTTATTGAACCTAATTGGCTATCATTGTCTGGCAGGTAGCCAATGCCATTCTGATTGTTCCTCTGGCAAGATTACCTGGAAGCGAGAATAGAGGGATAGATAGCCCAATGCCCGACTTTCAAAAATTACCACCTTCCTGCCCTCAAAACTGCCTCTGCTCAGCAGAAAGGATTTTCTTGTATTTGTAAATATTTTGGAGTTAAATTGGCTACTTTTTGATCTAACAAAAGTTAACCAACATTCTGGCAATAAAGCACCTTTTGGTATTACCAATCTGTTTGGAAAGTTTTACTGTGAGATGTTGGGCAGAATTTTCCATTAGTTTGGCTAAGTGTTGTTTTAGGCGAGAAAAGCAGTAGTGCACGCCAGCAGCATCAGCAAGACTTCATGCCACACCCATGATTGACTGACTCTGATTCATACCACCCCAGTGTCACTTGAGCTCTGAGCAGTGCTCCATTTTAAACACCTGGCCTGCATGTGTTCCAAGTCTAGTCAAGTAGATGGCTGCTAGGAAGGCTGCCCAAGTTTTTCTGAAGGAGCGCGCACCAGAATGCTGGATAGGGTGGACCAGAGGAAAGACACATTATATCCTCAGGCTGGCAAAAGACCAAACACCAATTCTGCATGGGAGCTGATGGCAGCATTGATAAAAGCAAGCTCCCTGCACAAGAGCATAGGCATCCAGTGCAGGAAGAAGATGAATGATCACCATGCAGCCAGGGTAAGTCATTCTTCCCACTTTTCAAAACTCACTCACTCACACCCATCACACATCTACAGGACATTCACTCACTGCCACCTGACAGGGCCCCACCATTCACAAGCCCACAAACTTCCTCATCTCCCCTGTGGCTCCTCTCCTCATCACATCCCAGCTTCTACTCACCAATCACACATGTCATGCATCCTTACCATCTGATCCAGCATGCGTCCTATTTACACACCCTTCAATCTGTCTCCTTACGAGGTGAGTTCACAATAAAAAAGACAAAACAGAGACAGGCAGAGGGATGCCAAAACTGAAAATCCTCTTGCTGTTCTAGGAGAGATCCTTGCAGCTTGCTGGGGAGGAACAGGACTGGGGGTGAGATGGACAGAGAGAAAAAAGTGAGGACTCACAAAATGATCATCCATCTGGCCAGTCTTACGTGAGTTTATTCTCTCCTATCCTTATGCCCCTGCCATGCACTGATGCCATCTCCTTATCCTTACAAAAAAATCAGTGGAGCAACCCAGTCCATCCAGAAGCAGGCCTTTGAAGACGAGCCAGGAGAGCATCTCCAACAAATTCCCAGACATTCCCATCGAAGAGGCATCACAGCTGTACCCGCCCACTCCACTAACACAGAGACATGCACTTTAGTGGGAATTAGTCACAGACAAGTTTCTGGGTCATTAACTGGTGAGGGCCTCACTTCTGATGATCCACAGCAGGTGAAGGCCTAGGGATCCAGCACTTGGAGAATTACTGAAGGCCAGGACTCTTCTGAGCCTCAGTCAAATGACATGTCTCTGAACTTAGTGGTCCACCAGTTGCTGGAGCTACAAAGGCAAAATCAGAAGCATCAGGAAGGGATGTCAGCTTTACTCATCAGATTGCAAGGCTGACTGGAGGAGTCCCATTGCCTTTTGTCAGAAGATATCATGCCGACACACTGAGGCAACTGCAAGAATGGTTGTCGCTGTGGAGAGCTTGGTGCAGAATATTCACTCTATGGCGGAGGATGTTCACTGCATGGTTCAAGGCATGAACTCCATGGTGTAGGGCATCAAAAGCACAGGACAGGTATTTGGGGCATCCATAAGTGCCAGCACTAGAGGATAGAGGATGTTTCTGGATCTCACTCTGTCTCTCCATCCCAAGGAGGAAGCCAGGGGCCCTGAGCTCCAATTAGGAGGAGGTGAAGCTAGTGCATGGCCTGGAGTTTTTCATCCTGGAGTTGTCCAGCTTTTCTGACTCCCCGCTTTCTGTGATTGACACGGCTCTACTCCTGCACAGCAAGAAGGGTGGCACCACCACACCTGTGCTGTTTAAGCAGGTTAGCCCTCCAAGTCTTGGCACCCCAGAGATGCTCACCAAGGACATCTCAGACAACAGGACATGGCAAACAGCAGGCTGCCTCCACCTTAGCTGTGGATCCTGGGGAAACACCGAGACATAGAAACAGGGTTAGCCCTTCTGCATCGTATGGACCATGGGCAACAGTACCTTTCCCATGACCAGCGATATTAGGGTTGTGATCATGCTGCCACCACACAGTGACGAAGGGCCACCTCCCATGAGGGGATCTCAGTGCCCACCCTAAGTCCTGCTCATTAGTGAAGTATGAAGCTATCAGGACATCCCAAGCCCACCTCCCCTTCAGGCCCTCACCATTACCCAATGGCATTTCTCTGCCTCCTCCAGGAGTTTTCTGTCAGCACCGTCCTCCATTTTAGCCTCATCGGAGAAGACGTGCTGCTCATCCATGTCCTCTGTCAGTTCCTCACCCCATTCCAACATCAGGTTATAAAGGGCGTAGCACACCACAATGATGCATGAAACCTCAGAGGCTGTACTGCAGGTTCCCATCTGACCAGTCCTGGCATTTGAAGCACTTTTTTTTCATCAGGATGCCAATCTACCAGGGTACAAGTTGCAGTGTGAGCCTCAGTGTAATTGATCTCTGCTGCACTCTATGACCTCCGCACTGATGTCAACAGCCAAATACTGAGGGGTATCCCTTGTCCCAGAGGAGCTAACTCTGTAGTCAATGAACTCTCTCAAAACTTCAGGGATCTGAGAGCAACCAAGGATGTAGTTGTCATGGATGCTCCCCAGAAACCTGTCACATACCTCCAGGACACGCTTGGCATGGTTGCAGATGATGTGGATATTGAGGGAGTTTATGAAGAGGACACCTTGGTGCCATTGAGAACAGAGAGCCACATGTGTACAGTCAATGGCTCCCTTCACATTTTGGGAAGCCAGCTATCTCAGTGAACCAAATAGTTCTGGCGTCCTGGCTAGCCTAGTCCTGGTCAGAATTAATATAGTTATATCTATGTGAAGAGCACATCCATGACCTTCCTAATGCATTATATGCAAAAGCCTAGGAGATGAGACAAAGGTCACTGGTAGAGCCTTGAAAGGAGTCATTGGAACATGACCTTCAGGATGACCAGTCAATGGACGGTGATCCCAGTGAAACATATAGGATTCTTAAGGGGATTAGCAGGATAAATGCTGAGAGGATGTTTCCCCTCATGAGAGAGTCTAGGACAAGAGAGAATAGTCTCAGAACAAAGGAGTGCCAATTTAAAACTGAGATGAGGAGAAATTTATTTTCTCAGAGAGTTGTGAGTCTTTCGAACTCATTGAAGTTGTATATTGAAGCTGAGATAGATAGATAGGTTTTTGATAAGTAAGGAAATCAAGTGTTATAGGGAAAGGGCAGAAAAGTGGATGTGAGGAATGTTGAATCAGCCATGATCCGAATGAATGGCAGAGCAGTTTTGAGGGGCCAAGCAGCCTACTCCTGTTCCTATTTCTTATGGTCTTATGATTTTATGGATCCAGCGAGGTTGTATTTCAGATATTGACTGTAAGATATGATTTAGCGAGTCAGGTTGTTGGGACTCTGTGGGAGTGCTCTCCCAATTCTGGTACAATCCATGCCCCCCCACCCCACTCCACCACCACCACCACCCAGATATTAATAAAAAGGACTTTGCAGGGTAGACAGGACTCGATGTACATGGGATACCATTTTATTTCTTTTTGACTATTTTGTAGTGGTTTGATACAACTGATTGGCTTGCTAAGCTATTTCACACCACAGTTTTTTTTTATTCATTTGTGGGACATGGGCATCATTGGCTGGCCAGCATTGATTGCCCATCCTTAGTTGCCCTTGAGAAGATGGTGGTGAGCTGCCTTCTTGGATCACTGCAATCCACGTGCTGGGATTGACCCACAATGCCATTAGGGAGGGAATTCCAGGACTTTGACCCAGTGACTGCAAAAGAACAGTAATATATTTCCAAGTCAGGATGGTGAGTGGTTTGGAAGGGAATTTGCGAGGTATGATGTTCCATGTATCTGCTGCCCTTGTCTTTCTAGATGGAAATGGTTGTGGGTTTGGAAGGTGCTGTCTAAGGATCTTTGGTGAATTGTTGCAGTGGATCTTGTTGATAGTACATGCTGCTACTACTGAGCGTCACTGTTGGAGGGAATGGATGTTTGTGGATATGATGTGAATCAAGTGGGCTGCCTTGTCCTAGATGGTATCAAGCTTCTTGAGTGTTGTTGGAGCTGCACCCATCCAGGAAAGTTGGGAGTATTCCATCAACCTGATTTGTGCTTTGTAGATGGTGGACTGGCTTTGGGGAGTCAGCAGGTGAGTTACTTTTTGCAGTATTCCTAGCCTCTAACCTGCTCTTGTAGCCATTGTGTTTATATGGCCAGTCCAGTTAAGTTTCTGGTCAATGGTATCCCCAAGATTGTCACAAGTACATGGAGTCACAAGTAGGTCAGACAGAAGATTTCCTTCCCTAAAGGGCATCAATGGGTTTTTACACCAATTGATAATGATTTTGTGGCACCATTACTGGAACAAGATTTCAATTCTAGATTTTTTTATGAATTAAATTTAAATTCTACTAGCAGGCATGCTGGGATTTAAACCCATATCCACAGGGCATCAAACTCTGAATTACTAGCCTAGCGGCACTACCGGTGTGCCATCACCTTCTCCAGAAATTGTCTTCAAATTGTTTATTTTTGTTTATTTTGTTATTTTTCTTGACGGAATTTTTTGTGCCATTTATCTTCATTTTGTTCTCGAATATACATGTGTCATACATCCTTTACAAGCGATGGCTGAATAGATTTTATGTTCCTCAATGGCTAAGTGCTGGGTAAGCTGATTGTTGGCTGATTCTCTTTCTCTCCCTCCCTTGCTCTCACTTCCACAGACCACTCACCCCATCCCCCTCCCCTAGCCCCAGCCCTCTCTCTTTCACGTCATGCACAAAGGAACCTGCTCTTGCTTGGCACCTCTCCGAGACAGAGCTGAGATCAGAAATTTGGGATGGAGACAATTGATGTTGAGTCATTTCGTACCACTCAGTGCGATTTATTGGCCTCCAAAGTGTTACTGCCAGTTTCCACTCAGCGAAGTAGTGGTGTTTCCAGTTTACCCATCAGCTTTGTGGTTTTCTCATGAGAAAGGATGGGGGTGGGGGTGTCATTGCTTTTCTTTGCTGATTGTAAATGCCAAAAAAGTGACAGAGCTCAGCAATTTTTAAAGTTTGATAACCAAGTCATGCATATGGATAGTCAGTAACAAATAGGATTTGAATCGTGGAAAATAAATAAATAACATTAAACAATTGAAAACTGACATCTGAGAATCATTAATATACATCAGTTTGAGCCAAGCCAGGTTAAAATTCCTGTCAGGGTTTGTCATTCACATTTTATGTACTTGCATTTTACGAGCAATCCAGGCTCAAAGCTTTCATTAACATTAATTGATGTGAAGTCATTTATTTGAATTTTGTTTTCTTCTTTGGATATGTCAAAATGTTTCATAGAGGTTTTTGTCAGCAAGTCAGGGAGAAGGTACAGCATGAGACACTTAACAAGGGCATGTCTGACACCTTCAGTGTATTTGGAAAGAATCTAGACTATCTGGTCACTATCAATCATTTAATATCAGTTTGCCACAAATATCCTGCATTCTTTACTCAATTTATTTATATATTGCTTTCAGTCTAGTGCATAGCAAGTAAGAAATGGAATGAAAACAACACAAAGGCCTATATGTTGCCTTAGAGCTGATAGTTAAAATTAAAAAAATGCTTTGCTGCCTCCAATTTATCATCGTGGAATCTGCATTTCTGTCAATATTTTGTTTGTAATGCCTGAAGTAAGAAACTGTGTGAAGTGACAATCCACAACTTCCGAGCTCCAAGACATTATACCCGTCAGGGGAATTCCAAAAATATGCCTGGGGAGCTACTCCCTCCCCCACCCTGGACATCCCAAGGGAAAGATTGCATGGCAATTGCTCAGGAAGTTCAAACTTCCATTGAGCAATCGCCCTGCCATGGGAACCATCTGAAAGTACGATTTATAAATTGTATAAATCACATAATTCATACGGCTCACACTGTTACACCAGTTACCTAGGAAACGTTAGAAGGACTACTTCTAACTTCCGATTAACTAAACTGACCCCCCAAGCCACCCCAACTATTCCTCCTCTTGGCCACTAACACCCCACTTCTCCTGACTATTCTTCATGTGACTCCCTCAATTCCACCAACCTCCCCGCCCCCCGGTGGGGACCCCTGACACTATCCACCCGACTCCATTTGAGACTCCCCCACACCCTCCACCCCCAGTAAGACCCCCAACCACCTGCCCCAGGCTCCCCACTGATGCTGGACCCCTTTACCACGGGGGTGGTGTGGGGGGTGGAACTCACACTACCGTGACTCCATGATCATCTTCCCATCCATTTACCTTATAAATTTACCTATTCCCTGGCTTTTAAAAGTGGCCAGACCTTTAAACCTCCCTGCTTTCCACAGCTAGTCCCTTAAAAAAGGCAAGGCTTCCTTATTCAGCTGCCTTTGACATAAGGCCTCAGTGACCCTTTGCACTATACTGTTTCTTTTGACACTTCTCAGTTCTCAAAGCATGGACAGCCTGGTGGCACAGTGGTTATCACTGCTGCCTCTTAGCGCTAGGGACCTGCGTTTGATTCCCAGCATGGGCCACTGCCTGTGTGGAGTCTGCACATTCACCCCGTGTCTGCGTGGGCTTCCTCCGGGTGCTCTGGTTTCCTCCCACAGTCTGAAAGACATGCTAGCTAGGTGCATTGTCCATGCTAAATTCTCCCTCGATACACCCAAACAGGCACCGGAGTGTGGCGACTAAGGGATTTTGACAGTAGCTTCATTGCAGTTTTAATGTTAACCTATTTGTGACACTAATAAAGTTTTAAAAACAAAAGTTTCCCAAACACTTTATCATCAAACAGAGTCACTTTTTAAAAAAGGTACCTTTAGCTACTCGAAGTGATATGCATGCAAGAGAAAGACAATAGAATAAAGCTAGAGTGTTTCAGAGTATGATAAAAACTGTTGGGGCTTATTTTAAAGCAAATTAAATAACTGAGAGTATGAGGATAACAAACTCTGTCTCTGAGTTTGAATTTCTTAGCAAGAAATTTCAATGAAATGTAATTACCCTGCTGAACAGTGGTGTTGCTATTGCTTAATTAACCCTGCAGAGTTAGGAGGCTAGTTTGAAACTGATTTGATTTGGGATTAGATTGCTTAAGGCTTTGTGTTGAACTGGAGACTGGGCAGAATTGAGGCAGATTTGAGGTGTGTCCTTAAATTATCCAATTGAGATCATGACAGTGTGTCAAGACTGGCTGTCTCCATCCAGACAATTAGTGTTGTGCCTCTCCAGACATATTTCTGTCAGTTACTATACAAAACCCCTAAATTACACTCTGGAGGAGGCATACTTTCTGCACTCTGTAGGCTATTAAGTGCTGCAAAGATATTCCTGATATAAAGCAGGCACTTTGTTTGCCATCAACAGCTAAGCACAAACTGACTGAATAAAACTGAAATTGTTCCTTAAGAAGGCAAAAGAGTCAGAGAGCAGCAAATTTTCATTTATTGTTTTAAAAGTATTTGTAAATTTTGTGAGTTAACTTGACTGTCTTTTGAATAAATTTCAAAAAAAACCAATATTGTGACAACAAAGTGTCTTTTTTTCGAAGGTGCAATCCATTAGTAAAGGTTTTACTCTGAGATGATGGCCTGGATTTCTGGTCTCTGGCTGGTTGGACAAACCCCAAAAAATGCATTATGGAACCACTCAGAAGTGCCAACACAAGGACTCCTCGGCAGTTGCCTGGGAAGTTTCAACTTCCGATGGGCAATTCCTCTGCTCCCAGAACCCACAAAAAAAATCTTCAACAGTGAGTTAGAGTAAGAAACTTTGGAGGGTTCCAACTCACTTACCTGGATAGTTATCCAGGAAACATTAACCTGTAAAAAATGTGTAACTCTTGGGTAACTATTAAACTGAAGACCACCACCCCCTGACTCCCCGTTGACCACTCCCAAACCCCATCTACCCTGAACCTTCAACTCCGCCTAATCCTGATTCATCCCCGAATCTCTGACTGTCCCAACCATCCAACTACTCCAACCCTCCATGCCCTAATCCAACCTTACTACTCCGCCCACCTGAATTTTGATCTGATGATAGTTCAGGAATGACAACATGGTTTCAAGTCAGGATGGTGTGTTTCGGAAGGGAACCTGCATGCTGTAGTGTTCATTCCCATCCCTTGTCTTTTTCAGTGGTAGAAATCGCGGTTTGAAAGTAGCTGTTGAATGAGCCTTGGTGAGTTTTTGCAGTGCATCTTATGTACAGTGTGTTAAGAATTGGGCAAATTAAAATTAAAAAAAACAAAATAAAAGCAGAGAGTTGATTACAGGCAGACAGTTGGAGAAATAATGAGAAGGGAATTAACCTATCGGGGAAAACAAATATTTTACATGTGTGTCTAGAGAAAACAATAGAAAAAAGTGGGAACTTCAAAGTGGAGAGATAAGGAAATTGACATGTATCTTCTAAAAGCCGACAGCATGGGGGAAATAAAATCAAAGGGAATGAAATAGTACAACTGTAGGATACTAAGAAGAAAAGGAAGAGAGACAGCTAACATCAGAACTGCAGCAAGTTGCAGCTATAATTTCCTGAGAAGTAACCATTTCCCGCCTTTGCTGAAGTGGAAGACTATTTCTCAGATGTGACCACCTTAACATGGTTGTGGAAATTATTCACTGGATTTAGCTCCTTGAGTTACCTAATATCAGATGTTGTTTAGGCACTTGTATGGCACAAATGTTATTTGCCATTTGTCAATCGAGGCCTGAATGTCGTCACAAAAACAGAAAATGCTGGAGAACCACAGCCAACGTTTCAAGTCTGGATGACTCTTTGTCAGAGCACAGTGCTCTGTGTCATTCAGGCTCGAAACATTAGCTC
The DNA here is from genome assembly GCF_965287045.1 of Carcharhinus amblyrhynchos. Lineage (NCBI taxonomy): Eukaryota > Metazoa > Chordata > Chondrichthyes > Carcharhiniformes > Carcharhinidae > Carcharhinus > Carcharhinus amblyrhynchos. The sequence goes on along the minus strand of NC_137329.1, from coordinate 96,621,026 downwards.
AGTTCTCCCTCCACAGAAACTGTCAGATCTGCTGAGATTTTCCAGTGTTTTCTGTATTTGTTTCAGATTCCAGCATCTGCAGTAATTTGCATTCACCTGAACGTTGTTATGCTTACTGCATATGCACATGGACTTCTTCAGTATCTAAGGAGTTGCAAATGGTACTGAACATTGTGTTGATGTCAGCTTGAACATTGGAGCCAGAGTCAGTTAGCTGGATCAGCTCATGCCAAATAATCAGCATTGGAGACTTGGCAATAGGAGAATCCTCCCTATTGCAGTAATCATAGCTTTGATAAGAATTACAAAATTGCTGTGGAAATTAAAGATGTAAATGATGTAAAGATGTAAATAACCAAGAAAACATGAATAGAGGATGCTGGAAAAACTCAGCAGGTCTGACAGCATCTGTGAGGAATGAAAGCAGAGTAGATGTATGGTGTCTTTTTGGCTCTTCATCAGAATTGAATGGAGGGAGAATGTGTTAGATATTAAGTGTAACTGTGACAGATTGCAACAAAATGTAGCAACTTTAAGAATAAAAGACAGATGGTTTGGTGTGGAAAGCTTGGGGGGGTGGGGGATTTGGATCGAGGCAACAATACATGTATGGGATATTTTTTGAAAAGGGGTTTAATATGAAGGAGAAAGGCACAATCTAAAGCAGCCAAATTCAATGTTGATTCTCAAGGGCTACAATGTGCCAACTGGAAGATGAGATGCTTCTTTCTGTGATTCTCTGTGATTCTACACCATGCATTATTTTTAAATGTGTCTTTGTTTAATTATAAAACAATTCAGTACATTTCCTTGTTTTTATCTTTATTTTTGTAGTGGAATTGTCTGCAGTTCATTTTTAATTAGTTTTTCCTTAACAAAGCATCATGGAATTGTTACAGCATAGAAAAGGTCATTCAGCACATCATGTCTGCACCAGCTCTCAGTGAGCAATGTAATTGAAGTTCCAATTCCTGGATCCGTTCCCATGAATTCTTTTAGCATTCTCTCTAATATGCTCATAGTGTTTCTTGTAGGAAGATCTGGTAATGAGTTCCAAACACATCTTTGTTGTCACTGTTTTTGGTCCAAGTACTTTGAATTTAAATCTGTGGACTATGCCTCAGTAAAAAAAAACCTAGGAGGAATAGGTGGATTGGCCCAATATCAGGCACAGAAGTATCAATGCATGATTACCTTACACCTGATCCTATTGTGGAAGCTAGAAGGCAAACCTTGTGCTGCCTGATCATTTAAATATTGCTAATGTGTGAAGAGTGCTGGCTGCACACTCAGCAGAGGATCCAGGTGTGAGCAAGGGGCTGAAGTTCCCATTTCAGCCCTGCAAATGGCCATATTTTTCAGGCTTTGGCAAATACTGTGGATTCTCTCCTTATCCCCTTCAAATGCAAACGTCTATTACAAATCTATGATAAATGGAAAGAGGGAAGAAGCACCAACACACTATCAAGCTTTGATAAGGATTTCTTACAAAAGATTACAAATTAGCAGAATTTCATCAAATATAAGTAAATACGATAGCTTCTGTTTTAAATGTATGAAATGTTATAATTCATAATTGTTAACAATTGACTCTCTTAAAGATTGTGCCAGGTTTGATCCATTAGATTTAATTTTAAAGGATTTTCTGTATAGTACATCATATCTTTGCCCATATTATACGCTACAGTAAAATTCTGATGAGTCAAATCTTAAGGAATCTGCCAACAAATTTGTACTAAGCAGAGTTCTATTAAAGCGAAGGAGGCCCCATTCCCGCATGAATGCATTTCTATGTAATCCAATATGCCTACAACATGGTCTACACAAACAGATTCAAATGACATATAAAAACATAGTAAAGCAGTAAATTTGTGAAAAAGTCTTTGTTCAATTTGTTCACACCTTATAATGGCCTGACCTTGTAAAAGGCCAGAACTTAGCATTGAAAAAATTAAAAGTTAGCTCCAAAAAACTTCTATAATCTTTCTCTGTTTAGTGTGCTGTCTTCCGATGTGCGCAATTCAGTCCATTGTCATCAATGCAATCAAATATACTTAGTGTTTTTGTGCTGCAGTGTAAAATCCAGTGCATCTCCATGGCCTTTGCAGCATAAGGAGACAGGAGGGTGATTTCCAATCAGTAATACTTGGTTTAACCATACTCGTAGACTTTGTATGTTCTTTCAGAGATTTTAATGTTAAATAATGGCTTGCCCAGCGCTTCATCATTTCTCACTCTGTGTGTGGTCGTATTTTGCTCTGATTAGTCAGCATGGGCATATGACAAGCTTAGACAAGTTTGGTTAGTCCGCGGTTACAAGTGTGAAATTTCAGTTTATCATTTTATGTGATTTGCTATTCTGCTGGTGGGAATGGTTGACAACTTCGACAATAGGGTTGTGTCATCCAAGTTTGACTCATTGCAGTTTTACTGTATATACCATCTGAAACTTTTATAGGGCTTGTGTCTTTCAGTTCTGCATTTACTATCAGTACAAACAATTGACAACCATTTTAAACTATCACCCCTGTTGTATTGTACTTGCAGTACGCTCCCAATGTGGTAGAAATGTAACAATATTTTTCTAATGTCTACTATGCTAGTAACACACTGGAATGCTATTGCATATGTTATTCTACTTTTCTGGTATATTTTAAATATGAAATGATCAAATTATGCAAGTCCCAATTTGGAATAAGTTGCGTTTGTTCCTTTCCATTGGTTTGCATTCCAGTCTCCAGTACAAATGCTGAAGGGTTATTTCAGTCAGAGGTTAAAAAAAATTTGAGTTGCAGATAAGAAACATGATAAAGTTTTCTATTTTAGTTCTACGGTGAGGGAAACACAACGGGCCAAATTTTCATAGGAGATTAATGGTTATTTCACTAGGATTGAAGGCAGGACCTGAGGCTGCATAGGCATTGAGTAGCAGCCAATACAGAGCCTGGCATTCCAATTGAGTATGGCAGCCCATCTCTTAGAGCTGCCAGTATAACCAAAGCAGTGCCACCATTAGAAGTGGCCACAACTGACACTGCTGGGAAAAGGAGCAGGTGCCTCCATACTGAGGTGACCTTGAAAGCAATGCAAGTATGTTTTCTTATTCTGGAGGGGCTAGGTAGACCCATCATTGAATATCCACCTTGAACATGTGGCACCACGGTTTGTGGGCCATGAAACAGTCATGAAGGAGTGCCCTTCCCCGACAACCTACTGAGAGGCACATCATATAATCTACATGTGTCCTCTACATTGACAAATTCAGAGAATTGAGTTTAGCTAACATTTTCATTTGTAGCAATTTTATACCTTTTAGGAGCTCAGGACACCCCAAAGTGTTTACAGACAATGAAATACTTTTGACATATAATCATTACTTTAGGCGGTCTTCCCACACTGCAGTGACTGAGCTTTCTATGCCAGTAAAATTCTGGAGGGGCCAGAGCAATGTTTAATTGGACAATTAATTAGCATAATTGATTATCCAGCAAGTGCCACACCACTGAGGTTCTTGGTGCTGACATCCCATCACAGTGGGAAGACATCAGGCTCCCCTTCCGACACATTTTGTCACCATTGTACCAACTCACCCTCCTCTCAGCCCATCTCCAGAAGGCTGGTGAAATCCAGTTCCATATGTAACTGGTCTTGTGATTAAGGCCTAGATTATCCTCAACAGAATTGGGTAAATCTAAATAATGAGAAACTGAATTTAATCAGTTTATTCTAAGAGATTGAGCAGGATTTCAAAAGTAGCACATCGTCAGGAGGATCTTCTGGGGGCTAAGATCTCTGTGGTGGTTTTAAAAGGCCTCAAAGATTCAAGTAAATGAAGAGTTTTATCGAAAGGATGTTAACACTACAGGCTATTCATTTGCCCACGTAGACGGCCGATGACATCATTAGTGACACCATGTAACGAGTCTCTTAAAATGCTCCTGTTCCATTGCAAAGATGCAAATGACAAAACACTAGAAAAAATATGAATGCACAATATTTTCCTCCCCCTTTGAATCAAAGGTTCCTAACAGCAAAGATAATATCATAAAATGCTGGAAAAACTCAGCATGTCTGACTGCATCTGTGAATAGAGAATAGAGCCAATGTTTTGAGTCAGGATGACCCTTCATAGTGACAGTAACAGCTTGTTGCACCAGAAATAGTCAGCATGGTTAATGATAGTTGATCTTCAAACTGTGACTCAAGTCCTTTTTTACGTCCTTATTGTATGACCCGGATACTTTTTCCCTTATTCCGATTTCAATTTGATGCATTTGACTTTTGTTTTTTTTGGAATTCTGGCCTGAAACTTGTTTCTTTTTCCAACATGTGCATTCAATGCGGCCCTTTTTGTCACAATTTCTGCACATGATGTCTTTGCACCAACAATCTGCAGCTGAGTGCCCAGTCTTTGCACAGTGACAGCAATTGCGAGTCTGTATCTGTGTTAAGTTTTCGGCTGACATCTTTTGAATTCTCGTATTCAACCTCAACTGTTGTGCTGCCTTGGCTGCTAATTCCATGGATGCAGCAACTTCCAAAGCTTTATTTAAGGATTAGGTTGCTTTCTGTCAATGACTGCTTTTGAATTGCCTCGCTCCTTAAGCCACAGACTAATTCATCTCTAATTGTGTCATTCAAGGCAGCACCAAATTCAGAGTGTTCATTTAGCCTCTTAATTGTAGCTACAAACTGTGTGGTTGATTGACCATGTTGTTGGTTACACTCATGAAACGCAGACCTTTTTATGATGAGCAGAGCATGTGGCGACCTTCTTTCCAAAGTTCTTTTCCCCAGAACTTTTGATTATTTTTCGGTTCGTGTCATGGCTTTGACAGTTGTTTGGCACCCCTTGATCACTAGCTTTTGTGCAGCAAGGATTTGTTATTTATTCTTCTGTCAGGTATCTACAATGCTGTCAGATGTTTTCCACTATTTTTTGGAGTGGCTGCAAGTGCAGTTTGATCATCTCATTGCCAGTTTTCTATGTGATGGTTTTAAAAGATAGACTGTAGACCTCGAAGGTTCAAATAAACAAAGAGCTTTATTGAATGGATGTTAACACTACAGGCTGTTAAGATACCCTGCCATTTGCCCACACAAATGGCCGCTGATGTAATCAGTGATCTTACATGATTGGTTTCTTAAATTGCCCTGTTCCACTGCAAAGCTGCTAGAAATAACATGAATACACAGCAAAGGCTTCCACTGTAGTAGCTGCGATTTCATCCATTGATTCTGTCATGACACCCTAAGTGCCCCATTAGTTGGTAAATTTCAGCATCTTACTGGGCTATTTAATCTTTTATTGAGTCACCCCTTAGTCTAAATGAGCTCATGGACAAAATCAACAGATTACAAGAAATAGTCACAGATATTGTCTCTCAGGGTAGAGACCTTACACTGGTTATGTTTGATGCCATAAAATGAGGAAACATTATGCCATGGCTTGGCAACTCTCGCATGTACAATAGTGATGCATTCAGAAACAGAACAGTACTGTAACTCAGTCTTTGAAAATGTCAGAAAAAATGTCCCAATCACCTTCGTTTCATCCTTCTAATCACTGCAAGAGAACCACAACGGGAGGAAGAAGATTACAGCACAATATTAGGAAGAAGGTAGGTACACAAGATAAACATGGTATTAAGAAGTAAAAGTAGTCGAATGTGACTTTTTGTAGCAAGTACACTTGAAAATGCCAGCCAAAGTATGACACTGTACATCATTATATCTTGATGTTTTACGTAAATAGTTGAAGTAATGACTTCTCCCTAAAAGAATCACACATTTATTTCATTGGGGAAAGGCGCTCATGTTAGAGCAATTAAAGCTGTAATACCTCATGGTTATGTTTGATCATTATTGGAAACAGTTGCTAATTTATTGTCATTTTTCTGAAACAACAATTAATCAATTTCACAAGACCTCTTCTCTTTGAATCTACTCTGCCAACTGCCAAAATAGCTTGCTGCTCCAGAATCCTAAGTTCTTGCTTCTCAAATGGAGCTGGAGCTCCTCACCACACGCTGCCTTTTATAAAACATTGCGCACCTATTTCTCATGCAACAGTACTAACAGTTATAGATGAGCTTCTGAAATATATCCCCCAGCTGGTGGCAGGCAGACATGGTTTCACATAAAAGATAAGTACTAGAAGGACTCTGTAACATCAGATTTGGAATTTTAATGAAACACATTCAAGAAGGACTTTTCACAAAAGTTCTCAATGAAACAAATATTTGAAAACCATTAAATCACATAAGCAGTGGATGAAGATGATTGGCCATTCCATTTAAGAATTGAGGATGATCAATGTAGGAGACTTATGTTGAAAAGAGAAAGGTCACAATTCTATTCCCTTGATTTCCCTGACCAGATCATTAAACTTTTTCTGGTATAGGTCTGCTGTTCTGAATGAGAAAGAGGTGGCACTCAGCGCCACTACAAACTCAGTCCACACTTCAATGGTAACTGCTACCCAACTTTAAGATAGATGTGGGGTAGAAGAAGAAGAGGACTGCTTTGATTTTAGCTCCTTGTACCATTGGACAAAAGAGATAAAATCTCCTTTGCAGTTTCATATTTACCAGTCAGTATGTCAGAATTATTAGAAAATTAATATTCTACCAATCAGCATTAAAGGATTTAAAAATGCTCTTGGCAGTGCGTTTAGATGAATTCCAACACTGGCATCAGTTTTTTTTTTAGGTTGACTGTGATTTGTTTTTAGTCAATAATATGAAAATCTTTTTTGAACCAATTCACAGCTCAGCCTCCAGTAATTAGTTTCACATGCATTAGATAATTATTCATCTTGCTCTAGTAGAGATTAACAATAAAGAATGACATTTATTCATTAGAATCCAGACCTGAATCCTAGTTAAGAATATTTGACTCAGACAAGTCCATATGCTGAAAACATCAGATCTAAAGGATCACACAATTCCCCAGAGTAGGTAGATAGTAAAATGTTTCATTAACAATTAAGCAAGGATTACAATTGCAGCAGAGATGGTAGCATAGTGGTTATGTCAGCAGTCTCATCATCTAGGGGCCCAGACTAATGCTGTGGAGACTGGTTGAATTTAAATTCAGTTAGTAAATCTTGAATATAAAGCTAGACTCAGTAATGATGATCATGAAATAACATTGATTGTTATAAAAAAAAATCTGATTCACTCATATCCTTTAGGGAGGGGAAATCTGACATCCTTACCTGGTCTGACCTACATGTGACTCCAAGTTCACAGCAATGTGGTCTAGCAAACAACTCGGTTCTAGAGCGATCAGGAATGGTAACAAGCACTGGCCTTGCCAGTGATCCTCAAATCTCATGAAGGAATGTTTAAAATTACAATAAAAATCCCAAATCTGGACCCCTTCCACAGGGCGGCACGGTAGCACAGTGGTTAGCACTGCTACTTCACAGCTCCAGGGACCTGGGTTCAATTCCCGGCTTGGGTCACTGTCTGTGTGGAGTTTGCACATTCTCCTTGTGTCTGTGCAGGTTTCCTAAGGGTGCTCCAGTTTCCTCCCACAGTCCAAAGATGTGTGGGTTAGGTTGATTGGCCATGCTAAAAATTGTCCTTAGTGTTCTGAGATGCGTAGGTTAGAGGGATTTGTGGGTAAATATGTAGGCGTATGGGGGTAGGGCCTGGGTGGGATTGTGGTTGGTGCAGACTTGATGGGCCAAATGGCCTCTTTCTGCACTGTAGGGTTTCTATGATTCTATGAGGGAAATTGGGACAAGATGCAGTAGCAAGGAAGTTGATTTTGGAGTTGTGTGTATGTCTAGGCATGAAACCCACTTTTTACAGGGCATTCTCTGGGTGCATTCCTTATAGTCCTGACTTCCTGCTTCTATGCGGCATTCCTAGCGTAGGCTTGGAAGCTGGATCCTGGTGACTGTCAGCTAGGTCAGCTACACATCCACTAGCTTTTGAATCATGGAATCCCTACTTTGCAGAAAGAGGCCATTCAGTCAATCGGACCTGCACCAACAACAATATCACCAATCCCCATAACCCCACATATTTACCCTTTTCATCCCCCTGACAGTAAGGGCAATTTAACATGGCCAATCAACTTTTAAAAAGGGCTGTCCCACAATGATAATATGTTGGGACAGTGTTAACAAGCTAAGACTGTGATTTTCTCCCCTCAAAGACAGGATCTTTGGACTGTGGGAGGAAACCGGAACACCCAGAGGAAACCCATGCAGACACAGGGAGAATGTTCACCCAGGTGGAACAGTCACCCAGGTGGGAATTGAACCCACATCCCTGGCGCTGTGAGGCAGCAGTGCTAACCACTGTGCCACCCTGCTGTTTTGATACTGGAGATCAGATTCAGAAGGCTCTTGACAGGGGTGGGCCAGGGCATTTAAGCACAAAAAGCAGAAGGCAAGCTAGCTCGAAAATGTTTGTTCAGCAGGTGAGCTACCAACATTTAAGTTGTTGATAACCTTCAAGTATCTTTTTTTTACTTAATTGTTTGGTGGAATAAAGAACCTTTGTGCGTTTAGTGTGCTTTATTGTGCGTAACATTTTGACGTAGCTGGCAAGATTCCACAACACAGGCACAAAACTCTAGCAAGCTATTTTGTGACTGACATGATCCAGTCAGCCATTTCTAACCAGCAGGCATTGCAGGTGATATAGTCATAGTTAAACATCTTTGGGGGAGTTTTACAGCCCCTGCCAACATATTTGAAGGTGAGGAAAATGAAAAACAAAATGTGTGGCTAGCCCACCATCTCCTGGGCACCGGAACTGTGTTCCATATTATGGTGGGTGGGAAAGGCTTCATCCAAGCCATCCATCCTTAGGCCTATTGAGGCCCTTAAGCTGCCAATTAAAGATCACTTGAGGGCCTGTTTCCACCTCCACCACTATTATACTGTCAGCAGGAAAGAAAGTGGCCAGTCCATTACTTTTCTAATCTTGGGCACAAGAGAACCTTCTTTATGGTGGGGATTGCAGGAAGGGGTGCCTTAATGCCTCCATCCCCAGCCTCTGGAATCCAACCCCCCACCAATCCTCTTTCTAGAGTCGTCGATCTATCCCTGACCAAAAACTCCGGACTCAGCTTTCAGTCCAGCATCCATTTTCTTATAATAGTAATAATGTGACATTATACATCCTAATTCCCATTATTATTACCTCATTTAGGCTGTATATCGTTAAAACAGCCAGTCAGGTAGTAGATTTAAAGTTTATTTATTAGTCACAAGTAAACTTACATTAACATAGCCCATGAAGGGTTTCACCAGAGGATCATCTAAGTCAACTTCAGGGTAGTTCTTGATTAATTTTTACTGAGGTGTCTTGAGTTTCTAGAGGTGTTTTGAGGTTTCTAGAACTGTTTAAAGTTGGTGAAGTTGAAAGAGATCGTGCAGCATATGAAGGAGGCCTTGGTTCTTCAAGTGTTCTGGTCAGATTACTTGCTCCCAGTCATGAGTGCATAGTTACCATCCTCCATGTCCTATAGCATTAAAGGCAGATTGAGCAAAGGAATCACAGAAGAACACAAGCTGCTCAGCTCGCAGAGGGGAAAGAAAAAGGAGAAATGATCCCTGCAGGAGGCCTTATCCACCCAGTGTCTTTAGGGAGCATTTCTCTAACTTCAATCTAAGCCAAGAACAGTATACATCATCTCTGTTTTAAAAAGGAGATACTCACTGAAAGCTGCCATGTCTTGCAGCCAGACCTACAGTCTCAGAGCAGTGTGAGATAGTGCCGCCAGTGAAATACTTACATTTATTTAGTGCTTTTCATAACCAGACAACTCCAAGCATTTTACAGTTGATGAAGTACTTTGAAGTATAGTTACAATTATAACATTGGAAATGCAGCAGGCAATATACCCACAACTAACTCGTTCAAAGAGTAATCTGATAATGCCCAGATAATCTGTTTTATCTTGTTGATTAACCAATAAATATTGATAGGACCCCGGGGATAACTCCTCTGCTCTTCTTTAAAATAGTGCCACAGAAACTTTTACATCCATCCAAGTAGGTAGACAGGAACTCTTGTTAAGATATCATCAAAAAGATTACACATCTGACAGGGGAAAGGAAGCAACCAACACATTCCTCTTCCAGCAGGCTGTCTGAGATTGCCTCATCCCGCTATAATGCCAGTTGACACAGCCCAAATACCCACTCTACAATAATCACACACCTTACCTTCCCCTTGCCAATGACCATCATAGCATTCTCTTGGCCACAATGCTGCAATAAAAACCCACCATAAAACAATGAATCCAAACCAATATTATCAAATTAACCAACCACTATTCCATTTGAAACTAATTACCCTTGTGCCTTCCCTTGGTCCCTGTCTTCCTAGTGTCTTTGCTTAGCCTAGCGCCATTATGCAATACTACCCCCTGTGGCTGAAGTATGGCTGCCTGAAGGCTGCTGACTTTCACTGGGGGAGACTATGACCTTCAGCAGTCTTTCAGCAGTTCTGGTCCAAGAAGACCCAGTTTTGAAGTGCAGCACAAAATAATTGGCAACAGCAGCCTGAATTGGCTGGCTGACAGGCAACACTGGGACATTGGTGGAGTCATGATGCGGAGATGCCGGCATTAGACCGGGGTAAACGCATTAAGATGTCTCACAACAACAGGTTAAAGTCCAACAGGTTTATTTGGTAACAAAAATCACTAACTTTCAGAGCGCTCGCTGCTCCTTCGTCAGGTGAGTGGGATTTCAGTTCACAAAGAGGACATATAAAGACACAAACTCAATTTACAAGATAATGGTTGGAATGTCTTTACAGGTAATCAAGTCTTAAAGGTACAGACAATGTGAGTGGAGAGAGGGTTAAGCAGAAGTTAAAGAGATGTGTATTGTCTTCAACCAGGACAGTTAGTGAGATGTTGCAAGCCCAAGCAAGTCGTGGGGGTTACAGATAGTGTGACATGAAGACAAGATCCCAGCTGAGACCATCCTCATGTATGCGGAACTTGGCTATCAGTCTCTGCTCAGTGACTCTGCACTGTCGTGTGTCATGAAAGCCACCTTAGAGAACACTTACCCAAGAATCAGAGGCCGAATGCCTGTGGCCACTGAAATGTTCCCCAACAGGAAGAGAACAGTCTTGCTTGGTGATTGTCGAGTGGTGTTCATTCATCCATTGTCGTAGCGTCTGCATGTCTTCCCAATGTACCATGCCTTGGGACCTCCCTTCCTGCAGCACATCAGGCCGAGTTTCAAGTGTATGTACCGTGTACCTGGTGGACGGTGTTCTCATGTGAAATGATGCCATCTGTGTCAATGATCCAGCACATCTTGCAGAGGTTGCTGTGGCAGGGTTGTGTGGTGTTGTGTTCACTGTTCTCCTGAAGGCTGTGTAATTTGCTGCAGACAATGGTCTGTTTGAGATTGTGCGGTTGTTTGAAAGCAAGAAGTAGGGGTGTGGGGATAGCCTTGGCAAGATGCTCGTCTTCATCAATTACATTTTGAAGGCTCCGGAGTACATGTCATAGCTTCTCCGCTCCAGGGAAGTACTGGAAGACAAAGGGTACTCTGTCTGCTGTGTCCCGTGTTTGTCTTCTGAGAAGGTCAGTGCGGTTTTTCACTGTGACGCATTGGAGCTGTCAATTGATGAGTCGAGTGCCATATCCTGTTCTTATAAGGGCATCTTTCAGCATCTGGAGGTGTCTGTTGTGATCCTCCTCATCTGAGCAGATCCTGTGTATACAGAGGGCTTGCCCTTAGGGGATGGCTTCTTTAACGTGTTTAGAGTGGAAGCTGGAGAAGTGAAGCATCGTGAGGTTATTCGTGGGCTTGCGATACTGTGAAGTGCTGAGGTGACTGTCCTTGATGGAGATGCATGTGTCCAAGAATGCAACTGATTCCAGAGAGTAGTCCATGGTGAGTTTGACGGTGGGATGGAACTTATTGATGTCATCATATAGTTGCTTCAGTGATTGTTCACCATGAGCCCAAAGGAAGAAAATGTCATCAATGTATCTAGTGTATAACATCAGTTGAAGGTCCTATGCAGTGAAGAGGTCCTGTTCAAACCTGTGCATGAAGATGTGGCATATTGAGGGGTGAATTTGGTCCCCACAGCTGTTCCGTGTGTCTGGATGAAGAACTGGTTGTTGAAGGTGAAGACATTGTGGTCCAGGCTGAAATGGATGAGTTGTAAAATTGCATCTGGAGCTTGGCAGTTGTCAGCATTGAGTACTGAGGCAGTTACATCGTGGGGGATGCTTGTGTAGAGTGTCAAGACATCCATTGTGATAAGGAGTGCTCCTGGTTCAACTGCTTCATGTGTGCTGAGTTTCTGTAGGAAGTCCATAGTGTTGCAACAAAAGCTGAGGGTTCTTTGTACAGGATGCCCTCGATGCAGCTGGAAAGATTCTCACACAGGGTCCCATTGCCCGATAATATGGGATGGCCAGGTGTGTTTGCCTTGTGTATCTTCGGGAGGCAGTAGAGATCTCAAACACGGGGAGTAAATGGGATGAGGGCACGAAGGATGCTCTGAACGTCAGGATCAAATGTCTTGATCAGTCTGTTGAGTTGATGGGTGTGTTCTTTGATGGGATCTGCGGGTAACAGTCTGTAGAGTTCCTCATTGTTCAGTTGTCAGTACTCTTCTTTACAGTAATCCATTCAGTATGACAATGGCATATGTGACAGTGATTTAAGTAGGAATACTATCAGGTGATTGCATTTATTGTATTGCTTATGAACCTGGATGTCCCATCTACAATCTGTCTGCTCTCCTGTCTGCAATCAGATGACCTCTCTGTCCCCTCAGCAACCATCCCTACCCAGGCAACAGGGCTCCCTGCTGACCATCATCAACACCTGCTATCTCCCCGCTATGAGCAGACCTTGATCATCACCCAAGACTTGGATCACTCCACCACCATCTCCCGATTTCTTCCACAAACCTCAAACCATCACTAGAACCCTTGACAGCAATCTCTCATTAACTACTCCTCCATCGTGGTCGACTTTACATGTTTTCCACCCATCAATCTGGCTTTTGAGTGGGAAATCTGGTGAAAAATGTTAAAAACTGCAGGAACCTGTATTTCTAAGGAATAACTCTTCCCCACACTCCACTACAAATGCATACATCCTTAAGTAGCGGGGTGCAAATGAACGAGTGAAAGGAACTAAAGTAGGTACACAGAAAATTTAGTATTTGTAGTTATGGTTCTGGGGTTCGGTGGTACCAGAGACTAAATAATGGTTCAGGGCTCATATATGAGAACTGTGCATGCTATTCTGACTCTGATATTCTGGTCTAACCACTTGTAGATTTCCTCTCCAATCATGCCACCTCTAATATTTGTTGAGTGAAATGTATTGCATTAAACATCCTTTCCTGTATTTGAAGCTGTCTACATATGTTAGCATTATTTCATATCACAGCTCAGATTGCCTGCCAACAGCCAGTATGCTGAAGCTATCTGAATGTACAATCTGTAAAACACAAACATTAGCAATATATGTAGTATTTTCTAAATGAGAGCTTTCAAGCCAGAGAATGTTATTCAGAATAGTACAGAATTTTTAATCAGTTTTTGCACGTGACCAAATACATTTGATTCCAATTCTGAATTCTTTAGGAACATTAAGGTTATTAATATTTACAGGAACAAATTCATTGTATCCCTTATTCTCTTCTCTAGAAATGCATTCAGTTATGACTGGAATATATGTATTAAGGCCTATTTTGGGGCTCAGCAAATCAGAGCAAGCACCAGAAGCTGAAGTCTCGAGCTTCATTTGAAAATAGGTCCTTGGATTCATCAGAATAATTCTGGCCGACTGGAGATGCTGATCACTAATCCAGAGGCAGCTCAGTGATTTAGTGTATAGCAATTTGGATCAGCTGCTTTGCCAGCAACAACCTTCAGATCGATCCTTAGAAAGAGAGGAAGCAAATGTGGGGGAGTGGTGTTCAGTGAATATAGCCCACCAGTGGCCTACAGTATTGCTGTGGAGTCAGGTGGCGTACTCCTACATAAATTCAGAATAGTCATATTGCATTTCTGGAAAATTGGCTCAGGATCTGCACTTCAATATTGATCAATTGACTCTCTTCCCCGCAGTATTACAACAGTAACCTACTGGAGGATCTATTTGCAATGGTATTCAGGTATAGTATGAGAAGGGCTTCATGAGATTAAACAACCTCTACTGAGGCCAGATTTTATTCTTCCATTAACTGACCAACACATTTCATATCATGACTACTTCAACTACTCCAAATCAATCACTGGACCAAGCGCCCAATCATACTCTGTAAAATCCAATGTAACCTGATGCTGTTATAGGTGACTATCTTTAAATAAAAATAAAATCAGACAGACAACTCCGCATCAACCTATCTGGTGTCATGAATAACATTGGCTGATGTTATCTCCGAAGATGTCCCAACCAGGAATACTGATTCATGATAATGTATATTAATGTTTTTGAAATGGTGTAAAAAGTCACGTGAAAGACTCAAAGAGAACAGTAACCAGCCCAGTCATTGTATAACCCTTATTAAAGACTATTTATTACAATAAAGAAAAGATGCATATACACAAACATGACTATAATGTTCTAAGACAGTTACATATAAGAAATACTAAAAACACTCTCACAGTTTATGTAGAAATTACCTTTTTTGATCCAAAATATATTTATGAGATCTGAACTCTTTCCGGACTTCCCTCTTCCCAAACAAAATCCAATTCAATAGATCTACAAATAAAGGTTAGTTTACTATATATGATTGAGCATTTATTCTGGGGAACGTCTCTTCTTGGTTCAGCAAAGAACTGGTTTTAATTGCTTCCACAAAGGTTTCTGCGCTCTTGCTTCTGGTCAGCTAGCTAGTGCCCACGCTAAAAGTTGCATTGCATGAGCAGCAAATTATTTGCTTCAATTGTCTTGCTAACAAGCTTAATTGACCATTCATTGTTTATTTAAATATGACGGGTAGGTTGCTAATTTCAGCACATGCTGATCCCTTGTGTTCTGGGGGTGAGTTCGGCGGTGAATGGGAAGGTTGTGGGATGGGCACCAACCCCATTTTATGGACACTCGCTATTTTACGTGCCCACGCTTGAAACACACCTGCTGCAGGCATGTAAAATTCAGCCCAATGTCTTTTGCGAATGTGTGTTGGCTCTCCTTAATTAACTCAAACTTGTCTTCGTGCTTGTTTCTAAAACCTTACCCACTAATTTAAACTGACTAGTCTGTATTTACTAGGAATGGTCTTACACCCTTTCTTGAACACAGGTGTCACATTTGCCACTTTCACCTCCCCTAAATGTATGCAAACTGGAAGATTATGGTAATCCATTTCACTATATCCACCCAAACCTTCTTTAGCAATCAAGGATGCAAACCATCTGGACTAATCCAGTCTAAGCACTGCCAGTCTTTTCAGTACAGCCTGTCTCTAATTTCCACCCCAACCATTTTTTCTATCATTTGCACTTCTGATGTTTTGTCAACATCCTCTTTCCTGTTAAGCACCAATAAAAAAGTATTCATCAAGTATTCTAGCATTGCCCTATACCTCAAAGCGTATATCACCTTTGTCCTTAATAGGTCCATCCTGCCTCCTACTATATGTTTACCATTTATATGTTGATGGAGAATTTTTTGAGTTCCCTTTTATGTTAATTGCCTTTCCATTCTCATATTCTCTCCTTACCAATCTTACTTTCCTCTTCACATTCCCTCTCAATTTGCCTAGTTCTCACCTGAAGAATTCATCCGACATGCATCATTCACCTTTTTTTTTGTTTTTTCATATTCTCTATCTCCCTCATCATTCACATAGCTCTGACTTTGGTTCCCATGCCTTTTCCTCTTGTACCTAGCCTGTACCTGAAGCATCTCTTCTTTAAAGATCATCCATTACTTTGTTACAGTTTTTTTTCTGTTAAACTTTGGTTCCATTTTGCCTTGATTTCCTTTTATTCCGTCAAAGCTAGCCCTCTTCCAATTTAGAAGTTCTACTTTAGATTGTTCTTTGCCCTCCCCATTACTAATCTAAACCATACAATACTTACTTCTGTCACAGATTGATTTGGTACCACTCACTTTGCCAGACCTCAGAAGGTTAATGAAGTGCTTGTGGCACTGTATCCAAAAGAGGCCATGTGGTTGTAACAACACCATGGATGAAGACTTCCTGTATCATAATCATCTAAGCCTGTTTCTTTACAATGCTCTCAGAAAAAAGTAGCAGTGGGCAGGCCCACACTGCCTCTACCATTACCTCAAATGAAGCATCAGTGAATTGTGGCAAAGTTCTTTCATGTCTACCCACCTTTCTACTTTTCTTGGACACTCCACTTAGCAAACTTAATCTCTGTCCAGGCACATGAGAAACTGGTGAGCCCATTTTAAATGCACCATAATATTAATTGTGTATCTTCCAATTCCTAGCCATCCACCATCCCCCCTCCCCTGCCCCATCCCACCTCCACCTTTGCATCCCTTAATTGGATGGCAAACATGGAGGCAGCAATGGAATTGTCTTCTGGAAGCTTTGCCCTGCCATCACACTACCTGTCTCTTGCAGGGTTGGAATGCAGAAATGGTCCCAAATTCTGAAAATATTTTACTATCAGAAGATCCCATTCTCATTGTATCAGTGATTAATACTGCACTTTTGATAATTTATTTATACCATAACAAATTTCAGACATTCCCTAGTTTAAATGAAGTACACAGTGATGGCAACATATTTACCAATTGATTATTACTGCCATAATAACTGGCTGTGCAACAAAAGTTTTGATAAGCTTAGATATTACTGTTGTTGATACTAGCAGAAGGATACCTACCACCTTCATATGACTTTCCAACACCCCTTTATTAGAGGTATTAAACTATTTAATCATCGTCGGTGGATCACTGACTAATATTCCCAGTAATAATGTATAGGCTGTAGTTCTATATTTCATAACTGAGTGAAAATTTAACATTGTGTGACTTATTTACATGACATTTGTAGAACATTATGATGAGTTTCCAGTGAAGTCTCAAGTTCAATATAGTGTTTTACAAGGCAGTGATAAATGAACAAGATAGATGTATAGATTAGCTGCTGTTTTCTGGAGGATGTAAGTTTAACAGAAAGAGCTGATAATTCTGAATGGGGTTAGGTAAGTGATTATGAATAGCACTGAGTTGTTGCTTGATTTTCAGTGTTGACTGTCCAACAAAAATGGTATTGCTGATCACTGCAATGTTTTTCATTGCTTTGTTTTTTATCTACCAAAGGCATCACTCAGCTGACCAGCTATGACATTCCTTAGCTAATCTCAAATCCAATATCTGTATTAGCCTGCAGATTTTCCACATCCAAGCACTAATTAAATTGCAGAGCTGAACGAAACCACAGCAGTATGATTGGCATAGCAATAGACACTGGTTGAAACTTGGAATGAGAAACGCAAATACCTCTCACGTAACTGCAAGTTGTGAAGACTCTTGAGCTTATTCAGGAAACTAGGAACATATTGTTAAACTATAAGTACCAGTGAATGCTTTTCGTTGGTGTTTTTGAAGCATTTTTATCTGGGATATGGTGGATCTTCGTTCCTTTCAGAACTCTCTGGCTACTGCTGTTGTCTCCCCTTCAGCCAGTGGCTGTGAACGGAAGTTTATTATTACCCATGGCAATCATGATAAGTGAGCATTGTGACAAGGTTCTGATGCATACGGAGAATGGCAGGCTCAAATGAAATATGACAGGCTCAAATGAAAACTGACAACGTGAGGACTGCTCAGGAGGTGCAATGTGGTATGGAAGATAAATGCAATTATTGAACTGGCTGGCCAGTCCAATATATCATCAACTGAAATATCCTTTGAAGTGCTAAAACTATATTTTGTTTGAGTTCAATTGGATTTTAAGATCAACTGACTGCACACATTTCTTAGATTTCATACATGAAACAGGATGCCCATGGTACCATGGATGTCCATAATGTTCCCATTGATGCAGAAAAATTGGTGCTGCCACAATGGATTAAGAAGGAACATTAAAGCTCAGTACAAGGATAAACGGTGGCAGTTCTGTGGATATATTCACCATCACTCACCATAATGATGTGAAAACGAAGACAATTCTTCCACTCTTATCTCTAAGATCTACAGCATGTTGACACATTGGGAATACCTGACCTTATTGGTACAAGGAGGCTACAATTTGACAAAGGCTATGTGGTTGAAATAATATAAACCTTTCCACAAACAGAAAGGTGGAATGTTAAACAAATGCACAACAAATCCTGATCCCCAATTCCCTCTCTTTGCTGATCAAGAATGACTGCTGATCCCCGCACATTTAAAATTCCTATCCTTGTATTTAAATCACTTTATGTTTTGGACCACCTGTCTAAACTTTCCTTCAGTTCTACAACCTGACGATTTTGAGTTCTCACAACTCTGGCCTCCTTCAATTTCTTTACCTTACCATTGACAACTGTGTTCTTGGCTATCTGAGTCCAACAATCTGGACTGCGCTGCCTAAACCTCTGTCTCTTATTCACTCTTACCTTGTAAGGCTGTAGTTGAAAATTACCTCTTTGACTGGAATTTAATCAGCCTTTCTAATACCTTCTCCATTGGCTTGGTCTCCATTTTTGTCTCAATACTTCAAAGCTGCTGTATAAATTCAAGTTGTTGTTACTATTGTTCACCTCCTTCTGTCAAAGCTCACCGCTCCTGACAATGTCCAACGCCCTCCTGCCCCACTCAAAATTGTTGATCTTCTGCCAATAATGCTCACCACGCCCCGCGCCCCCCTCCTCCCCCCCCCCCCCCCCCCCCCGCCTCACCCCATGCCCAGCATGGCTCCCTGTACTTTCTCCAATGTTCATTGGAAGGTACAGACCACGCTCATAGGCCCAAAATTTTGCCATGTTCATCGCTCCCTCCCACCAATGCTCAATCCCCTCCAGCAATTACACCCCCAGAAAAGCTCGCCCCAGCCCCCCAGCAATACTAACCTCTCCAGCAATGCGAACTCCCCCAGCAATTCTCACCACCCCAAGTAATGCTCACCACCCCCATAACAATTCAACTCCTAGTAATGCTCATCATGCCCCCCATCCAGCAATGCACTCCACCTCATCACCACCCACCACCCCCCCAAGCAAAAGTCACCACACCCCAAGTAATGCTCACATCTCCCAGTAATGCTCACCATCACCAAGTAATTCTCACCATACTACCTCCCAGGCAATGCTCACCATATGGCCGACCCACCCCAATCCTTCGGTCCCCCCATCTCCCCCCATCCCCATCCCTCCCTCCCACCCCTCCATCCTCCAATCCACCCTCCTTGTCCCCCCACCAAATCTCCTCCCATCCTTCTTGTCTCCTCCTCCCCCATCCTTCCATTCCCCCCCATTCTCCCCCCTGCCCAATCCCCCTATGGCCCCAGCAATATTCACCAGCTTCTCCAGCCACCACCTCCCCCCCGCAACCGCCCAACAGCAATGCTGTTCAGTTCATGTCAAGATAAATGGGTGAAGCTTGAAACTTGGCCTCACAATCACATTCACCCTTACATCTCTGCTGGAGCCAGCATCAAAAGCTGCAATGGCTCCAACATAAAATAGTAAGTGGGCAGATTAAGTTGCATTTAGCATCAGACGCACTTTCTTCAATGTTCATTGGAAGGTGCAGGCCACGCTCACAGGCCAGAATTTTACCAGCACACCCACCCAATTCTGGGACTGGTGAGGCTCAGAGAACAGCATTCTCGGGTGGGATCGTACAAACCTTAGACTTTGATTCAGTAGTCACCTCAGATATGAAACATATTGTAACCTTCTGTCATTTAATTTCATATTTGTGCCATTTAATGGTTCAGCAAAACAATAAATCATGAATGCAATTTCATGGTTCCATATTGCAAACTGAATGTTTAAAATAGTGCAGAAGCTAACACTTCTGCAACTATGCTCTATTTCTGCACTTTGTGGTTTTAAAATATGTTGTTCTTTTGATATGTTGTTTCCAGAGTAAAAATGCAGTGGATGCCAAACAAGAGAATTGCTTTTCAGGTGAAAACCTCAGAGAGTTTCTAGATTAAATTGAGTTTTTCAGATAGTCTCCCAATCTGTACCAGCCCTCCAGCAGCAAGTGAATAGTAAAAGGCGACGTGTCTTTAAGCAAAATTTGGAATCCTCAGTAATTTGTTTACTCGCAATTATCTGGTTGCTGTCAGAGGTGTTAGGGGTCAAGCATTATTCACCAATACTCTGTGCAGTTAATGAGTTCAAGTAAGCAATTTAAGCAGCTGAGCTCACTGCATACAGTAAGAGCTGGCTATGATATTGAAGACGTACTCTAGAGCTAGCTGCGCTTCTAGTCAACTGCTTAAGTACAGCTATAATGCTGGTATCTACCCTACAACGTGGAAAATTGTAGAAGTAGGTCCTTTCCACCAAAGACAAATCTGATCCAACAAATCACCACCTCATTAGTCTACTCTCAAACATCAGCAAAGTAACGGAAGCTGTCACTGACAGTGCTAACAAGCAGCATTTACTCACTAATAACCCGCTCAGTTTGAATTCCGCCAGGACCGATCCACTCCAGACCTCATTACAGCCTTGGTCCAAACATGGATAAGAGTTGAATTCCACAGGTGAGGTGAGAGTGACTGCCCTTAACACTGAGGCTGCAAATGACCAAGTGTGACATTCTGGAATCTAGCATAATTGAAGATAAAGGGGATTCAGGGAAAAATCCTCCACAGCTGGAGTCACATCCAACATGAAGGAAAATGGTTATAGTTACTGGAGGCCAATCATCTCAGCTTCAGGAAATCTCTGCAAGAGCTCCTAAGGGCAATGTTCTAGGCTTAGCCATCTTTAGCTGCTTTGTCATTAATCTTCCATCATAAGCCAGAAATGGAGATGTTCACACATGTTCAGTTCTATTTGAAACTCCTCAGATAATGAAGGAGTACATTTCTGCATGCAGCAAGATCTGAACATACAGGCTTGGGCTGACAAGTGGCAATTAACATTCATGCCAAATAACTTCTCGGCAATGATCGACTCCAACAAGAGAGAATCTAACCATTTCCACTTAATGTTAAATGGCACTAACATCCACGAATGTGCCACCATCAACACCCTGGGAGTTCACCATTGACCAGAAACTTAACTGGACATAAATGTCAATAGTAGATCTGCAGCTGGGTATTCTATGGCAAGAGACTCACTCACCTCTGGATTCCAAAAACCTATTCACCATCTAAAAGGTATAAGTTGGAATGCAACAAAATAGCCTAAATTCAGTGCAGCTCCAACAACATTTAAGTAGCTCGACACCATCCAAGATGAGGCAGTCCCCCAACCAGCAACTCATCCACCACTTTAAACATTCACTTCCTTGAAAACCAATCTACAG
The DNA here is from genome assembly GCF_965287045.1 of Carcharhinus amblyrhynchos. Classification (NCBI taxonomy): domain Eukaryota; kingdom Metazoa; phylum Chordata; class Chondrichthyes; order Carcharhiniformes; family Carcharhinidae; genus Carcharhinus; species Carcharhinus amblyrhynchos. Next base: position 96,599,599 of record NC_137329.1, on the reverse strand, counting down.
TGGAAGCAATGTGTACCATATGCAAGATACACTGTAGCTACGTACTGGGGCTCCTTTTACATCACTTTCCAAACCCCTGACTTGTACCACCTAGAGGAACAAGAGTAGCTGGCGCACGAAAAAACCCAAGTTCCCTTCCAGGCCACACAACATCCCGACTTGCAAATATATCAACATCCTTTCACTGTAACCAGGTCAAAATCTAGAACTTCCACCCTAATTGCACCATGGATGTACCTACATTACAAGGACTGCAGCAGTTTAAGAAGGTTATTCATCACCACCTTTTGATTTGGTTTGATTTATTATTGTCACGTATTATTGTACAATGAAAAGTTTTTTTCTGGCCGTTATACAGACAAAGCATACCGTTCATAGAGAAGGAAACAAGAGAGTGCAGATGTAGCAACACAATCATAGCTAGGGTGCAGAGAAAGATCGACTTAATGCAAGGCAGGTCCATTCAAGGTCTGATGGGAGCAGGGGAGAAGCTGTTCTTGAGTCAGTTAGTACGTGGACTCAGACTTTTGTATTTTTTCCCAATGGAAGAAGGTGGAAGAGAGAATGTCTGGGGCACGTGAAGTCTTAAGTATGCTGGCTGCTTTGCTGAGGCAGCAGGAAGCGAAGATAGAGATAAATCAATGGGAGGCTGGTTTGCGCAATGGATTAGGCTATATTTACGACCTTTTGTAGTTGCTTACGGTCTTGGGCAGAACAGGAGCCATACCAAGCTGTGATACAACCAGAAAGAATGCTTTCTATGATGCATCTGTAAAAGTTGGTGAGAGTCATAGCTGACATGCCAAATTTCCTTAGTTTTCTGAGAACGTAGAGGTGTTAGTGGGTTTTCTTACCTATAATGTCAACATGGGGAACCAGGACAGTTTGTTAGTGATCTGGACACTTAAAAACTTTAAGCTTTTGACAGATTTCTACTTTGTCCCTGTTGATATAGACAGGAGCATGTTCTCCAGTACGCTTCCTGAAGTCGATGGCAATCTCCTTTATTTTGTTGACATTAAGGAAGAGATTATTGTCTTTGCACCAGTTCACCAGATCTTCTATCTCATTCTCGTCATTGTTTGAGGTCCAAGCCACTACGGTGGTGTTGTGAGCAAATTTGAAAATTGAGTTGGAGGGGAATTTGGTCACAGTCACACAGTCATAGGTGTATAAGGAGTATACACTGGGGGCTGAGAACACAGTCTTGTGGGGCACCAGTGCTGAGGATGATCATGGAGGAGGTGTTGTTGCCTATCCTTACTGATTGTGGCCTCTGGGTTAGGAAGTTCAGAATGGGAGTGGCACAGTGGTTAACTCTGCTGCTTCATAGCGCCAGGGATCCGAGTTCAATTCCCGCCTTGCCTCACTGTGTGCAGTTTGCACATTTTCCCCATGTCTGCGTGGGTTTCCTCCGGGTACTCCAGTTTCCTCCCATAGTCCAAAGATATGTGGGTTAGGTTGATTAGCAATACTAAATTGATCTAGTGTCAGGGGGACTAGCTAGGGTAAATGTGTGAGTTTACGGGATAGGGCCTGGGTGAGATTGTGACTGGTACAGACTCAATGAGCCAAATGGCCTCCTGCTGTACTGTAGGCTTTCTATGATTCTATCCAGTCACAGAGGGAGGAGCCAAGGCCCAGGCCACACAGTTTGGAGATGAGTTTTGTAAGAATAATGATGTTGAAGGCTGAGCTATAGTCAATAAGTAGGAGTCTGATATAGGTGGCTTTGTTATCTAGGTGTTCCAGGGTTAGCACAGGGCCAGGGTGATGGCATCTGCTGTGGACCTGTTGCGGCACCAGGCGAACCGTAGTGGATCCAGGCAGTCCAGGAGGCTGAAATTGATTCATGCTATGACTAACTTTTCGAAGCACCTCATAATGATGGATGTTAGAGCCACTTGATGATAGTCATTAAGGCACGCTGCTGGGCTTTTCTTTGGTACTGCGATGATGATCATCTTCTTGAAGCAGATAGGGACCTCAGATTGTTGTAAAGGACGTTAAAGATGTCTGTGAATATCCCCGCCAGCTGATCCATGCAGGATCTGAGTGCTCGTCCATGACATCAGGGCCAGTCACTTTCCATGGATTGACCTTCGAGAAGGCCAACCTGACATCTGCAATAGTGACCTCAGATATAGGTTCATTTGGGGCTTCCAGGGCGGAGAGTGTGCCCTCGCTGAACTCTTGTTCAAAATAGCTATAGAATGCATTGAGTTCATTCTATGCTCAATGAATAAGCTGGCGATTTTACATGCCTTCACCTTGTAGCCTGTATTGTCTTGCAGATCTTGCCATAGTCGGCAGGGGTCTGTGTGGCTAGCCTGGGACCTACTCAAAGGACAGTTAGGGATGGACAATAAATGCTAGCATTCAGGATTATGCACTACAGTTGAAATGTCGTCAGTACCCATCTTTGCTGTATTCAGTGCACTCAGGCCAAATACTCTTTCACAAATGGAAAATATTAGATTCATAAGACCACAAGAGATAGGAGCCCATCAAGTCTGCTCCGCCTATCAATTATGGCTGATATGATTTTCACCATATTCTCCTGCCTTTTCCCTGTGACTCTTGAATCCCTTATTGATCAAGAACCTGTCTATTTCTGTCTTAAAGACACACAATAACCTGGTCTCCACAGCCCTCTGTGGCAATGAGTTCCACAGGTTCACCATCCTCTGGCTGAAGAAATTTCTCATCTCAGTTTTAAAGAGCATCCCTTCACTCTAAAGATGTATCCTCGAATTCTAGTCTCTCCTACTAGTGGAAACATCCTGTCCACATCTATTCTATCTAGGCCTCTCAGTATTCTGTACATTTCAATCAGATCCCCTCTCTTGCTTCCAAACTCCATCGAGTACAGGCCTGAACCAGGACTCTCAAATCCCTTTACGCTTCAGATTTCCAAAGCCTTTCCCTATTTAGAAAATAGTCTTCGCCTCTTCTCTTCCTACCGAAGTGCAAAACATTACACTTTTCTGTGTGGTACTCCATCTGCCACTTCTTTGTCCACTCTCCTAGCCTGTCCAAGTCATTCTGCAGCCTCCCCACTTCCTCAACACTACCTGTTCCCCTACATATCTTTGTATCATCCACAAATTTAGCGACCAAGCCCTCAGTTCCATCTTCCAAATCATTAATGTGTATCGTGAAAAGTTGCAGTCCCAACACTGACCTCTGTAGAACATCACTAGTCACCAGCTGCCATCCTGTAAAGGACCCCCTCATCCCTACTCTCTGCCTTCTGTCTGTTAGCCAATCTTCTATCCATGCCAGTATCTTGCCTTTAACCCAATTTGGCCCTTAGCTTATTTAGTAGCCTCCTGTAAGGCAACTTGTCAAAGGCTTTCTGGAAATCCAAACAGATCACTTCCACTGGCTCTCCTTTGTCTGCTACCTCCTCAAAGAATTCTAAAAGATTTATCAGACATGACCTTCCTTTGACAAATCCGTGCTGACTCAGCCCTATGTTATCATGCATTTCCAATTACTTTGCAATTTCATCCTTAATAATGGACGCCAAGATCTTACCCATGACCGAGGTCAGGCTAACTGGCCTATAAATTCCCATCTTCTGCCTCTCTCCCTTCTTAAACCGGATGTTACATTAGTCTTTTTCCAGTCCTCTGGTGCCTTCCCTGACTCCAGTGATTCCTGAAACATCACCAGTAATGTTTCCACAATCTCCTCAGCTATCTCCTTCAGAACACTGGGATATAGTCCATCTGCTCCAGATGATTTATCCATCTTCAGACGTTTCAGCTTCCCTAGTACTTTCTCCTTAACGATGGCCATTACATTTACCTCTGCCCCCTTATTCTTTTGAAGTTCTGGCATGTTGCTGGTGTATTCCACCATGTAGTCTGATACAAAGTACCCATTCAATTTCTCTGCCTTTGTCCCCCATTACTTCTTCTCCAACCTCATTTCCCAGTGGTCCATTCTTGCCTCTTTCTTACTCTTTATATATCTAAAAAAAACTCTTGTAATTTTTTTTATATTACTAGCTAGCTTCCCCTCTATTTCACCTTCTCTACCCTTTTTTTTTTAGTTGTCCTCTGCTTGCTTTTAAAGGCTTCCCAGTACTCCAGCTTCCCACTATTCCTCGCTTCACGGTATGCTCGTTCCAGGGGATGAATTTTTAAGATCCCAAACTTCCAAAGTTGTGTACAGAAAACCTTAAAGAAAAGAGTTTAAGATAATTATTATCTGAATTAATCTTTTTTGTTGGGACTAAAGTTAGTTCTCTCTAAACTTTTGTTTGCATCAAATAATCTTACAAACTTATAAATCTTTTAAAAGCTGTTTTACATTTTCTTCATCATGGCTGCTGGTGCTGGTTGTGGCTTGTTTAGTATTTTAGCTTGCATGAGTGTCATTGTCAACTTCCTTTGTTGTTCAGCTGCATATTTTCCAGCACTAGGCATGGTGGCATAGTGGTTAGCACTGCTGCCACACAGGACCAGGGACCCTGGTTCAATTCTTGGGTTGACTGTCTGTGTGAAGTTTGTACATTCTCTCTGTGTCTGCATGGGTTTCCTCCCACACTCCAAAGATGTGCAGATTAGGTGAATTAACCACACTAAATTGTCCCTTAAGTGTTCCCAGCTGTGTAGGTTAGGGGGTTTAGTGGGGCGACGATGGGGATATGGACTGGCTGCATCGGAAAGTCAGTGCAGACTTGATGGGCTGAACAGCATCTTTCTGCACTGTAGGGATTCTATGATATACCAACTGAATGGCCTCTTTCTGTACTTTAAATTTATAGTAAACAAGATGGTGGGACCCATTAAGCTCCACAGACTAAGATAAAGAATGTAGCATATATGTAGAAATGTTATACAGAGAATTAGTGGCTTTTTGCATGTCTTTGAATTGATGAGAAAGTGACAATGTCATTTCTACACAAAGACTTTTCACACTACTGAGTCAAAGCTTTTATAAGCTTTCACTTTTGCAATAGGGACTTAAATCTTCGGAGGAATTCACTATCTGTTAGGGATTTTTTTAAGTGTGAGCAACATATACCCATCAGAGGAGCCCAGCTGTTAGTTGATAAACAGAGCAAGAAGCTTGATAGTGGGGAAGGACTGAAGCTAATGATATGAGAAGTGTTAAAGCAGGTGCAAGGTCAGGTCACAGTCCTAGCTGATTGGGAACAGCTGTGACTGCATTTTACCTTTGTTGAAACTGGTACACTCGCCAACACAACATGTCATTTTAGTTTGCTTTATGGGTGAATAACTACAATAATGTGTGTGTATATATATATATATTACATACCTACTTATTAATCCAGCGATGATAGGTTGCTGTTGTAATATGAATATGAGAAATTGTGTGTTAGAACCCATGTGTTCTTTTGGTCAGCACAGTGGTTAGCACTGCTGTCACACAGTGCAGTTCAATTCTGGCCTTGGGTGACTGTGTGGAGTTTGTATGTTCTCTCCATGTCTGCATGGGTTTTTTCCAGGTGCTCTGGTTTCCTTCCACAGTCCAAAGATGTGTGGGTTAGGTTGATTGGCCATGCTAAATTGTTCCTTCATGTCGGGGGATTAGCAGGGTAGATTTGTGGGATTATGGCAAAAGTGCCTGGGTGGGATTGTTGTTGATGCAGGCTTGATGGGTCAAATGGCGTCCTTCTGCACTGTAGGGATTCAATGATCTATGACAGAGTGAAGGGGAGGTCCTAGGTAAGATGCTGTTTTGGATAATTAGTGCAGACTTGATGGGCTGAATAACTTCCTTCTGCACTGGATGGAATCTATCGTCACAAAACACGTAAGCAGTTCAATTTGAGAATAATTTATAATTGAGCTGAATTGTGTAATTATATTGAATGTAAAATAAACAAATTTAACTTACATACATCATTTTACATGTTACAATTGAACACTGTCATTCAATTTTTAGAGGTCTACCATCTTAGTCCCAGGAAATCCCTGCCAGAGTTCCTTAGAGTTGTGCCCTAGGCCCAAGCTGCTTCATCAATGACTTTCCTTCCGAAATAAGGTATGAACTGGGGAGCTCGCTGAGGTATGCACAACGTTCAGCTCTACTCATGACTCCTTAAGTATAGAAGCAGTCCATGTTCAAATGCAGCCAGGCCTCGACAATATCCAGGCTTGGGCTGACAAGTAGCAACTAACATTTGCACCACTGCAAATGTCAGGTAATGAACTGAATTGGACTAGCCATATAAATACTAGGGCTACAAGAGCAGGTCAGAAGCTAGGATTTCTGTGGCAAGTAACTCACCTCCTGACTCCCCAGAGTCTATCCACCATCTGCAGGGGTGTCAAGGAATTATTTCCACTTGCCTGAATGAATACAGCTCCATCAACTCTCTGGTGAAACACAGATTGATTGACTGTTGTGAGACACTGCAAGATCTGGTGATGACAGCCATGATGACAGCAATCTTGCACGGTAGCAAGATAAGTTTGCATGACTTTATTCTTTGCCTTCACTTCAGTACTCAGACATTAGTTGGCTTCTATTTGTGAGAGAAGTTGAAACTTCAGCCATGAAATATTCCTTCACAGTTCTGAGTGCAAGTTTTCTCATGGAGTTGACCACCACTTCCACTCTAGTAAAATTGGCATCAGGTTCTGCACAAATTTCTTGCAAAATTGGTGCTGGACTTCTCCATGCTCCTTGACAGTAACCGTAGGCTTTCTGGCGGTCTGCTAATGCACCAAGCATTTCTGTGTGTACATCCATCAGCCTTTCTCTGCCCACATCTGAGTCCTCAGCAGCAGAATCTAGATTAGATCTTGTCCTCTGGCAAGTTGGCATCTGTTGTTCCCTTTCTCCTGCTCTGGCTGCAGACCTCAGAGTCTAGGTTCTCACCACACGCAAAGACTAACTCTTGGCTGAGTGTGTCAGAGCAAGGGATGATGTTTCTTCACTGGCTGTTTCTTCTTCCTCTACCAGTTCTTGTTCCTGCACCACTGCCTAACCATCTGGCAGTTCTTCGATACCTAAAGCAGAAAGGCACAGAAGTTACAGTGCTGGAAGTGGGGATAGTGAAGGTTGCATCCTTAACCATCTGTAGTGTATAATTCAAAAGAGATTGTAGGATTATGGGGAAGTGGGAGTAAATATGAACATAACATTATGATCATATTGTGGTCCTTTTAAGGGCTGCCTCCTCTAGGTTAATACACCTAGACTTGGTTCTCTTGGATACAGCCGACACTGGCACTGGCTGCATTAGGGCAAATCAATGTTGCAAAGGAAGCCTGAACGAAGGACTGTGCACCAAAAGCAAAGGCCTAGGGTGCGGTCTTATCTGTCATTCACGCCACCCCCCTCCCACTGCAGCAAGATCGGAGATTTTGATGGCCAAACAAATCTCCATTCACTACAGTGGGATAGGAAAATCCCACCAGCATGAATAATGGTAGGCTTCTGGCATTACAGTTTGTTTTAGGTGTGAACTTTGAACACCATTTTTCTTCTTATATCATAATGATAGATAATTTCCAGCTTAGAACAAGCATGTTATTACTGGCTGCCATTTGGGAGCTTATGGAGGCATTAGTGCCATTTGAGGAGGCTGTGGTGCAGTGGGTTTTGTCACTGGACTATAATCCAGAGAACAGGGTAATGGTCTGAAGACCCAGGTTCAAATCGCACCACAGCAGATGGTGAAATTTGAATGCAGTTAGGATCTAGAAATCGAATGATGATCATGAAATCATTGTTGATTGTCAAAACAACCCATCTCGTTCACTTAAGTCCTTTAGGGAAGGAAATCTGCCAACCTTACTCAGTCTGGTCTAAATATGACTCCAGAGTCACAGCAATATAGTTGACCCTGAAATGGCCTAGAAAGTCACTCAGTTCAAGGACAATTAAGGAGAGGCAACAAATGCTGGCCTGGCCAGCGACACCCACATCCTATGAATGAGTAAAATGTGTGTTACCATTTTGCTAGGATATTTATGTCATAGCTGTTTGAATTGGTAAATTTTAAAAGAGGAAAAATAACATGTCTGATTGAAGGCAGGGGTTAAAGGAAGTGCTCAGAAACAGGAGAAGCACTAGGGTCCATGTTTTCTCTCCCTAGCTCTGGTAGTGCTGGATGAATTGTCCATTCACAGATCCAGTGTAGACACTGGACTGAGTGACTATAAGAATTCTGTAACTCTGTTGCTAGGTCAGCCAGCCCATTTTTCACATCTAGTTTCAAATATTGTCCATTATTTGCAGCATTAATATTAAAAAAAAGTAGTGATAAAATGCAGTGTTAGTTTGTGTGAGCCCTTTAGGCGATCCCACCATGATTATTCAACAAACCATTTTAACAGCATCATACAATATTGGAAATTTATAAATAACTAATGGAATATTTTATTGTTAACTCTTTGCAGATGTAAATAAACATTAATTCTGGTGACTACCTCATTAGTGTGTTCTGTACATTGTACCATATGTACACAGTGACAATGTACATATTCATATTTGGGGTAAAGATTCAATACTTGCAAGGAAATTGAAAGAAAACCTTTCAGGATTTGTTTCATATTTTCAACCACCTCTTTTCTATAGATAAGACAGACCATCTCTATGCTAAAGCTCACACTGTTTCATTGCTGAAGAACTGTAGAAGGGAAAGAGGAAGGGAGGAGAAGAGTGGACGGTCTCATTCATTTGCTATTGTTTAAGTTCCCTCCCAGACACACTGACACAGCATTCACTCACCTCCCTTAATAATTCAGTATCAGTAGAAGCGCAATTCTAGTTCCCTGGGAGTAGCTCATGTCATAGAATCATCACAGAATCATAGAACCCTATGTTCATGCTGTGAACATAGACAACTGCTCAGTCTGGCCTGGTGCAAAGCTGAGCGATAGTTGCCTCAGGCCTGCTCCAGCCTCATTGCCAACAAACACTCTCCCCTGTTCTGTCATTTTCTGCTTCTTTTCCTTGGCCTCCCTAAAGATGTTGTCAGAAATCATTCATTGCAATTGAAAAATTCCTCCATAATGCACAGTGGGAACAGCCAGAATACCCAGACTCTTACTATACTCCTTATATATTTATGACGATGTGACCAAATTCCGCTCCAACTCCATTTTCAAATTTGCTGATGACACCACCATAGTGGTCAGACCTCAAACAATGACAAACTGGAATACAGGAAGGAGATAGAGAATCTGATGAAGTAGTGTGTTGATTATAATCTCTCCTTCAACATCAGTGAAATAAATGAGATAGTCATCGACTTCAAGAAACAAAGTGGAGGATACTCCCCTGTCTACATCAAAGGTGATGAAATGGAGATAAAGAACAAAGAAAATTACAGCACCGGAACAGGCCCTTTGGCCCTCCAAGCCTGCACCGACCACGCTGCTTGCCTGAACTAAAACCTCCGACTCTTCTGGGGAATATATCCCTCTATTACCATCCTATTCATGCATTTGTCAAGGTGCCCCTTAAAAGTCACTATCATATCTGCTTCCACTACCTCCACTGGCAGCAAGTTCCAGTGCCCCATCACCCTCTGTGATCAAGGGCTTCAAGTTTCTAGGTGTCCAGATCACCAACAACTCTACTTTTTCAGAAGGCTAAGGAAATTTGGCATGCCCACTATGACTCTCACCAATTTTTACAGATGTACCATAGAAAGCATCCTTTCTGGATGTATCACAGTAAAGTATGGCTCCTGCTCTAACCAAGACTGCAAAAACAACAGAGTTGTGAACGTAGCGCAGTCCATCACACAAACCAATCTCACATCCATTGATTCCATCTACACTTCCTGCTGCCCCAAGAAAACAGCCAGCATAATCAAGGACCCCACACACCCTGGACATACTCTCTTCTAAATACAAAAGTCTGAGGTCACATACCAACCAACTCAAGAGCAGCGTCTTCCCTGCTGCCATCAGACTTTTGAATGGTCCATCATATATCAAGCTCATGTTTCTCTTCACCCTACTGGTAACTGTAACACTATATTCTGCATCCTATCTGTTCCATCTTCCCTATGTACTCTATGAATGGTATGTTTTGTCCCTATAGCTCGCAAGAAACAATACTTTTCACTGTATCCCAGTACGTATGACAACAATAAATCAATTCAATAGATCACATTCAACAGATCTTAGCAACTTCAAGGGAAGATGAGAGCTTCAAAAGAAAGCCTTCAGCAGTGCAAACACACCTGCAGATCATGCATTGTAACTTGTTCATTTATTTTTCATACATGAAATGTGTTGCTGGATGATTTTTAAAATCAATCAGCACGAGCAAGAAAGGAAGAGACAGAGACAGCTCCAAGCCGAGCTACTGGAGAATCAGTCTGGCAAGCAAATCATCAGAAATTAAATAATAGCTTGCTATTATTTAATATAGGTTGTATCCTAAGCAAGCTATTATTTAATTTCTGATGATTTGCTTGCCAGACTGATTCTCCAGTAGCTCGGCTTGGAGCTGTCTCTGTCTCTTCCTTTCTTGTTCATGCTGATTGATTTTAAAAGTCATCCAGCAACACACTTCATGTATGAAAAATAAATGAACAAGTTACAATGCATGATCTGCAGGTGTGTTTGTGGGAGGGAAGAAATTTGTATTGGAGGAGTATTGGGCGGCACAGTAACACAGTGGTTAGCACTGCTGCTTCACAGCTCCAGGGATGTGGGTTCAATTCCTAGCTTGGGTCATTGTCTGTGTAGAGTTTGCACATTCTCCTCATGTCTGCATGGGTTTTCTTCAGATGCTTTGGTTTCTTCCCACAGTCCAAAGATGCATTGGTTAGGTTGATTGGCCATTCTTTAAAAAGAATTGCCCCTTAGAGTTCTGAGATGCATAGGTTAGAGTGATTAGTAGGTAATTATGTAAGGATATGGGGGTAGGGCCTGGATGGGGTTGTGGTTGGTGCAGACTTGATGGGCCGAACGGCCTCCTTCTGCACTGTAAGGTTTTTATGATTCTATGAGTAGTTCTATCTTTCCCACACCTGCTGTTCCTCCAATCAGTGTTTTGCTGTCAGTTCCCATTCTCAGCAACTCACAATTTTAACTGACAGTGAAAAGGAGCCAAATGTAGAGAATTTCAGGGTTGCAGTAACATTGACTGCATAATGCTATTTTGTATCAGTTACAGCTCATTTTAATGTGACACATGCTATTTAAGCATCCTTGCTGAAGCTTATGCACTGCTCCTCACAAAACTGCAGCAATGTTGTCATAAGACTAAAAACTCTTCTGGTAATACAAAGATTCTTGAGCCACATCTGCAGCTCATTGTATTCTTTTCCCCATTGCTACAGTAGAATTTCCAGAAATGCTCAAGAGGAATAAGATTTGACTCCAGTTACATCTTAAGAGCTCAGAACATTTTACAATAACAGCTATGAAAAGGACCAGATGAGCTTGGAACAGACAGGGTATGACGTAAAAAAGAAATTGAAAAAGACTGAATTCAGAACTATGGCATGATTAGCAAGGAAAAGGTTTAGCATGGTGGGTAATGGGAAGAGAAGAAGCATCAATCACAGCTTAACAGTTGGTCTTAATCATGGTCAAAAAAAAAAGTTCATGCATTTCTTGCATATGTTGCTGGAAGTGAAGCTATAGGAGTAGGTACAGCTTTAAAGTGCAAATTGGTAGAAAAGAAGCCAGGACGTTAATGTAATAATCCATAATAAGATTATGAGAGCAAGTGCTTTGTTCACAAGTGAGAAATGTCCAAGAAGAGTGGTGAGTAATGGTTTTTTGGCAGAATCAAAGAAGTCAGTGATGATAATAGGAATATCGATGAAAGAGGAGAATGGGTAGTTGGGATTGCAGTCAGTGCTAGGTAACTTGTTTGGCCCCTTGGAGAATGCCAAGAGAATCACAAAGAGTAAGGTAGCTGTTATCCAAGAGTTCAGGAAGCTTTGAATTCTGGCAACCAAAGAAGAAAAAGAAGGCAGGGAAATTGTCATGGGTTGGGAAGGCAAAGTACCCAATATGTAGAATACGTAAATATTTTTAACAGAACACAAAATGACTGCTGGATGGAACTCTTATTTTGGGGGTGATTTTCCCACCTCGCCTTACCTGGTGTGGATCGCGCCAATCCCGGAAAGTAGCATGCTTGCCAGCTTCCAGTTTGTAAACGTCCTGATCCCTTTCCACTAGCACAACGTGCTAGTGGTAAGGGGGGCAAGGTGCAATACAGATATGCAGAGGACGTATTTTACACAGAGGGTGGTGGTGGGGGCATGCAATGCACTACCAAGCAAGGTGGTTGAGGCTGACATGCTAGGATCATTTAAGACTTATCTAGATACCCACATGAACAGACTGGGAATAGAGGGATACAAACGGATGGCCTAGTTAGGGACGCATGATCGGTGCAGGTTTGGAGGGCCAAAGGGTCTGTTCCTGCGCTGTATTATTCTTTGTTCTTTGTTCTCTGAATTGGATTATGCCCTCTGATTAGCATGAGATTGACTGGATTTCAATCTCATCAGTGCAAACAGCATGCAATCATCCATCTCCCAGAATGTTCCCATTTCTCCAACAGGAAATCACACCAACACGAATATTACTGGTCTCCACTAGCGGAGACCTGGCACAATGACTGTGCCATGTCAAAGAGTATTGAAGCCCCCAGTGGGTGGGGGCATGGCCAGTTAGTGCCCATCTGGCCGACTGGCAGTGCCCACCAGACCCCAACAGTGACGACCAAGCAGCCTGGCAGTGCTAGTTGGTTATCACCAGTATGTCAGGGGCAATGCCAAGTGTGTGGGGGCTATGTCAGGAGGGCAATGCAGGGGTTGATCATGTTGCGGATCCTGAAGTGGGGCATGTGGAGGCTCCCGAAGTCCGTGGAAGGTGGAGGGGATCAGCCAGTGCCCTGAGAGGCTGGGCCAACCTTGTGAAATGGCACCCGAGCACTCTAAAGCCAAGCTCACCAGCCTGTTTAGGTCCCCCCTCCCTTCCCCCACCCCCATGTATCGGCGCATAACTCACTATTCTCTGGCCATGCACACCGCAGATCAGAAATTCCCACCTGAGCTCAACAGAACCTTAAATGGTCTGCCGAATTTTCTGTCTCACCTAGTACGATTCCAGCAGCAGACGAGACAGGAAAATTTCGGCCTTAGTCCTTTTTTGGGAAAAGTCTGCCCAATGTAATAGTTGCACGCTGATGTATTTCTGTGTATTACTTTGTTATCCATTAATGGAATATTACAGAGGGACTGTAAATAAAGCAGCTAGTTATTATCACACCAATTTAAGTGTTTATTCAGACGTAAAAGCACCCAAGAGCAATTAAAAGAAAGGAGATAATGACTAACTGATGGGGGGGGGGGCAAAGAAAACAGAAGACATAAAGAAAACAAATAAAGTTATGAGCTGAAGTTCATAGCAAAATCTGAGCATAAATACTCACAGAAGAATGTGGTTTAATAGGGTTGAATAAGATTGAAAATGATGTGGAGGTACTAGAATTGGACTGGGGTAAACACAGTAACAAGTCTCACAACACCATGTCAAAGTGAAAACACCATCCATCAGGTACATGGTACATACTCTTGCAACTCGGCCAACATTATCTACCTGATATGCTGCAGGAAAGGATGTCCCGAGGCATGGTACATTGAGGAAACCATGCAAATGCTACGACAACAGATGAACAAACACCGCTCGACAATCACCAGGCAAGACTGTTCTCTTCCTGTTGGGGAACACTTCAGTGGTCAGGGACATTCGGCCTCTGACCTTCAGGTAAGCATTCTCCAAAGCAGCCTTCACAACACATGACAGCGCAGAGTCACTGAACAGAGATTGATAGCCAAGTTCCACATGCATGAGGACGGCCTCAACCGGGATCTTGGATTCATATCACACTGTCACCCCCACAACTTGCCTGGATTTGCAAAATTTCACTAACTGTCCTGCCTGGAGACAATACACATCTCTTTAACCTGCGCTTAATGCTCTCTCCACTCACATTGTCTGTACCTTTAAGACTTGATTACCTATAAAGACTCGCATTCCAATCATTATTTTGTAAATTGAGTTTGTGTCTTCATATGTCCTGTTTGTGAATAGAACTTCCATGCACCTGACGAAGAGGCAGCACTCCAAAAGCTAATGGCTTTTGCTACCGAATAAACCTGTTGGACTTTAATCTGGTGTTGTGAGACTTCTTACAAGATTGAAAGGACAGCCCTGTCATAAACAGAGGATCTTCCCCTTTATTTCAGGTTGAAGTTTTTTTAAGTTTTAACATTTATTAGTGTCACAAGTAGGCTTGCATTAATACTGCAAATCCCCAAGTTGCTATGTTTTGGTGCCTGTTTGGGTACACTGAGGAGAATTTAGCATGACCAATGCACTTAACCAGTATGTCTTTCGGATAGTGGGAGGAAACCAGAGCGCCCAAGCCGGGAATCGAACCTGGGTCCCTGGTGCAGTGAGGCAGTAGTGTTAACCATTGCGCCAGCATGTTAATTCCAATTCAGGCAAGAAATTGTATTGCACCAAACCATTTCCCCAGCAGTCATAATATGATAGAGAATTCCTGATCCAATCAGGAGTGTTTCTAAATCATCTTGTTTCGAATACCTGGTACACTTCATATAGCCAATCCAATGGTAACTTGCCTTCAAAGATAACAGAAATGTAGTTTTATGTTTAATTTCATTTGTTTTTCACTGGTAGTGCAATGATAAATGAATGTTAAATGGACTGGAACAAAAACATTTGTAAATTAACAAATTTTTAACTGGTGTTTATAGAAATCTTGATCCAAGCCTCAGATAGTTAGCATATGTTCACCCAGAATCCTATTATACAATACTGTTTATAGTTTATAACAAGTAGATGTTTCACTTCAGCCTTATCACTAGACTACCATATTAATGAGTAAATCTGCCAACACCAGCTAATCATAAACTTAGAAATGTATCCTCAGCACTTTAATTTTGCTATTCTAAGCACATGACATCCGAGTTGGAACTTTGCCAAACAGCTTACTGCACATTATATGAGCAGATATTGAAATTCATATATTCATTTTTGAATCTTGTGTTCATAAATTGAGGGATGTTAATGCTACAGAATGGAACACAGAGCTAGGATCAACACCATGGTGGAAAAACATAAGAACATTAGAAACAGGAGGAGGTGTAATTCATAGAATCCCTCAAGCTTGTTTGCCATACAATTCGATCATGGCTAATCTTCAGGTTCAATTCTACTTACCCACCACTCCCGTATCTCTGGATTCTCTTGGGGAGGGGGGAGTCAAACATTTATCTATCCCAGCCTTAAATACATTCAAAGGGGGAGCATTCTCAAGCCTCTGAAAGTAGACACTTCCTAAGATTTGAAAGCCTTTAATTTTCTCAACTCTGTTTTAAAACAGAGTGTGCCCCAGGTTCTAAATTTCCCAACCAACGGGGAAAAAAACTCTCAGGATGGAATTATCTGGTCCCTCACACCCAGGTAACACTACCAGTGAAGATGGAGAATTTGGTGCTCAGGAACAGGCCAAATAATCCCAGCCACGGGTGAAGTCAGGGAATTCCAGCCTCAATGTCTACCCTGTCAAGCCCCTTTAGAATCTGATATGTTTCAATGAGATCATTTCTCATTCTTTTGTACTCCAGAGAATATAGATCCAACTTACTCAGTCCTTCATCATTGACCAACTTTCTCATCCCAGAGAGCAATCTAATGAACCTTCACTGTGCCACCACCAAACAAGTATATTTTTCATTAGATATGGGTAGGTAGTAAGAGTAAAACTGCACACAATACTCCAGGTGGAGTCTCATCCAAGCCATGTACAATTATGTCAAGATTTCCTTATTCTTGTACTCCAATACCCTTGCAATAAAGACAAACATGTCATTTGCCTTCCTAATTGTTGGCTCTACCAGCACATTAATTTTCTGTGCCCCTTGTACAGTATACCCAAGTCCCTCTGAACAGCAACATTAACAAATTTCATGCATTTAAAAAAAATTCTGCTGTATCAATTTGTTGTATTCCCCATTTACTCTGGACAGTAGCCTTTAGGTGCAAACATTTTTCTTCTTCTTCTTTCAGCTTCTCCTATTTCACTTTGGGTCACCACACTGCTGATTGATCATACTTTTCTATCTCCTCCTGTCAGTTTCATTCCCACTGCCTTTAAGTCTCTTGACTCTGCATTATTCCATCTAGTCTTAGGCCTTCCTCTTCTTCTTCTAACAGTCTTTCAATTACTCTAACCAGAACTTACCTGTTGCTCAATTTCCTATTCTATCTTCTGACACCACTGACCCCACTTAAAAGTGTTCACATTCTCCAAGTCTGTGCCGATAATCTTCACACCTTCACTCTGATCCTCTTTTCTATTCTAAAGCTAACAGTCGTTACTTGGGTCTTTTCTCAATTGATCTTCATACTCCTGTCTTCCAGTGTTTCTCTCATTCCTCCAGAGACTCAGTCATTTTCTCATCATCCAATAACATAGCTCAATATCACCTTGCAAACACCACTGATTGTGGCATTTCCTGTCTCAGTTAAATTATCCACAACAACCAGGAGAGGAAGGGGCTCAGTGCCAATCGTTGATACAATCCAACTCTAGCTTTGAAACTCTCACTCTCCCCCACATTACTTACTCTTGTCTGATACTCATTGTATATGTTCTACAATTGTCATAGGTACATCTCAGAGACTCCAAAATTCAAACACATCTCCAGACTTTCTCACATAGCACCCTGTCATATGCTCTCTCTAGATAAATGAATATAATCTTCATATTGCATTGGTCTTCCTGATATTTCTACATGACTTGTCGCATCATAAAAATACGTTTAATATGAATAGTATAACCAAGTTTTATGAGGAAGAAGGGATCTGAATGTTGGCACTTGGATTGCTAACTGGGAATGGACTATGTTTGAGAAGTGGTAGAGACATTCTGTTCACACTGCCAGATGCCATCACACACTCAGATTAGGTAAAGCATGCCTGGATGAAGCTGTTGCAGTCTTTTCTGGCAGGTAAGCATCTGCAGGCACTATGGTCCATCTAGTTCCTCCTCCTCCTTTTCTATCTTCTCCTCCCCTATTTGGAGGAGAATATTGATTATTCAGCCCCTTCCTCTTCCTGCAGCTCCACTTCTTTCCGCAGTGTGATATTGTGTAGGACACAAGACCACAGCCATTCTGGAGACCGTTGATGGGGCACACTGAAAGACGGACCAGTTCTGTCAAGGCACCTGGAACACATCTTGAGCATTACCGTGGAGCATTATAGTGGTTTGGTTTATTATCACCCTAATAGTCATGTGAATCTTGTTGTAACATTCCTCTAGTTGACTGGTAGGGTTCCTTGTAGGAATCAACACCTAGGTCTTCAGAGGATAGCCCTAGTGCCATGGAGGCAGTGTGAAGGAAGAAAAACTTGTGTGAGTGCTTCATGCCTCAGAATGATTGAAGAGTGGCAACCCATCACAGGTACCTTTCCACCGCCATCTGTTTTGAGTCCTTTGTGATGTATGAGTCAAAGGTGAAAACTTAATCATCTAACTGGTCATGCTGAAGTGTAAACATTTGAACTGATGTTCAGATTATCCACCCAAAGCATAGAAACACATAAAATAGGAGCAAAAGTAGGCCATTCACCCTTTGAGCCTGCTCCACCATTCCCAAAGAATCCCTACAGTGCAGAAGGAGGCCATTTGGCCCATCAATTGTGTACTGACTCTCTGAAACAGCATTGCTAACCACTGTGCCACGCTATTCAGTCAATCATGGCTGATCATCCAACTCAACAGTCTGATTCTTCTTTCTCCCCATATCCTTTGATCCCTTTCATCCCAAGAACAAAACTAACTCCTTGTTGAAAACAGAATGTTTTGGTCTCCCTGCTTTTTGTTGTAGCGAATTTCACAGGTTCATCATTCTGGGTGAAGACATTTCACCTCATCTCAGTGCTAAATGTTTACCCCACAGTCTTAGACTATAACCCCTGGTTCTGGCCATCCTTCTGGCCAGCTAGAATCTTATGGGATTCTCTGAGAACCCCTTCCTGCCACTCATTCTTTTGAACCCTAGCGAATGTAATCCTAACTAACTCAATCTTTCCTCATATGTCTGTCCTGCCATTCCAGGAATCTATTTGATACACTTTCTCTCCACTCCCTCTATGGCAAGATTATCCTTTGTCAGATAAGGAGATCAAAACTGGACACAATATTCCAAGTACGGTTTCATCACACCCCTGTATATTTGCAGCAAAACATCCCTGCTCTTGCACTCGGATCCTCTCGCTATGAAGGCCAAAATACCATTTGCCTTCTTCACTGCCTGCTGCACCCGCATGCTTACTTTCAGTGATTTGTATACAAGGACATTGATCTTGTTGCACATTCCCCTCTCTTAATTTATAGCCATTCATATAATAATCTGTCTCTTTGTAAATACGACAGGTTTTCTTCTATAAAAGACATGAATGACATGAATGACAGGTTTTCTTCTCTAAAAGACATGAATGGGTTTTTAATGACAATCAGCAATAGCTTCATGGATATCATTAGACTGTTAATTCCAGAGTTTCATTGGATTCAAACTTCACCATCTGCCATGGTGGGATTCAAACCTGCAAATTACTAGTTTAGTAACAAAACCACTACACCACCAACTCCCTCTAGCCAGGCCTCCTTTCTAGCAATAGCAGGTTTCCTCCTGCTATTACTGGGCAAGTATTTCTCTCTCCAGTTATTCACAGTTCCCAGAAGATATTAAGGGGAGCATCCTAATGGCAGGACACAGCCTTTGAACATCCAGAATTTTTTCACAATTCCAACTCCAAATCCCATCCTTGGATTGGGCATTTAAAGACTAGCAATAAGACTGTCAAGCCCAGAAGTAAACTGAAAATGAACTAGCTGTGCTAAAGTGTCACTGATTGATATATTGCATTTACTACTCAACAATGATGTTTCCCTCACAATTACCCCCTATGCTACCAATTGAACTATGGTTTACACTCAAAATTGATCAGAGTGTGCATCAAATGCATCAGTTCCACCCTAAAATCATGGAATCCTGATTTGCATATGAAAAGAAGCTTAATGCCTGAGCAAGGCAGACACTTAGCATGCCCAGCAGTAGGCCCCTCTCAAAATGTTGCAATGCCAGAGTTGAGTTTGGGATTCAGGCCAGGGCAGGGTAGCTGCTTGAGTTTTTGGGCACCAGGTGCAGATGTGTGGTAATACTGTTGTAGTGACACTTGCATTCATTTACTCCAATGCAAGAGGGTGTCAAAGAACAAAGAACAAAGAACAACACAGCACGGGAAACAGGCCCTTCGGCCCAATGAGCCCACACCACCATTTTAACATTGTGAGTTCCCTCTTCCACCCATGACCTTTGTCTACGCTCATGGCACTCCACATTGGAAACGAGCCCGTCCTTCGTCGACCGTTTTTGTCAAAACCTCAAAAAATTCTACCAGATTCATAAGGCACGACCTCCCCTTAACAAAGCCATGCTGCGTATCCCTAATCAGATCGCAACGCTCTAAATGCGTATACATCCTATCTCTAAGAATCCTCTCCAACAACAAAGGGAATTGACAGGACACAAAGGAACAAATTTCCACTGGGTGGGAACCTAGGACTGGGAAGAAAACAGATTATGGCCAGGCCTTCTGGGAACGTAATTAGGTAACACATTTACAGACATAGGTGACAGGAGTTCATAACCTCTAAGCAAATGTTGATGATAAGCTTTAAAATTAACAGGAGATTTCCTTTGATCAAAACAGAGGGATATGGG
The DNA here is from genome assembly GCF_965287045.1 of Carcharhinus amblyrhynchos. Lineage (NCBI taxonomy): Eukaryota > Metazoa > Chordata > Chondrichthyes > Carcharhiniformes > Carcharhinidae > Carcharhinus > Carcharhinus amblyrhynchos. Next base: position 96,579,804 of record NC_137329.1, on the reverse strand, counting down.
GCAAAGGCAGATACATAGGTCACAAATCAACTATAATCTCAATGAAGAGGCAATAGGCTCAAAGGTCTAAATAGCCTGATTCCGTTCTTATGTTCCTAACAGCATCTTATGTGCATTACCTAATACAATTAAGATTAACGGCGCAATAAGTGTAAATTATACCCCATACTGTTGAATACTCACATTAATGGCTTCTCCATCCTAATGCCCATAGCTTTTACCACTTTGCCTAGAGTTTGGAAAAGGCTCCTAGCTACATCTGCATTCTTTCGCGTAAAAACCAAAACCCAATTCTCCAGTGGAATAGGATTAATCAGGAAAGCACCTCTGGTTTCTCTGGACCACTCTGCTGCTTGAGGATTATAGTCAAACATTTTTCCACCTTGCCACTGACTCCACAAACATTAGGAAGCATATATGTTGTCAGTGGCAACAATTTTCCCAATGAATCTATCGTAATCAAATCCTGTGTAATTTCATGAATTTTTTGAATTGTTTAATTCAATAAGAAAGAGAAAGGTTTCTGATATAATATTAATCACAAACTGCTCCTGTTCAATCATGAGTGGGGGGTTACCATTGTCTTTTGTGAGGTATGAATTTCAACCATCTGACAATGAAATTCAATTAACAGTTCTGGCAAGAGAAACCTCATTAGTTGTGCTTTTGATTGCTTTGTAGCTCTCAGATGTCTTTGGGTTTTGAAATGGCTGTTTTCTTTTCATACTTTCTCCCTTTCTTTTCCTCCCATCTAATAGCTCACTCAAATGGAAATTTTTGATGCATGAGCTGAGGCAGTGAGCTTGGCACGATGTTTGATTGTAGTGGGCATCAGTGCCAAACACAAACTGCCCTTATCTGACATCCAAGTGTATATCAGGAGTGGAGTTAGCGATCAGTTGTCCAGAGTGAGAAACATAGCTGATTTTTCTCCTCCCTATTCTACAGGAAAAAAAATATACTCGACTGGGATTGGTGATTGCACCTGTGCCATTTGCTAAATATATTAGCTTATTGCCCTTGGTGTTGTGCAGCAGGGTCAGAGATGCCACTTAGTATTGGGGCAGCAATGGCAACTAGAATGTGGGAAGAACACTAAGAAGATGTGCCCTCAGGTTTCCGGGCCAGAGGTGAGAATGATGTAATGTTTTAATTATAAGCAGTAGTGGAGGTTGGAAGCAGGTTACAGTAGCCAGCGTGAGAGCAGGAAATCTTGAAAAAGTCAGGCCAAGGAATGGGGTTGGAGATATAGGTTAGAAACTGGCTGCAGGTCAAGCAACTGTGGAGGCCAAACAACAGGGAAGCTAGACATCATAAGCAGGGATGTGCTGAGTGCCACCAGTGGTGAAATGCCTGAAATTACTCTGACTGCAAAGTGTTTACACTGAAAATTCCACTTAAAAATATCAATACCAGCAATTGCAGTTCCAAATACTGACAGAAAATTGTTACCAACATAATGACAACAAGAAGTTGAGTGAAAAGTGTGTACATGTGCAAGGCTTTTAATAATTCATAACCAGAAATTAGAAGGCTGCTGGGAAGGAAAAAAAACAGCCATTGATTTTTTCAAAAGAATTGGGATGTGCCTCTATATTTTGTATGTACCTATGGATTAAAGATGCGTAAAGAATCACAATGTAGGCTTGATAATTGAAATCGGGAGCTCTTTATTTAAGGTGTGTACTCATTCACAGTCAGGTCCAAGACTGCCCAACTGAGTCCCACATTGGGAGGAGCTAATTTTCCAGGGTAACCTGACCAGGTAAGGCCACGGTATGGGGTCTTGCCATAGTCTATCCTCTAGCCCCAGCAAGGTAGGTAAGAGAATGGGGGGGGGAGGCAAATACAAGAAACCAGGAAAGAGGGGGGTGATCTCAGGGGCAGGTATGTCTCCATACCTTCATTGAGATCAGGGTATCCACAAAGGAAGCTCCCACCACTTGCCTGACACCAGCCAGCACAGCAAAGACTGCTGGGCATCTTGCATGGCAGAGACTTGCCCATGCCATGACTAAAGTACCAGTGGTGGCAGGCTGAGACCCTTAAGTGGTCTTTAATTGGACAGTCATCTCCCACTCCCTGTAACTTTTAGACAAATCACATGGGGGTGAGCAGGAAGGTAAGGGGAGGGCCATCCACTAGATTTTACATGCTCCCAACCCCTCAAACCGGGCAGTGGGGATGTATAAAATCCTACCCTTCTCTTTTTCTGATTTGGAATTTGAAAATTGCCTTCTGGCCAGTCTGTTAACAAGCAATTTAAGAGGAATACAGGCAATTATTTGGAGATGAGTGTTATGTTGTATCCTCCTGTCTTCACTTTGAAAATAGCAATGCACTTCAATGGCATCAGAAGACTGGCAATCCATCTGGAAGCACTATTTTCAAAGCATACCTGTACCTGACCTCACCACACTGGTGAGTGAAAAATCAAGCCCCAAATTTTATCCAGAACTCTGTTTTCAATTTCATTTTCTTTATGTTTGTTGTGCATAAACTGGAGATTATTTTTGAGTACACTCAAATTTGAGTTTACTTATTTTGTAAACCATTTTGAAACTAAAGTCTTAAACAGATCTTTTAAATGAAATCTGCCAATATAAGTGAGCCAGTAAGGATTCTGCTAGTTGTGCAGCTTGATGTCCTAGATGATGTGCAGCTGAAGCAGAACTGCTGATATGTCTACAGTGGCTTTAGTTGATTTGATGTTTCTTAACTTATGGCTTACTCACATCTGAGTGGATTTTGCACATTCAGCTATGGCAATGTGCTAAGTCTGTAGTATTTAAATCTTTGAAAATCATTTGTAGCAACTGGTACTAGATCAACTTGAGTAATTTTCCACATCACCTGTGTTTCTATTATAATTGAATTGTGCTACTTTGTATGAGTGGAAGGTATTGTTTGTGGGGGCAAACATTTATTAAATTGGTTATTTGTGAAAAATATGACAAATAATGCTTACCTTCAATATAGAAAAAGGTTTACTAGACCAATAGCAGGAATGGGTGGGTTATCTTATGAGGTAAGGTTGGACAGGTTAGACCTGTATCCACTGGAGTTTAGAAGAGTAAGAAGTAACTTGATTGAAACCTTTAAGATCCTGAGGGATCTTGATGGAATGGGTGTGAAGAGAATGTTTCCTCTTTTGGGAGAGTAGAACTACAGGTCACAGTTTAAAAATGATGAGTCACTCATTTAAAACAGAGATGAGAATTTCTTTCTCTCAGAGGGCCATGAACCTTTGAAATTCTTCCTCAAATGGCAGTGGAAGCAGGGTCTTTGAATATTTTTATGGCAGAACTAGATTGAATCATAATTAGAAAGGTTATCAGTGAATCATAGAATCCCTACAGTTCAGATAATATATAATAATATTATAATAAGATTATAATAATACAATCGGGGTAGGCAGGAATGGTGAATGGAGGTTACAATCAAATAAGCCATAATCATATTGAATGGTGGTACAGGCTCAAGGGGCTGAGTGGCCTAGTGCTGCTCCTAATTTGTATGTTTGTATGAGAGACCGCAAAAATAAAGAACTGTCTGCCTGTCTGGAGAATAGCATGTGGCCTTGTAGATGAAATTTTATGGCCCTTTCATGGCAGCAGCAGGGCCAAAAAATTTGGCAAGCCATTCAAAAGTTCATTGATTCCAGCATCCATCTGATCCTTGGTAGACTGATGTTGGTGCTATTTTGGTGGAATCACCAAGCAAACTATTGGATGAAAATACAAGAAACAGCTTTTGTCTATTCACAGTTCAAAATATTTGTGAACAGTCTGAAATTTGACTCCCACAGCCTCTTGAGCACTTAACCCTAGAAACTGTCTTGATTTATCTTCTGGTGGAAATCTCAGTGTCAGAGCCTTGGAATGAACTTAAATTTTCAATAACCAATTTTTGGTGGACACGTTTTATCTTACATCAATTAATCTCAACTGAATGCTCTCAATTCAATCTATATTTCACACTGAACTCTTAAAAATGGGCAGTCTTGGGTGGCATGCAATGCTAACATTTTTAAAATTTCAATCAGCCTCAAAACCACCCACTCCCAATTATATGAACTATGAACAGATGACCAACCCACTCGCAGGAAGTCAGACACGAACTTAAATATTTTTATGAGGATACACAAATTTTTCCTGTTTCAGGATGTACAGGTTTCTCAGACCCAAGGAAATCCAATAGATGTTGCATCGTATTGAGTACTACACCATGCTTTATGTCACACTGAGCAAAACATTAGTGAACATTGAAGTGAACCTTCTCAACTTGTTTCAAATTGAGTGGTTTCATTACGGATTAATAGTATTAAATTGTTGCCATTGAAACTGTTTTTGGATGTATTTTTTACTTGGTCACCAGGTAATGAGACTTCTGCCAATGCCACTCTGTAATTGGCCACAGATTAGGAATGAAAGTGGCTCTTGAATATCTTGTATTTTGATATCTTTTCCACTACACCTCATTTATTTTGTAGATGTTCTTCCAACATTGGGCCTATTATCAGTATCATTGCTGTGAGCTAAATGCAGCACACATTTTGGAAGTCAAGAGGATGCAATGAAGACCAGCTACCAGGACTGCATTGTTAATAGTATATTGCTCCTGACATTTGTGAGAGTAGCCAAGGTGCATGGTCCCTCCAATCTGCCCTATTTTGTGAAGAAATGCAAGGTCTCCACTAAATATCCCCCTTAATAGTGTGTCCTGTGACCAGAGGTTCAATATTCAGGGAAGGTCAATCCATATTTTATTGCATTTTCAAGTTAGGATTATTCTGATGCTTGAATAAAATTAACATAGTACCATTTATTTTGATTACAGAATTGTCCAAAGATTAAGTGAACAAAAACATTGGTAGAGAAGAAAAACCCTGCCTTCTAACCAATGACCAACAATTAAACCAAGTTTGGAAGTTTATTACCCTTACTTTAGTTTGCATTTCTTTTTGCTTGCTCTCCGCTTTATGTCATTTACAATGACAGGACTGGATTAACTCTGACTAGGTTGACCTTTGCTGCAGTAATTGGGGGACCAGCTGATTCCTTCAGCTGTATATACATGACCAGCACAGTAATTTAAATAGAGAAATGTTTCTCACCCGTCCCCTTTAATAGTCTCTTAACAGGAAACATGAGAAGCATTATCTGAGTTCCTGGATAAACAAAGAATTGCCTGTGACACAAGTAGAAAATACAAATAGCTGGTTAGCAATTAGCTGTGGATTTTGTGATTTTACAATGTCGTGCACTAAAGTGACCAATAACTGACATTCAGCAGATATAATTTACATAGCTCTTTTCAAGGCTTCACATTCCATGTGTCATAAATTTCCACGCAAGAAATGTGGATTTGGTCAGACGTTATGTCAATGTGTTTGTCAACTTAATAAAGGAAAAATCAATGTGAAAGAGAGTATCAATTTAAGGTAGGGTAAATGTTGTGTGAAAAGGAGAGTTCACTTACTAATTCTAACTATTTGGGTATGATGAAAAGAGGAAATATGTGTGATAAAAGAATTGGCTTTAAGCATAAAAGTCTTGCTCCAAACTTGGGTTAAGCAGAGTGGGGGCGATTCTACCATCCTGATGCACTAATGTTTTACCGCGCAGGCTGGAAGGATCATGTATGGGCCAATTCACGGGATTCGCGAAAGCGTTCCCGATGTGCACGCATCTCCAAGCGCCGGATATCCGGTGCGGTCAGGACCATGCTGGAAATTGGTGGGAACAACAGATAAGTGATTTTAATCTGAAGTCTTCAGGCCCACTAGCATCTCCACCCCATCAGGGCAATTTCACCGGCGGGGTTCAGACTAGCTCCCCACTTTTGGGAAACTAGTGGGAGACCCTGCTGGAGTATAGAGGGGCAATTGGACCCCCCAGGTGGTTGGGTGATGGGACGGTAATGCCCCCTAGGCATAGGCACCCTGGCAATGCCAGCCTGTGCCCCACCACTGCCCAAGGAGAAAAGTGCCCATGTCGAATGGGCACCTTGGCACTGCCTATCAGGCATCAGGCAATACCAAGGGAATCGGGCTTATGGGGCAATTGGTGGGGATGGGTGTCCTGCTGCCACTCTGCATAGGAATCGGCTGGGACTGGAGGGAGGCCAGTGATCAGGGTGGGCTGGGGGAAGGGTTGGTCTGCAAGGGTGATCTGCCTCCCGTGTAGGGGGGGACAGAGATCATCACTACTGGGGTGTGAGGGGCTGGAGATCGGGACGCCTCGGGACAGGGGGGGAGTCAAGGATGCTTGTGGGGACCGCGATCAGGCCTTGGGAGGTGGAGGAGGTGCAGCACTGTGAGGGTCCTGGGCTGGCCAGCAATTGAACTGGCCAACAAACTGCAGGCTGACAGTTCGGGGCCATTGAGAATATGCAGAGGTCTGGAACTGTTAGACTCCGTGTGAATAGGCACACTCCCCCAGGCTTTTAATGATATTCATGATTGTGAACTCTGCATTGCACTGAGTGTGGGACATTCTAGTGTGAACTCCCACTGAAAAACAATCGTGATTTACACCGGTTTTCTGGCAAACTCAGCACTGACAACTTTTTGGGGAGAATCGCCCCAAATATGTCTAGAAGAGGTTTAATGACAAATCCTGACAACTGAAAGAAAAAAAATAGATCATGTCACATTTTACATACATTGCACATACTCAGGTATTTGATTAAAATCATACCTACACAGTTTGTGCTATTTGTCTCTAATGGTTTTTCTAATAGACATTGTCAGCTGGTGAAGCAAGACAGGTATCAAAATAAAAACATATTTGGTGCCAAAGTGATATCATTTCATCATCATTCATCTCTGTTTCTACAATTTCTTTCAACGAGAATTCAAAAATAAGAAGAAACGGGGTATAACTACACAGCTAGAGTTTATTTTACAATTAATGCAGCATTTTCTGCCATCATTCGGAGAAATGATCTTTTAGTTGAGCTTTTTGAGGGTCTCATTTGGACTGTTCAATTAACCTGTAGACCTGTAAACTTGCCTACTTCAAGGATAATTTGCTGTTAACAGACAAGTAACTAATTAGCCTATTCATAAATGTTGTGGTTACTGAGGAAATTCCCAGTGATGTATTCTTACTTAGACTAATCATTGTCTTGCAGAAATTTATCGTTACTTCTTTAGCCCTATAATTGCTGTCCCTATTTATAAAATGTAAATTGCTATTGGCTTCAGCTATATAGATGCCAATTCAAACAACTGCATACAATATAACAATGAGTTCATTATTAACTTAAGTCCTATTTTTATATGTCAAAACGACAACTGAGCACAACTATTGTTGAACTTGAGAATACCTTATACAGTAATAAAAGCAAAATATTGCAGATGCTGGAAATCTGAAACAAAATTAGAAAATGCTGCCAGCTGGTCTGGCAGCATCTGTGGAGAAAAACAGAGTTAAATTTCAGTCTAAATGGTCCTTCTACCTGACCTTAATGTAATGTTTGTTGTAGGTTTAAAAGTTTATTCTTGTCAGAGATTGCAATAAAGGACCTTCTTGAAACCAAAAGGGAACATTCACCACAATGCAGATCTCTGGAAAGTTTTGACTTTTTGTTTTCAACACTTCTGAATTTATCTCAGGACTTTTTTTTAAAACTTACCTTTTCATTTTGTTTCTTGTTCTAATTAAATGAAAATTATGCCTTCCCTTTAAATAATATTAAAAACGCAGTTAATCATTATAGTCATTGGTTCTGTCAGAAATTACAATCAAATAAAATTATTATCTTTATCTGGAATGTACTGCATTAACCTTTGGCTTTATATACAATACTTACATTGTTAAGAAATTTGAATAAACTAACCCACATCTTGGCAGATTATAAATTGTGAACCAAAGTCCCCATATTGTAATATGTTAAGCATCGTGAAATATAGGAAGAATAAAGGACAGTTGAAAGTTTGTGAATAGAGCAGGAGAAAAATTCAGTTACCTCACAAGTGTGGTGATGAAAAGATTTGAGGCTGATGGACTTCTGTTTTGTTGACAGATCACACAGATAGACCAGAAACTAGATGACATCCTGAGCATGCTTAAAGACCAGCTTCCCACACAACAGCTGCAACATTCTTCAGGGTCTACATCGCCAACAATTAAACACCTTGTCCCTGCTTCAGAGACACCTGCTGTAAATTCAAAAACATGAGGCCACATATCCATGTTTAAGCATCTGAGCTGATCAATGCCTCAGAGCGAAAACTGTGAGATTATGTCAGGCACTCTTCTCTTTAGATAATAAACTTGTGATGTACCTCTTTTGAAAAATGTATGTCTTCTCTGTAAACTTAGTCTTTTTTTGTAAAACTGTCTGCATCTATCCATACTATAGCTAATGTTCATCTTTTATTCTAAATCTGTTACCATAACAATTTAAAGACTTTTAAAGTTCTGAATACGAAGCTGACAAGAACCAAAGGAACACTCAGATCCTCCACGTGATCCAACAGCAACAGTGCTCTGTAATGGTTACTATATACAAGGCATTTACTTTACTGCTTTTTTGTCCTTGTTCAATCCACAGAAGTGGACAGGCAGAAAGAGAAACAGCAGAGGGAACAAAAGAGATAGCTTGATAATGTAAGACTATTGCTAATTTTGAAATTCAGGTTTTAAGAGTTGTGAAAGCTTTGGTCCAATATAAGTAAGGCTAAGCAAAATAATGAACATAAATTTGAAACAGTTAGATTTTTATAATGATATTTTTGACAGGTAAGATCATTTCATCTTTGCTTGGTTTTATGAATGAGAAATTTCAACAGCCCAGTTATATGGAAATGTGTAATGTCTTATGTTTGCATAATTCACCAAGATTATTCAGAATTCATTATTATAATTTGCAGTGTCACCAGAATTACATCCGCCTATTGTGGGGAACCATGTCACGACCAGAGACAAGTTTGTTATAAAGAGATTGGAATAAGAATGGTTACAGTACTGACATTCCAATGTAGCATGTTAACAATGTATAATGCATACAGATACAATACACTAATGAAGACCTCAGCTTTCAAATTTGAAGAGCAGTAGAAAAATGTAGGAAATGTTCAGCTTTGTATAATAATGGGCTCTTGGGTTGTCACAGTCAAAGTGAATGGCAAATGTGTAAATAAACACATTAGTAAAGCTGAAAATTAAAGGATGTGTATTTGATCTAATTGTTTTCAAAGTGATGAAACAGTGACTCTTCTTGCCATCCATATTTCTTGAATCAGCATTATATCACTTCTTTGCCTTTTGGCTAAGATCATGTAGAGGATCAAGCAGAAGATGCCCCTTTTGTGGGCACCATAAATTAGATACAATTTAATTTGAACTGTTATTTGGAGCAAGCAAGGAGATGGATAAGGGGCTTGCCCCATCCATTCTGCACATTGCCTTGTAACTCTGAGAAAGGAATACAATTTAAAAATAAATTCAGTACTATCGTAACAATAATTGTCCAGCTGCTTTAGATAGAAGTCAATTGATAATTGACAGAATTGTCTTCTTGGTGTTTTAAATAGAATTTTGGCCACAAAATTCAATGAGGCATAGAACTGCTTGGATGTGTTCTAGGAGCTGTGAGATCATCAAAAACTGTGCTCCAGGATGATTTGGCTCCTTCAGGAGATATCTTGATGGTATTACAGAGTCCAAACACTTTGCTGTTCTGAGATACTGAAATCAATATTCACCTTGGGCATAAAATTGTTGGCTCAATCACCTGCCCATTATAGGAACTGCCCAATTTTCATTCTGGAATTGTTTTGTGTCTACACTTCCAGATGATCTAGAACTTACATCTTTTAAATGTTTCACAACATACTTGTTAGGGTTATGGGCACAAGAAAAATATAAATATTTATGTTTGTATGCATATGTGTCCTATGTATGCATATATGTCCTATCACCAAAAATCACTGGCATGTTACAAATTGTGACAACTGATTTGAAATTAAAAACAGAAAATACTCAAAATATTCAACGGATCAGAAAGTAGTTCTGTTCAGTCATTACACTTCTGTTCAGTCATAAAGCTTACAGCTTAATTCTCTGTCCCACTCTGACCTCCCTCATTGAATCCTTTTAAGCACTTTACAGCTTGTAGATTCAACATCTAATTCAACAATCCCAGATCGTTAACCTATCCTCATTTTTGCCATGATTCTGCTTTAATGTCTCATTTAGATCATCTTTTACTTCTTTATTTGTTATCCCCTTCTGCCTTTTGAGATTTAATCCTCTGACTTTCCTTTCCCCTTTCCATTTGACCTTCCCCACTCATTCCCATGCATCCCACCTGACATTTCTCTGCCTCTGTATTTGCTTAAAAACTGCTACACCTTGTTATGGTTCAGACCAGAAACTCCAAAGTGTTTCATGAAGCCCCCCTGAATCGTAAATTTTGCATTTTGAATTTGGCTAAGAGAAGCATGAGATGTTTCACTTCAGATGTGGTTCAAAAGACCCATTAGGGAGCTTTTATCAAACAGTTTATTTAAAAATGTAGTTAACAAGTATAGTAAGAAAATTAGCAAGAACTTTTATCAATTACATAAAAGAAACAAAACAATCACTCTAATATATAACTCTTAATGAATATCACTAATGTATTCCAATTAAAACCAAAACCCATAGACAACAAAAACCCTTTTCACAGGTTTAACAAAGCGCAGACTAATGCTCACTTGATACTGGGATTGAGCCTCCTGGGTTGAATGTAGATTTTAAATGATCTTGAAAACTCAGAGCAGTTTGTAGTGGTATCAGTGCCCCAGAACCCCAAAGCACAGATTCTTTACTATAGCCACCAAAACACAGATTCTTTACTGCAGAATGGCAATAAGCTGTGCTTTTAGCTAACTGGTAAAATTTTCAAAATAAAAAAGAGAAAGCAAGTGATTTATTTTCCAGCTTGCTTCTAAACTGTCTCTAACCCTGCAGCCAAAACAAAACTGAAACATGACCTCATACTACCTGACCTACCCAGTTTTTCTCTCCTCCCACATTGACATCATCTAAGGCCGTGATCATGATTTTAAAACAGCATAACCACGAACCTTTTCCAGTCCTATCTAAAGGAAACAGCAGTTAGCACTGCTATCTCACAGTACCAGAGGCCTGGGTCTGCTTCTGGCCTTGGCTGATTGTCTATGTGGAGATTGAACCTTCTGCCTGTGTCTGCATGAGTTTCCTCTGGAAGCTCTGGTTTCCTCCTACCGTCCAAACGTTTGTGGGTTAGATGGATTGGCTATGTTAAATTGCTCTTTAGGGTTCAAAGATTTGTAGGTTGAGTGGATTGATCATTGTAAATGCACAGGATTGCAGGGTTAGGACAGAGAGATGGGAGGGATGCTCTTTCAGAGAGTCAGTGTAGATTCGATGCAGAAAGAGTCCCTCTAGTTCACTGTAGGGTTTCTAACTGACCTGAAACAATAATCGTTTCTCCCTCTACCAATGTTGCCTGACCAATCAAGTATTTAATAAGTGTTGTAGGGATAAGCAAGGGAACAATGGACCAGTGAGTCTCACGTCAATGGTAGCAAAACTATTAGAGAAAATTTTGAAGCAGAGCATCTATCGCCACTTGGAGAGGGAAGGCTTGATTACAGATAGTCAGCATGGCTTCATCAGAAAGAGATCATACCTATCAAATCTGATTGAATTTTTGAGATGATCAGTGTGTATCATAGAACCCCACAGTGCAAAAGGAGGCCATTCGGCCTATCAAGCCTGCACCGACAACAATCCCACCCAGGCCCAACTTTCTAACCCCACATACTTACTCTGCTAATTCCCCTGATGCTAAGGGACAATTTTAGTATGGCCAATCAACCTAATCTGCACATCTTTGGATTCATCTTTGAACTGAGGGAAGAAACCAGAGTGCCCATAGGAAACTCTACAGACATGGGAAGAATGTGCAAACACCACAGACAATGACCCAAGGCCAGAATTGAACCAAGTCCCTGGCACTGTAAGGCAGCAGTATTAACCACTGTGACACCATGCCGCCCATACTCATATACGCACACAGAGCAAATCCTAAAGAACAGAAATGCACAAATAACCAGATAATCTGTTGACTGAGGGATAAATATTGACTAAGACATTATGGATATCCCCCCGCCCACTCTTCTATTAGATAGTACTATAGAATCTTTTCCATCTGCCTGAGAAAGCAGATGGAATCTTGGTTTAGCATCTCATATGAAAGACTGCAGCTCCAGCAGTGTAGCACTCATGAGCACATTGGAGTATCATTCTGCATTTTTGTGCTTAATAATTCTGCAACACATCTCTAGTCATGAATGAGTTAATGTAAAATATTACTTCAATTTGTTAGGACAGAGGAAGCTTGACTGGTAATAGCCTCTCAGCATGATCAACACATGATACTATGTTGTGCTTAGTACAATGGTCTTGTTTACACACGCACCTTTGCAGCAGAGAGCCATCAGAAATTACTTTAATGTGGAGTGCACATATACATATTAAGTGAACTTCAAAAGTCCTTTTGATCTTTAGACACGCTGTTATGAGCTAATAACAAGGCTACAGGTGCTATATCAAAGTGCAGAGAATCGATTGAGTGCAAACCATTTCAAAGAGAACAAAGATTACAAAATACAAGAAATACACAGATATTTATGTATGCCAACACTAGCTACCTTCTGTAAGAAAATCTGAAGGAAATCTATTTTATGTACGCATTTGTGTGTGAGAACATGGGAAATGCATGTGATAAACTATTGAAAAATAAGTTATAATAGCTTATGAGACTTAATAAACAATGAAAAATTGGTTGATCAGCATTAAATATGGTGAAAAAATGTTTGATAAAAATCGGATTCCCCTTTGCAAGCACATAAACAAAAGTATATTGCATGCATTGACCAGGAGACCCAAGGTTTGCTCAAAATTTGCTTTAAACCTCATTATAGTAATTTGATAATACCCATTTTAAGGGTTGCAACCTGCTGGCCTTAAGGTAAGAGGGATGAAAGGAAACTGGGAGGTGGCTGAAATTAGGCCTGCAGCAGGCTTCTGAGAGCAGTGGAACTAGGAGGAGCATTTCCGCTTCTGCTGTTTCCACAAGAACATTCTTTTTTAAAAATTTACATTTTAGTTGCACTGACTGCTTAGGCTGCTATGACTGCTTAAGAACTGCGAGGGGTACTATTTAATTCAGGGATCCTAAAAAGACATTAGGTCCCTTATTTGCATTTGTAAAGGGCCTAACACCTGTTTCATACTGTTGTCACAGGTGCCTGGGCAGCTGCCTTTGCCATAGACATTGGATGTTGCTCCCTGAAACTGGCCCTTGTGACACCCATTTTATAATGATAAAACAGGCATAACCAGATCCAATTTTGGCCCCTAATGTCTTTGTCATCTTAAAGTCATGAGTTTGCTTCTGTTGGCCTTAAATGTTGCACTTACAGTCAACCTCTAACCCTAAAGTGTTCCAACCAGCAGATGACACAGTCACAACTGTGGTAATCAATTAAGTCATTTGGGTCAAGATTACAAAAGAAAGCGGAATTGAAACAAGAAACAACTTAAAGTGAAATCTTTTACATGTCCATTTCCATTTACTTTCCTTTGGTAGCATTTATATTAGTTGTATCATAGATAGAAAACTTGTTTTAAAGCTAAAATTTTGAAATATACATTAATATTTGCAAACAGGTGGTCACAGCCAATCAAATGATAAACACAACAGCTGAATGTATAAAGCACTAATGTGTTCCTTAAATATCAAAATTCCATAAACAGCTGAGACGTCTGTCTTTGTTTAGGAATTCAATGAATTCTGCATCAATTCTATTTGAAAATATGGCTCAGCAGCTTTTTTGGACAGGAGGTGCAGTGCCTACCTCATGAGCAGATGGCTAACAGATTCAAATTCCTGTTGATTGAGTCCTGCGGTTGGTCAGAGTAGATCTTTGGAAGTTCTGAACCTAGCTGCTAAATGGAAGAGAGTGTAGCAGACCTGAGATTTTCAGATGTGCACTGATTTTAAACTCTACACTATCATCATGCAAATGGACAATTCCTAAATCTTTTTTCCTGGTAACTCTTCCTCCTACAATTATTGATGTGATGTTATTGCAACCTTCTAAGATTTCAGATTTGTTTTAATTTTTCAATTGCCAAAATTATTTGAGTTAACATAGTTAAAACTCCAATTTAGAAGTGAACAAATAGCAAATTAAAATTTGCAACTCAGAGAATTGATAAACAGATTGTAACAATGAGGAGAAACAGAAATTCCTCAATTAAGAAACACTTAGGCTGGATGTCTTTTGCGCTGCCACTGCAACCAGCAAGAACGAAGAATTTGGTGCTCAGCCAAATCTCCACTCACAGCAGTGAGATAAGCGAATCCTAGCCATGGGCGAAATCAGAAAATCTGGCCTTAACAAACAGACTACATAAAACCTTCAGAAGGTAGTCTTTTAGATATTGACAAGGCATTTCATTCATTAGCATGGAGACTTCGCCCAAGACACATGACAGTGTGGATTTAAGCAAGTGTGATTTCTTTACTAAAAAGATTACAGAGGTTTTATGGCACATAAATAGGCAATTCAGCTCAAACAGTCCATGCTGGGATTTATGCTGTTTGGGCCTTGTCCCAACTTTTCTCACCTAAATCTACCATGGTAACCATCTATTCCTTTATCTATCATATGCTTGTCTAGATTCCCCTTAAATACATCTATACTATTTGCTTTAACCACTTTGGGTAACAAGTTCCACGTTCTTAATACTCTTTAGATGAAGTTTTTTGAATTCCTTATTGGATTTCTTAGTGATTGACTTACACTGATGGCCTCTAGTTATTCTCTTCCTTACAAGAGGAAACATTCTGTCTGTGTCCACTTTATCAGGACATTTCATGATTTTAAAGGCATTCATTAGATCATTCCTCAATCTTTTTTCAAGATAGATGGGTTCCAGCCTGTCAAAGCTTTCCTGATATGAATACCCATACATTTCTGGTAACATCTTTGTAAATCTT
Source organism: Carcharhinus amblyrhynchos (assembly GCF_965287045.1). Taxonomy (NCBI): domain Eukaryota; kingdom Metazoa; phylum Chordata; class Chondrichthyes; order Carcharhiniformes; family Carcharhinidae; genus Carcharhinus; species Carcharhinus amblyrhynchos. Next base: position 96,564,756 of record NC_137329.1, on the reverse strand, counting down.
CTCTGCATCCTTTCCATTGCCTATTTTTTTTTATAACATGGTTACCAGAACAGCATGTGATGTGGTCTAACCAATGTTTGATAGTGTAGTATAACATCCCTACTTTTTGATTATACCCCTCTAACAAGAAGACCAAGTACTTGGTTTTCTTCTTTCGTAACGTTACTATCCTGTGATGTAACTTTTAACATTAGGTGTATTCGTACTCCGAGATCCCTTTGCTCCTCAACCTCTCCTGATCTAGTACCTTCCAAGTAAAATGTGACCTCCCTATTCTTCAATCCAAAAGATACTACTTCACATTTACCTTGTTGAACTTCATTTGCCGAGAATTTGTCCATTCTGAACATTTATCAATGTCCTCCTAAAATTTGTTGCTTTCTTCTTCAGTATTGACTAGCCCCCTATAATTTGTTATCTGCAAATTTAGAAATCATGGACTAAATCTTTTGGTCTCTGGATTATCAGACAGGGTGAACAACTGAAGAAGACCTGAAGATGTCCTGATGTGTGGGCAAATTTGGCAATTGCCCCAGAAACTTAAATTTTTGACGAACAATTCCCCTGGTCTCAGACCCTTCATCTCTGAGTTAGAGTTTGGACAGATTATTGGCACTTGCATCGATAGTTATCCTGGAAAATATTCAACAGATTAAATTCCTAGCTTAATATCTGGGTAACTACATAACTGACACCCCCAATTCTCCCAACTACGCTGCCTGACCACTGCCCCCCTCCCACAGCTTCCCAACCAGACCGGATAGTCCCCTGACCCTCCTGAATCTATCCTCCAATCTGATCATACCTCCATTTCTCGATCTAACTTCTCTCCTGACCCCTCAGTCCAGCTACCTTCTAACTACTCCCCACAACTATCCACCCAATGTGACATGCCTAATCTAACCCCCAAGTACACCTTGAGCTCCTGACACCCACTCTAACTGAACTACCCCTGATCTGACTACTCCTCCAGACTTCCCCTGAACACCTAACAAGTCGCCCGATCAAGCTAACTCCCAACCCAAAAAAAAACCTCCCCAACTGCTCTCCCAATTGAACACTACACCCCAATGTAACCACCTCTCCCCACCACCCGAGGACCAACTTATATAATTATCCCTCTCGACCCAGCTACCCATTCATTTGCTTACTCACCTATTCACTTACCCAACTGCCCACTTCACTCAGCCTACCCAACCAGCCCACTTAACCCACTGACGCACCTATCTAGTGACATCAGCTATCCAGCCACCCTAACCATTTATCCTGGCTACCCACTTATCCACCTACATACTTACCCAGCCACTCCATTAAACACCTCACCCACCGACCCATTCACTCACTCATCCATTGACTGAATGTTTAAATTTACCATAAAGAAGCTAGTGTAGTAAAAAGTGTCCTATCTTCCCCTGACTCTACTTTTGTTCCATTGGAGTTCCCCAATGAACTCTGCACTGAGCATTTTTGTGGTCAGAAATTACTGGAAGAAATGCACAACAGTATCGGGTTGAGGGAATTTAGGAATGCAACAGCAATTTGCTTGTCCTTTCTATTGATTAAAAAATTGGGGCCTGTGTATTTGATTCCAAAGTTCAAAAATAAAGGGCAGCATATAGGCACAGTTGTTAGCTCTGCTGCCTCACAACACCAGGGACCCAGATTTGATGCTGGCCTTGGGTGACTTGTGTGGAGTTTGCACTTTCTCCCCATGTTTGCATGGGTTTTCTCTGGGTGCTCAGGTTTCTCCTACATCCAAACATGTGCAAGTTAGGTGGACTGCCATGCTAAATTGTCCCTTAGTGTTGAAAATGTGTAGGTTAGGAAGATTAGTGGGGTTACTGGGATAGGGCAGGGGGGTCAGCCTGGGTAAGATGCTCTGTTGGAGATTTGGGCCAAATGGTCTCCTTTTGCACTGTAGGTATTCTCTGTTATGCTAGAAAAATCATGTGAATAGCAGTGGTCACAGCACTGATCCTTGCAGCACACCACTTTCCACCTTCTGTCACTTTGACTAACTATCCTATAATCCTACTTACTACTTTTTGTCTTGAAGCCAGTCAGCAATCCATTTTGCACTTGTCCCCAACTCCAAAGTACAGAATCATAGAATATTTACAATGTAGGAAGCCATTCGGACCACCAAATGTGTACTGGCTCTCTGAAAGAGCATTCTACCTTATCCCACTCCCTTGCTTTTCCCGTAACCTTGCACAGCCTTATTCATTAGTCTATCGGGGCACCTTATCGAAGGACTTTAGAAAATCCAAATGATATCTACCACATTACCAAAATCTACTCTCTTTGTTACCTCCTCAAAGAATTCAATAAGGAATAAATCATAGAATTATAAAATCCCTACAGTACAGAACAGCTCATTCAGTCCATCGAGTCTGTGCTGACTCTTTGATAGATCATCTTATCCAGATCCAGCCCTGCCCTATCTCTGTAACCCCACATATTTACCTCATTAATCCTCCTAACCTACATATCTTGGGACACGAAAGGGCAATTTAGCAAGGCCAATCCACCTAACCTGCACATCTTTGGACTGTGGGAGGAAACCAGAGCACCTGGCGACAACCTACGCAGACACGGGGAAAATGTACAAACTGCATACAATCATCCAAAGCCAGATTTGAAACTAGGTCCCTAGAGCTATGAGGCAGCACTAACCACTGTGCCACCCTGCTGGTATAAATATATGTTGGTGGGGAGTCAAACAAGATTCCCCCTTTTGTAAAAGTGAACTTAAATTTATTTAAAATTGCCATTTTTTAAAACTTTAAATCAAAACTGGGGTCTGCAATTAAAAAAAAGGTGCCTTGCGAAAGATTTTGATCATTTGAAGTTTTGCATTAGCAACTGATGTTTCAATGCCCAATTGTGCAACAAACCAGTTATTACAATTTTATTTCTTCATTGATATTTTGTCTGGCATTGAACATTAATTACCTCGATGCGACACTGGCATTCATTGGAAATAAGATATTACTTTGGGGCGCATCAGGAAAGGATACAATTCTCTATGCAGCACTAGAATCTGTTTGCTATTCCCTCTAGTGAACCTACAAATCGCAAACAATCCAAATAAGAAACGAAAGATTTTTTTTAAAGCCAGAGTAGGACTTGACTATTGTTAACTATTGTCCATTGATCGAGCGCTAGCAAGGTCATCCGAACAGTGCTAAACGGCGCAGCCAGGATTCATAAAGCTGAACCCTGTGGGTTTCATTTACTGTGCAAATTGTTTTATTATAACCACCCGTTTAAGCAATAAGACACCCAGGTGTGCATGGTTCCGGAATAATACGGAACTATAGCCCAGATAAAAATCAGCACCATTTCTTCACTTTGAGGGCGTGAATGCAGGTCATTTAATTGCTGGCATCACAGACTCTTAATTGGCAGATACTTCATAGAAAATTGGGAGCTTCAGAGATCAATCAGGGACGTACTGTAAAACCTGTCGAAATTAATTCTGCTTTCATACTTTCTAACCTTCTCTACAATAGACTAGGGCCTGACTTACTGTTTGATTTTATTTTGTAGAATCGCGGGTACAGCTTGCAGAACCTCCTCTAGTAGTAGATCTGATTGGTTTTGTTACGCCGAGTGAGCTGTAACTGAGCCAATCAAGATGCGGCACTTTGTGGTGTAAGTCTTCCTGGCAGTTGTTCAGTATAACGCCAAATGCACTCAGCAGTGCTGACACACGCTCGCCATTTGTTGGCTTGCTGCAAGATGGGACATTTAATTTTTTTGACACAGAGCAGCAGTTGTTCCAACTTCAAGTACGTTTTACAGCCTGACTAGTCGGGGCCTTGTGACTGATGTTCTGAATTTCACTACAGAAATTTCTGCCTGACTTTGTGTTTTGCGGGACTTGAACAGCAAACAGAAAAGACAGTTCAAAATTTCTTCTTGCCTTATTTACGGGTTTGAATTTAGTATACTCCATGCAATGCGCCTCTACACAGAGAGAGGGCAATGTTAGCAGTGATAAATGAATATAAGAACATTTCAAGTTTCACACAATACCTGCAAGTGGTTTTTTTGCCTGTTTAACCGTAAATTTCGCACAACTTCCATTTACTTCTCTTTACAATTTATTTGAGTGCTGTCCCACATCACTTTAAGGTTTGGAACTTCCCTGTGAAAGTAGAGGCATTGGTGGGCTATCTTAACTATAGCGTCGGTATGGAGGGACCAGTACAGGTTGTTGATGATCTGGACACCTACAAACTTGAAGCTCTCAACCATTTCCACTTTGTCTTCATTGATATATCATAGAATCCTGGAATCATAGATGGGGCATGTCCTGCACTACACTTTCTGAAGTCAATGATTATCTCCTTTGTTTTGTTGACATTGAGGGAGAGACTATTGTTGTCACAGTAGCTCACCAGATTCTCCATCTCTTTCCTGTACTCCATCTCATTGTTTGAGATCCAGCCTACTATGGTGGTGTCATTAGCAAACTTGAAAATCGAGTTGGAGAGGAATTTGCTCTCACAGTCATAGGTGCATATGGAGTATAGCCTTGAGGCCTGAGGACACAGCCTTGTGGGCACCGGCGTTGAGGATGATTGTAGAGGAGGTGTTGTCACACATCCTTACTGATTGTAGTCTGTGGGTTAGGAAGTCTAGGATCCAGTTGCAGACGGAAGAGCAGAGTCCCAGGCCGTAGAGTTTGGGGATGAGTTTTGTAGGAATAATAGTGCTGAAAGCTGAGCTGTAATCAATAAATAGGAGTCTGACATAGCTTTCTTTGTATTCTGGATGTTCCAGAGTTGAGTGCAAGGCCAGGGAGATGGCATCTGCTGCGGACCTGTAGCAGCAATAGGCAACCTGTATTGGATCCAGGCAATCTGGGAGGCCGGAATTAATTCATGCCATGACTAATGTTTGACCTTGTGCCATGAGACTTCAATCAATGTTGAGGATTCACAGAGCTACTGCGTTTTGACTATGTACCACTGCGCCATGACTTCTGGTGGGTCTGTCCTGTTATGGGATAGGACGTGACGGAAGGCTTGTGGAAGTAGTTTGTATGGATTTAATAAGGTGTTTGACAAGTTCCCACGTGACAGTCTGGTACACAAAGTAAAATCACATGAGATTCAGAGTGGGCTGGCTAGATGGATACTGAATTGCTTTAGTCATAGAAGACAAAGAGTAGTGGTGGAAGGGTGTTTTTCAAGTAATAACATGTTGTCAATCAGCCACATGATTGTTGAAAGAAATTCACTTGTAGCTGCAGCATTTTGAGTATTGAGTACGAAGTATTATTATTCTAATTTATGACAACCAGAAGGCATAAGAGTGTGAAATCCCCACCATGAGATGTATAATCATCTTTTAAAAATATACAGGTACGGAATATTCGACTTATGCTTTCTCAAAAAATCAAAACACGACAGCCCAGGGATTAGAGGTTTATGCTTTTTGCAGCCGAGCATACAGTGAGTGACCTGGATGGCTACTTGAGTATAGGTATAACCCAGGCATACCAATTGTAGATTATATTTCATAATGACTCATTAAAAGCCGCAATTAAATGTTAGCTAATAAAAGGAAATGTACGTCTTTCATCTAGAATGCACTTATGCTTGTCTCTGCCACGTTTGCACAATTCCCTAAAATGTTATAATAAATCAACTGAACCACAGCCAAACACACAGGAAACATACATATCAGCAGCACCAAAGCTTCAAAAACAACTATGAATGATGTATAAAAACATCAATGAGCAGTTAACGAAAGTTATCAAATTTGAACCGACTGTAGGACACCATCTTAAATTCATCATGAGGTGAAAAACTTAGTACTGGAAATATGATTTGTATCATTATAGATGAAAAATGCATAATTTACAAGAGATTATTCAACTTAAATATAATTTAGAATATTTTTAAAATTTTCTTTTTTCTATGTTCCAGTGTTTTCTTTGAAGCTTGTGCGTTGCTGAATTCATGTCACTTGCCATGACTATCATTCTCAGCAATGGGAGTTTCCAGTGTGCAACTCTGCCAACAAATCCCTTTTTTTATGGTTTCCAGAAAGACCAGCTATTCACAAAATGTGCTTGGACTTTGTGTTTGTAAACCCACCCTTCCCTTCACGCTCTCTTGCCAGTGATAGAGAAGGCCTGGCAGCACAAAGTCAGGAAACCAATATCGGAACTTTGAAAGTAAATACAAATTTGATCATTTTTGGATTAAAAACATGAAAACATTCTGCAGTTGTTTATTAAGTGGAGACATATGTTTGTGTACTGTTCCATGCATAAATTTATGTCACTCTTCCTGGCACTTACCTCACTCTCAAAAATACTCCTATGTTTTTTATTGCCAGTATACAGTTCCAATTTTCAGTATCTGCTCATCCTGAAAACCTTCTCATTACCTATAAGCTGATCAGCAATCAAACACACTAGCACTTTGCATCCTCCCTATCATATAGACCATGCCACTGAGCAAAATAATTATGCATTTGCATGGTTCTCAGCTAACCTTTTCTCCAGTGCTACATTCAGAGATTTATTTATTTAACTGTGTTTATCTATCTGCAAAAAAGTATTTAATTTTCCAGTGTCTAACTTAAAAAAAATCTCACCAATTATTTTCTAAATACTTTTACTGTGCACTCCTCCCCAGTCTTGCAAACCACAATAAAGAACCTCCACATCATAATAACCTTCATGAACTCCCTGTGGGGATGCCGCAGGGTATAGATTAGTATATATTCATTAAATTTGACTCATCTAGTAACAAAAATATAAACCACTCTTCTAAATAAGTAATTTCTTGTGTTAATGTGTAATTTTTGGCCTGACCTTGCAAGTATGTCCCAGCAGTGAAGTCTCTCATCCACCATTAGCTCATATCAGAACTTTGCGGGTTTGTGCTCAGAAAATCTAACTTCACTTTGAATATTCTCCAGTTAGCGGTGGCATGGTGGCACAGTGGTTATTGCCAAATATTACACAGATAAAGAGCAAGTCTTCCTCTACCAGCCCCAAGGGTTACAGCTGTTAAGTTTTTCATTTCCTATTTTCCACACCCACCTTGCCATGATATCTTTTAGCAATTACACCAATTATAATGCAGCCACACAGACTAGGAACCAGATTGATAATAACCCATCCAACCCTTTAAATCAGAATACTTAAACTGTCAGTAAAGAGACATTTTATTCACAAAGTAGGAGCTGGATTTCAACTTAGGATTTGGATGTGAATGGTCATTAAATAATCCATTAATTAAAATAAACTTGAATGGATCATTCTACTTCGTAGTATTTACTGTACTTGCTCGTGGTCTGGAAAATTCAATAAAATGCCAGTGACAATATCTCAAATGTCTTGCTAATACTGCTAGACCATTTGATCATGCTCTCGAAGATGCAGCAAAAAAACAGAAAATATTTACCTACAAGGAGGGATGATAAAGGCAGCATGGTGGCACAATGGTTAGCACTGTTGCCTCACAATGCCAGGGAGCCAAGTTCAATTCCAGCCTTGGGGACTGTCTGTGGGGAGTTTGCACATTCTCCCTGTGTCTTCTGGGTGCTCCAGTTTCCTCTCACGCTCCAAAGATGTGCGGGTTAGGTTGATTGGCCATGTTAAATTGTCATTTAGTGTCAGCGGACTGGCAGGGTAAATACATGGGGTTATGGGGATAGAGCGTGGGTGGGATTGTTGTTGGTGCAGGTTCGGTGGGCCAAATGGCTTCCTTCTGCACTGTAGGGACTATATGATACACATACCACTGTTCTGTTTCTACTGTTCCTGATCCCTTCCCAACCAGGTCCCTACCCACACCCTGTGTAGCCCCCAATACCCCTAACTCTGATCTACTGCCCCCCACTCCACTTCAAGATTAAACATGTCCATTACTTACCTCAATTATACCTACCCCACCACCCAAACCCCCCAGCCCCCCAATCTGATCATCGCCCCTTTAAATTGCCACCACAGACTAATATATCTTACAGATACCAAAATATAAAAATAATTACTATTGAAAAATGGAGTTTCTTATCCTTCCAATAAAAAAAGGAATAATGGGAAATGGAATATACAATCATCTCTGTATTTTGTGGTAGTTCAGACAGAGGAACCAGTTCATCTGCACTTCCTCTGCTTTTGTTGATTATACGGATCTGTATAATGAAGTGTGAGATTTTATAGATTGACAGGGGAGTTCTTGTGTTTTTGTGATAGCTCCCTGAACAAAAAGGTATGTTTTGTGGTCATACGATTTATAGCAGCCTTTTTTAGTCTAGTGGAAAGCATATTTTTAAAAATCTAATGAAGGAATAAAGTTATGGATTTCTTTTCATGTTGCATGGACTCAAAATACAGTTTAAAACCTACCTCTTTGATCAAACTTTTGGTCATCTGACATAATATTTTTGTGTGTCTCAGTGTCATTTTTTTTATCATGTTCCCTTGAAGTCCCTTGGGGTGGCACGGTAGCACAGTGGTTAGCATTGCTGCTTCACAGCACCAGGGACCTGGGTTCAATTCCTGGCTTGGGTCACTGTCTGTGTGGAGTTTGCACATTTTCCTCATGTCTGTGTGTGTTTCCTCCGGGTGCTCCAGTTTCCTCCCACAATCTAAAGATATGCGGGTTAGCTTGATTGGCCGTGCTAAAGTTGCCCCTTGGTGTCCTGAGATGCATAGGTTAGAGGGATTAGTGGGTAAATGTGTAGGGATAAGGGGGTAGGGCCTGGGTGGGATTGTGGTCAGTGCAGACTCAATGGATCAGATGGCCTCTTTCTGCACTGTAGGGTTTCTATGATTTAATGAAGTGCCATGGGAGGTTTCATTGCATTAAATGTACAATATAAATCTTAGTTGTTGATACCTGTGAGAATCGGCAATGTCCTGGGAGACTGGTCAGTGCTGCAGTTCCTCTCTTACTCTGTCTGTTGGCGGAAGGTGATGATTTCTTCAGATAGGAAGGAGGTTGCTGACCAATTTCATACAACTCTGCAAAGAAAGCTGAGAGGTGCAAACAGTGTCCCCTTGTAGTCATCTGTGATTTTAAAAAAAGGCTAAAGGGAAGTGGTGACTGATAGCAATGAAAAATTATGGCCCTCTGTTCCAGGAGGCATTAAGTGCCTGGTACACTGCAAGCTGCATAGGTCAGAAACAGCTTCCTCCTGCACTGTTCCAACAGTAAACTAACTCTGGGCCGAAATACCCTGTGGTCTAGATCAGGCCTTCTACAAGTAGTGTCCCTCACCTGCTGTCTTCTAATAAATCCAGCTGCTGACTGTCCTGATTATTCAAGCTGCTTTTGCTCCTCTTTCACCAACTGGTTTCTCCATCTCAAGTAGTGATGCAAAAACCATGATAAACACTGAGTCTAAATATGGATAAGCAAGAGGGGGAAACGTCAGAAAGAAACAAACTAACTCAGAACTATCTTGGAAATGCACTACTCACAACGACAGAAATCTTAATGTCCTGTGTGCATGCAGGAGGTGTCTGTTTAAATTCAACCTCAACTCAGTTTGTGAAACCAATGTTGCTGGTTGCTGGGCAGGAATTCTGACCCCATTGAAACCCAAATTACATAATCAGACCCTCTAGTTGATCTAATTCCTCAGGGAATTAGATCTGCTTCTGGTATATTCTGATCCATGTCAGCTCTGGGGTTAAGATTGTGGTCACCAGATTTCTGGTAAGAATGGGGCAGCACATTTTAGCTGCTCACATATCCCATTCCAACAATACGTTGAATTAAAATCATGGTCATATATTTACATTGTAAGAAGAAAGTTTATCTACAGAATAACATTGAACGTTTTGAATGAGATCATTGTATTGGAAAATAATCCAAATCATAAATTAATTCAAATGATTAAATTTTTACTGCTCATCCACACAGTCTCATCTCAGTTGCTTAGATCCACAAAATATTCAAGGATAACCCTTTTCACATCTGGGGATTTTTGACAATTCTTTTCATGTTGGGAAGGATTTGGTAATCAGTTGTGTTTAATATTATGTTTCAAATAAAGTAAATTTTACAGGTTTAAATATAAAGCCAAGTTGCAGGCATCAAAGATGTATATTACTGCCAGACGAATCCATTTGTGGAATGTCGCAACACATTCCAAACACTCCTTTTCTTTTTCACTAGCAGCACTTTTCTCACATGCTACTTTCACTACTCCTTCCTCATACCACATCACACAAACTTAATTTTACATTCAGCATTTCACTATCCAATTCCCTCTTGATTCTTCTACATCTCTACAAATTCATTACAAGCCCCATATATCTACCTCCACTCACCTCAACACACAGTAGAGATAGTTTTGACTTTAGTAACATAATGTAAAAAAGGCTATTGCTGAACAGCTATGCTATCAATCTCTCCCATCTTTTTGAAAAATAATTTTATTCATAAAATATCCAAAAGAAACATTACAAAACATTTCAAATTGTCATAACAAGGAAGTGCAATAATATTCATATTTTCTACACAGATCATGGTGCACTCTGAGGTGCTTCAGTACAATAAGGAGAGCGTTACAAACATTTCAAAATCATCATTGCAGGAATGATCTATGTAGTTCATGTTGCACTCGAGGTACTTCAACACAGTTGCATTTACTATATATAGCAAAAAACAAACTTACATTTTGAGGGGTTCCTACATGACTACTAGTCACTCGCTGTGGTATAACACTGGCTTTAAACATTGGCTTTTTCCCATAGCACCTTGGCGGCAGCTATCCTAAGCTTGAGTGCATCTGTCAGCACATAGTTATGGATCTTGGAACGTACCAGTCTACAATATTTGGGTAAGGACAACTCTTTGCGCTGGAAGATCAACAAGTTTTGGACAGCCAAAGAGCATCTTTCACCGAGTTGATGATCCTCCAGCAGTGGTTGATGTTTGCCTCGGTGAGAATCCCTGGGAACAGCCCATAGAGCACAGAATCATGCGTCATGGAGCTGCTCTGAATGAAACTCAACAAATACCACTCTGTCTCTCCAGACCTTCTTTGCAAAGACACATTCCCCAAGGAGGTGTGCAACCATCCCTACCTGCATAGCAGCCAGTTTGTGGGCAGCGTGTGGTGGCACAGAGAGTTTGATTTTCATCACCAACCAAGCTAGGTCTTGGTGATTGTTTGAACATGCTGTGATTCTGCCAAATTACTTCAACCTTTCCAAGTTAAACGGCATGGTCCAACTACCTGGAGCATTCCAGAGTAACATGGCTAGACCCAACCTTCACAACAACAGGGGCAGGTAAAACCTCAGCACATGATGTTTATATATCAAGAATCTATGCACAGCTTAATTCAGCCATACACAAAGGTGGCCATCAGGGTGGGGTGATGTTGGGTACATCGCCCTCTTCTTTCCAGTGCATTGTACACGGTGTTCCTGCAGACATGATTCATAATTGATCTCCGGGTGAAATAGAACATGACTCAGGTGACTGCTGTGGCACAGCACAAGGGTATGGACCATACCTGTGTTGTGTACAGCACCACGGAGAGCACCTCACACCTGATGACCAGGTTCTCTGTCACTTTTTAAAATTTCTATTGAAGGTATTGCTTCCAGAGCTTACAGACACTGAAGTCTTTGCTGGTTGATCTGATAATGGGCAAAGTATTGGTTAAAATGCAGGGGGGGGGGCCGCGAGACATCATTTAACTTTTTAATTGAAATCCTGAATGCCCAGCAGGCACCTAATACACAGTATTATATATACAAGCAGTTGCATGATTGTTTTAAGAGCCAATTACATGATTTGATGGTGGTATCATTAGGGTATTGGCTGCTATTTTAGTTTCAGTTTCTGCTAAGTGCTGAGAACATCTCTTTCAATAAACCTGTTGTGTGTTACTTTGAATCTGTGTGTGCAGACCACGTATTTTGTTTAAAACTCAGATCTCCTAACGTAGTTAGGACATTACAAAAGGAAAATTAGCAACAAGTCAGGGTTTTGTTTCAATGAGAATACCCGATCCTCTACACTGGTAGAGAATCCCACCCTCCCACCTCCTCTAACCTAATTATAAGTGTGGGGGAAGTTTTTTTTTAATATATTTTCATTTTTCTGCTGGTAATTGTTTCAGGGATGGCAGTTCAGGCAGTAAGCTGCATCTCCTGTGGGATGTATGTGGTGAGGGACTCTAGTAGTGTTTCAGGTGATTTTACTTGTAGGAAGTGTGTTAGATTGCAGCTTCTGGAGGAGCGTGTAAAGGAGCAGAGGTGGAATTAGAGGAACTCCGCATAATTCGGGAGGCGGAGGAGGACATTTATAGGAGTTATAAGAAGATAGTCACTCCTAGAAATGAGTCTTGGGTCACTGCCAGGAAGAGGGGAAAGAAGCAATTGGGGGGACAATCCCCTGGGGCTGTTCCCCTCCAAAATAGGTTTTCGGTCCTGGAGGCTACAGTTGAGGAGGAATCAACTGGGGATAACCGAAGGGAGCAGGTCTCTGGGGGTGAGCCTAGTGTGAAAGCTCAGGTGGTTAGGGGATGTAAAAGATTGGGCTTCGTGATTGGGGACTCTACAGTTAGGGGACGGATAGGAGAGTCGGAAGTAATGGTAGGGACTCGGGGCTGGTGTGTTGCCTACCAGGGGCTGGGGTCCGGGATGTATCGGAAAGGGTATTCAGGACTCTTAGGGGAGAGGGAGATCAACCCCAAGTTATAGTTCATGTGGGGACGCATGACATAGGGAGGTTAAGGGAAGGGGATATTAAGCAGAGATTTATGGAGTTGGGGTGGAAACTAAAGGCCAAGTCTGATAGAGTGGTTATCTCCGGACTCTTGCCTGTGCCACGGGATAGTTTAGAGAGGAATAGAGAGAGGGAAAGTTTGAACTCGTGGCTGAGGGGATGGTGCAGGAGGGAGGGGTTCAGGTACTTGAGCAATTGGGGCTCATTCTGGGGAAGGTGGGACCTCTATAAGAGTGATGGTCTACACCTGAATCAGAGGGGAACCAATATCCTGGGGGGTAAATTTGCTAAGGCTATGCAGGGAGGTTTAAACTGATTCGGAGGGGGGGTGGGATCCTGAGTAGAGGGGGTGAAAGTGAGGGGGGCATAGATGGGGACTGCAATGCATGGCATCGTGGGGCTGGGGCGGAGCAGGGTTTGAAATGCGTAAACTTTAATGCAAGGAGTATTCGCAATAAAGTGGATGAACTTGCAGCATGGATCAGTGCCTGGGACTTTGATGTTGTGGCCATTTCAGAGACATGGATAGAGCAGGGTCAGGAATGGTTGTTGCAGGTCCCGGGGTTCAAATGCTTTAGTCGGAGTAGAGAAGGAGGTAGAAGGGGGGGAGGGGTAGCATTATTGGTCAAGGACTGTATCACAGTGTCAGAGAGGAAGTTTGATGAGGACTTGTCTGTTGAGGTAGTATGGGCGGAGATTAGAAATAGGAGAGGAGAGGTCACCCTGTTGGGAGTCTTTTATAGACCTCCTAAAAGTTCTAGAGAGGTTGAGGAAAGGATTGCGGAGACGATCCTGGTTAGGAGTGAAAGTAATAGGGTAATTGTTATGGGGGACTTTAACTTTACTAATATTGATTGGAATTGCTATAGCTCTAGCTCGTTAGAGGGGTCAGTTTTTGTACAAAGCGTGCAGGAGGGTTTTTTGAGTCAGTATGTAGATAAGCCAACTAGAGGTGACGCTATATTGGATTTGGTGCTGGGAAATGAGCCAGACCAGGTGCTAGACTTGGAAGTTGGTGTGCATTTTGGTGATAGTGACCACAATTCGGTTACGTTCACCTTAGTGATGGAAAGGGATAGGCATGAACCTCGGGCCAGTAGTTTTAGCTGGGGGAAGGGTAATTATGAGGCCATTAGGAGAGAATTAGGAAGCATAGGTTGGACTAGGAGATTACAGGGACTGGGAACGTCCGAAATGTGGAGTTTTTTCAAGGAGCAGCTACTGCGAGTCCGTGATAGGTATGTCCCTGTCAGGCAAGGAGGAATTGGTAGGGCTAGGGAACCGTGGTGCACTAAAAAAGTTGATTCGTTGGTTAAAAAGAAAAAGGAGGTTTATGTTCGGATGAGACTTGAGGGCTCGGATAGTGCACTAGAAAACTTTAGGTTGGCTAGGAGGGAGTTGAAGAGTGAGTTAAGAAGGGCTAAAAGAGGACATGAGAAGACTTTGGCTGATAGGATTAAGGAGAATCCTAAGGCGTTCTATAGGTATGTCAAGAACAGAAGGTTGGTTAGGGCAAGATTAGGGCCAGTTATAGACAGCAGAGGAAAGTTATATGTGTGGAACCGGAAGAGATTGGAGAGGCATTGAACCAATATTTCTCTTCAGTGTTCACGCAGGGGGACAAGAATATAGCTGAGGAGGACACTGGGTTGCAGGGGAGTAAAATAGACAGTATTACAGTTGATAAGGAGGATGTGCTGGATATTCTTGAGGGATTGAAAATAGATAAGTCCCCTGGTCCGGATGGGATTTACCCTAGGATTCTCTGGGAGGCAAGAGAAGTGATTGCAGAGCCTCTGGCTCTGATCTTCAGGTCGTCGTTGGCCTCTGGTATAGTACCGGAAGGTTGGAGGTTAGCGAATGTTGTCCCATTGTTTAAGAAGGGGAACAGAGACTTCCCCGGGAATTATAGACCGGTGAGTCTCACTTCTGTTGTGGGCAAGGTTTTAGAAAAAATTATTAGGGATAGGATTTATAGTTATTTGGAGAGTAATGAATTGATTGGAGATAGTCAGCATGGTTTTGTAGCGGGTAGGTCGTGCCTTACTAACCTTATTGAGTTTTTTGAGAAAGTGACCAAAGAGGTGGATGGGGGTAAGGCAGTTGACGTGGTATATATGGATTTTAGTAAGGCGTTTGATAAGGTTCACCATGGTAGGCTTCTGCAGAAAATGCAGATGTATGGGATTGAGGGTAATCTAGGAAATTGGATCAGGAATTGGCTGGCAGATAGGAGACAGAGGGTGGTGGTTGATGGTAAATATTCGTCATGGAGTTCGGTTACGAGTGGTGTGCCTCAGGGATCTGTTTTGGGGCCACTGCTGTTTGTAATTTTTATTAATGATCTGGATGAGGGTATAGTTGGGTAGATTAGTAAATTTGCTGATGACACCAAAGTCGGAGGTGTGGTAGATTGTGAGGAAGGGTGTCATAGTTTGCAGGAAGACTTGGACAGGTTGCAGAGCTGGGCCGAGAGGTGGCGGATGGAGTTTAATGCGGAGAAGTGTGAGGTAATTCACTTTGGTAGGAATAACAGATGTGTTGAGTATAGGGCTAACGGGAGGACTTTGAATAGTGTGGATGAACAGAGGGATCTAGGTGTATGTGTACGTAGATCCCTGAAAGTTGGGAATCAAGTAGATAGGGTTGTTAAGAAGGCATACGGTGTCTTGGCGTTTATTGGTAGGGGGATTGAATTTAGGAGTCGCAGCGTCATGTTGCAACTGTACACAACTCTGGTGCAGCCGCACTTGGAGTACTGCGTGCAGTTCTGGTCCCCACATTACAGGAAGGACGTGGAGGCTTTGGAGAGGGTGCAGAGCAGGTTTACCAGGATGTTGCCTGGTATGGAGGGGAGGTCCTATGAGGAGAGACTGAGGGATTTGGGGTTGTTTTCGCTGGAAAGAAGGCGGCTAAGAGGGGATCTTATTGAAACATATAAGATGATTACAGGTTTAGATAGGGTGGACAGTGATAGCCTTTTTCCTCGGATGGAGAAAGCTAGCACGAGGGGGCATGGCTTTAAATTAAGGGGGGGTAGTTATAGGACGGATGTCAGGGGTAGGTTCTTTACCCAGAGGGTGGTGAGGGATTAGAATGCCCTGCCTGCTGCGGTTGTAAATGCGCCTAGTTTGGGGGCGTTTAAGAGATCCGTGGATAGGTTTATGGACGAAAAGGGATTGGTTTAGGTTAGTGGGTCATTGTTTTTTAACTGGTCGGCGCAACATCGTGGGCCGAAGGGCCTGTTCTGCGCTGTAATGTTCTATGTTCTATGAAGATCCTAAGGTAGTTTGAAAAAATTATGGGTCCTCACACCTTGAATATTTGAAGGCTGGAAAAAAGCAACAACAACATTAAAAATTAAAATGCTAGTGAAGAACAACCAGACATCAGTCCAGTATTTGAGTCACATTATTGATAGTGAAGGCCTACATAAAGCACCTAAAAAGATCGATGCTATTTTAGAAGTGTCAAATCCAATGAATGTGATGCAATTGAAGTTAAAAAGTTAAATGATGTCTTGCCCCCACTGCATTTTAACCCAGTGCTTTGTCCATTACTGGATCAACTAGCAAAGCCTTTAGTGTCTGTGAGCTCCAGAAGCAATAACTTCAATAGAAACTTTAAGAAGTGGCAAAGAACCTGGTCATCAGGTGTGAGGAGCCTTCAACACCATTATTCCTAATAAACTCATCTCCAAACTCCGTGGCCTGTCTTTGGCTCCTCCTTCTGTGACTGAATCCTGAACTTCTGAACTCAAAGACCACAATCAGTAAGGACAGGCAATGACATCTCTTCCACGATCATCCTCAGTACAGGTGCCCCACAAGGCTGTGTTCTCAGCCCCCTGATACACTCCTTATACACTATGACTATGTGACCAAATTCCTCTCCAACTCGATTTTTAGGTTTACCGATGACACCACCGTAGTGGGTCAGATCTCAAACAATGACAAGATAGCGTACAGGAATGAGATAGAGAATCTGGCGAACTGGTGCGACAACAATAATCTCTCCCTCAATGTCAACAAAACGAAGGAGATTGTCATTGACTTCAGAAAGCGTAGTGGAGAACATGCCCATTTACATCAACAGGGATGAAGTAGAAATGGTTGAGAGCCTCACGTTTTTAGGTGTCCAGATCACTAACTACGTGTCCTGGTCCCCCATGGTGACACTATAGTTAAAAAGCCCACATCTCTACCTTCTCAGAAGACTAAGGAAATTTGGCATGTCAGCTACAACTCTCATCAACATTTACAGATGCACCATAGAAAGCATTCTTTCTGGTTGTATCACAGCTCTGCCCAAGACCGCAAGAAACCACAAAAGGTTGTGAATGTAGCCCAATCTATCACACAAACCAACCTGCCATCTATTGACTGTCTACGCTTCTCACTGCCTTAGCAAAGGAACCAGCACAATTAAGGACCCCATGCACCCAAGAATTACTGTCTTCCACCTTCTTCTGTTGGGAAAAAGATACAAAAGTCTGAGGTCACGTTCCATGCGACTCAAGAACAGCTTCTTCCCTGCTGCTATCATATTTTTGAATGGACCTACCTTGCATTAAGTTGATCTTTCACTACACCCTATCTATGACTGCAACACTACACTCTCCCGTTTCCTTCTCTATGAAAGGTATGCTTTGTCTGTATAACGCACAAGAAACAATACTTTTCACTGTATACTAATACATGTGACAATAATAAATCAAATCAAATCAGGTCCTTTCTAAGATTAGTAAATTATTATGGCAACTTTGCAACATTATTGAAGCCACTGCATAATTTACTTTGTGCAAAACAGTCACAAGACTGGACAACAGAATGTGAGAAAGTATACAGGGATGTCAAAGATTTTTTGAAGAAATCTGAAGTATTGGTTCATTTTAATCCAAAGCTACCATTACTGCCTTATGGAGTAGGGGCAATAGTTTCACATATTATGCCTTTGAGAGAAGCACGAGCAATAGCTTTTGCTTCAACTATTCTGACTAGTGCCAAGTGAGAAAAGTAAGCATTGAGTATAATTTTTAGAAAACAAAGATTTCATCATTATTCATATGGTTGTTATTTCACATTATTGACTGATCATCAATCTTTAACTATTATTTTTCGATTTATAAATGAATATCGTCGTTAGTGGAATACACTGCCTGTTGTGATAGTGGAGTCAGACACTTTAGGAACTTTCAAGCGGTTATTGGATAGGCACATGGAGCACACCAGAAGTATAGTGAGTGGGATAGCTTGATCTTGGGATTGGACATAGCTCGGCACAACATTGAGGGCCGAAGGGCCTGTACTGTGCTGTAATGTTCTATGTTCTATTAGTGACTAGCTGATTGCAAAGATGGTCATTGATGTCATCTGCACACTCCTACGATATAAAATATCATCAGTCAGAGTGCAATGCTAATGCTGATGCATTATAACTTTATCAACTAGTTTTTCTAATATACCTCATTTTTCGCTAGTAGAGCATAGAACATAAAACATAAAACATTACGGCGCAGTACAGGCCCTTCGGTCCTTGATGTTACACCGACCAGTGGAACGAATCTAATGACCCTCTAACCTAAACTATTCCAATGTTATCCATATGCCTATCCACTGACCATTTGAACGCCCTTAAAGTTGGCGAGTCCACAACTGCTGCAGGCAGGGCATTCCATGCCCTTACCGCCTTCTGAGTAAAGAACCTACCTCTGACATCCATCCTATAATTACCACCCCTCAATTTAAAGCTATGTCCCCTCGTGTTAGCCATCACCATCCGAGGAAAAAGGCTGTCACTATCCACCCTATCTAACCCTCTGATTATCTTGTATGCCTCAATTAGGACACCTCTTAACCTTCTTCTCTCTAACGAAAATAACCTCAAGTCCTTCAGCCTTTCCTCATAAGACCTTCCCACCATACCAGGCAATATCCTGGTAAACCTCCTCTGCATCCTTTCCAATGCTTCCACATCTTTCTTACAATGCGGCTACCAGAACTGTACACAATACTCCGAGTGCAGCCGCACCAGAGTTCTGTACAGTTGCAACATGATCTCACGGCTCCGAAATTCAATCCCTCTACCAATAAAAGCTAACACACCATACGCCTTCTTAATAACCTTATCAACCAGGGTGCCAACTTTCAGGGATCTATGCACATGTACACCGAGATCTCTCTGCTCGTCGACACTACCAACAGTCCTTCCATTAGCCCTATATTCTGTACTCCTGTTACTCTTACCAAAGTGAATCACCTCACACTTTTCCCCATTAAACTCCATTTGCCAGCTCTCAGCCCAGCTCTGCAGTTTATCTATGTCCCTCTGCAAACTGTAACATCCATCCTCACCGTCTACAACTCCTCCGACTTTGGTGTCATCAGCAAATTTACTAACCCATCCTTCTACACCCTCATCTAGATCATTTATAAAAATGACAAACAGCAGTGGCCCCAAAACAGATCCCTGAGGCACACCATTAGTAACTGAACTCCAGATTGAATATTTCCCATCAACCACCACCCTCTGTCTTCTATCAGCTAGCCAATTCCTGATCCAAACTGCTAAATCACCCTCAATCTCATGCATCTGCATTTTCTGCAGTAGCCTACCATGGGGAACCTTATGAAACGCCATGCTAAAATCCATATACACCACGTCAACTGCCTTACCCTTATCCACCCCTTTGGTCACCTTCTCAAAGAACTCGATAAGGTTTGTGAGGTATGACCTCTCCTTCACAAAACCATGTTGACTATCCCTAACCAATTTATTTCTCTCTAGAGTAGGCCATTTGCCTGTGACAGCTTCTCAAGTTCAGAGATATACCAAAAATGACCCGTGGTGGGGAATGTAAGAACATAAGAAATAGGAGCAGGAGTAGGCCATCTAGCCCTTTGAGCCTGCCCCGCCACTCAATAAGATCATGGCTGATCTGTCGTGGCTCAGTTCCACCTTCCCGCCCTCTCCCCATAACCCTTAATCCCCTCTCTTATCAAAAACCCATCAACCCGCATCTTAAAAATATTTAGCGAGGCAGCCTCCACCACTTCAACGGGCAGAGAATTCCAGAGATTCACCACCCTTTGAGTGAAGAAGTTCCTCCTCAACTCCGTTCTAAACCGCCCCCCCTTTATCTTGAGGCTGTGCCCCCTAGTCCTACTGTCTTTTTTGAGCGGGAAGAGTCTCTCCACCTCTATCCTATCCATCCCATTCATCATCTTATACGTCTCAATGAGATCTCCCCTCATTCTTCTAAACTCCAACGAGTACAAGCCTAGTTTATTCAGCCTCTCCTCATAGCTCAACCCCCTCAACTCCGGTATCAGCCGAGTAAACCTCCTCTGCACTCCCTCCAAGGCCAAAATATCTTTGCGCAGGTGCGGCGCCCAAAACTGCACACAGTACTCCAGCTGCAGCCTCACCAATGCCCTATACAGCTGCAGCAAGACCTCCCTACTTTTATATTCAATCCCCCTCGCTATGAAGGCCAGCATCCCATTTGCCTTCCTGACCACCTGCTGCACCTGCAAGCTGGGTTTTTGCGACTCATGCACAAGGACCCCGAGGTCCCTCTGCACCGTCGCCTGCTGCAGTTTTTCGCCACGTAAGTAATAGTCCTTCCTACCATTCTTCCTACCAAAGTGGACCACCTCACACTTGCCAACATTAAATTCCATTTGCCATTTCCTGGCCCATTCGCCCAGCCTATCTAGATCCTTCTGCAGACTCTCCCCACCCTCCGCACAATTTGCTGTTCCCCCAATCTTGGTGTCATCAGCAAATTTCGACACCCTACACTCAGTTCCCTCCTCCAGATCATCTATATAAATGGTAAAAAGCTGAGGCCCCAGCACCGACCCCTGGGGCACTCCACTAGTCACCATCCGCCAATCCGAATAGCACCCATTGACCCCCACTCTCTGCCTCCTATTTGACAACCAATCCTCTATCCACGCTAACACCCTACCCCCAACTCCATGTCCCTCGACCTTCTGCAATAACCTCTTGTGAGGTACTTTGTCAAACGCCTTCTGAAAATCCAGAAAGACCACATCCACCGGCTCTCCTCTATCCACCGCCCTAGACACATCCTCATAGAACTCCAGTAAATTTGTCAGACACGACTTCCCTTTAATGAAACCATGCTGCGTCCGTTCTATCAAGCAATTGCCTTCAAGATGCCTCGCAATTTCCTCCCTAATGACGGATTCTAACATTTTACCTACCACAGACGTTAAACTAACCGGCCTATAATTCCCCGCCTTTTGCCTGGCACCCTTCTTAAACAACGGCGTAACATTAGCCGTTTTCCAATCTTCCGGCACTTCCCCGGAATCCAGCGATGTCTGGAAAATAACCACCAAGGCATCCACTATCACCTCCGCCATGTGATGGATATGATATTGAAAGGAATGATAGCTAGAATGCATTGTCTGCATCCTGATTTGAAACCATACGTGCCAAAAAAACTTGACTTTATCTATACATCAAGGAGGGTATCTATTATGGGGAAGCCGAATAATCATTACTCTTGGTTTGCATGGAAGAGTTCATAAAATCACAGAATCGCTACAGTGTAGAATTTCAGTTGAATGTACAGGGTATTTCTTCTGTTCACTAGCCTCTTTTTTTTAAAGTGTATATTCAGGTCTTATTTTTGATCTGTACTCAATTTTTTACATGCACCAATCCAGTTCTGTGCAACTGATTGAAACATACACCATTTAGATATATTTTCTATTCCTTGGATGTGCTACCTACAAGACAGTCAGGTTTCTCTTCCATGATTCCATCAAAATTTGTAAATAATTACAGCAGAGAATTATGGAAAATTCAAGAATTAAGGCCGAAGTTCCCGGAATGGATTTGCCTCCACTGCCAAGACTGCTGCTGATGACTAATTTCTCACATACCACATAGAGAATGATGTCAGGGGGCAGGCCTCAAGTCAACATCAGATTTTCTTTGCATTGATCTATGTTACATCCACTTTCCAAGAGTGCCATAATAGTGGATTATCTAAACGGTGAGAGATTATAGAGCTCTGAGATGCAGAGGCATTCGAGTGCTCTAATGCATGAATCACAAGAGGTGCAGAAAATAATTAGGAAAGCTAATGAATGTTATCGTTTATGTGACGGTAATCAAATACAAAATGAGAAGTTATGCTTCAGCTGTGTTGAGACCACATCTGAAGTATTATGTATAGTGTTGGTCTCCGTACTTAAAGAAGGATGTTAATGCTTTGGAAGCAGCTCAGATAAGGTTTACTAGACTAATACCTGGATTTGGAGGGTTTTCTTACCAGGAATGGTTGGATAGGCTAGGCTTGTGTCCACTGGTTTTTAAAAGAATAAGAGGCAACTTGACTGAAACACACAAGGGATATTGACAGGGTGGATGTGAAGAGGATGTTTCCTCTTACAGGAGAGGCCAGAACTAGGAGTCATTATTTCAAAATAAAGGTTTGCCCATTTAAGACAGAGATGAAGAGAATTTTTCTTTCTCTCAGAAGGTAGTGAACTTTGTAATGCTCTTCCTCAAGAGGTGGTGGAAGCAAAGTTTTAAATATTTTTAAGGCAGAGCTTAGGTAGATACTTGATAAGCAAGGGGTGAAAAGTTATCAGGGAAAGGCGGAAATGTGGAGTCAAGATTATTGCACCCTTGATGGTCAACAAATAACCATTAAGTATAATCCCATTTTTCATCTTTTGTTCTATAGTCTTACATATTTCAGCATTTCAAGTGCATATCCACTACTTTTAAAACTTAGGATGCTTCTTGCCACCATCATCCTTTTAGGCAGAGGGTTCCAGATCCACACCTCTTTGAGTGAAAGCATTTCCCCTCAAATATCCTCTAAACTTCCAATTTCTCACCCAATATCTACGACTCCTGGCTAACTTAAAGAACAAAAGAAATAGGAGCAGCAGTAGGCCTGACACTTCTCAAACTTGCTCTACTTTTCAATTTCATCATGGTTGATCCTCACCCTCAACTCCACTCACTGGCTCGTTTGCAATCCTTTAGATAGAGACTAAAAATCTGTCTATTTCAGCCTTATTTATATCAACAATGAGACATCCACAATTAGGGGGTAGAGAATTCCAAAAATCCACAACTCTTTGAATGACGACGTTTCCCCAGCCTATGAAAACAGCCTCTAAATGTTTACTCCATCAAGCCTTACATGTTTCAAATGAGATCACCATCTTTCTTCTAAACTCTGAGATCATAGGGGCAATTTACTCTGTCCCTCTCATCCCAGGAACTAGTAAACCTTAATTGTACAGCCTCCAATGCAAGTATATGCTTTGTTAAATATAGAGACCAGAACTATATACAAAGTACTCCAGTGTTATGGTTCAGGTTAGAAACTCCAAAGTGTTTTATGAAGCTGGCCTGAATTGTAAGTTTTGCATCTTGAATTTGGCTAGGATAAGTATGGTATGCTCTAATTCAGGTGTGATTCACAAGACCCACTAGGGAGCTTCTTTCAAACAAAGTTTATTTAAGAATATAGTTAACGTGTATGGAAAGAAAATTAGCAAGAACTTTTATCAATTACAAACAAGAAATAAACAACCACTATAATGTATATCCCTTAACAAAGATATCTAATGTATTCCAATCAAACCAAAACCCTTGCCAAAGACAAGATCCTCTAAACATGTTCTATACAGCAAAGTCTACTGCTTGCATGATAAGGAAATTTGAGTCCTTTGCTTGAAGTCTGCATTTCTCTGGATTCACTTCAAACAGTTTAAAGACAAGACTACTTCTCAAAACACCAGAGACACTTTAGTCCAGCCCCAACAACAGCAGGTTTTCATGCTTTGGGAACACAAGATCTTGTTTTCAGCTAACCAACAGAATTTTCAAAGCAATGGGAAATCATTTCTTTTTAACTTGCTGTCCCTTCAAAAACTAAAAATCAAACCTTCAGCTCAGAACTTAAAATGAAATTTTAAATTCACTGGGAAAAAAACCTGTCTGAAAGCAAATGATGTGGGTATGCCGGCGTTGGACTGGTGTAAACACAGTAAAAAGTCTGACAACACCAGGTTTTAGTCCAACCTATTTATTTGATAATATTCTCACAAGCTTTCGAGGGGTTACCCTCTTCGTCAGGTGAATGGAGAGTTTAAAACTTAGGATGCTTCTTGCCACCATCATCCTTTTAGGCAGAGGGTTCCAGATCCATTCTCTCCATTCTCTGACGAAGAGGGTAACCCCTCGAAAGCTTGTGAGAATATTATCAAATAAATAGGTTGGACTAAAACCTGGTGTTGTCAGACTTTTTACTGTGAAAGCAAATGACCATTCTCCTAATAATGTAGGATCATAAAACTAATCCTAGAGTAAACAGAAACATCAATATTTAAGCCACTTAAGTAGCAATAAAAGGACTCGTCATACTCAGCCTGGCAACATAATGATATCAGCTAAAGCTGTAAACTGAGAAACACTGACTATAAGAGCTGAAAAGATCATGATTTTTAAAAAATCTCTTAAAAGGTACACAACATCGCACTACATATGGTCTTACCAAAGCTGTATACAATTGCAGCAACACTTTCTTATTTCTGTACTCCAATCTTCAATACTGCAACAAAGGCCAACGTGCAATTTGCATTCGTAATTGCATGCTGCACCTGCATGCTAACTTGTGTTCATTGTACAAATACAACTATGTTCCATGGAACATTAACATTTTTAGGTTTCACACATTTTTTAAAATATTCTACTTTTCTATTCTTTTACTTAAGTAAATAACTTCACACTTCCCAAAATTATACTCCATCTGCCACCTTGTTACCCATTTACTCAACCTGTTTTTACAATCCCCATGGGAAACAGTAAACCAAAATAACCCAATTTGCTGAATGAGCTCCAAATGAAGGAATTACCAACAAGACTGCACTTTTTGTAGCTTTTACTTTAACACAAATTAAAATTAATACAAATTACACAAGAATTAACTGGCAAATGATACTTAAAGAATAACTGTAAATGTCACTTTAAATAGTCAACACAACAAATACACATCTTACAGGCATTTGCATCATTCCCCACATAAATGTGGTACTGCATAGCTACACAGTTCCACAAAATGCTCTTCTTTATTCAATCAGGGTAGGTTGGGAGTCTTATCCGACAGCAACTTTCACCTTCAGGTTTCATGGGTATCATTATTATTAGCAAGGTTTACATATACCAACACTATATCCATCGGTAATGACAGTCCTAATGGTATAGCTTACAAAAGACCATAAGTTTTTGGAGCAGAAATAGGCCATTGCCTATCATGTCTGCTCTGTCATTCAATGAAATCATGACTGATCTGTGATGATAATCTTCAATTCTACTTTCCTGCCTTAGCCCCACAACCCTCGAATCCTTTACTGATTAAAAATCTGTCCATCTGATCACATCCAATGACTCAGCCTCCACAACCCTCTACGTTAAAAAATTTCAAAGATTCACTACCCTCTGAGAAAAGATTTTTTTATTCAGAATTATTGAATCATGTATTTAAAACTCTGCCCATCTGTGGCAACTATTGTTTTCACAGAATTACAAGAAAAATGCAAATGGTAAAGGCCATTTGACCAATTTTAGCTTATCTATCCAGATGCCATTCATGGATGAATTTGTTCCACAAATGATTCCCTTTTTCAAATTAACCACTAAATCCAGAATTTTAATCCTAGTGTTGATCAGTTTTTAAATAATAAATTTCCTAACATCAGTCCAAAATTTACTTCAACAAACTTGGCTCCGTTCTAAGCCACATAAGAATAGGTGTAACTTAAGTCTATTCCACCATTCAATGGTTTATCTGTATCTTAAAGTGCCCATTGATCTCAGTCATAAAAATTTAATTAAACTCAACAGTCACAGCCTTTTTAGGAGAGTTCCAGATTTGCACTATGCTTTGTGAGAAGAAACGCTTACTGATTTCAGTCCTGAATGTCATGATACTAATTTTAAGATTGTGCTACCTTGTTGTGGATTCAAAGGAAATATTTCTCAGCATCTATTTAATTAAGTCCTTTTATCGTTTTAAACACCTTAATTAGATCACCTTTCATCTTTCTAAACACGATGCAAAGTAAGCTATATTTATGCAATCCAGCTTCATATTTTAACCTATTAACCAATGGTATAATTCCTGGAATCTGTACTGTACCCTCTCCAAGGCCAAAATTCCTTTCTGAAGTGTAGAACACCAAAATTGAATATGATAGATGGTGCCTAACTAATGTTTTATACAACTGAAGCAGGATTTCCCTTTATATTCCAGCTCTCGAGAGAAAGGTGAACATTCTATTAGTTTTCTGGATTACTTTTTGTATCCGTGGACTAGCTTTTAATGATTTAATGAACATCCAAATCTCTTTGCTCTTCAGCAGTTCCGACTTTCCGAAGTTCCTAAATGGTAGCTTCACAGTTCCCTATCTGGAATTCAATATTTGCCTGATCCTTTGTAACTTGCTGTTCTCGTCCACATAATGTATTAGTTCTTCCTAACTTAAACCTGGATTTTTGCCACAACAGGCAGCCTGTCCATTATGGTGAAAATGATGGTAGTGTCCAAAAATTGCAATTCCTGCCTCAAACACAGCACTTCCAATTTTTGTGAGGGCTGGGGGTGGAGGGGGGTGGAGGTGGGGTGGGAAAAAAGGAACCCAGTGCTACCGGGTCTGTAACCATCAGCTTCTGCTGTTACTGCAGCAGCGTAATTGGTCCTAAATGCTAAAATGTTTGTTTTAATCTGGACTAATGCTGTTCTGTTATTTTGGTATTTTCCCCTGAGGTTCTGTAATGTAGGACTTGATTAGGTTGATTTACAGAAAAATCAGCTGATTAGGTAGAGTTAGGTTTACATAGAGAATCTAGCTCAGTTGCTGCTTGGGATTATTAGAACAGCGTCTCTTTTTTTCTCATCTAGATTTAGAGATCGAGTTCTGAACAAAAAAGAAAAATCTTTCTGAGATTCTGCTGTTTGGAGGTTTTTCTTTCTCTGGAGATTGCTTCATGAGAGTCAGAGGGGAAATGTCTTACCCAGAGGGGTTAAAAGGATGGAAACATGGCAGCCACATGAGCATATTAGTTTTCATGCTGATTCAAAAAAAAGATTTATTTGTCCACGAGGATACTGCTTATATTAGAGCTTTAGAGATACCTAGCTGTTAAGAATTTTACATTGTCATGTTTAAGTATTTCCAATTGGTAAAAGTTATACAAATTCTTGTTATATTTTAACTGTGTTGTTAAAAATGAAGTTTGAACATAAGAACATAAGAAATAGGAGCAGGAGTAGGCCATCTAGCCCTTCGAGCCTGCCCCGCCATTCAATAAGATCATGGCTGATCTGTTGTAGCTCAGTTCCACTTTCCCGCCCTCTCCCCATAACCCTTAATCCCCTCTCTTATCAAGAACCCATCAACCCGCTTCTTAAAAATATTTAGCGAGGCAGCCTCCACCACTTCAACGGGCAGAGAATTCCAGAGATTCACCACCCTTTGAGTGAAGAAGTTCCTCCTCAACTCCGTTCTAAACCGCCTCCCCTTTATCTTGAGGCTGTGCCCCCTAGTCCTACTGTCTTTTTTGAGCGGGAAGAGTCTCTCCACCTCTATCCTATCCATCCCATTCATCATCTTATACGTCTCAATGAGATCTCCCCTCATTCTTCTAAACTCTAACGAGTACAAGCCTAGTTTATTCAGCCTCTCCTCATAGCTCAATCCCCTCAACTCCGGTATCAGCCTAGTAAACCTCCTCTGCACTCCCTCCAGGGCCAAAATATCCTTGCGCAGGTGCGGCGCCCAAAACTGCACACAGTACTCCAGCTGCGGCCTCACCAATGCCCTATACAGCTGCAGCAAGACCTCCCTACTTTTATATTCAATCCCCCTCGCTATGAAGGCCAGCATCCCATTTGCCTTCCTGACCACCTGCTGCACCTGCAAGCTGGGTTTTTGCGACTCATGCACAAGGACCCCGAGGTCCCTCTGCACCGTCGCCTGCTGCAGTTTTTCGCCACGTAAGTAATAGTCCTTCCTACCATTCTTCCTACCAAAGTGGACCACCTCACACTTGCCAACATTAAATTCCATTTGCCATTTCCTGGCCCATTCGCCCAGCCTATCTAGATCCTTCTGCAGACTCTCCACACCCTCCGCACAATTTGCCTTTCCCCCAATCTTGGTGTCATCAGCAAATTTCGACACCCTGCACTCGGTTCCCTCCTCCAGATCATCTATATACATGGTAAATAGCTGAGGCCCCAGCACCGACCCCTGGGGCACCCCACTAGTCACCAACCGCCAATCCGAATAGCACCCATTGACCCCCACTCTCTGCCTCCTATTTGACAACCAATCCTCTATCCACGCTAACACCTTACCCCCAACTCCATGTCCCCTGACCTTCTGCAATAACCTCTTGTGAGGTACCTTGTCAAACGCCTTCTGAAAATCCAGAAAGACCACATCCACCGGCTCTCCTCTATCCACCGCCCTAGACACATCCTCATAGAACTCCAGTAAATTTGTCAGACACGACTTCCCTTTAATGAAACCGTGTTGCGTCCGCCCTATCAAGCAATTCCCTTCAAGATGCCTCGCAATTTCCTCCTTAATGACGGATTCTAACATTTTACCTACCACAGACGTTAAACTAACAGGCCTATAATTCCCCGCCTTTTGCCTGGCACCCTTCTTAAACAACGGCGTAACATTAGCCGTTTTCCAATCTTCCGGCACTTCCCCGGAATCCAGCGACGTCTGGAAAATAACCACCAAGGCATCCACTATCACCTCCGCCATTTCTTTCAGAACCCTCGGATGCATTCCATCCGGTCCTGGGGACTTGTCCACAATCAGCCCCTCCAGTCTGTCGAGCACCACCTCTCTAGTAACAGTAATGTCATTAAGACCCTCCATTCCTACCACCTTTCCATCGCTAACACCCGGCAAATTATTCACGTCCTCCTCCGTGAAGACTGAAACAAAAAAGTTATTCAAGACCTTAGCCATATCCCCATCCCCTACCACTAGCTCCCCTTTCTCATCCTCTAAAGGACCAACGTTCACCCTAGCCAGCCTCTTCCTTTTTATATATTT
This sequence comes from Carcharhinus amblyrhynchos, assembly GCF_965287045.1. NCBI lineage: Eukaryota > Metazoa > Chordata > Chondrichthyes > Carcharhiniformes > Carcharhinidae > Carcharhinus > Carcharhinus amblyrhynchos. The sequence continues at coordinate 96,535,895 of NC_137329.1, read as the reverse complement.
ATAAAAACTCTTGCTATCCTTTTTTATATTAAGTGCTAGCCCAGCCTCATAGTTTCTCCTACCCTCCTTTATCAACTTCTTTGTCAATCTTTGTTGACATTTAAACCTTTCCCAATCCTCTTCTTGCCCACTACTCTTAGCTACTCTAAATTCCTCCGCTTTTAATTTAACACTTTCCTTCACCTCCTTCGTTATCCACGGCTTATTACCTCTCTTCCTACTGTCCTTTTTAACCATCGGAATAAATTTCTGCTGAGCACCAAGAAAGATCTCCTTAAAGATCCTCCACTGCTCCTCAGCAGACCTACCTTCCAACGCACTCCCCCAGTCCACATTCGCCAATTCTTCTCTCATCCTACCATACTCCCCTCTATTCAAACAAAGGACGCGTGTCCGGGAACCCACTTTCTCCTCCTCCATCTGCACCAGAAACTCCACCATACAATGATCACTCTCTCCAAGAGGATCCTTCACCGCAAGGTCCCTAATTCTACCCGCCTCATTACATAGCACCAGATCCAAGATAGCTCGCTCCCTCGTCGGCTCCAACACACACTGTTCAAGGAAATTATCCCGGCAGCATTCCAAGAACTCCTCCTCGAGCCCACCTCGTCCAACATGGGTCGACCAATCAATATGCAGATTGAAATCTCCCATAACTACTGCCGTCCCATTCCTGCACGCCGCACTTATTTGCGTGTTAACAGCCCGCCCCACCTCCAGATCATTATTCGGGGGCCTATAGACGACACCCACCAGCGTCTTCCTCCCTTTGCTGTTCCTAATCTCCACCCACAACGATTCCACGTTCTGCTCTTTGGCTCCGATATCATCCCTTGCTACCACCTTGATACTATCCTTAATCAGCAGAGCTACGCCACCCCCTCTTTCCTCCTGCCTATCCTTCCTAAACACTTGATAGCCCTGTACATTCATCTCCCAGTCCCTGTCACCTTGCAGCCACGTCTCTGTAATGGCCACCAGATCGTATCCATTTGTGTCGATCTGCGCCACCAGCTCATCCACTTTATTCCGAATGCTTCGTGCATTCAGATAAAGCGCTTTCATAGTGGATCAACTGAATCATACCTGGAGCAAAATACTTTATCCTTACTGCAGTGCCAAAAATCAAAAAATCTTGGTTAACTCCCTATCAGACCTCAGAGTTTCTGATCTGGTCCCTAACAAGAGGTAAGGTATCCCTTTGGATATGGTCCTGGGACATCTTTGGAAGAGGTCGGCTGCCGTTTTAAGGGAGGATAGGTTCCATTTGGAATTGTCAAAAAGTGCATAAACTTAATTACTGTCAAGCTCATTAGAACTGTCAATAGTCCTGTCAAAATCAATTGTCAAAAGTACTTGTCAATTGAACCTGTTAAGAGGACATGACAAAAGCCTCAATAGGACCTGTCAGAAGTGTCAAGAGGACCTGCCAAAATGAGTTATCCAACTATCAAGGCATTTAAAATTCTTGTCCAATAAATCTTTGAAAAAACTGTCTGGAGTCTTAAATAAAAATCATTGCTTCTATTTTACTCCACCCACTGACAGAGGACTACCTTACTGCTGCATAATTCATTTCACAACCATCCATTATCACAGTAGGGTGGTTGCCATTTCATAGCTACAACTACTTAGAGAGTGGGATTTTCCCACCCTTCCCACCACAGGATCTTCCTGTCCCACCAATGGCATACTCCCACTGCAGGGGGTGAATTCAAAGGGAAATCCTATTGACAGTGGAAGGACCAAAAGATCCCACCTTTGGCAACAGTAGGCTGCTTCCCACCACCAAGAAACACACACAGCAAGGGAGCCAGAGAATCCCACCCACATCTCTTTGAAGTAGGACTATGAATTCTAAGACTTGCTGATATAAGGGATTGTGCACTTGAATTAAATGCTTGTTGTTATGAGGCTTTATGTAGTTGAAGGTACGTAAACGTAGAAAATGTTTTCTTATGAATGAATGTTTTTCCAATGCAATGAAGTCTGCAACGGATACTTAGAATTTTATTTTATAGAACCTTATTTATATCGTAAGTGTATGTGTCCTGAGGTCTGCCCACCGTGGATATTGGTTGTATTGACATGATAGACATAAGGACATGGATTGGCACTAAATTGGCATGGAGCTATAAAAAAAAATCATGGGATGGATAGTGGGGCATAGGTTAGTATAGAGAACTAGCATAAAGAGTTTGTGGGAGTAAGGAGGAAGGAGTAAGGGTTGGAAGGACGTTTCATGTTTAATTCTTTTGGACACAACACCAGAGCCCAGAGACAGGCCTTCCACCAGTCTGCCTCCACATCCAGCATCCTTCCCAGTACTTACAAAATCGCCCACCCTGACTTATAATACAGCCCACTCCAACCCCCAGAATGAAAATATGACATCTGGGTAGCCATATTGAAAGCTGGAATTCTCCTGATTCTGTGTGCCCAACTAACGGTTAAAAATCTAGGCTTTAATCATCCGCATACTTGGATATACAATTTCCTACTCTTTCACTCAAGTCATGGCTTAAAGTTTCCTCATATTATGACACCAAACATAACCAGAGTAAGGTCTCTATCCTGAAAGACAACAATATCTATGACCATTTCTTGTCTGTTGGACAGCATGGTGTCACAGTGGTTACCACTGCTGCCTCACAATACCAGGGACCCGAGTTCAACTCTTTCTTTGGGTCATTGTTTATGCAGGATTTGCACATTCTCCCTGTGTCTGCATGAGTTTCCTCTGGGTGGTCTGGTTTCCTCCCATAGTCCAAAAAATGTGCTGGCTAAGTGCATTGGCCATGCTAAATTCTCCCTCAGTGTACCTTAACAGGCACCAGAGTGTGACAACTAGGGGATTTTCACAGTAACTTCATTGCAGTGTTAATGTAAACGAACTCGTGACACTAATAAATAAACTTAAGTCATTGATAAATACAGTGATAAGCTAAGGTCTCTGCCCTGCATAATTTTAACAAATAGAATGTTGAACTATGTAGTCAAAACAGTCATTTTAAGCCAAAGAAATTCATGGTTAATCTGTGTTGTGTTTTCATTAAGTTATACATTGAGTGTTGTGAGCAGTTTTAACTACTAAGTTAACAGGGTAATATTCATAATCTGCAGTTGTTCAGGTTAGAAGCCGTACTAGGAGTAATGAGTTTTTTTAGCATTTCATTGTAAAATAAATCATCAAGGGAGAGAGCAGGAGTGGTCTTAGTCATGCATCAGTTAAAAAGCTTACTTCATTCTATTGCGGTTGTGGGTCTGCATTCCAATATTCAGTGACGATGCCTACCAACGATGTATTTGTTGAACTGTTTTTGAGCTTGACTGCAGGGTGGAGCTATCTGCCTAAAAGAAAAAAAATGACATTCCATTTATTCAACACCACTACAAGTAGCCTGCTTAGCTGAACCACAGACCCACTCAATATTGGAATGTATTGAGTTTGTAACCCTTTTACTTGCAATTCTGGGAGTTAAAAAAGATACCCAAGATGGTGAGTCACTACAATAGAGACAGAATTGAAAAACATAGCTGTTTCTAATTGAAATTTTGCCAAAATCTTACATCCAGTTTTCTTCTGCAATTTGGCTTCTCTCAGCAGTATCAATTTATTCATCCTTGATTTATTAGAACGAAGAACAGTACAGCACAGGAACAGTCCCTTCAGCCTACCAAGTCTGTGCTGACACAAATGCCTCTCTAATCTAATTTTTTTTGCCTCTACGTGGTCTCTATCCCTCTATTCCCTGCCTATTCATGTATTTATCCAGATGTCTCTTGAACTTTGTTATAGAATCTGCTTCCACTACCTCCTCCGGCAGCGCACTCCAGGCATTCAACAGCCTCTGTGTGAAAAACTTGCCACTTACATCTCTCTTAAACTTTCCCCCTCTCACTCTCAACCTATGCCCCAAAGTAATTGACCCTTTGACACTGGGGAAGAGACTCTGACTATCCATTCTATCTAAGCCTGTCATAATCCTGTAAACCTCTATCCTCTGTGCTCCAATGAAATAATCCAAGTTTGTTCAACCTTTCTTCATAGTTCATATCTTTCAAACCAGGCAACATCTTGATCAATTCCTTCTGCACACTTTCCAATTCATCAATGTTCTTTTGAGAGTGTGGCGACCAGAATTGTACAGAGTACTCTAAATGTGGCCTACCAAAGTCTTATACAGCTGCAACATGATTTTCCAATTCCTATACTCAACACCCCAACCAATGAAGGTCAGCATGCCTTCTTGACCACCTTGTCCACCTGAGTTGCCAGCTTCAGGGAACTGTGGATCTGCATGCCTAGATCCCTCTGTAAGCTAATATTTCTTAGAGCTCTACCATTTATGGTATACTTCCCTCCTGCAGTAGACCTTCCAAATTGCATCACTTCACATTTGTCTGGATTAAATTCCATCTGCCACCTTTCGACCCAGGTCTCCAACTGATTTATATCTTGCTGTATCCTCTGACAGTTTTCCTCACAATCCACTACTCCCCCAATTTTTATATCATCTGCAAATTTACTACTCAGATTACCTAAATTTTCCTCCAAATCATTCACATACATTACAAACAACAGAGGCCCCAGCATTGATCCTTGTGCTACACCGCTTGTCACAGATCTCCAGTTAGAAAATACCCATGCACTGCTACTCTCTGCTTTCTATGCCCAAGCCAGTTTTGTGTCCATCTTACCAGCTCACCTTGGATCCCATAAGACTTCATCTTCTGTATCAGCCTGCCATGAGGAACCTTATTGAAGGTTACTTAAGTCTATGTATACAACATCCACTGCCCTGCCCTGGTCAATTTTTTTTCACTCCCTCAAAGAACTCAATTAAGTTGGTGAGACATGACCTCCCCTTCACAAAACCATGCTGCCTATTGCTAATAAGCCCATTACATCCTGTCCCTAAGAATCTTCTCCAATAATTTCCCCACCACTGATGTAAGCCTCACAGGCCTATAATTTCCCAGATTGTCTCTTCTGCCCTTCTTAAACAGAGGAACAACATTGACTACTCTCCAATCCTCAGGTATCTCGTCCATGACTAAAGAGGATAAAAGATTTTGGCCAAGGCAATTTCTTCCCTCATCTCTCTGTATTTGGGGATAGACCCTATCTGGCCCTGGGGACTTGTCCATGTTAATGTTTTTTCAAGACCTCTAATACCTCCTCTTCTTTTTTATCTTAACATGTCCTAGAATGTCAGCATCCTCCTTTCAATACTCACCATCCACCACATCCTTCTCATTAGTGAATACTGGTGCAAAGCACTTGTTAAGGACCTTATTGATCTCATCTAGCTCCACATATAAATTCCCTCCACTGCCCTTGAGTGGACCTACCCTTTCCTTAGCTAACCTCTTGCTCCTTATTAAAAGCCTTGGGTTTCTCCTTAATCCATCCTGCCAAGGATAATTCATGGCCCCTTTTTGCCCACTGAAGTCCCTGTTTAAGCTCTTTCCTGCTATCTTTATATTCACAGTTAGAAGTCTCACAATGCCAGGTTAAAGTCCAACAGGTTTATTTGGTAGCACAAGCCACTAGCTTTTGGAGCACTGCTCCTTCATCAGGTGAATGGGATTTCAGTTCACAAACAGGGCATATAAAGACACAAACTCAATTTACAAAATAATAGTTGGAATGCAAGTCTTTACAGGTAATCAAGTCTTAAAGATACAGACAATGTGAATGGAGAGAGGATTAAACACAGGTTAAAGGGATGTGTATTGTCTCCAACCAGGACAGTTAGTGAAATTTTGCAAGCCCAGGCAAGTCGTGGGGGTTACAGGTAGTGTGACATGAACCCAAGATCCCGGTTGAGGCCATCCTCATGTGTGCGGAACTTGGCCATCAGTCTCTGCTCAGCGACTCTGCATTGTCGTGTGTTGTGAAGGCTGCCTTGGAGAACACTTACCCGAAGATCAGAGGCTTAATGCCCATGACCGCTGAAGGGTTCCCCATTAGGAAGAGAACACTCTTGCCTCGTGATTGTTGAGCGGTGTTCATTCATCCGTTGTCGTAGCATCTGCACGGTCTCCCCAATGTACCAAGCCTCAGGATATCCTTTTCTGCAGCGTATCAGGTAGACAATGTTGGCCAAGTTGTAAGTGTATGTACCGTGTACCTGGTGGATGGTGTTCTCATGTGAGATGATGGCATCCATGTTGATGATCTGGCATGTCTTGCAGAGATTGCTGTGGCAGGGTTGTGTGTTTTTGTAGTCACTCTGTTTCACCTCTACTGCGGATTTTACGGCTGCACCAAGGCATAACAATAGCTTAGGAGAGTTAAAAAATTTGATGTCATCTCTGGTTCACAGGTGTGCTATCACTGTAGATGAAATGCATATTTCTGAAATAGTTTGATGGGTATGTGAATGTTCTGGTCAACTGAAGGTATGGTGAATTTGGACTTTGGAACCCTCTTTATGTCAAGGTTTAGCCATCCTCCCACTTAGTGATACTGTCCAGTTCTGAGATTAACATTCATGTGTTGTCACTCTCAGGTAAACTAGGTTCCACACCCTTGTGTTGTCGGGGAGATGTGTTTAAATCTTTATTAGAAGTGTATGATTGAACTGTTTCTAACCCTTCTTCCTCAAGGGGCACCAATGAGTGAAGACAACTCATCAGCACTGATACAATAGCAGCATTTGGGTCTCTTCGGTGGTGGTAACCAAATCCACGACGCACACTTTTGGATGAGATTCCAGGCAGGTCCTCATCTCAGTTGTAGCAGCGTTTGCATCATTAGATGGTGACATTGTTGTTATTCCTCAATGGACTCTAAGTTCACAGAGTTAGTGCTTTAGCTGGGCTAATGGGGTTTGATTTACGTCATTCGTTAATTTTCAAATGGGTTTGAGCCTGATGTAATTTCCTCTGGCCTGAATCAAGATCGGAAGGTGTGATGAGATTCTGGTGAGCAGCTGTTTTAATGAGTATTCATGACATACAAATAAATGCAAATTTCTTTCATGCCACCAGCCAGCAGGATAATTGAACCGCCATTAATCTGCCATTAGGAGGATTGCAAACTGTCTTCAGGCTGCCAGATTTCCAATGATTTGCTCACCACTAGATTATCTGTTCCCACCTGCCATGGAAACTGCCACAGAGAAAATTCTGCCTAAAGTTTCAAGTCCAATAACTATGTTTGTCTCTCCATGGATGCTTGTAGACCTGTTGTGCTTTCCAGCATCTTCTATTTTTATTTAATATTTCCAGCATCCAAATTATTTTGCTTTAATAACCATAGTTTTTAGACTTCGTCAAGTAAATTTCCAATTAATACCCACCACAACCTGCATACAATTAAACATTATTAATATACAATTAATGTCACTTCCTTAGCAATTAAAACAATACTTACAGACAGTTCCCTTAGAGATGAAGGGCAGTGAAATAATCTGAGATACAATTCCAACAAGTTATCAAAGTGAATAAGAATCTTCATATTAAGGCCTTTACTTGTGTGTTTTTCATCATAACTATCAAGAAATTTAAAACTAAGGTGCAAACTTTCCATTATTTTTATGAAAGTAGGAGCTGTAGAGCAATTATACAATTAATTTTGAAATTTGAAGGAAAACCCCAAATAGTTTTGAAATTGCAGACAGATTAATTTTCACAGATAATCAGATAAATCTCAGCCTGCCTATTTTCAGATGAAACTCGAAGTAAGGTATTGTCCTTGGTAGTTGACAGCAAGTTTCCATTAAATGATACCAATGAAGCTTCTAGTATCCTAAGCTTAACATTCTATAGCAAGTCCAAAAGTGCAAACATCAATGCTGAAAGGCAACATGTCAGTGTCACATTTCAGTGAAGTAAATTTCCCAGGAAATAAGTTTACAAACTACATAACATCAAGAGAGGTCACACCAGATGTAGACCAGGCAAACTTTCCTGTAAGAAAAAAAAGTCAAATGATGATATAATCTGGACCAATCCTGTCCAAACATTCTTCTCCTCCCCAGTTGTATTTTGGCTAACATAAAAGCAAAGTACTGCGGATTCTGGAAATCTGAAATAAAATCTCTGGAGTTAAAAATAAACAAACATTTCCGGTCTGAATCCTTTCATCAAAAGTCACAGATCTGAGACGTTATCTCTGTTTCTCTCATCAAAGATGTTGCCAGACATGTTGAGTATTTCCCATATTTTCTGTATCTTACCTGATTGTGCCCTCTCCTTCCACTTTCCACTCTTCCTTGTATCTCACAATTAAGTTACACAATCACAACCATGGTTAGGTCTTTCAGGCCACTGCAACTCCAGTATATCTCTTCCCCATGAAAGGCCTGCCCCAACCTAAACTGCAACCACAACAGTGTGCTGGGAGTTGGTTCACTGAGGGAGTCCAGTGAAGGAGGTACTTTTCTGCTTTGTCTAACTTTCTCATCCTGTAGGAATTGGCTGTTGCTTTACTACAGGGGGAGCTAGCCACCTTGTTGTTTGATTATACTGTGCAATTAATATATTTTATATTTATGGGAGACTGCTTCCTGATTCAGTGTTTTTCTACGGGGGGGGGGTGGGGGGGGCGGCTTCTTTGAAAGAAATGTAGCAGATGCTGGAAAGCAGGATAATTTCTCATTTTAGTCAGTTTATTAGCAGAAGGCTTAATGGGCTTTTGTTGATAAATGGGAAAGGACCCCTTGGGTGTTTTTGATTAAAATAATAGAGCCATATAGGTTTACATCATGGAAACAGGCCCTTTGGCCCAACTTGTCCAAGCTGCCCTTTTTTTAAACCCTAAGCTAGTCTCAATTGCCTGCATTTGGCCCATATTCCCTCTAAACCCATTTTCCCATGTAACTGTCTACATGCCTTTTAAAAGACAAAATTTTACCCACCTCTACTACCACCTCTGGCAACTTATCTCAGACGGTCAACACCCTCTGTGTGAAAAATTTGCCCCTTTGACCCTTTTGTATCTCTTCCCTCTCACCTTAAACCTATGCCCTCTCATTTTAGACTCCTCTACCTGTGGGAAAAGATATTGACTATCTAGCTGATCTATGCCTCTCATTATTTTACAGACCTCTGTTAAGATCACCCTGCAGTCTTTTATGCTCCAGAGAAAAAAGTCGCAGTTTATCCAGCCTTTCCTTATAACTCAAACCATCAAGACCCGGTAGCATCCTAGTAAATCTTTTCAGCACTCTTTCTAGTTTAATAATATCCTTTCTAGAAGAGACTGATCAGAACTGTACACAGTATTCCAAGTATGGCCTTACCAATGTCTTGTACAACCTCAACAAGATGTCCCAACTCCTGTATTCATTTTTCTGACCAATGAACCCAAGCATGCTGAATGCCTTCTTCACCACTCTGTCCACCTGTGATTCCACTTTCAAGAGAACTTGTACCCTTCAATCTCTTTGTTCTGTAACTCTCCTCAATGTCCTACCACTAACTGAGTAAGTCCTGCCCTGGTTCAATCTACCAAATGCATCACATTTATGGAAATGCTTCGCATTTATTTAAATTAAACTCCATCTGCCATTCGTCAGCTCACTTGCCTAATTGACCAAGATCCCATTACAATCCAATACAACCTTCTTCACTGTCCACTATGCCACCAATCTTGGTGTCATCTGCAAACTTATTAACCATGCCTCTTATGTTCTCCTTCAAATCATTTATATATGACAAATAATGGTGGACCCTGCACTGATCCCTGAGGCACACCACTGGTCACAGGCCTCCAGTTTGAAAAACAAGCCTCTACAATTATCCTCTGGCTTCCGTCATCAAGCCAATTTTGTATCCATTTAACTATCTCACCCTGGATCCTGTGAAATTTAACCTTATGCAACAACCTACCATGCAGTACCTTGTCAAAGGTCTTGTTAAAGTCCATGTAGACAACATTAACCGCACAGCCCTCATCTACGCTCTTGGTTACCCCTTCAAAAAACAGTCAAATTTGTGAAACATAGTTTTCCACTCACAAAGCCATGCTGACTGTCCCTAATCAATCCTTGCACCTCTAAATGCCTTCAGATTCTGTCTCTCAAAATACCTTCCAACAACTTACCCACCACAGATGTGAGGCTCACTGGCCTGCAGTTCCCAGGCTTTTCTCTGCAGCCCTTTTTAAACAAAGGCACAACACTTGCCACCCTCCAGTCTTCAGGCACCTCACCTGTGATTATCGATAATATAAATCTCTGCTAGAGGATCCGCAATTTCCTCCCTAGCCTGCCTCAACGTCCTGGGATACATTTCATCTGGTCCCAGGGATTTATCTACCTTGATGTGCTTTCAGACTTCCAGCACCAGGTCTTCTGTAATATGTACACTCCTGAAGATATCACTGTTTATTTCCCCAAGTTCCTTAACATCCATGCTTTTCTCAGTTGTAAATACTGATGAGAAATATTCATTTAGGATCTCACCCATCCTTTGTGGATCCGCAAATAAATGACCTTGTTGATCCTTAAGAGGCCCTACTCTCTCCTTAGTTACTCTTTTGGCCTTCGGGTATTTGTAGAAGCTCTTTGGATTCCCCTTTGCCTTATCTGCCAAAACAATCTCATGTCCCCTTTCTGCCCTCCTGATTTCTCTCTTAACTCTACTCCAACACCCCCTATACTCTTCAAATGATTCACTTGATGCCAGCTGCCTATGCATGTGATGTGCCTCCTTCTTCTTCTTGACCAGGGTCTCAATATCCAGGGTTTGCTACTTTTACCAACCTTGCCCTTCATTCCAAGAAGAATGTGCTTACCCTGAACCCTGGTTAACACACTTTTGAAAGCCTCCCACTCACCAGATGTCCCTTTACCTTCCCACAGACTCCCCCAATTAACTTTTGAAAGTTCCTGCTTGATACCATCAAAATTGACCTTCCCCAATTTAGAATTTTAACTTTTGGGCCAGACCTATCATTCTCCATTGCTATCTTAAAGCTAATAAAATTATGGTCACTGGTCCCAAAGTAATCCCTCACGAACACTTTTGTCATCTGCCCTTCCTTATTTCCCAAGAGGAGGTCAAGTTTTGCCCCCTGTTTAGTCAGGCCATCCACATAAAAATGAGAAATACCTTCTGAATACACTCAACAAATTTCTCTATAATAGAAAAACAGTTTGCAGTTTCAGTTTTGTTCAGTTGCTGGAGAGTGCTGTCTAAAGATTGAAACCTACAAGCTGCTCTCTCTGTCTCTCTCTATCTCTCTGAAAATTCACTCTGGAACCATCATGATTGTTATCACAATTTAAAGCAAGTATGCCTGGGTTTACTAATTATATTTAAACTGGGGTTAATTCTATAGGAAGACTTATTTGGAACTGAAATAGTGATAAGATAGAAATTAAGAGTTTTTCCATGTTTATAGATTGTTCAGTAAGAAGTCTCACAACACCAGATTAGAGTCCAACCAGTTTATTTGATAGTAATCCCACAAGCTTTTGGAAATGGAGCTTTTTCGTCAGATGTGTGGAAGGTTCTGATCAGAGAAGGGCCTGATTAGAGAAGGGTACATCTCTACTTATAGACTGTTCAACTGTTAAGACTTAACTGCTTCATTTTGTTAGAGTAATGAATAACACTTGTTCTGATAAAAAAAAAGAGAAACTTACAGCGGAAGCGATAGGTTCAGTTATCATACATGTAGGTACCAACAGCAAAGGTAGGATGAGATAGGAGGTATCTGTATAGTCAGTACGAGGAGCAAAATAGTAATGTGGTAAATGAGGATCAAGAAGGGACAGAAAGGAAAAAAAAAGTATACCAGCAGTCAAGACTGGATGTTACAAAGATAACAAAAAGAAAAAATTAAAAGTTCTGTTTGTGAATGCATGTAGTGTTCAAAACAAAGTGAATGAATTGATAGCATGTATTGGAGTAAATAATGATAATTGGATAGCCATTGCAAAGGCATAGCCTTAGACTTGGTAAAATTGATTTTATAGCCCGAAAAAGGCTGAATCTACCCACATCATCAATAATAGCAGGAACAGAAATGTCCAGCTTAGATAAAATATAACATGTCATCTGCTTATAGCATAATCTTATGTTGTTTCCGCAACTGAATAGCCCAAATATCAAAAGATTATGTCTTACTGCCTCCAATGGGGGCTCAGTAGCTTTTGCAAATAATAATAGGGGCAAAGGGCAGCCCTGACTAGTCCTTCACTGAAGACTAAAGTTATCAAATCTATAACCATTAGTAAGAACAACCGCCAGTGAATTTTTATAAAGCACCTGCATCTCCTTAACAAACTCTCCTCCCAACCCAAACTTCTGCAAGGTGTAGAATAAATAATTCCATTCCACATGATTGAAAGCTTTCTCTGAATCCAAAGAGATCGTTAAACTATCTAATGCCTACTTTTGAAATACCTGAATGGTATCTGATAACCTCATGACATTGTTACATGAATTCTAGCCCTTTATGAACCCAGTCTGATCAGCCTGCATAATCAGGGGAAGAATTCTTCCTAGGCGCAATACCAGCACCTTAGACAACAATTTCAAATCTACATTCAAGAGTGAGATTGGCCTGTAGGATGCACACACTTCAGGATTCTTGCCTATCTTCAAAATGAAGGAAATATTTGCTTCACAAAGCTCATCGTTAAATTCCTTATAAAATTTTCTTCCAAAGCCATCGGGACCCAGAGCCTTACCAAATTAAAGCTTCCTTAGGGCAAGAGCCACCTCCCCCTTAGAATGGGGAGCATTCAGGATCGACTGTTGGTTAGTATAAATTGTTGAGAGTTTAAAGGGAGGAAAATGAATGCTCCATAAATGTCAATGCATTCCCAGAATGGTCTGCTTTTATGTAAGTTGGCAAGTACCCTCTCAATGCCTTCATATCCTCCATCCTAATCATCCTATTACACTTGGATCTGCCACAGAGAGAACAGCCCCAAAGCCTGCCTTCTTCTTAGTGAGGAAAGCTAGCTAGCTACTTGGTTTGTTTCCAAACTTGGCGAGTTTTAAACACCTCTCAGCACATTGAGTCAAAAAGGAGTCTAGTGCTGTTCAGATTACATTAATTTCTTTCAGCATCGAATGGCTAGGATTCTTGCTATACACCGTTTCTGCTTCAGCCAATTTTACTTCCAACTGGTGCTGTTGCTCCAGCATTTTACCCTTTTTTGTTGGCCATATACAAGATGACCAAAACCCTGGTATAAGCCTTGCAGGTTTGCAACTGTATAGAGGGGTTTACTTCAGAGAGGGAATGGATTGAGTAGAAGAGATCAAATTTGGCTTTAAAGTACAAGATAAAGTTACGATCTCTGAGTAAACATGCATTAAATCTCCAAGATCTGGACCAGGATTGGGTCCCCTTGAATAAAAGTTCCATGAAGACAGGAGCATGATCAGAAATCACAATATTACCTATAGTGCAGGAAGCCACTGAATATCAGATTGCTTTTGCCATGAAAAAACAGTGAAATCTATTATGACATTGGTGGGAATAGGGAAGAAATCGAACTCTTTATTATGCAGTGTTCTCCACACATCTAAGCACCCTATCTCCTAGCAAATCAATACTAAAGCCTTTGCCTGTTGGGTGAGGGTATTCCTAGTTATGGGGAGTTTGTCCATCAAAGTGTTAATCTGGCAGCTGAAGTCCCCACCTATAAAGGAATTAGTTGATGCTAGTCCTTGAAAACTTTAGTAACAAAATCAGGGAAATAATTTAGAGACCATAAACATTCACTATCGAGATGTTTCCCCCATACAATAGCCCCTTGACAACACATACCTTCCCCTTATCCTTCACACAGTTCTTCAATCTAAGAGGCACGTTTTTATTTACAAACACTGCAACACCTCGGCTACAAGTCCAGAATGAGGCAAAAAACATCTGTCTCACTCAATCCTGCTTCAGTTTTAGGTGCTCCTTGTCATCTAAATGAGTTTCCTGCAATAAAGCTATGTCAACCTTTTTCTTTTTTGTGGAAAGACAAAACCCTTTTTTTCTTTTAATAGGATGGTGTATTGCCCACACATTCCTGGACAAAGTTTCAAATTAGCTATTACCATTACTTATTCAACCAGAGAGCGTAGGATCTTGACACAAAAAAAAGACCAGCCAGAAATTTTTGCACCCTGCTTGGGCATGCACCAAAACATCTCTAGCTACACTTCGAAGCCCCATTGACACACTGCAACATTTTTCTAGGAAATATGAACTGTCTAAACACTTGCAGGAACCAGTTAACAATTAACACCAAAGTAAAAAAATACACAAAGTCATTAGTTCTGCAAATTTTTCCCTCAATATAGAGGAGCAAGATATATCAGAATAAAGGTGAGTGCTGAATGCCCTTTCTGCATTCTAACCCCTCCCATTAAAAATTAAGCCACTCACTCATCTCCGAGCAGCAGTGCTACTCATATTTATCATGATTAGAGCAAAACAGACCACAAAGCATATACCACCATTATAATATATAAGAAAAGACGGATATTTGTCACACAGCCCTGGTGCCATACAATATGCACAGCTCACTCCTTAACTAAAAGAAATGTGCTGAGGGGTGTTTTCCATTAAAGACAAATAGAAGTCTTATTCCTAAGGATCAAAGGAAACTCACTGTAGTGCTCAATTATTAGATTAGCATGAAAATAACAACACACAATCAGGAAGGAATTATAATGACAAGGGATAGAGTCCAGAAATTACAGTGAACTGCTGATTGTTACTCTAAATTATTGCTTTCTTGGAGTTCACAAAGGCTATCACTTTAGCTGCATTGTCAAATGTCACCCTCAGTGTAGCAGGATACAGTCGGGCATATTGCTCTCTGATAGACGTCAATAATTTTCTAACTTCATCGAAGCCCTTGCATCTCTGTTGTATAGTCACCGCAAAATCTTGGAAGAAAGAAACCCTCGCTCCATCATAGAGCAAGACCCAATTACACCAAGCTGCCTCCAATATGTCCATATTTCAAATATCCATAATCTCCATAATTTCAGATCTTTGGCAATATCTGAAATTATGAGACTGCTTAATTATAGGCCAGGGTCGCTGATTATTCCTAGACTTCAAAGACGGGATACAATTCTAATCTAATAAGCTCTGATTTTGTATTAAGAAAATGTGATAACTAGCTCTCAAAGAGTTTAACTGGGAGCTTACCCTCAGTTGCTTATGATAAACAAACAACCCAGGCAGTTCTCCTCCAGCTTCAATTCTCCAGATCATCCAGGGGTTCTGACATACCACGAAATTGCTTTTCTAAGGATTGTAAGCAGGCCTCAACCAAGTAAGTTGCAGTTTTGACGGCAAAGATTTCCTCCTCTGCTTCATCAAGCCTTTTACCAACATTCTGCAGTTCTACAACATGAGCACTGATTTCCTGTGCTAATAAGCTGGGTTTCTCATCAAAGATCTCAATAATATTAGCAGTCATCAGCTATAATGCCTTTGAGTGTGCTGGATGGAGAGCCTGTTCATCGATTCGCCATGTTGAGGAGGCAATTCCACCCCAATTACTTCTGACTGCTCTCTTTTGTGGACATTTTTCTTAATATTTCTTGGCATTTTACCAACAATGTTTAGCCTGAAATCTTCCAGGGGCATAACATGGAGTTCTCACTTCCGGATTGGGCAAGTATGGGCTGCTTGAGCACCATGAATGAAAGGATTAAAAGATGAGTAGCGTCAGAGCTCCTGAAATCACAGCTATTCCCATGATCTCGTTGCATAATCCCCAGGGGCACAGTTTTAAAATTAGCAGTCACCCTTTAAGGTCAGAAATCAGGATATTCTTTCCTCTCAGAGGGTTGTGCAACTTTGAAAGTCTTTGCTTCAGAAGGCAGTGGAGGTAGGATCAGTGAATATCTTTAAGGTGGAGGTAGACAGATTCTTGGTGGGCAAGAGAATCAAAGGTTATTGGGGTAAATGGGAATGTAGAATTCAAAATACAAATGACCTATTTCTGCTCCTTACTTGTATGCTCATACGTCTCTTTTTCCAAAGTCAGAAACTATCTGTTGCATCTTCTATCCTGATGCATTCACCCTTCTTTTCAAGCCTTTACCTCATCATCCCATCTGCTCTTTAGCAACCCTGCCTGGTATTTTCATTAGTCAGTGTCAGCCATGACTCAGTTGGGTAAGCCTCTTGACTCTTGCCTCTGAGTCAGAAGTCTCACTGCAGAGACTAGAGCACAAAAATCTAAACTGATACTTCACCACAGCACCGAGTGCGTGTAGTGATGCTGCCTTTCGGATGAGATGTTAAAACTGAAGTCCTGTCTGCTTTGTAACATGGGGATACAAATCCCATAACACTCTTTCACAGATGAATTACCCCAATTTTACTGGTCAATAGTTATACTTAAGTCACAATCACAGAGACAGAATATTTATTATTAGTTTGCTATTTGTGGGAGTTTGCTGTGCACAAATTGATTGTTGCATTTCCCATATTAAACAAACATATCAAAAAGTATTTTGTTGGCTGTAATATGCTTTGAGAGATCCTGAGATTGTACATTTATATGCAAGGGCTTTTTTTTTACTCTATTTACACTTATGTCATCAAATAATGGCAAGTATTCAAGAACATATTTAGCATCAACCCAAAACCTTATCAGAAGTAAGCACAAATTGAACTTTGTAAACATTTTAGGAGGTTACTTTGAGTTGCTGAAATAACTAAATTAGTGTTCATTGAAAAAAATTATGAATTAAAAAAAGTTTCACAAATCAGCAGTATAATATATTAATTATGTTAAATATTATTTCCCACAGGATGAGACATTTGAATTTCTTAATACAGCAGATAGACGGTACTGTAGACAGGTTAAGCTTATATAATTACTTCCAAGCTATTGTCTTAGAGGACCTCCTTGACATTGATTCCATGTTTCCCTCAAACAGAAGACACCTCCCCACTGAGATCAATCATTTAGTTACTAAGAATCAACTTGCCCAGCTGTGAATAATCACATTATTTGTTTAGGCAAGTTTTATTATGTCTAGAAAAGAAGTTTGTTCAGTAGAAACCCTATAATCACCTTCTGCTTCAACCAGACATATGGCATTTTCACTTATGGCAGACTTCAATGCTGTGATGATATGAAGGAGTATACACCTGCCACTTTTTGCCTCCACAAAGATTTTCTTTTGCTATTTCTAGGATTGCCTGTTAACTTGGTTTCATATCAGAATCATTAATTCCTATGATCTACAAAGCCACATAACATGGTCTGTGTTGCAACATGCCTGTGTTGTAACCATATTATCACAGAGCTATTTAGTGTGTTACCTCAATCTGATGCTGAGCTCCTGAAGGCTTTATGCAATAATTCTTCATCCGTTGATTTCTCAGTTCTTAGATGGATTAATGAAAGGGGAAGCAGGGAGGAAAAAAAGTTGGATTGGATGCCAGCTATTCCTCTAGAGGAATTTGCAGGTGACATACTCAAAGTGTCCTGGCACACGTCCAAACATCCGATTACACAGCAATTTTCTTATTTACTCTGTTTTACAGGGAAAGTATGCAATAGGGCAGAGCATTCAGGAGAATGTATATGGGGAGAATTTTAAAAATAAAAACAAATAACTAATGTCAGCATACAATCCATGGCCACAGCAAATACCTTGAGATGTAGTTAGTTCCATTAATTGTTATGATCCCAGCCGATGTTAATACTGGACAAGTCAGTTCCCAAAGTGAAACCTGACTTGATAGATCCTGAATTTTGTTTTAGAAACCATGGAGGAACATTACTGAACAAATTCAAAATCTACAGATTAACTTTTAATACAAAAAGACAAAAAAATGAGCTATATCACATCAGACAAGAAGGTCAAGACTAAGACAAGATAATTCAATTTCCTAATATTCTTTTAGCGGGCAAAATCTTTATAGGTACCTGTACCAGTGAAGAGTTACCACTAGCTTGACACAAAGGCTCCCTGCTGGGGACCTATACCCACCAATGGTTTCCTTCTGGTGAATAATTGGGAGCATTCACTTAATACTTCTCACCCAACTTGTTTCTCTTCCCAAGACACCCAAAAATAACTGCATTTTAACCTCATTGTTTCACTGACAACGCTGCTAAACAGATCATGTTACTGAGCCCTATCATTGACTATTCAGTTAATTGTTGTCCCATTAGCCATGTCATTTCTTTTCTCAGAGAGCTCAGAAAACCTGTCTTCCCTCTCCAACACACACCGGCTGAATGGCTTCCCAGATCCTGTCTTTCTTGGTCTCTGTGTCACTTGATCACTGTCATTGGGCAACATAATGCTTTTCTACTTTACTTTTGAATTCCTGAGCTCTCAATATCAGCAACTCATCACTTGAGCATCATGGGTTATAAAACCTCAGCAAAAGTATAGATCATTTCCATATGTATGTAAACAAATCCAAAACACTCACCTTTCAACCACAGGTCCATCATGGCTTCTAGACACCAAGGGCCCGATTGCCCCTGTTTTCAGGTGCGAAAGCTTGGTAAAGTCAGGTGTCAGTCGAGTAGCACGATCCACGCCCACTTCCATACCGGTTCCCCCTTTACCGACAATATCTGCATGCATTTAAATTGACTTAATGAGCTGCACGCCCAAACTTATCACCACTTCCCCCTTTACCACCACATCCCTCAATGGCTCCACATGGTCCTCAAAGGTCAGATTTGGGCACTCCAGCTTCCGAAGAGATAAGTTCAGAACTTCCGGCGGCTCTCCGACTCAGATCAGTGGTCCAGGGCAAGAGGAGGCCGTGTCAGATGGCTCTCTGGTGGGGAGGGGGTGACAGATGACTCTCTGATGAATGGAGGATGGAGGTGAGTCAAATGGCTGTCCGGTAGAGTGGGAGGGAGGTGAGTCAGATGGCTCTCTGGTTGGGGGAGGGGGGTCCGCTGCCACTCTGCATGTGATTGGTGAGCGCAGGGGGGGTGGTGGGGGGAGGATCCACTACAACTCTGCGCATGATTGGTGGGGGTGGAAGGGGGAGAGGGGGCCATGATCAGTGGGTAGTGGGAGTTGGAGGGATAAGGGGTTCTGTTACGTTGTGGGAGGTGGGGCAAATGTCTGTGGGGGCCAGGGGCAGGCATTATCCGGCCTGGGAGAAATGTGGCAGGGGAGCGTTTTTCTTTTTTTTTCCTGTGCACATGCAGTCCAATTGGAACTGCAGTATTTCAGGCGTGATAAGCACCACCCACAGGCTTCTGCAGCATGGTTCAGAATCGCTGCTATTTTTGCAGGCAGAGTCTGTATGAGGGCGCCTGAGAACAGATCTAAAAGTGGGATCTGAAACACTCCCAGTTTCAAATCCACCTAGCACTTAAAATTGAAATGGTAAAATGGGGCCCCAAGGCTCACAAACCCAAACCTACATGAAACTGACACCACCTTTCTTTAACACAAAAATACACATATCAATATAAATTCAACTTTACAGTGGTACAGTGTTCATCACAGAATGATGACTGAAAGAGTACTGGGAATTGTCCAACCAGGATTTTGTTGATTCTGAGGGCAATGGTAAAGTGGGACGGATACTATAATCGGTTGTAGCTTCTCCCAGTTGAAGGAGAAGAAACATTTACCCTTTGTTTCCACTGCAGAAGTTCATGAATTTGCATCTCATAATTTAGATTTCATTGTGAAAATACAGCAGCTTAATGTGGTTATATTGTGGGAGTAATAATCCAAAAGCTCAGATCAATGGTCTGAAGACATGACTTTAAATCCCAATATAGCAGGATGGCAGGGTGGCACAGTGGTTAGCATTGCTGCCTCACAGTGCCAGGGACCCTGGTTCGATTTCCAGCTTGGATCACTGACTGTATGGAGTTTGCACATTCTCCCTGTGTCTGTGTGGGTTTCCTCCAGGTGCTCCGGTTTCTACCCACAGTCCAAAGATGTGCAGGTTAGATTGATTGGTCATGTTAAATTGTCCCTAGTATCAGGGGATTAGCAGGATAAATATGTGAGGTTACGGGAATAGGGCCTGTATTGAGTGCAGACTCAATGGGCCTAATGGTTTCCTTCTGCACCGTAGGGATTCTAAGATAGCAGAAATTTAAATTGAATTAATTATGAAATCTGGAGAGAAATGTAGATCTCATTAATAATGATCATGAAACCATTGGATTGTCATTAATATCCTTCAGGAGAGGAAATCTGTCATCCTTTTCCCCAGGGCCAGAGAGGTGGCATCTATCCCCGATTACTGAGGGAGACAAGAGATGAAATTGCTGGGCGTCTAACAGAAATCTTTGTTTCTTCATTGATCACTGGCGAGGTCCCAAAGGATTGGAGGATAGCCAATGTTGTCCCATAATTTAAGAATGGTAGCAAGGATAACCTGGGTAATTATAGACCAGTGAGCTTGACATCAGTGATAGTAAAATTGTTGGAGAAAATTCTCAGGAATAGGATCTAGATGCATTGGAACTGAATGGTCTTGTTAGTGACAGACAGCATGGTTTTGTACACGGGAGGTCATGTCTCAGTAATTTAATTGAGTTTTTTGAAGAGGTAACAAAAATGATTGACAAGGGAAGGCCTGTGAATGTTGTCTATGTGGACTTTAGTAAAGCATTTGACAAGGTCCTTCATGGCAGGCTGGTACAAAAGATTAAACCTCATGGAATCAGGGGTGAACTAGCTAGATGGATTCAGAACTGACTTGGCCACAGAAGACAGAGGGTAGCGGTGGAAGGGTGCTTTTCTGAATAGAGATCTGTAACTAGTGTTCTGCAGGGATCAGTGCTGAGATCTCTGCTGTTTGTAATATATATAAATGACTTGGAAGAAGACATAATTGGTCTCATCAGCAAGTTTGCAGATGATACTAAGATTGGTGGAGTTGCGGGTAGTGATGAAGATTGTCAGAGAATACAACACGATATAGATAGGCTGGAAAAATGGATGAAGAAATAGCAGATGGAATTTAATCCAGGCAAATGTGAGATGATGCATTTTGGTAGATCCAATTCAGGTGGGAGCTATAAAATAAACGGCAGAACCATCAGGAGCATAGACAAACAGAGAGAACTGGGAGTCCAGGTCGACAGATCCTTAAAAGTGGCAGCACAGGTGAAAAAGGCGGTGAAGAAAGCATATGGCATGCTTGCCGTCATCAGCTGGGGCATCGAGTTTAAAAGTTGGAAAATTATGTTACAGTTGTATAAAACGTTGGTTAGGTCACATTTGGAATAACTGTGTCCAATTCTGGTCACCACACTACCAGAAGGATGTGGAAGCTTTGGAGAGAGTACAGAAAAGGTTTACCAGGATGTTGCCTGGAGAGATTGAATAAACTTCTAGGGATTGTTTTCCCTGGAAAGATAGAGGCTGAGGGGTGACTAGATAGAAGTTTATAAAATTGACATGTATAGATAGGGGGGACAGTGGCAGCTTTTCCAAGGCAGAAAGCAGAAATGACAATTACAAGATGGCACAAGTTCAAGACGAGGGGGAAAAGGTTCAATGGAGATGTGTGGGGGAAGTTTTTTTTAAACACAGAGGATGTTGGGAGCCTGGAATGCATTACCAAGCAAGATGATTGACGCAGTTACATTAGCCACATTTAAGACTTATCTTGATAGGCATACGAACAAACGGGGAATAGAGGGATATAAGCGGTTAGTCTAGATAGGGCAGCGTGATCAGCCGAAGGGGCTGTTCCTGTGCTGTACTGTTCTTTATCCAATCTGCTTCATATGCTAAAACTGACCCACAGCAATAGGGTTGATAATGAAGTGTCCTCTGTAATAGCCCAGCAAGCCATTTAGCTGTACTGAACTCCAACAAAATTGAAAAAGAATAAAAACAGACAGGACATCTGGTATCATTCTGTATCAGAAACAACAAAGGCATATCCTGATCAACCAACTTTTCAAAGTCCTCCCTAAAAACATCCTGAAACTTGATGGAAATTGGGAGAGTTGTCCCATAGACGAGCCATACTCACCATTTCGTACTTCATAAACAAGTGCTAGACTCCTCACAATTCCTAAGTAAGTCCCGTCCCTTGACCAGGACAGACTTGCCAGAGGTGTGGGTAACAGTGATAAACAATCAAGAGGAAGCAACCTTAGGAGTTCTCAAACTTGACTCAGGATGTCATGACATCAAACATGGTCGAAGAAACCTCCTGTGGATAACTACTGATCACCCTTCCTCAACTGATGAATCAATTCTCCCCCATGTTAAACACCACTTGGAAGGAGAACTGCGAGCAGCAAGGGCCCAGAATATATTCTGGGTGGGAAATTTTAATGTCCATCTCCATCATGTAGCTCAATAGCACCACCACTGATCGTGATGACAAGCCTTGAAGATATATCTGTTAGGGACCAGATCAGAAGGTATGTTATGGAGTTAGCCTAGATCCTAACTTTTATTTTTGATTTTGGCATTAGGGTAAGCATAAGTTTCCAGGTATGGATTGATTGGCTAGGAAACTTTTATCAAAACAAACTTTATTTAAGAACACAGTTAGAAGATAACAAAAAGAATAAGCATAACTTTTACCAATTAAAATACTTAAACATGACAAAGTTTAATTCTTAACAGCTATCCATCTCTATTGTTCCAATTTAGCAGTATCCCATTGTCTAAACCCCTTCTTCAAAACTAGTTAGCACCAAAAACAAATATGCTCACATGGATGCTAAATTTCTTGTCTTTTTAGCACCTCTGGACTGCAATCCAGACAGACACCTGTATTCTGGCTTTCATGTAGCAGAATCACAGAGAATCACTTTCAAACAGCAGAATCTCAGAGAAAGAGAATTATTTTCTGGCAGATCCAGTCTCCAGCTTCAAAGAGGAAAGGGGAGGCACTGCTCTCCAACAACTCCAAGCAGCATCTCATTTGATTTTGCTGTGCAAACCTAGCTCCATCCAGTCATCTAATATTACTGTCAATCAACCCACTCAAGTCCTACTCTGCAAAATTTCAGGTGAAAACAATAAAAAAACTGCAGAACAGCATTAGTTCAGATTAAAACAAGCATTCTATCAATTAAAATGCTGCAGCAACAATAGAAGCCGCCGGTTATAGACCTAGCAGCACCAAAAAAAACTGCTAAAACAGATCTCACAAGAAACATGACTAAAATAATTTCTTAAAGGCTCAGCATCATCACATTTCTGTCAGAATTAGACTTCAGCAGATTTTGAGAAACCAACAGGAGGAAAAAGCGACTTGATCTCATCCTCACCATACAAGTATCGTTACAAATGACAACTGCACAGTCCTTTTCAACCTCCATTCATCTTTTTGAGACACTACCACCATGCTAAATGAGATAGACTTGGAACAGAACTACTAACTCAAGACTAGGCATCCATGAGGTCAGCAGCAGCAGAAGGTAATGATGATGGCACAGTAGTATTGTCGCTGAATGAGCAATCCAGAGACCCAGGGTAATCCTATGTGCTCAATTCTCACCATAGCAAATGGTGAAATTTAAACTCAAAAAAAAAATCTGGAATTAAAGATCAAATGCTGACCATAAAACCAGTGTCAATTGTCATAAAAACCCCCATCTGGTTCACTATTGTCCTTTAAGGAAGGAAATTGCTGTCCTTATCTCGTCTGGCCTACATGAGACTTTAGACCCACAGCAATATGGTTGATTCTTAACTGCCCTCTGAAATGGCCTAGCAAGCCACCTAGCTGTATTCAACCACTACAAAGGAAACACAAGGAAAGGAAACAAAAAAGAATGAAACCAGACGGACCACCAGGTATCAGTAGGCACTAGAAATGACAATAGCAAACTCAGCTATTTCGACCCTGCAAAGTCCTTCTTACCAACGTCTGGGGACTTGTGCCAAAATTGGGAGAGCTGTCTCACAGATGAGTCAAGCAACAGCCAACATAGTCATTCTCATTAAATCATATCTTACAGATAATATGAGACAACACCATCACAATTCCTGGGCATATCCTATCTCACTAGCAGAGGTGGCGGTGGCGCAGCAGTACACAATTGGGATGGAGTTGCCCTGGGAGTCCTCAGCATCAATTCTGGACCCCAGTTCAAACATAGGCAAGGAAACTTGTTGATTACCACATACTGTCCCGCCCTCAGCTAATAAATCAGTATTCCTCCATGTTGAACACACCTGGAGGAAACAAAATGGACTCTGGGTGGGGGACCTGGCAATGTCCATTACCAAGAGAGGCTTGGTAGCACTATCGCAGACCAAGCTGGCCAGATCCTGAAAGACTAAGTTACTAGGCTGAATTTGCTGCAGATGGTAAGGGAACCAACAAGAGGGGAAAACGTATTTGAATTCATCCTCACCAACTTACCTGCCACCGATTATCAATACCGTCATGGACAGATGAGGCATGACCACCATACGTCTCATCTTGTGGGGGCAAAGTCTGTCTTTGACGATATCCTCCATCACATTGAGTGGGAGTGGGAGGGGAAGATGTGAGAGTATGGCACAAGAGGGATAGGTCACACAGAGACTAATGGAGATGGGGGAGGGGGGAAACTTGTACATGACAGATGGGAGGGATGGGTTGCACAGAGACTCTTGGAACGAAGGTGGAGGAAGAGAGACTGTGTTGTGATCAGTCATGAAGGAATGGGACAGTTCATTGAAAGGCAGTCATAATCCCAATTTTGGGGCCAAGAGGCCAGAATGAAAGATTAAAGGCTGTCCTGGGGCATTTTGTGGCAAACACATCATGGCTCTGCTCAAGGGAGGGGCAAGGGTGGTGTGTTCAATTGGGAAAAGAAATAGCTTGGTGTGCATTGTCTCATAGCTGGCAGCAGTAATGTTGTGTGGCTCAGTGCTGGGCTGCACTTGGGATGGTCATGGTTAGGGGAGGCATCAACAGATGGTAAATGAGAAAAAGGTAATGGGGCGGTTACTGAAAGTTCTCCTCCGGCTAATGGGGGGAATAGTGTGAGGGGGCGGGGAGGGGGAGTGGAGTTCTGTTCTGTATGTGATTGTGCACATGGCCTTGAGCTGCCGGGAGGTTGAGCAGTATGTGGTGAAGTCCATGGGGGACATGGGGACATCAACAATACGGGTTCAGGTGAACGACTGGAAACAGTGTGGGAGGAGCCCATGGCTGGACAAAAGAGTTCTTTCAGTGG
The DNA here is from genome assembly GCF_965287045.1 of Carcharhinus amblyrhynchos. Taxonomy (NCBI): domain Eukaryota; kingdom Metazoa; phylum Chordata; class Chondrichthyes; order Carcharhiniformes; family Carcharhinidae; genus Carcharhinus; species Carcharhinus amblyrhynchos. The sequence continues at coordinate 96,510,804 of NC_137329.1, read as the reverse complement.
GAACCTCATGACTTTGTGGGACACCCTCTGTGGGGAATACTGCAAAGTCCCACTTAATGGGACAAGATGAAGGCATGTAAAATTGTCGGCTCCAATGCACCCTTCCCTGATGAGTTCAATGCATTCTACCCACATTTTGAGCAAGAGTTCAGCGAGAGCATGCCCTCCACCCTGGAAGAACCTGTATCTGGGGTCACCATTGCAGATGTCAGAGCAGCTTTCTTGAAGGTCAACCGATGGAGAGCAACTGGCCTGGATGTGCACTCAGATCCTGCCTGGATCAGCTGGCGGAGATATTCACCGACATCTTCAACCTTTCTTTCCAACAATCTGAGGTCCCTATCTGATTCAAGAAAATGACCATCATCCCAGTAGCTAAGAAAAACCAAGCAGCGTACCTTAATCACTAAGATCAAGTTAGTATCAACATGCTGTGCTTGGTTGAAGTCATTAGGTTACATTTTAGTTTCACTTGAAGCAATTCTTATAAGCAGCATCTCAGCCTTTTGGCTAAGATGCAAATGAGATCATGCCTTCGAGGAGGAGCTACGCCTATTCCAATAAGCTTGGATCATGTAGATCAAACCCAGGACAAGAGGTGAGAGCCCTGTCTTGTCAGCTTGGATCAGGAATGTCTCAACTTGTTGAGACTCTGATTTGGACTTGATTTGATCGGATTGGAATAAAAACAAAAAAAAACCTCAATGACTAGTGGCCAGTGGCTCTGACATCCATCAATATGAAGGGCTTTGAAAGTTTAGTTATGGTATGAATCAATTCCAGCCTCCCAGACTACCTGGATCCACTACAGTTTGCCTACCACCGCAACAGGTACACAGCACACGCCATTTCTCTAGCCCTGCACTCATTCTTGGAACACCTAGATAACAAGGATACCTTTGTCAGACTTCTATTTATTGACTACATCTCAACCTTTAACGCTATTGTTCCCATGAAACTCATCTCCAAACTCCTGGGCCTTGGCAACTCCCTGGATCTGAACTTGATCCTGGATCCTGAACTTTCTAAATCACAGACCACAATCAGTAAGGATAGGCAACAACACCTTCTCCACAATCATCCACAACACTGGTGCCCCACAAGGCTGTGTTCTCAGCCCCCTATATACTCCTTATACACCGATGACTGTGCAGCCAAATTCCCCTCCAATTCAATTTTCAAGTTTGCTGACGACACCACCGTAGTGGGTCAGATCTCAGACAATGACGAGATAGATTACACGAATGAGATAGAGAATCTGGTGAACTAGTGCGGCAACAATAATCTCTCCCTTAATGTCAACAAAATGAAGGAGACTGTCATTGACTTCAGGAACCCTGTCTACATCAATGGGGATGAAGTAAAAAGGGTCGAGAGCTTCAGGTTTTTAGGTGTCCAGATCACCAATAACCTGTCCTGGTCTCCCATGCTGACACTATGGTTAAGAAAGCCCACCAACACCTCTACTTTCTCAGAAGGCTAAGGAAATTTGGCATGTCAGCTAAGACTCTCACCATAGAAAGCATTGTTTCTGATTGTATCACAGGTTGGTGTGGCTCCTGCTCTGCCCAAGACCGCAAGGACTTACAAAAGATTGTGAATGTAGCCCAATCCATCACGCAAACCAGCCTCCCATCCGTTGACTCTGCCTACACTTCCTGCTGCCTCGGCAAAGCAGCTAGCATAATTAAGGACCCCACGCACCCTGGACATTCTCTCTTCCACCTTCTTCCTTTGGAAAAAAGATACAAAAGTCTGAGGTCATGTACCAACTAACTCAAGAACAACTTCTTCCCTGTGCTGTCAGTTGTTTGAATGAACTCACCTTGCACTAAGTTGATCTTCCTCTACATCTTAGCTATGACTGTAACATTACATTCTGCACTCTCTCATTTCCTTCTCTATGAACAGTATGTTTTGTCTGTATAGCGAGCAAGAAACAATACTTTGCCTCGCTAAATATTTTTAAGAAGCGGGTTGATGGGTTCTTGATAAGAGAGGGGATTAAGGGTTACGGGGAGAGGGCGGGAATGTGGAACTGAGACATGACAGATCAGTCATGATCTTATTGAATGGCGGGGCAGGCTCGAAGGGCTAGATGGCCTACTCCTGCTCCTATTTCTTATGTTCTTATATGTGACAATAAATAAAATTAAATGATCCAAACATTCAAAGCTCATATTGAGGATGCTAATAGTCTGCTTGATGATGGATCATGTCATCTTATGAACCTTAAAGTAAAAATAAAATGTATTTATTATTCACAAGTAAGGGTTTACATTAACACTGCAATGAAGTTATTGTGAAATTCCCCGAGTCGCCAGACTCCAGCATCTGTTCGGGTCAATGCACCTAACCAGCACAGTCTTTCAGACTGTGGGAGCATCCGGAGGAAACCCACGCAGACACGGGGAGAACGTGCAACACACAGATAGTGACTCAAGCCAGGAATCGAACCCAGGTCCCTGGCGCTGTGAGGCAGCAGTGCTAACTACTGTGCCATCATGCTGGCCCGTCTCTTCTTTGAATGACTCAGAGGATGATGCATGCATTACCCCAAAGGGTAACCCTTATTCCCAAGCATCCAGCCCTGTAATTGCTGCACCCTTTAAATATTTGAGGTACCTGGGAGTCACTCAGAATGTATGAGTCATGGGAACTCCCAGGGTACCTGACACAAACCTGCATGATGTGCTTCTGATGACTGCATGCTAGTTGAGTGTTCAAGGAGTGAAACCCTTTTCTGTTGATGAATATCAAGGTGCGTTGTCACGGAGTTCTCAAAGCCACACATTTGCAATCAATTGCACTCTGAATTCTAGGTAAGTCTGAGATAGCTGCAAACCCCAGAAATCTAGCAGCCTTGCCAGCTTTGTCGAGTGTGAATCAAATAATGATGAGCTTTACTCTAGGGAGCGTATGTCACCTCCATGATAATGTTACATGTTGAGAACTGAGATGCTGCATAGGTCCCCTACAGATCCCTGGAATAATCTGCAGGCAAAGAAATCGAGCGTGGGGGTGACCATCAGGGGCATTGGCAGTGAATGTCCTCCCAGTTCACAGAATGTTAGATTCTCCCACAGAATGTGATAGATATGATCCACCACATCTCTTAACAAACACAAACATGTGCGAACAACTGGATTATAAAGTCAGTGGCTCCTGCAGCCTCTCATTAAAGGACAACAAAAGACAGTGGTTCCAATTGCACCTTCTCAAAGAAGTCTTCCATTTTCTCTTCTGACTCTATTTCAATGTTGTGATTCTAAGTCATTTGCTATCCCCTTCAAAGGGCCCTCAGTCCAGCCATGGGCTCCTCCCACACAGCGTCAAATTCCTCCCAAGCAGATTATTTTCCAGTTGTGATTTTAAATTGCACAATAACTTTGGAATTTCAAGATAGTGGTGCTGTATTTTTACTTTCAGACCAGCATCAACTCTCCCTGTCAATATGTGGGTCTCCAATTTTTTTGGAATCTCACAATGTGCAGGGAAACCTTTCTCCAGTTATTCTCCAGCCTCACCACAACCTGACATTTCAAAGGAGGGATACATTACCAAGAGGAAGATGAGAGCTCCTCAGGTGATGAAGGACAGGAACTTGAAGAGGGACATGGGGGTCAACTTCCAAATGGGGTTGCCATCAAAGAAGCATAATGTGGAAACCATATCCATGCCATACCGATAGTTACAAAATTCCAGGAGGAGTGAGGTGAAAGAAATGGGACACAGCCACATTTCTTCTCTCCCTTAGTACCATGTCAGTGAACCAAAAGACCTTTACAACCAGTACTATCAAGAGCAAGCTCAGTATTCAGACTTGCAGCATCACCCTCATAATTTTCTCATTATTAGTATTAGACAATATTAATATTAAACCCCTTCCTAGGCCAGCGATGTGAAGTTTGTGGACCTTCTGGAGTCAACCATCAAACAGTGGACATCCTTGTGCTCATGGACTCCATGGATGAGGGTCTCAAGGAAACCTTTGCGGAAACTGGGAGCAGTTTTTTTCTTCAGTGGAACCATATCAGGAAATTTCCTACACACGCCTAGCCTTCTGAGAGTAATGTTTGTGTTCATGTGTCATTTAATTATGGCCCCTTAACCCATGACCCAAAACCCAATTAAGTAATGGCAGGGCAGACAAATCATTGCCTGCTCTGTCAAATGATGCATAATTAATGAGATTTTGAGCATGAAATCAGGTGCGATTTCCCACCATGCCATACAGCAAGAAACATGCCACCAAACCCACCCACCACTGCACTTAATTGCCAGAATGAAAATTTCTGTCTTTTCTCTCCAGCTTAGCTATATCAGAAGTCTATCTCCTTGTTAGGAGTCTTTCAGTAACAAGGGTGTTAAACTCCTTTAAAATTTCAACTGAACTCTGAAATAAATGTTTCATTTCTGCAGCCATCTTAGTTTAAAAAACTAAACTTCTGGAACATAGAAACCCTCACCCTCCTGCCACCCACACACACAAAATAAAATTCACCATATAGTGACATGGATAGAGGATTGGCTGACTGCCAGAAGGCAGAGAGTGGGGATAAAGGGGTCTTCTTCAGGATGGCAGCCAGTGACAAGTGGTGTGCCTCAGGGGTCAGTGTTGACACCACAACTTTTCACAATATACATTAACGGTTGGGAAGAAGAAACTGAGGCACTGCTGCTAAGTTTGCAGATGATACAAAGATATGTAGAGGAACAGGTAGTATTAAGGAAGAAGGGGGGCTGCAGAAGGACTTGCACAGGCCACGAGAGTGAGCAAAGAAGTGGCACATGGAATACAATGTGGAAAAGTGTAAGGTTATGCACTTTGGAAGGAGGAATGGAGGCATAGACTATTTTCTAAATAGGGGAATGCTTAGGAAATCAGAAGTACAAAGGGACTTGGGAACCCTTGTTCAAGATTCTCTTAAGGTTTACATGCAGGTTCAGTCAGCAGTTAGGAAGGCAAATGCAACGTTGCATTCACGTCGAAAGGGCTGGAACACAAAAGCAGAGATCTTTTTCTGAGGCTGTATAAGGCTCTCGTCAGACCCCATTTGGAATATTGCAAGCATCTTTATCTAAGGAACGGTGTGCTGGCCTTGGAAAGGGTCCAGAGGAGGTTCACAAGAATGATCCCTGGAATGACGAGCTTGTCGTATAAGGAATGGCTGAGGATTCTGGGTCTGTACTTGTTGGAGTTTAGAAGGATGAGGGGGGGATCTTATTGAAACTTATAGGATACTGTTAGATCCGGATAGAATGGACGTGGAGAGGATGTTTCCACTAGTAGGAAAAACTAGAACTAGAGGCACAACCTCAGACTAAATAGATGATCCTTTAAAACAGAGATGAGGAGGAATTTCTTCAGCCAGAAAGTGATGAATTTGTGGAACTCTTTGCCGCAGAAGGCTGTGGAGGTTAGGTCATTGAGTGCCTTTGAGATATATAGGGTCTTGATTAATAAGGGGACCAGGGTTTATGGAGAAAAGGCAGGAGAATGGGGATGAGAAAAATATCAGCCATGATTGAATAGTGGAGCAGTATAGTTTTATTGGCCCTTATTTTATTGTTCATCTCGCAGGCAACTTGATCTCACAATCATCTGCTGGAGGCTAGTTGTGGTTTTCAAACCATAAATCACATCCTAGAGAAATCTAATTCTTAGAAGAACCACCACCCTAAGTTAATACATAGCTCCCTCCCCACCCCAAAAAGCACAGGAACCATCACAGCGCATGAAGAATAGTCATAGTGGTTATCCTGTTATCTATATACGAGCACTTTCTAAGTGAGCTCACTTGATAGGAATCCTGTATGGGTACCCTCGAAGACCTTTTTCTAGATTGCCTGAGGCCAATTACTCATCTCGACCTACCACTCAACTCAAACTGGAAAATGCATCTGGAATCCTTTTGCTCCACTTGCCTGAATCATACACTGGTCAATCACTTGACATAATAGTCCAGATTTATTCATTAGCTCGTGATCACAACTCCAAACAATATTTTGTGAATGGACCGGCAAGAAATTCTGGCCAGCCAGCGACGCCCACATCCCATGAATGAATACAAAATAATGGACCATACACTACAGTTTCATGGTGGGTTGCACATAAAATCTTGCACTGAACCTGAACATTAGGGTCAAGCTCATTTTCCAGATAAACTGCCATGTACTGTGCAGACACTTCTATACAAAAAAGAGTGGAGGCAAGAACTAAAAAGACTGTCATTTATATTGTGCTAGATCCTATAGTTTTAAAACAACAACACATTATATTTATACAGCATATTTAATAGAGGGAAGTGGGTTGAAAAAAGGATATATCAATGGTGAGGAGTACAAAGAAATAGTCAGAGATAGACATATCATGATTGAGATGATGGGAACAGGAAAGCCAGATGCAGTGTTAAGGTCAAATTGTGGTGTTGAATCTGGTAAGAGAGTTTATATGGAGAAAGGGATGAAAGGAGAGCAGAGGACAGTGAACTCAGAGGAAAGTGGGCAAATTAAGTTAAAATCAGAAGTCATTCAATGCAGAGTGTCAGGGAGGAAAGGATTGAGTGAGAAGCACTGATGGTAGAGGTGTCTCCAAAATTGTATTTGAGCCAAGTTCCAGTCATTAAAAAATACTGCAAAAGAAACAAAGAATAAGTTAGGTTAGGGGATGTGCTGCAGGTTCAACACAGGTAGTCTTAAATTTGTTATTTGATCTGAATGGTACCCATTATTAAGTTCAGGGAAGCTGAAACAACAGAAGAGGTTGGTGTGAAAGGGCAAAAGTGGTAATATATTTCCAAAGTTTGGGCTGCAAAGAAGAGTTGCTCAATTAAGGAGCTTTTAGCCAAGAAGCCGTCTTAGAATGGAGGTTTTGCTGGTTCTATGAGTATTAAGCAGTCCTATTGTCCAGTTTCATTCTTATGGCTTCTTTCACTGGGGAACTACAAAAATAATAGCCCTGGCAATAACTCACAGCTAGTTAGGCTACAAATCGAGGCCCAGAAACAAATGGCACAGGAGTTTACACGCAAAAGGGAGACAGGCAACAAGTAGTCTTTTTGTATTATAAGACCTATTGAACTTGATTGTTGCCACACTTAAGAGATTTTTGACTATTTGACCAAAGATAAATTACAGATTCATTTCCATTGCTATTAACTTAAATTCAGTGCACCAGGAGTTAAATTCACATCATCCACAAACTATTTGGGAATGTGCATTTGACCCAGTAGCCAGGACTACATAAAGTGACTGGCAGGATTGTGTTTCTTGTTTATCATATCAGTTTAAAACAATGGGATTTGTTAATGCATTCGCATACCTATTATTGGAATGGTCCATTTATTTGAGCCCAGCAGAAGGTGGCTGCCAGAGGACCCATATCCAGGAGAGCAATAATAGGCTTGACTGACAGCTCAACTCACCAGTTTCCAACACAGAAAGCTATGAAAGTTCAGAGGTTAAGTCTTTGGCTTTCTCTCAAGCTGAAACAAGCAGAGTCTGGAGAAGTATGGAGTGAAAAACAGCCACAGAGGGAAAGAACTCTCTATTGAGGTTAGGGCTGACTAGTTCAGGGATTTGCTCGTCTGTAGAATGAATTTAGCCCATTAACACACATAAAGTGCTATACTCATTAGTTTTAATGCAAGAGAATAATTGACTCGTTGAAGAGTGAAACTTTAACCATGTTAATTATATCTAAAATAAATAGATTTATTTAGTCTACATATCAGTAGATCAGTCTACATTTCAGAAGATAAAATAATTGCATGTGGTGCATATGCATGATTACTGTATCCAGTAAACAAAACAAAAGGGTTTCCTTGTTATGTCATCTTTGTTACACTATTGTTTAGCTTTGTGTTGGGCAGTAAAGGGAAACTCCTGATCATTAGGGCATGGAGTCCACTTATAAGAATGACTGGTAAAACTGAACACAAGAGAATATCTAACGCAAATCTAAAATTTGTGTTTGTCATTAGAAAACTTTTAAGAAGTTCTAATTTAGAGAAAGTGTTAGCAAGTTTCTGCATAACCAGGAAAATCCAAAAATTAAAGTGTCTAAAAATAAGTTAGCCAATGTTCCTTTGGTATTGCTATAGATTTCTGAGTTTTTTTTCATTTCTGACTAGTATCTCTTTAGCCCTCTAGCAGTCACTTCCACATTAAAAACTCTTAAGTTCAACAATTCATGCCTGTTCCACTCTGTCTCTGCTTTTCTATCTTTCTCTTAAGATAGTGACTCAGGATGAGGTATAGTTCCAAAGGTACTGATGTTCCTACAATTTTCCAATGTCTCCACCTGAGAAGCATCTGAACTTCTACTTCCTGTTGTACACAGGTGAGATCAGAAAGTTAGCATGTTTGTATGTTTTTGTCTATTGCTGGGTGCCATCCTTCAATGAGATAAACCTTAACCAGCTGAATATAATGTAAACTGTATTTGCACAAATGCTCAGGCTAATTTGTGACTTGTATCCATGATTCAGATCAATGATAAATAAGTATCATTTTTAGTCTCTGTAAATCATGGGACACACACACCAGAACAGGACACCATAAAACTCATTCCTTCTCAATGTCAATCTTTAATTTTCTTAAATGTCATTTTTAAACTAACAATCAAAAAATTGTGACATTAGCTATTTCATATTTATTTTGTGTTTAGAAGCAGTTAGAAATATACAATTACTAACTTGTGTTCATTAGCAGAATTTTAGTCTGATTCTCCCCGATGCCTGTAATTCTGTGCTCAACATGTCAGAATGCTTAAAGAATAGTAAACATTTGTGCTATATGTTAACTGTTCATCTTGTTTGTAAAGAAAAATGAATTCAATAATTTAACAGTAGATTTATTGGAACAGAACTTGCAGCCAAAATAGACTGAGTTTAATTCATATACCATAATCAATGTGTATATCATCCAATAATTTATGGTGAGGAAGAACTACGCTGAGTTGCAATTTGCCACAAATTGCTGAATGATTTGTGTTGCTGTGCCATTAGCCTCATGAGAAAGGCAGCTCACAATCAACCTCCCTTTGGTCTTCGAGAAATGTTTGTATTTGGACATTAACAAACTCATTGCAAAAAATGATGGTTGTATTTAAAAGTTTTAATGATGAAATGTTTCTGCAATTCCACTTAACCTCACCAGTTCCAAAAGGGAACTCAACTGTGGAGTCTCATTCCTGCAAGTAATAAATTGTTCTCAGATGTTTAAGCAAAATATAATTCTATTTTTATCCATCTCCTTTTTATCTTTTTTCTCCCTTAATCCAATCTTCTTCCATCTCTATTATATTTTTGTGTAACTGGTTGAATCGATTATATCTTTATGCACCTGATTCCCATTTTCCTTCTTGGTCCTTCCTCTCTTTCTATCTTGATCTATATATCACGTTGGTCAGGAGATAAGGTTGTTGGTCACTTCATACACAAAGTCCAAATGCTCTTTTGCTTTTTCTTTCAACATCTTTAACTTCCTTAGTTGGCTCAGATGGTGTGTCCTTCCCTTAATCTTTCTTTCTGATTGGGATGTATTTTTTCTGAACATTCTGAAATATCACCTTACATGTCTGCCACTGCATTTCTACTACCTAACCTAATTTTCCATTTCACTTTAACCATATCTATCTTCATGCTCTTATGATTACCCTTATGTAAGTTTAAAACACAAATCTCAAATCCATTACTCTCTCCTTCAAACTGAATGTGAAATTCAATCATAATATGACCTCTGCTACCTGGGGATGCCTTTACTATGAGGTCATTAATTAATCCTGTCTCATTGCACATTACCAGATCCAGCAGAGCTTGTCCTCTGGTTGGTGCTCTAAGAAACTGTCCCTAAAACATTATGAACTCATCATCCAAGCTACCTTTACTAATCTGATTAATTATGTAGATTAAAAATCACCCAGGGTTATTCCTGTATCTTTCTCATGGGCCCCCATTTCATCCTGTAGATCTCATCCTGCAGTGTGGTTACCGTCAGGATGCCTATAAATCTTCCCCACAAGTGACTTTGTATCTTTACTATTTTTCACCTTTACCAAAACTACTTCTACATTTGATCTCCAGAATTAAGGTCACCACTGTCCATTGTACCAATGTCATGTTAACTAACAGAGCTCGCCTTCCACCTTTTCCTAGCTTCCTGTTCTTCCTAAATGTCACGCTTCCTTGCATATTCAGATCCCAGTCTTTGTGATCTCGCAGCCAAATCTCTGTAATGGCTATCAGATCACATATGATTATTGCTTTTTGCACTGTCACTTCATGTTTTGCTATGAATGCTATATCCAGTTAAATAAAGAGCCTTTAGTTTGGTCCTTTTACTATTTTTATAACCTCTAATCTTATCTGCTGTGCACTCTTAGATTTGTACACTGTGTCTCTACATGCAACACTCTGATCATCAATTCTCTTATTCCTACCTTGCTATCTTGTCTTCTCTTTATTCAATTTATCATATCTTCCCAAACTTGATACCTCACCCTCACTATTTAATTTAAAGCCCTCTTTACTGACGTAGTTATATGACTCACCAGAACACTCATTCCAGCACAGTTCCTTTGAAGACTATACCAACGGTGCAGCACCTATTTTCCCCAATACTGGTGCCATTACCTCATGAATGAAAACCTATTTCTCTGACACATATCTTTGAGTTATGCATTTAACTCCCTTCATAGATATCAATCCAGAAATTATTACCTTTGAGGATCTGCTTTTTAATTTAGCCCCTAGTTGCTCATTCTGACTCAGCAGAGCTTCTTTCCCAATTCTGTCTATGTTGGTGATACCTGCATGGACCATGACCACTGAATCCTCTCCCTCCTACTACGACTTCCTTTCCAGCCTGGAGGAGATCTGGCTCTGGACAAATAATACAGTCGTCTGGACACCTGCTATGAGCTGCAGGGAACTGTGTCTATATTGTCCACTACTAGCACTACATTCTTGTTAACTCTCCCACTTGAATGGCTTCCTGTACCATGGCCAGTTCACTCATCCACCCTGCAGCCATTGGAGTCATCTATTCAAGCTTCATGAATCTTGAAATGGACAATTGCAAAGGTTGCGACTCCTCCACTTGTCCCTTCTGGACCCCCTAGCCTGCTTCACACACAGTCATACCCTCATGTCCCTGACTACTGACCAATTCAAAAGATTCTATCTTCAGAGGTGTGACTGCGTCCTAGTACAAAATATCCAGGTAACTCTTACCCTCTCTGATGCATTGCAGTGTCTGTAGCTCAGTCTCCAGCTCATGGACTCTGAACCAAAGCTCATCAAGCCATGTACACTTACTGCAGTCATATTTGCATATTTAGTCCCAAAACATCTTCAGAAAATACCATTTTGCTACATGTTAAATAGCTTTACCTTACAAAGGAAGTCAACCATCAATTCACCTAGGGAGGAAGATTTGGAGTTGTATGAACACAACTATCAGGAGTTGCTAGGACACAAGCTAAGGAACAAGACTCAGTTCAGATAACAAGGGAATTTGGACAGAAAAACTGTCTAAGATGACTGGAATTAAATGAATGGAGAGTAAGGTATTGTTCAGAAGAATTCAATCAAGAGTAAACAAAGAGCTCTGAGTTAATGATAATTGCATGAACTAGATTTAAAGTGAGACAGCACATCTCAGAGGTAGTTAAAATATTTGATATAATTTTAAGAAGAATCTGGGAATTGAAAATTGAAGCAATTGTGAACCTTTTGGACAGTAGTCAAGACAAACAAATCCTAAAGAAGTTGGTATACAATCCTGGACTGGATTCCCTGTTAAAAATGGAGCAGAAGCTTTGTTTAAAAGTGTAATTTAAAAATCCTGGACTGGATTTCGGATTGTAAACCACTAAGGGAAAGCATTATGAGAGACTTTAAAATATATTTTGGGAGTGGAGTTTGGAAACTATCATGTGACAATCAGTGAGGGGGTTCTGACAAGAAATCCACAGACACTAACTTGGGTTCAGAGAGGAGTGTGTATTTGATGACAATCATCTCATGTACGTCAAAGGGACTTTGTTTGGTAATGACACCATTGTAGCTAAAGAAGTATTTGTTAATCTTAAAATCTGAGTGAATTTGTTAAGACAAGGGGGCAGTAAAGGAGTATTGTATTATAATCCAATTTTTCCATGCTTAATAAGTGTGTTTCCTTGTTGCTGAAACTAATTTGTGGTTCTATGACTCTTGCTCCTACACATTTTATTTAAAAAAAGTTTGCATACAAGATGATCAAAGGATTGGATAGGGTGGACAGTGAGAGCCTTTTACCTCGGATGGTGATGGCTAACACAAGGGGACATAGCTTTAAATTAAGGGGTGGTAATTATAGGACGGATGTCAGAGGTAGGTTCTTTACTCAGAGGGTAGTAAGGTCATGGAATGCCCTGCCTGCAGCAGTTGTTGACTCGCCAACTTTAAGGGCGTTCAAATGGTCTGTGGATAGGCATATGGATAACATTGGAATAGTTTAGGTTAGAGGGTCTTTGGATTGGTTCCACTGGTCGGCGCAACATCGAGGGCCAAAGGGCCTGTACTGCGCTGTAATGTTCTATGTCTATGTCTATAGTCTTTTGAGCTGAGGTTCCACTCTGGGGTCTTTCTGTCCAGTTATAACATCAATTGGGATTGTAACACAGAATGAGAGAGAATTGTGTTGGGACTAGGCATCAATGTTCAAGCTGAGGGTTGGTTAAGCTAATTAGTAGCTGCAGAAATGTGAACAGTGGGTCAAAACTTAGAATTTTGAATGTGCAGTTGCAGTTGTAATGAATTGGGGATAGTTTTTCTTGGGGGGGTCACATTCAGAAGGAGGTATGGTTGGGTTTGTGGAGGTGTGAATGGAGAGTTGTGAAAAGAGCTGATCAGAGATGGCCTATTATGTAATGATACATTGAAATAGTGAGACCACATAAAATGGCAAAGTCAAGGGGGTGATTGGAAATATGGGATGTGGAGTTTATTTGGAGCTAAAGATGGTTGGACTCAAGAAACTACTCTGAGCAAGTCCTGCAGCAATGTCCTGAGCTGAAATGATTGTCTTCCAAGAACCACAACTGTCTGCCTTCCTTTGTGGTAGGTATGACTCAACCAGTGGAAATTTTTTCTGATTATTTCAAATTCACTAGGACTCCTTGATGCCACTCTTGGTCAAATATTATAAGACACTCTCATCTTACCTTTAGAATTCAGCTCTTCAGTCCATGTTTGGATTAAGACTATAACATGATCTGGAGTTGAGTTGTGCTCGCAGAGCCCAAACTAAGCTTGATGAGTAGGTTATTGGTAAGTGCTGCCTGATAAACTGCTAATGGCTCCTTCCATAACTTTGCCAATGGTAGAGAGCAAGTAATTGGAGTGGTAATTTGCCAGATTGGATTTTTTTAACTTTTGCAAACAGGGCGCATTTGGTCAGTTTACAACTTCATTGGAAGATAACAATGTTATAGCTATACTGGCACAGCATGGCTAGAGGTGCAGCTAATTCTAGATTATGTTTTCAGCACAATGTCCAGGATGTTTTTGAGTTCTATGCCTTTGCTCTTTGTTGTATACAGGACACTCAACTGTTGTATTAATTTCTCCTTACCTATGGCAATGCTTCTGTGAACTATTACCCCAGTGGTTTCAGTACGGAGGTAAAATGCTGCTGGACCTCCAATAAAAGCTGACCATGTTCAGCAAGCTCAGGAAACTTAGACTCAAAAAGGAGAAGTTAAAAGCCTGCTCATCTTGGCTACTGCAGTCTGCTGAATGGCTTTCTGGAACCAAGATGGCAATTGATTTAAAGAGGGCCTGGGAATCAGCTGACATCCTGAAAGAGGACAACAAATGCCTCGCCCGTGGCACCATTGTCACTTGCATGGACTGGTTTTCAGCCCTTCCACTGATCTGTGCAAGAATACATAGCAGGTGGACTGAGATACTAATCAAACCCCTTCCCTTGCTTTCTGACATCTTTTTCAAGACTTGTGGAATGCTAGAACCAAAAGCCTGAATGACACTAACCTAATCTTTGATCAATGCTTTTGGCGCCAGTCCAAGTGCTACAGGCTTCTAAACTGAGCGCCTTATTGCAATGTGCATTGAGCTAACTACATACTCTATGCTTGACTGCATCGCTTTGATGTCATGCACAAGGATCTCTGACAAGTTTAGTGTAGAGTCCTCTATACATTGCAAACATTACAACATTGATTAAAAGTGCTTAATTGGCTGTAAAATACTTTGGGATGTCCTGAGTAAGGAAAGCTAATATATAAATTCAAATTTTTTCACTTCTGACAGGGCATGAATGTTTCCTGGCAGGCAGATCTATTTGGTAATACCTGTGCATCAGCAATCGCACAGTCATTTAAAAGATGGACTAGATGTCTTTCAGAGAACTCTGGAGAGCTGTGTCCTGTAGTGTCCTTGTTCCTTCCCATGTTCTTTCTTACCCATACTAAATGAATCACCCGGTTCAGACTCTTGGAACTTTCTTTCTGTGGTAGACTGGATGGCAACTCTTGGGCTTGGATTTGTAAGGGTTCGATAATGAATCTTCTTGAGGGCTGCCCTTCTCTTTACCAGATACAGCTAGATCCAATAATTACAATGGACCTCAAAAGAAGAGATAGACAAGTGTTATCACTTAGACCCAAAGGACTGTAGCAGCAGATGAAGAACAGCTCTGTATTATTGTTTGATCTATTTATACTTGGTTGGCAAGAAAAGCATGTGAAGAAGAAAGATCACAGCCTGAATTTTTCACCCATCAGGTGCTTGCACTCAATAGGCCCAAAAGCAGGCACAAAATGTGCTTCCGGCCTCAAGTGGCACCAGAAAATGATTTCACACTGGCTGGCCAATTAATGGACAGTCAGCATGAAATGGGTTCTGTTCTGTGAAAGGCTCGGCGCTGCCAGGGATGACAAGAATGCGCGGGCACCGAGAATAGGGAGGATTTGAGTTGGTACTTCTAATGTGCTCCCTCAAGGTGCCAGCCACTATGGAGCTGTCTCAGGGAACTGCCAACCTATAAAAATAAACTGACGGAAAATGATGTGATGGAAAAACTTTTTTCTAGGCAGCACATTCAAACACAAAACTGAGTCTCTAGACGCTTTTTAAAATTTTATTTCAGCCTGGACAGTTCAACACTCCCTAGAATGAGGTTAAAACTAAAACATAAAGGCTGTCTGGCCAATTGGCCTGCTTGCCAACTGTAAAATCAGATAAACCACGTAAAATTCTGTTTAATTGGCCCATCAATGAATCGGATTTATTGACTGAAATATTGACTGAGTGTGCAATGACATCAGAACATGTGCCTAATGTCTTTTCATGCGATTTCACTGCTTCCAGATTGGGCATGTGACTGCTCAAGCAATGTAAAATTCTGGCCCATCAATCACAGAAGAAAGAGAGGAAAAGGTGACCAAACACATTTGTTTTAGCTAAGAGAGGGAACCCAACTATATGCCTCTTCTGTTGCATTGGTATCACATGCAGCTGATGTAACAAATGATTTACTTCAGTACGAGTTACCTCACTGTTCCCAACTATTTCATGAAAACAATGTTGTTTCAGTAAATACTAGTTATGCTTAGCATATGGAAAAAATGCACCACTTACGCTCAGACACTTGTGTCCCTGAGAACATACACAACTGTTCATAAGTGTCAGCAAAACTAGATTGTTCTGCTTTTATTTTCTTTTTAGATATGTAAATAGTGTAAAGGAAAATGAGGACATTTATATTTCAAGTCAGCAGTTTTCTTTTTTCAGAAAACAGTTGGATGTTCAGTTTTTCTTCTTTGTGTATTACATAGTCAGAAAGTGACTTACTTTAAACACAACTACCTGAAGTTAAACTAAGGTTCAAACAGATAAAGCTAATGGCCCTGAACTGATCATTGGCACTTGTTTTAGACCTCTGGGCCAAGACACCCATGATGGTGAAGCAGAGGCATTCTGAGCACAATTCCAAAAGCATCAGAATTGGAATATTTTAATATCATAATATCACCAGGCCAAATTACCAGGTGCTTTCCCTAAGAGGGGAGTTTCACTAATGGCCCAACCACCTAAAAAGTATTAGTTAAACCTCAATTTGGTTACCTTCATCTAAAATTACATATACCGTGGTGCTCATCACATACATTCATGACATGCTAAAAAAAACTTCACATCAATTAGTTATTTCCAAAATATAGGGCCAGAGTTTTGCAAAGTTGGAATGAATCCAGACCCATTTAAAAATGGCAGACAGGGCCCCAGTTGAAGGATTCCTGCCTCCAGTCCCAGTGCCCCAGTTTTCGCCAGCAAAGGATAAGGATGCAGGAAACAAGCCTACATCCTGCACTCCCAATCTGGTCAGTTCCATTGCTGGATAGGTTTCTCCTTTGTGTGCAGTCAGGCCAGCCTCTCAGACTGATCACAAATCATTGTCTGGATTCAGGAACTTTTTGAAATTCCACTTGAAAAGGTGGCCTCCATGTGCCCCCCATGTCAATGCATGCCTCCCACCCACCCCATGGTCCTTCATATTCCGCATGCCAATTCATGGCCCTTCCTTGCCCATTCATACAGAACCCAGTGAATGCCATAGTAACAATGGTATGTGTGAAACTACTTAGAAACAAACACCGATCGATCCTATAAAAGTGTAAATCAAACAGATCATTAAAATATCAATAATGGAAGCTTTAAGCACTTGACACCTCTTAATATTGTGCAAAGTAAATGTGGATACATTGACAAAAGAGATCACAGAAAAATAACTTACAACCTCATAGAGATGTCAATCAAGAAAGTCAATACTTCTCTTCACCTGTGCAAACAAATTTACTCACAATCATTTTATAAAAGTCTGGGCCCTCAGCCAAGCTTCAGAATCATTTTATGTCTTTCCTGTGTGAAAGAGTTTGTTTGCAGTTTACAGAGAAGTGTTGATTTTGCTTGGTTGTGTGAGGTTATAAGTTACTGATACTTTAAAAGTCTGGAAGATTGATTTTTTTATAGCGTTGTAGGTATACCAGGTATTTATTCATAAATTATGAGTATTTTTTCTAAGCAGTTTCACACATTCTATTGTTACTATAGACCTCACTGATTCTGTGCATATGTATACTGGGTGAATGGGTATCCAAGGCCGAAGGGTTGGCATGGAGGGTATAAGGGACCATTGGAGATGAGTAGGGGGCATGAATTGGCATTGGAATGGCAAGGGGCTTGGAGAGGCCTGGGGACTGGGTGGAGGGACTGAAAGGATGTGAAGGGTGAAGGCTAGAGGTCTTAAAATGTAATGATACAACAGAGATGAAATAATAGGTAACCAATGTGGGCCTTTTAACCAGTTGTCCAAAGCACTTCAACTATCCCTGCCATATTGCTGCTTTAATGACATATAAATTGTGTAACATTTTTTGGACCTCCATTACAATAATTCTCCTTCCTAATTATAAATAAACATTTTTGCAACTGTTTTGTTATTTTACAGTGAAACCTAACATATTTTACAAAAGCATTTTCTTTGATTCTTTTTAAATATTTATATTTCCTAGCACTTGTTAGTATAATAGAAATACTTATTCAATGCTTTTGTTTGCATTTGGTTAATTTTAGAAGCTCAAAATGTGATCCCAGACCTCAGGGTAACTGATGAGATCACTATTTTTTTTGTGACTGGACTGTGGAATGACAAATTGCTAAACTCTATCTAACTGACAACAAACATTTTAAATCCTTGTAAGACAGTTTGTCACAGAGTTTTGGAAGAATCATTGTTTGTTTTGCAGTTAAACTTCGTTGTTACGCTCAGTAAGATAACTACAAACAATTAATTTTTTAAAATATTGTGTTTTCCTTGTTCAACCGTTACCTGGCACAGTGAAATTTAAAATCTCACTAGCTGCATCCTCTGAAAATTTTGTGTAGTAGAGATTGATCAGGCAGGAAAGGCAAATAGTTAGGGGAGAGAGGAAAAAGACACACCTTATTATAATATCTATCTTTATAGTTTGCTTTGGATCTTTAAGTAAACTAGGAAACCTAGCACCACAAAAATCTATAGACCTCTTGCTTTAACTAAACATTTCTACCAAACTTGACAACAAATCCTGAAAAAATGTAAACTTCTTTAGTTTTTACCACTAGTACCGTGTTGGACACTAGATGGGATTTCACATCCTTGATTGAAGTTTAAATCCATTCCCCTACCTGAAGCGTTAAGCTCCAAATGAAATTAGTTTTGAGTAGTCCCAATTCAATTCAATATGGGCCTTTTAAGCAAAAATATTTTAAGTATAAAATATTTTAACTTCTATGAACCAAACTTACACCTCAGAACAATACGCAAAATACACCTCTGCAGATAAATGCACAAAATATGATACCTCAAACTTGCACCTCAGCAGGTAGAACCTCAGCACTTTTGACAATATAATAGTCATCAAATACTGCATTGAAACAGTTATATGCTCAAGTCTTGAAGTAGTCCTTGAACTTTTGACCTTCTGACAATTACATTTTCAATTACTCAAAGCAGGAGCTAAGATACACAGAACTGGTTTGTGAGAATAGGAAACAAATCAATGTTATATCTTTAGTCAGGAGGACAAAGAATTACAAGTAATAGGTTTTGATATGAAGTTTTTAGGATTTCTTTCCTTAATTCTACAGACTTATACTGTATTTATTGAATTTCTAGCAAATGTTTCAAATTATTTCAAGAGAAAGGACATTACTACCTTAATGCATGTATTTCCATCTCCCTCAGTCTAAGCAGCATGGCAGATGTGGTAGTGAGGCCTTTGTCTATTGATTATGTATTGCCAGTAAAGGGTCACCTTGCTGTGGTTGAATGAAACCTAAGTTACTCTGTTTATTCATATTCAAAATGCAGCCGCTTATTAAAATGTAGAACTGTGCTCATATTTTAAATATATACTGTTGCATTTTTAGTTAAGAGAATTGCAGTCTTCGCAATTAGTGATTTATCACTAACAAAGCCATGAGGCCCATGCCTATTTCAAAATTTCCATTTATTCCTGGCCGAAAAATATAGTCTATAACATAGCTTTCTTATCTGGAATGCTACTAGTGTAACAGAAATAGATATAAAATGGTTCCAGAAAAAAAGTTCATTCATTACTTTCCTTGTGTCTGTGGTTTTCACTGAATTCAAAAAAAGCCAAGTTTTAAAGCCAAGTTGTAGGGAGCAGTTAAAGCAAATGAGGCAGGTTTCTAATAGCCTACTGGTGATTTGGAACACAATGCAGAATGTTACGAAGTGCTGCAATAAATATTCAATATTTAATGATAGAATTCATCTAGAAACGGTCAGTAAAAGATGCATTTCTTGGTTCATTTGTTTTATCCTTGGTTACTTGGTTTCTCTCCTTTAAACTTTTATGTTACGACCTTTTTTTAGAATGAGCAGAAAACCTTGATTAAGGGTCCACAACTAACACACCAGCCCAGATTTTCACTCCCAGATCGAATAAACAGAGATGGGAGAATTAGTTCTGTGAACCCAATCTTTAGAAATGTCAGCCTGAAGATCTGATTTTTGGTTCAAGGGTGGGGGGTGGGGGCTGGGGCGGAGGCGGGATGGTGTGAGGGGACCAGGCTAGAATAGGAGTTAGGTGAGCGATCCCAGACATATTAAACACTCAGAGAGGGGCTCGACACAAGTTGAATGACAGAAGTAAAGATAAAAAGCGGATCTTCAGAAAGGCCCATTTGAGAGGTAGGTGACCAATGGTGAAAACCCTCAAAAGGAGCCAACATAACATACAGAACAGTGGTGAGACCACCTCTTGAATACTGTGTACAGTTTTCATCCCCTTATTTAAGAAAAGATGTAAATGCATTGGAGGTAGGTCAGACGAAGTTTACTAGACTGAAACCTGGAATAAGCGAGTTAGCTTCTGAGGATAGGTTGAACAGGCTGGATTTGTTTTCACTAGAGTTTGTAAGAGTAAGGGATTACTTGATTGAAGCAGAAAAGATCCTGAATGGTCTTGACGAGGAAAAGATGTTTCCTCTTGTGGATGAGTCCAGAACTAGAGGGCACTGTTTCAAAATTAGAGGTCGCCCTTCTCTGACACAAATGAGGAGAATTGTTTTTCTCTCAGAGGGAACTTTGGAATTCTCTGCCTCAGAAGACGGTGAAAGTGGGGTTGATAAATATTCTTAAGGCAGAGTGGATACATTCTTGTTAGGCAAGGGAATCAAAGGTTATTGGGGGTGGATGAGAAGGTGGAGTTCAACACAAACAGATCATCCACGATATTATTGAAGGCAGAGCAGGCTCAAGAGGCTGAATGGCCTATATCTGCTCCTATTTCTTGTGTTTGTACATTTATATAATTCTTGTCAAGTAAGCATCCAATCTGTAAACATTTTCCAACCCATAGCTGACCTGGGTACAAATGACCCATGGGCTTCCCCAGTGGGAGAAACATCATTGTTTCTACCCAATCAAAGTATACTCTATTGAACCATTGAAATATGGAGTGGATTCACAAGACAAAGCCAGGATGTCATTGTCTTCCTAATACAACCTGATCAACATTATGAAGTCATGTGGTTAGCTGCCAAGGTTCATTGGGTGGATGACTGATGAACAACATTGCCATATGTATTATCCCATCCACATGTCCTTTTGCCACCCAACTACCAGTTTGCACCCACACTGTTGGTCCTTGACCAGATCCCTCGCAGCTGCACAATGTCATGGCATAAAGTAAGTAAAGTCACAATATTCCCAGATGACCATTGGCTGCTCTCCCATTTTGAGGGGGAGAGCTGACCAGTGGTGATTTAACCTGAGGATCACCATATCCTGGGGTGAGGGACAAGGTTGAGAAGGCAGGACTTAATTAAAACCTAAACTCTGTTGGCATCACTGTGCATCATAAGCCAGCCATCGAGCCAACTGAAATAACCGACCCCCCCCCCACTCACAATATAACAATGTGACCAATAGAAAAGAAATCAGCAAAGGCGGCCAGTGATTAAGGAGCGCAGCATGCTACCTTAGAGTCATAGCCACAACATTTGCACAGGGCCATTTTCTCCACCAAACCTTACTAGGGATCATTGATGATATGGTGAAATCGTTAGTGCATGTAAGCACACAACAGCGAATGACAGCATTGTAAACTGAGTGTCCATCTTGACATGCAGGGTCAAGATGTTTGGCTGCTTTAAGATGATTCTTCATTCTTTACTGTTTCACACAAGATTCCAGCGTTCAAAGGCTCAAGCATTAAGATGCTCCTTTGTCTTCTACTGTCCATTAAATCTTGACTTTAAAGGGTTACACAAAGATCAGACTCCATGAAGAGATGCTGGGCAGAAGGTGCATCTCAAACATGAGTGCTGAATGCAAGGCATTCAGCTGCACTGCAATGTTATGCACTGGCCTAGCTGTAGGCATTGCAGCTCAAGGGCCCATGTATCATACAGGTTATTTTGGTCATCTGCTGTCCCCACTACTTCAGCTGTATTTGTATTTCAGGTGTCATGGGATGTGTTTATTCAATAACCTATATGCAGTAGGCATATAGATGCCAGGAATGTGGTGCCCATGTCAGAAACTGGATCATTGATCAGAATGGATGATTTTTAAGCTCTTTCAAAGAGCTGTTGCTGCACAGTTAAGGGTTCCTCATCCGCAAAATGCTTTGTTTGTTTGTGTGTTACAATGTACAAGTCTATTAGCATGCATAGGGTTTGAATTCTACCAGTGTCACGCTCAACAGTTGGACAAGGTTTAATTATGGACAATTTGGCAGCATAGACTTCTCATTTACTGTCATTGGTTTTCATATGAGGGGGCTAGGTTGCAAATGACTTAGTATCAGGTTTGCTGGAAATATACTGAGGCTCATGGTTATGATGGTAAGGGTTTCAGCAATATGACTGTGACTGAGTTCAACTCATTGATGTATATTCTCTCCCTTGTTGAGGCTTGGTTTTTTTTCCAGTAGAGGGCAGCATGTTGAGATCCATCTCAACAAGCCATCAGCAGGATTAAGATTGTCGGCTGATTTGACATGATCCTTCCTTTTCTAATTGTGGTGTCAATGTACAAGGCTCCTAGTTCACTTGACGGCAACTGTGATATTAGAATCTATTTTGCACAAAGACATCTGACAATGATACCCTCCTGCATAAAGTTAGTCCTGACTAAATAGCTATGCTTCGCAGCTGTTCTGCCATTGATGGCCTTCTCATCCATTTTATTTTAATTCTTTGGTTGGAAACTAGTATCTACAAAGAACAAAGAACAACCCAGCACGGGAAACAGGCCCTTCGGCCCAACGAGCCCGCGCCGCCGCATCACCCTACACCTATTCTACCCTGCGTGTCTACGAATGGAACCCCTAACTTAGCCAGATTCAGGGGAGAATAGTGTCAATTTGGTAAAACCAATCAGTCTAAGAGCACATCTTTGGGGTGTGGGAGGAAACCGGAGCGCCCGGAGGAAACCCACGCAACCACAGGGAGAATGCGCAAACTCCCACAGACACAGGCCCAAATCCATGTATCTGCACAGCTAGCAGTGCTAGTCAACGAGCTGTTGCGGCGCCCGTCTACCGGTCCAGGATCAAGCACACACACCGACATGAAGTACTAGGCCACTCCTGGAACTTCCAAGAGCAGCCCACGCACGACCCACCGTGTGCATGCCCCTCGTTTGACATGAGGTGGACCTCCACCTGCGGAATAAAAAGACAAAAACGTTAATCTTACAAGCCTGCTTTTCCGGTGTCTCCCGAGGTTCTAACCTTATTTAATAGCCCCTACCGTAACCCTCCATCCTTGTTTCACTCCTGTGTCTATCTAACTGAACCTTAAACGAGTCCAACGTTCCTGCCTCCACCACCCCACTCGGTAGCGCGTTCCATACCCCCACAACTCTCTGCGTAAAGAACCTTCCTCTCACTTCCAAATTATACCTCTCCCCCCTCACCCTTAAATCATGACCTCTCGTGTTTGTACCCAGTCTAGGGAGCAGTCTCTCACTATTAACTCTATCTATTCCCTTCAGTATCTTATATACCTCTATCATGTCCCCCCTCAATCTCTGTCTTTCCAAGGAGAATAGTCCCAGTTTCTCCAACCTTTCCTCGTAACCCAGCCCCTCCATGCCAGGCAACATCCTGGTAAACCTCCTCTGCACCCTTTCCAGAGACTCCACGTCCTTCCGGTAGTAAGGTGACCAGAACTGGACGCAGTACTCCAAATGCGGTCTAACCAACGTTCTGTACAACTGAAGCATTAGACGGCAGCTTTTATGCTCTATACCCCTTCCTATAAAGGCTAACATTCCATAAGCCTTCCTAACAACCTTCTCCACTTGTGACGCAACCTTCATGGATTTGTGAACCTGCACTCCCAGGTCCCTCTGTATGTCTATACTCCTAATCTGTCTACCTTTTATCACATAGCTCCTCTCTGCATTATTCCTTCCAAAATGCATCACCTCGCATTTGTCAGGATTAAATTCCATCTGCCACCTATCTGCCCAATGCACCAACCTATCTATATCCTGTTGTATCACCTGACAATCCAGTTCAGTACCCACCAACCCTGCCATCTTGGTGTCATCAGCAAACTTGCTGATCAGTTTGCTGATCTGCGATGTAGGGGACCTCAGAATCTTCCAAATAGACAGGAGCTACCTTCTCCTCCTCATCATCTTCCTCCTCCCAGAGGTTGGAGCTCTGTCCATGACGTTGTCATCATCAATTTGTATGTACCATCCACCACTACTATTCTTGATACCTTGCTGGGGCATATATCAGAGTTCCACCTGACAGCTTGAAGCACATCTTTAAAATACAGATTGCCTAATCGATGGTAGTCCTGATGACACCAATGCTGCTGATATAGTTGTACTCTGCTTCCGTCTGTCAGCTCCTAAAGGGAGTCATTAGTTAAGTTCCTCCCTTGTCCCATAGATACCAACCAGAGGTCTGTATTGGTGGCTGAACTCTATAATGTAAAGAAGTTGTGGCATCTGCCAGGGAACCTTCCACACACATGAAGACCTTGAGTTGGTCACAAACCTGTTTATTGATTGAATGGAATGAGCTTCCAGCTGACAAAGATGCCCACACTTTGAGTTGGGGCCTTTATGGCAGCATGGATGCAACTAATCATACCTTGCACTTGAGGAAAGCTAGTTAATTGGGCAAAGGCCAGGGCTCTCAGTGCTTGAGATGCCAAATCTATAGAGAAATGAATATGATCCCCTACACAAGTGGAAAGGGCATTTGTTACAGCCTTCCTTATTGCAGCTATATTCTGACTGAATATGATGTGGAAATGCCAGTGTTGGACTGGGGTAAACATAGTAAGAAGTCTCACAACACCAGGTTAAAGTCCAACAGGTTTATTTGGTAGCAAAAGCCACTAGCTTTCGGAGCACTTGCTGCTCCAAAGGATGTCCCGAGGCATGGTACATTGGGAAGACCATGCAGACACTATGACAGTGGATGAATGAACACCGCTCAACAATTACCAGGCAAGAGTATTCTCTTCCTAATCGGGAACACTTCAGAGGTCACAGGCATTCGGCCTCTGATCTTTGGGTAAGTGTCCTCCAAGGCGGCCTTCATGACACACAACAGCACAGAGTCGCTGAACAGAGACTGATAGCCAAGTTCTGCACACATGACGATGGCCTCAACCGGGATCTTGGGTTCATATCACACTATCTGTAACCTCCATGACTTGCCTGGGCTTGCAAAATCTCACTAACTGTCCTGTTTGGAGACAATACACATCTCTTTAACCTGTGCTTAATGCTCTCTCCACTCACATTGGCTGTACCTTTGAGACTTGATTACCTGTAAAGACTCGCATTCCAACCATTATTTTGTAAATTAAGTTTGTGTCTTTATATGCCCTGTTTGTGAATAGAACTCCCACTCACCTGACGAAGGAGCAGCAAGCACTCTGAAAGCTAGTAACTTTTGCTACCAAATAAACCTGTTGGACTTTAATCTGGTGTTGTGAAACTTCTTACTGACTGAATATACCAGACAAGTTCCTGATGATCCTGAAGAATAGAAGTTGAGAGTGATGGTTACTTCACAGCCGTTGGCAAGACTTAGGGCTCAATGGATTGTGACTGGAGTGGCTACGGCACCGTGTGATTGCGACACCATGTGACATACGTCAGTCACCACCTCACAACTTAATCTCAGTTGCCTTCCATCATGTTGAGGTAGGATATCCTAGATCTGTACACCTTTCCCACAAGGTAGTACCTTGTTATTCTGCCACCCCTCCTCCTTCTTCCTCGTGCATGAGCAGCAGCCCCTTCCAGCTGAACATATACCCTCCCTCTTGCCTTTAGCTGCTGATGGTGACTGTCCTGTATGTGCACAGGTGCCACGCTCATCTTCTATGTTGCTTTCCATGAAGCATTATGCAGCCTTCTCCAACACAAAGTTCTTCCTGCCACCTGACTGAGAGAGTAATGAGGGGCAAAAATGATTGACCTGTAAAATCAGGAGACTCACCCTCTTACTCCTTGAGTTAAAGGAAGACACTTGGAATTTGCTTTGTGCCACATTTGGTACAGTGAATAAAATTCTTAAACATTTTTTCTCTTCAAAAGTGTCACCCTGGTTATCCAAAGAAATATGCTGAGTTCAGACCTGCTTGTACCAGGTTTATTTTGCACAATTCAGGTTTCACATTCCTAGGCTACCAAAATCCAAGCAGTTGCTGATTTAAGTAACTAACTGCCTCTGTAAAACATGTATAAATGAAAGGCATCCCACTCCTATTCCCAGCCCAGCAAAAATAGGAAGCGCCACATTTGGGAAAAGGACATATGATTTTCGGGTAGTTCAACAGTTTTTGCCATGACAGAGAGGCTTTCCATTGTGGCAAAAACCTGCACCGTGACTTATCTCACCACAGGTGCTCTCTGACCTGCTAAGTACTTCCAGGATTTTTTAATTTCCGTTTCAGGAATCCAACATCTGTAATTGTTTTCACATAGATGAAATTAGACTCTGTGCAATGAAGAACAATGAAACATTTGGAACTACTAAACACAAACTTTACAAATGTTATACAATTTCAATACAAATTAATATTATAAATTTCAAAATCAATGCTCAGGAATGAATGTGGGAGATGGGGTGAGGAGGAGTTGACATGGAAACATAGAAGAGTAGGCCAATCGGCCCTTCGAGCCTGCTCTGCCATTCATCTTGATCATGGCTGATCATCAAATTCAATATCCTGATCCCCCCTTCCTCTCATATCCCTTTAGCCCCAAGAGTTACATCTAATTTTTTCTTGAAGTCAGACAATGTTTTGGCTCTACATTCGGGGTAGTGAATTCCACACATTCGCTACCCTTTGGATGCAGAAATTTTTCCTCACCTCAGTTCTAAAATGTTTACCCTTTATCGTCGAACTATGACCCCTAGTTCTGGAAACCTTCACCATTGAGAACATTTTTCCTGAATCTACCTTGTCTAATCCTGTTAGAATTTGATAAGTTTTTGTGAGATCCTCTCTCACTCTACTAAACTCCAGTGAATATAATCCTAACAGACTTAGTCTCTTCTCAAATGACAGACCTGCCATTCCAGGAGTCAGCCTCGTAAACCTTCAGATAAGGACACCAAAACTGCACACAATACTCCAGGAGTGGTCTCACCAATGCCCTATACAGTTGCAGCAAAACATCCCTCTCCCTATGCTCAAATCCTCTTGTTATGAAGGCCAACATACCATTGGCCGTCTTCACTGCCTGCTGTACCTGCGTACTTACTTTCAGCGTCTGATGCACAAGGACTCCAAGGTCTTGTTGAGTATCCACCTCTCTCAATTTATACCCATTCAAATAATAATCTGTCTTCCTATTATTGCTACCAAAGTGGATAACCTCACATTTATCCACATTATACTGCAAATGCCATACAGTTGCCAACACACTCAACCTGCCCAAATCATGCTGAAGTATCTCTGCATCCTCTTCACAGATCACCCTCCCATCCAACTTTGTATCATCTGCATGTTTGGAGATAATACATTCAGTTCCCGCTTCCAAATCGTTAATACGTGAACAATAGGGGTCCTAGCATAGATCCCTGTGGAATCCCACTAGTCACTGACTGCCAATCAGAAAAAGACTCATTTATGACAACTTTTTGCTTCCTATCTGCTAACCAGCTTTTTATCCATCTCAAGATATTACTTCCAATTCCATGTGCTTTAACTTTACATAGTAGTCTTTTATGTGACACCTTGTTGAAAGCCTTCTGAAACTCTCAAACCACAGGCACTGGTTCTCCTCAGTCAACTCTACTAGTTACATCCTCAAAAATTTATCCTTAACCTTGTAAGATCATAAGAACATAAGAAATAGGAGCAGGAGTAGGCCATCTAGCCCTTCGAGCCTGCCCCGCCATTCAATAAGATCATGGCTGATCTGAAGTGGATCAGTTCCACTTTCCCGCTTTCTCCCCATAACTCTTAATTCCCTTGTCTATCAGAAATCTATCTACCCATGACTTAAGTATATTCAGTGAGGTAGCTTCCACCACTTCAATGGACAGGGAATTCCAGAGACTCACCACCCTTTGAGTGAAGAAGTTCCTCCTCAACTCTGATCTAAACTGCGCCCCCCCCCCCCCCTTATTTTGAGGCTGTGCCCTCTAGTTCTGCTATCCTTTCTAAGCGGGAAGAACCTCTCTACCTCTACCCTATCTAGCCCCTTCATTATCATGTAAGTCACTATAAGATCCCCCCTCAGCCTTCTAAACTCCATAGGCTAACCCACTCATCTCCGGTATCAGCCTGGTGAACCTTCTCTGAACTCCCTCCAAGGCCAATATATCCTTTTGCAAATGTGGTGACCAAAACTGCACACAGTACTCCAGTTGTACTCCTAGTCCTTCTGTTCTTCTCTCCTGCAGTAGCTAATGCTGCTCTGTTTAGCCTCAAGCTGCCTCCCATTCCCCCTACAGACTAGGGGGAACCTCTAACAAGATGCCATGGCCATGCATTCACTTTCCCTCTCTTAATAGTATCCAGTAAGTTAGGATAAGAATATAAATTGGAGCAGATCATGAGTCCATTGAACCTGATCTGCCATGATCATGGCTGATCTTTGGCCACAATTTACTCCCCATGTCCTTTGATTCCCTAAGAGACTAAAATTCTGTCAATTTCAGTCTTAAATATATTCAACAATGGAACATCCAGAATTCTTTAGAGAATTCTAAAAATAAATAAACCAGTGAATGAGAAAATTTCTGACCTCAGATTTAAATGATCAACCACCTATTCAAAGACTGTGCTCCTGTGTTTTAGATTCCCCTGTCAATGTATACTAATGTATAGTATCTCAGTATACTAATAATTAATAGGGTATAAGCCCTTTCAAAATCTTGTATTTTTCAATTAGCTGACCACTCATTTTTCTAAACTCCAAAGAACATAGACCCCTTTTACTGAACCTTCTCATCCCAGGAACCAATGTGATGGACCTTCACTGTACCACCTCCAGCTGTAAGTAAGTATTCTTACTTAAACATGGAGACAAATGTGCACACAGTACTCCAGCTGTGATTTCATCAAAACCCCGTACAACTGTAGAAAGACTTCCTTATTTACGTACTCCAATAAAGGCAACATGCCAATTATCTTCCTAATTGCTTGCTATGACTGCATGCTGACCTGTGTTCCTTGAACAAGTACACAAACATCAACATTTACAAGTTTCACACTTTTAAAAAAATTTTTTGCTTTTCAATTCTTAATACCCACATTAAACTCCGACTGCCCACTCACTTGATCTGTCTTTATCTCTTTGCAGCATCATGTCCTCCTCACAGCTTGCAATCTGATTTAGCATTATATTGTCAGCAAACTTGGATACAATGCTCCCAATCTCTTTATCTTCGTAATTTATATAATGTAGATTGTAGTTAGCTGAGGTGTTAGTACTGTTCCTTGCAGCACTCCACTAAGTCACAGCTTGCCAACTTGAAAATGCCACATTAATCTGTGTTTTTTCTCTTCCAGATTATTAACTGATCCTCTATCCCTTCTAACATATTACAAGCAACTCCATGAGCCCTTATTTTGCAAGTATGACCTTATCAAATGCCTTTCAGAAATTCAAGTATACTTCATCCACTGGCTCCCCTTTATCGCCCCTAGTATTTACAGCAGCAAAAACATGATAAATTTGGCAAAGACAATTTCCCTTTTACAAAATGTTAATTTATGTTAATTTTGTCTAATCATTCTATGATTTTCCAGTTGTATCGTTAAGACTTCGTTAATAAGAGATTCTAACATTTCCCCAACAACAGGCATCATGGTGGCACAGTGGTTAGCACTGCTGTCTCAGAGCACCAGCGACCCAGGTTCAATTCTGGCCTCAGGTCACTGTCTATGTGGAGTTTGCATGTTCTCCCCTTATCTGTGTGGTTTCCTCTGGGTGCTCTGGTTTGCCCCCCCGCAGTCCAAAGATGTGCAGGTTAGGTAGATTGACTAAGCTAAATTGCCCCTTAGTGTCAGAGTACTAGCAGAGTAAATATGTGTGGTTGCTGGGATATGTCATGGGTGGGATTCTTGTTCGAGCAGGCTCAATGGGTCAAATGGCCTCCCTCTGCACTATAGGGATTCTATGATTCTGTGACTGATGGCAGGTTAACTGACTTTAGTTTCCCATTTTCTTGTTCCTCTTTTTTTAAATAGCAGTGTAACATTTTGCTAATTTCCAATAGAGTCCAAAAAAGTTTGGAAATTCATTACCAAAGCATCATGCCATGCCACAGTAATCTGTGCTTTTTCTCTTCCAGATTATTATCAAATGCCTTTCAGAAATTCAAGTATACTTCATCCACTGGCACCCCTTTATCGCCCCTACTATTTACAGCAGCAAAAACATGATAAATTTGGCAAAGACAATTTCCCTTTTACAAAATGTTAATTTATGTTAATTTTGTCTGATCATACTATGATTTTCCAGGTGTATCGTTAAGACTTCATTAATAAGAGATTCTAACATTTCCCCAACAACAGGCATCATGGTGGCACAGTGGTTAGCACTGCTGTCTCTGCAACTGTCACTTTTAGAGCCCTAGGAAGTAGGCCATCAAATCTTGGAAATTTGTTGGATTTTAGTTTTTCTTTTACTAATTCATTCTCAGGATTTCAGCATCACTGGCTAGACCAGCACTTATTGCCCATCTGTAATTGCCTACTACCTTTTACATGCTGATCTTAGGTATCTTAATTTCCCTACCCTTATGAGCTCCCCTATTACCTTTTATTTCTGGAATGCAACTTCTGCTCTAAAACACAAAATATCTTTTCCATGCCAGTGACCTCATGTTCTTTGTAAATGCAAATAAGGGGACAAATACCTGTTTGGAGGCATCTCTGCAATACAACCAGTGTTAGATACATTCAGGAAAACCCAGATCTAATTATAGCCTACTCAGTAGTCCTCTCTGGGAGCACTGCAAGCTGACATCAAAAAGCTGAACTTACATAAATGTAGAGCTAGAATTGGGAGCATTCCTCCCAGCCTGATACTAAAACCCTGGCATACTGCTTCCTGCCATTTGTACACCTCTCTAAGCATGACACCCATCACCTCTGCTCACATCTGTCATCCTTTCTCCAGCCTTTGTTCCCCACTTTCCTCATTGCCCAACACCATTCTAATCATGCCATTTCCTAGTCACACCAACCACTTCCTAATCATTCCCTCTTTAAGGGCTTGCCTGAGAACCTCTGCTAGGGAAGCTGCATTGGGAAATCCAGAGTTGTCAACTTGCTAGTTCAATGATACTAATGCCCAAGGTCTATTTTACAGACAGAATTTTTGTCCTTGCAGGGCTGGATCTGCAGTGTTTCAGTGTAATATTTGGCCAACTCCCTCAATGATTACAGTCTTCACATAAAATATTGTTTCTATTCTTTCAGACATTTGTCAATGTATCTTTTTTGTAAAAAAAAAGTTTCATCACTATCTTTTGCTTCAAGTTTACTTCACCTGTCCATTATTCTGTTGAGGCTTGAGAAAATGGGCTAATTTCAAAATGTATCGCTTTTGTACTTAATAATAGTCTTGTAATGTGTGTTTAATTTTAATAAATGAGTTTAAGTGGCTCAATGGGTAAATATATTGCCAAATTAATTAGTTCTGAAGTGTAATCAATGTTTTTTCATAGGGAAACATAGGAGCCAATTTGTTTGTAGCTAGGTTCAACATCAGGACTTGAGTAAAAGTAGCATTTAGGTGAAAGTTGGTTGAGTCAAATAGGAAATCATCTAAATAAACATACAACTTCAACGTCTCAACTGAAAGGCAGCAGATCCAACAGTACCATCGAAGCTGTACTAATAGATCAGGGTTGTCAAACTCTTTTTACATGATACAACTGATTTACAGCCTAACATTTGGTGCAGGCAACATTCAGGAATGTTATTAAAAGTTATTTTTGAAAGTTATTAAATTAGAAATAGAAAAAGAACTATATTAGAGTAAAATTTGTTATCTGACACAATATCAACCAGTATGCTCTATTAATCAGAATTTCTGATATCCCCCAATGTAAATCAACATTTTACCAACAGGAAGCCATTCAGAGGTTATCCAAAGATTTTTAAGTATTGGCAACTTGGTAAGGTATAGAGGTGCTGTAAGCCCTTCTCACTGATAACCACCATTATAATTTGTGCATTTGCCATTGTGCTGTATATTATTATAAACCCCATCCTGGCATTATGGCATCCAATAAATCAAAGAAAAGCCAAAATGAGAAGCCCAAAGGAGTTGTAGTGACATTAAAATAGGAAATGGACATTTGTAGATGTACTGAGAAACATCTGTATATGATTTTATATTTCATATATTTTAATGTACTGTACTTTAATTCTTTGAAAATTTATTGTATAAGTATTGCATTGTATTCTATTGGTAAATGTAAATTCCTAGTAATCAGCATTTTTGATTAACCAGCACTACCCATGTCTAGATAACAAAACTTTTATTTAAGATAATAATCCTTAATTAAGTTTACTGTTCATCTTCAGTTATTTCACTCTTTTTTGTATTTGACAAGATTGAATGCATTTTAACATCTGAACATATTTTCTCAAGTTCTTCCTCTTTTTCCTGTTTGGTTTGAATATGTGAACCTGTTCTTCCATGTTAGAGATAGCTTATCTTTCTTACATCTATTCCTCTCCAGTCTACAATGTCTTTTACATTTAGCAACATTAATTTAGTCAACACTTTCTGCAATGAATATTTATAAACCTGCTTGTTGAATTTAATTACTAATAAAGAATTGCTGACTGGATATATTAATATGCTAATTATTGCCAGTCATTTGCAGTACTTTTTTTAAAATTGCTGAGATAATCATAAATTTGAGGAATGCCTTTTTGATGGTATGTTCCAATGAGCTGTCGACAACAATTGCGAAAAATCTAACATTTGACTGGTTAAATGATTTAGCTTTGGATCTTCGACATCACTGCTCAACTAAGAGTATACTTTTGCTTTTACATTTTTCAGTCTCTATGATCTACATCTTCGCTGTTTATCCAATTTAGCCTATTCAGAACCAACACAATCCAGAGTTTTTCCACAGGGAATGCTACCTTCAATATTCATGGGGAGTCTGGATGAAGTTGTTCTGTATGTTTAGCATCCCTGGGCCTAGATAATGCGCTCCAACCCTGGAGAGAAGTTTCAACAAATGTCTCTCAGAAGTAGTTCCTTTGAATTTGTTAACATTACCACTTACAGACAGTAGATTGCTAATTTGGTTAGTTCAAAATGTCCAGGAAATTTTCACTCAGATTTCCAATAAACCCGCTCCATTTCGTGCACTGCGATGTATTTATGTTGCCACTGGTCCACTAGATGTAGCACCGTCTGGAGGAACTGGGGATTGCTGCAATGAGGTTGGCGGTAAAGAAGTCGCAGGAGAAACTGCTCAAAATCCTATCAATTTCAAAAAACGTACTAATGTTTCCTGGAATAATGATTGCAAAAGATGATCTTTTTCAAGATATTCAATGGAAAAAGAACAAACCAAGAACGTTTGTTACGCCCTTTCATTTATCCCATATTATAAATGTTACAAAACGAAACTAACTGGATTTCATTGACGTAAAGAGTCTGCGGCTGGAATCAACCACGAACCTGACGTGCCAGGGCCAAGGACCCAGGATCATTCATGAGGAATGGAAATATTTTAAATTCGAGGAAAAAAGAATTAAAAGTGAGGTTAACGGGTTAATATTTGTGAATTGCAACACTTCAAAGTGACCTAAAGGAAATGTAAACGGCAATTTCTTCCATACCGCCAGATGTGATCAAAAATTCAAATTGTCACAAACCGAAATGATAATCATTTCAGCAAGTCTCATTATTAAGATAATCTGACAAGGCGAAGTTAAATACATAATAAATAAATCTAAGAAACTTGAAAATACATACCAGATATTACTCGATTCTATTGAAATATGCTTAAAACACTGATCCCGCAGAATGAATTCCAGCTTCGTTTATTTGAAATGAACCTTTTTCTACAAAACGTGAACAAATCCGGGGAAATCTAGACTGTCACCAGTTCAATCACATATGCAGAAGTAACTTGACCAGAATCATAAAGTAGTAAATCCGATCACACGAACTGGTTGAACAATTGTTCAAGTTTGAAATTTCAGGAACCAAAAAGCACGACTACGCGCTCAAGCCAACAAGCTCTACTATAACAAAACACTAAATCTGATCCCCAAGCCCACTTTAGCAATGATACCCGAAACAACGTCGGCCACAGATCCCGGACAAATCGCTGAGCCAACCAAGCAGTTCCAAGGGTGAAACAAACAGGAGATGTACTCTCCAGTTTTTCTTTTGTATTTGAAATATTGATCTGAATGGGTTCGAGGAAAGAGAAAGTTATATTTGAGTTCCGAGAGATTATTTTACCTCCCCTTCCCCTTAGCTCCATGAGATACTGTAATGAGCAGCCTTGACGAGAACCGTGCCCAAGTCTGGGCTCATTCAATAATTTACAATATTTACTTGAGATTGACAAGTGTATTATATGCAGGAGGAAGCGTCTCTTAGCACCTAATTTCAAGTGGTGACAAGTGGATATTAAGTGCCATGTAAGTACTTAGATATTTACAGTGCATCTATATATAAATAGTTGCATCCGGTTACATTTTAGTTATTACGTATTCTTCTTCAGTGACAGAAGCAAGTTACACGGTACCATTCGTCACCCTTGCACGGAAGTGGAGCCTACCACCCAGAGACAATATACCTCACTGGCTTCTGAATTGTGTTAAAGTAAACATTTATTTATTCGTCGCAAGTAAGCTTACATTAACACTGCAATGAAAATCCCCTGGTACGCACACTCCGGGATCTGTTCAAGTACACTGAAGGAAAATTTAACATGGCCAATGCACCTGACCAGCACATCTTTTGGACTGTGAGAGGAAACCCACGATGTGGAGATGCCGGCATTGGACTGGGGTAAACACAGTAAGTAGTCTCACAACACCAGGTTAAAGTCGAACAGGTTTATTTGGTAGCATGAACCACTAGCTGGTGGCTTTTGCTTCCAAATAAACCTGTTGGACTTTAACCTGGTGTTGTGAGACTTCTTAGTGAGGAAACCCGCGCAAACATGGAGAAAATGTGCAAACTCCACATAGACAATGACCCAAACGGGGAATCCCTGATGCCGTGAGGCAGCAGTGCTGATGTCAACATAGTGCAGATGTGACTGTTAACTAACAACTCACACTAACACTACCAAGCTTTAACTTTACAAGCACGCATTGCAAGACACACGCTTGTATCAGTGTGGCAACCAATCATATGGGATTTTCTTTCGTTTATTGGTTTCAATGTAATGTGCAATCCGATAATCAGCTGTGGCTCAGTTGCAACATTAGTGCCTCTGAATCAAAAGTTTCCAGTTCAGGTCCTACCCCTGAGCTTCAGCGCAAGAACCCTAGGTTTACATGAGGTGCTGTCTTTCTCTCTTTCGCATGAGATGTTAAACCAAGGCTCCACCTACCTACTTGGGTGGACGTAAAAGATTCCATGGCACTGTTTCAAAGAAAAGTAAGTGAGTTATCCCCAATATCCTGGCCAATATTTATCCCTCAATTAACATCACAGAAACAAATTATCTGGTAATTATCACATTGTTGTTTGCTGTGTGCAAGTTGGCTGCTGTGATTCCCACATGAGAACAGTGACTGCATTGCAAAACTACTTTGCTGATAATAAAGAGCTGTGCGAGATCTGGCGGTCGTGACAAGTGCTATATGCACTTTTGAAAAGATGCTCATCAAGGACAGAGCACGTCAGCAGCACAAAAGCAAAATACTATAGACGCTGGAAATCTGAAATAAAAGTAGAAAATGTTGGAATATTCGGCCGGTTAAGAAACATTAGGTTAGCAGGTTAGGAACATCTTGGAGGAAGGGAGGAAAAGATGAAAGATATTTAAAACTACCCCTTCAACATCCAACCAGTATGTGATCATGAGCATCACCCAGCCTCCAATGCCTTTAGACAGGGAATTCCACAGTTTAGGACTAGGTAACTGAAGGATAAGCCACCAAAAGTGGAGTGATTAAAATCAGGGATGTGCAAAATGCCAGAATTGGAGGAGCGCAGTGATCTCAAGGGGTTGAGGTAATTACAGAGATAGGGAGAGGCCATGCCAGGATTTAAATAAAAAGAAAAACATTTTGAAATTGAGATGTTGACACACCAGAGATAATTGTAGGTCAACAAACATGGAGATGAGTGAACAAAATAATTTTCCCTTCATAAGCATTAATAAATATTAATGCAGACTGATAAACAATTTGCACAGTATGATTAAAGGTAATTATTCATGTGCTATCTTTCAGTCCTAATATCTTATTGTTAAATCAGAATAATTTACAGTTGATCACATATCACCCCTTGGAAAGCAAATTTTCATGCAACACTTTTTCAGATGAAACCATCTTACGTTGGTTAAATTGCAATTTTGATTAAAGCCCAATCTTGAAGAATGGTAGACACATTAACGATGTTACAGGTAGTTATTTTGATAAAAGACAAAGAGAACTGACAAAATAAATAGAACATAGTCCTCATAACAAGTATGTTAGATCTCAACTTGTGACCCTGAATGGCCACTTTTTCCTTTTTGGAATCAGATCTTCACCCCAAAAACACAAGACAACAAATTTCACAGGTCAATACATAGTATGGCATAAATTATTGGGGGGGGGGGACACACAGGGGGAGTGGTGGGT
Source organism: Carcharhinus amblyrhynchos (assembly GCF_965287045.1). Taxonomy (NCBI): domain Eukaryota; kingdom Metazoa; phylum Chordata; class Chondrichthyes; order Carcharhiniformes; family Carcharhinidae; genus Carcharhinus; species Carcharhinus amblyrhynchos. The sequence goes on along the minus strand of NC_137329.1, from coordinate 96,474,430 downwards.
GAGGAAATGCCTCAATGGCTGATTATTGTTTTTGTCCTCAATCAGTCCAATTTTGGATGAACCTAGCCAAGTAGCACAAAACCAGGATTCATTCTAGGATTTCCTGTTTTATATCATTCAGTACAACTCTAAAGTACAACAATAACATACTGAACCATCACTGGGATCTCAGCTGTGAATACTTTATTTATAAAATGTTCTTGAATAGCTTTAAGAGTTTTCTTGCATTTTTTTCAAAAAAGTGAAAACCTAAAAAAAATTGACGTATATGGTAATTTTTACAAAATAGATATTCTTCTTAATAGCCAGTTACCATGTTATATTTAAAACTACTCCTTCAACATCCAGCCAGTATGTGACCATACTCATGTTGAACAATATCCTGACAGCAGTCATGATGCCTTCATTCTGTAGCACTGAAGGAACTAATCAAAGGGTGGTTACCAGGCAACAAGATTATCTGCTGACAACATGGCTGGAGACTTTGATGTGCGACCCATGCACATGTGGGCAGCATGCATACAACAAAAGGTTAGATTTGATGGAGCAGTCCACTGGAATGCTGAAACAGCGCTTCTGCTGCAAGGATCACTCTGGAGAAACACTGCAGTAATTGACAGAATAAGTGTCAAGATTCAGCTGTACATTGCATAATCTTGTCTTCCTGAGAGCAGAGCCCTAACTACCGGTTATATGTGAGCAAAAAGGAGGAGGAGGAAGGGAGACTGTAACCTAGAACCCATGTTAGGCCAGACTATTCATGAACAACTCTTCCGACTTCCTTACGTATAAGTGCAAACTAATTCTTCATTCACCAAGAATGTCACAACTGATCTTTCCTTGGTTAATGACCACCACAGTATCAGCTTGGTCACAATGCAAAAATGAAAGCCACCAAAAGCAAAACATTTTAAAATTAATAAATCAAGGCATACCACATTGTCTGCAAACATCAACAAATCATCCTTGTGCATGTCTTTAGTGTCTGTGTTCCATGTGCCTTATTCTGTCCTGAAATTCCTATGACATTGTACTCCAGTACTTCAGCAGATGGGTTTGGAGGATACCTCAAACAGCTCCAAGCCTGGGAAGTACGGCTTTACTCTGCACTAAATCAGTATTGGCAGCAACAGCTTGGGCTGACTGGCCGACAGGCAGCAGCCAAACATCTGGCAGTGTGGAAGCATTGTAATAATGAATACTGTCAGATGAACACATTTTTAAAAAGAAGCAGGAGTAGATCATTTGGCCTTTCAAGGCTGCTCATCCATTCAATAAGATCTGGGATGATGGGATGTGGCCTTAACTCCATTTAAAAACAAATAACATAGGAGCAGGACATAAATCCATGTTGACATTTTCTAATCCTATTGATATTTTCCCAACTACTGATGTTAGGCTAACTGGTCAGTAATTTGCTGTTTTCTCCCTCCTCTTTTACATAGCAGGATCACACTGTCCACTCTCCAATCTGCCAGGACTGTTTCAGAATCGACAGAATTTTGGAAGATGACAACCAACATATCCACTATTTCCATGGCCACCCCCTTTTGTACCCTACAATGTAGATCATCAGGCCCTTAGGGACTTGATTTCCCTGACTGCCACTAACCTCCCCACCACGCCCCAATTTTGTACTTCTGTGGACCAAAGATCTGTTTAACTGAGCTTTGAGCATGACCCAGCCTCCGATGCCTTTGGAGTAATGAATTCCAAAGATTAATGACCCTTTTGGGGAGAGGGGATTGAGGGAGGCATAGGTTGGCTCTCCTGCTCTTGGGCTGATTGGGGCCCTTGCCTCATCCAATCCTCACTTACATTTTGCTCACTAGCAGAGAAAGAACCACGCCATGCAGAAAACTTGGCCACTTTAACTGTAGAGGCTGGTGTCAGGCAAAGCAGTAGAGGCAGGGTGCATGGCGAACCTCCCTTCAGGTCCCCTCACCCATCAGAAGCACAAGATCATTTCGCTGTATTAACCCGCTACGATGTGGGTATGCCGGCGTACCCACATCGAGATCTTGGGTTCATGTCGCACTATCTGTAAACCCCGTGACTTGCCTGGGTTTGCAAAACCTCACTTACTGTACTGTCTGGAGACAATACACATCTCTGTAACCTGTGATCAGTGCTCCTTCCACTCACATTGTCAGCCACTTCAGGTCTTGAACAGCAGGTTAGGTGTAAGGATTCGCATTCTAATCAGTAACCTCTAAACTGTCTGTGCTTTATATGCTCTGTCTGAGGCCAGAACTCTCCATTCACCTGACGAAGGGGCTAACCCTGAAAGCTTGAGTCTATTATCAAATAAATTGGTTGGACTAAAACCTGGTGTTGTCAGACTTTTTACTGTGTTAACCCGCTACCCCAGGGTTTTGAAGCTGGCCACTGAAACCTACACACGTCCATTCATCATGACCTATTACCACAGACTTTCCTCAGTACCAGCCTGAAAGGGCAGCAGGTTTGTACTCCTTAAAATCATCCACATTCCAGAGGTGGTGCCTCAGCAATGCAAGAAATCTGTTAGAGGATAAGAAGATTGCTGATCTGCTATGACACCCTCAAAGCCCCTTTGAACACAGGTACCTGCAGCCATGACAGTAGAAAGCTGAGTTTCCACTGCACTGGGTGAGCCTCTGCTGCTGCATATTCATCTTGATTGTTAGAATTCTGATAGCCAGCTGGTGAAGGACAGAATTCTAAAACCTTTTGTTTACACACTTACAAACTTTCATTTACAGAGGCTACACATCATTTAGCTCCTAGCAACAACCTCACTTTGAGTCCGCTCATAATCTTTTTATTTATAAGTAAATTATATAAAACATATGCACACACACAATCACCAGTGAGTTACCAATTAATATCCATCACCTGAATGCAATGAACATCCTATTGGAATACAATTAATAGTGGTTCCTTACACAGAGGTTGTTTGACATTACACATAGAGCCGGTGCTGGTCTCGTGGTATTATTGCTAGACTAATAATCCAGAAACTCATCTAATGTTCTGGTGACCTGGTTTGAATCCTGCTATGGCAGATTGGGGGAAATTTGAATTCAATTTTAAAAATAAACTTCAATTAATTATCTATTGGTGACCATGAAACTATTGTCAATTGTTGGAAAAACCTATTATACATAGAACCTCTAGCAGGCCTGCCAATACACCAAGCATTTCATAGTACATACTCCATAGTCTTCACTTTAGCCTGCCCCATCAAAGTGCTCATCTAATCTCCAGTGCAGAACTTGTCCTCAAGGGAGCTGGCACCTGCACTACCCTTACCACCTGCCCTGGCTGCAGGCCACTCAGATCCAATGCTTCATCATATGGATATCCCACTGCTAGCTAGCATGTAAATATATTTTCTTTATTCTTTCATGGGATTTGGGTGTCACTAACAAGGCCAGTATTTATTGCTCATCTCTAATTACCCTTGAATTGAGTGACTTGCTGGGCCATTTCAAAGGCTGGTTAAGAATCAGTTTCATTGCTGTGGGTCTGGAGTTGCATATAACCTGGACCAGGTAAGGATGGCAAATTTGCTTCACTAAAGAGCATTAGTGAACTAAATGAGTTTTTATAACAGTCAATGATTGTTGTCATAGTCACCACAACTGAGATTAACTTTATATTTATTAATTGAAATCAAATTCCACCATGCCATGCTGGGATTTCAATCTAAATCTTCAGAGCATTTGCCTGAGGCTTGGATTATTAAACCAGTGACATTGCTACTATGCCACCATCTCCCCATAAGTTGCTTGCAATGTCAGTATCTGACTTAGCAACTGTGAGTGTGAGATTGTATGATAATTTTTTTTCATCATCTTACTCTTCCACCTTTATCTAGCATAGTGGCAGTACTTGAGAAAGCAGAGTTGTGGTGAGAATTGTGGGGGTAGGTGTACAGACATAAAAAAGGAAATTGCATGCTGCTTACCACCTGCCATATTCCCATAACTGATGTATCAACACTCCGCTATACTGAACAACACTTGGAAGAAGCACTCAGGGAACAACAGCACAAATGTACTCTGGGAGGGACACTTCAATGTCCTTTACCAAGCATGGCTCAGTAGCACCATTACTGAATATGCTGTTGTCCTGAACGACATGGTAGTGAGACAGAGATTGATGCAGGTGGTGAGAGAACCAACACCAGGGAAAAAAACTTGCTTTACCTGTCCGTGATTGTATTGATCAGAGTTACCAATGCGCTGTCCTTGAGAAAAGAAAGTCTTGATTTGAAACTGACATCTTCCACCATCTTGTGTGGCATTACTGACAAACTAACTGGTATAGAACATATGAAAATAGATGTAATGGGTCAAAACTCAGTATCTTGAGATGTTGTGTGGCGTCAGCAGCATGAGCATTGTACTCCACTGCAAACTGTAATCACGTGACCTAGCATACTCCACACTCTACCATTACCATCAAACCTGGGATCAAGGTTGGTTCAATGAAGAATGATGTGGAGATGCCGGTGTTGGACTGGCATAAGCATAGTAAGAAGTCTCACAACACCAGGTTAAAGTCCAATAGGTTTATTTGGTAGCACAAGCTTTCAGAGTGTTGCTCCTCAATGAGAAATGCAGGAGAAAATGCCAGGAGTATCTAAAAATGAGGTGCCAAACTAGTGAAGCTATAACACAGGACCACAAGCATGCTAAACAGTGGAAGCAGCTTGCTACAGATAGAGCTGATCAATCCCACAACCTATAGATCATGCTGCTGTACTGGAATAGCTTGGCGAGAGGCATAGTTAGTTCTGAAGCACCAGTCTTCTGCACTTCAGTCAGGACATTGTCTTTTCTCAGCTATTTATTGGTATCTTGTGGAGTGAATTGAATTGGCTGAAGACTGGCATCTGTGATGATGGGGTAGGCCAAAATGGATTATTGTCAGGGCAATACTGGCTGAAGATAACTTTTCAACCTCGTCTTTTGCAGTCATGTACTAAGCTCCACCATCACTGAGGATGGGCATATTCATGTGGATCCCTTCTTCTTATTATTTCACTGGTCATCATTATTCACACCTGAATGTGGTAGCACAGCAGAGCTTTGAACTGATCCACTGGTTGTCACTTATCTCCATATACCACATAAATGGATTGAAGAGCTTCAAAACATTGCACATTGTTTAGTTCCTTTCACAACTCCTCAGGCAATGAAGCAGTCCCTGCCTGCATCCTACATGATTTAGACAACATTCAAGGCTTCTGCACCATCTCTTCCCAAACTCTCAATCTCTATCACCAAGAAAGACTAGGACACCAAGGGCTTGGGACTATCACTGCCTCCAAGAAATAAACCATCCTGACTTGGAAATATCTCACCATTCCTTCATCATTTCTGGGTCACAATTCTGGGACCCCCTTCTCAACAGTACTGTGCAAATAACTTCATTTTTATGACACTGCAACAGTTGTGGACTTCAAGAATGCAGTTCACCACTACCTTTTCATGGTCAATAAATGATGACCTTGCCAGTGATATCAATTCCCATTAATGAATAAACAAAAAAACTATATTTGACTAATATTCACATGCAAGTTAATTATCTATACAATGTATTCATAATTTCAATTTAATGATGTACAGAGACGGAAGATATTTCTTGAAACTCTCCGTATACGTTCAGAAAAATCTTCATGCAGAATCATGGGAGCACAAAGGAAAGCCATTCAGCCCACCATGTTCACGTCAGATCTTTGAACAGGCGATCGATTAGTCACGACCTTTTCCCACAGTTCTGCAAATTTTCCCCTTCAAGTATTTAAAGAATTAAGTTTGTTAACATTAGAATAGGTGAAACATTTGCTTCAAAAGAAACCATTAAGGTGATCACTAAGATTTGCATCGTTACATGAAAGACAGCTGCAAGTCAAAAATTACGTTTTTGCAACTGCATTTGGGAGCTGTTCAGTCATTTGCTTCATTACACAAATCATAAAGATGTATATTTACTCACAGGATTCTAACTTAAATATAACTATTTGATATTCCAATGAAGATACTATATAAACATCTAACATTTGTATCAATGAATAGATAGTTTAGGTGCATTTACGCTGTATCTATTAGTCTGAAAAACTGCATTTTGAGTTCCAGCCAAGCAAGCCCTGTTTACATAGCTAGGCTCCTGCCTGACTGAAACTTAAACCATTCTGTTTAGGAGAGAGCTCTTATGTGCCTGAATACATAGATCCATAGAACTGTCTCCCAAAAGTTGGAACACAATAACTTGCATTTACATGAAATTTGATTTGCGGGGGTGGGGTGGGGGGGGGGGGAGAGAATCTCTCTTTTATCTTCACAGTCAGCGACATTCAATCAAAAACAGAATTGAGGTTGCATTGCTTGTATATTGTTTGCTCGTCCCTGTAGCAAGTTTCTCTATCTTGCTTTCCATGTCCCTACTACGAACTACTCCCCTATTTGGGAGCCTCACACTTCTGAGCAATGGATTACCCAACTGTCAAGCTGCAAGACGGTCTACTTTCTAAACCTATGATTTTTGTTGAAATGGCTATATTAGTGCTTGTTCCCTTCTATAAATTGCTTTGGACTTACTGGCCTTTAAATTCATGTATGCCAATTTTTTAGATATGTGGGGCACGGCCTGATTTCTAAAAGTTACTTCACGGGACGGGACGTCGTTGGCTCGGCTGCCATTTTTATCGACCATCCCTAATTTACCTTCAGAAAGTGAATTGCATGGGATGAGGGCAGCGGTTGAGACTCTCTGACAAATGGCTGTGGGCCTCATTATAATGGAATCGGCAAAGTTCAAAAGCGAAGAGAACAATACGTTTGAATCACTATTAGCGTCACAGTGAGCCTCAAGTAAGAGGGTTTGGGATAGGCATCCACAATCAGGGACAGGATTTGGATCAGGATCGGATTTGGATATCACGAGGGGCTGTTGGGGATTGAATCACGGGATCAGATTGGGTATTGGAAAAGGAAAACAAGGGTCCGAAATCGGGAATAGAAGTCAACGAGGGAAAGAATTGGGGAGCGGTTAAATATGGAGTCGCATGGAGCACTCTTGCTCCGTATTCATGTTAACGTTTATCTTACAGGTCCACGGGTGAGCGCAAGATGTGGTTTGCTCGAAATATCCGTTAGCTCCCTTATTTCCATATGCAATAAGTCTAACGCCTGCTTCGTTATGGATAAAGAATGCCTATCTTTTCCCGTAATGATAGAAGGCAGATTTTATGGCTATCTTAGAAGTAATGGTTACTATGACTTGTACAGGCTAAATGATATTACAAGAATTCCACTAGTGGGGCCAACCAACTTTGCTGTATATATTATCATCACCTTGTTGTGTCTATTATTCTATGAGTAAAGAAAATATCCACGCAGTTGCAGAATTTACTATTGGTTGCCTGGTTGCATATTTCCCAAATGAAATAGAGCTGTGACTTTACTTTGGTGTCTGAACCTCAAAACTTCGATAGCAACACTGGGAATACTCAATGATTGCATAAAGAACATACCCAACAACGAACAACATTGATCTTATCATATGCTCAATGGGCGGCTGCATTGCGTACTATCATTGTATAACACCGTTCATGAAAGATGGGGTTGGATTCTTCCATTCTATGCAGACCACCTTCCATGACTGTAATGACATGTATTTCATAACTGCAGCGTTTCAAATCAGACAGCCTTTAAGGATAAGCGAGTCCAGTAAAATCCGTCACCTCCTACATCTCAGAAGGAATATTCAACATTCTGGTCAATGCTCTATCCCAGGTTGATGCTTAGCTGAGTGATGCTCGTCATTAGTGCTTGATTCTTGTTGCGAGGAAAAGAACATACGGGAATTCATGAAGAAGCCTTGTCAGATTTATTTGCGCATTGAACTGTCATTATATGTACTCTTATGCATTTATGTAAAATGATCATGATGGATCAAAGATAAAAGCGACTACTGGAAAAAGACAAAGGTCAGTAAGGTTTAAAAAAATGAATGTGGCTCAACTTAACTGACCAGAAAAGTTTACAATTAGCTTGACAAATCAGCAGCAGAGATTCTGCTAATATGTCTCTATGAATGTTAAGTGACTCATGAACTGAGTTCGAAAGAATCCTTATTACACGGCAAAAAGTAATTGCCAATCATTCTCGGAAGTGTACATTTTGAAGTTATACAATCCCAATATTTCGTTGGATTCATATTAATTCAACTGTAAAATAAACATTCATCTCGTTGTTTCGAAAATAAAGAAATGTGGCACCGTGTTTTGCAGTAGTTTTTTTAAATTTGAAATTAAGATGAACCAAAATTGAAAAACAGAACTAAGGAAACCACTTTCAGTTCTGGGAACACGGGTGCTGCTGCTTGTTCTCGAAGTGTGTCTTGCAGCAGGAAGTTCACTGAGTCCAGTGCACGCCAACAGGGCGGTGTGAAATTCTATGACCAACAGCACTGCAGTAACGGAATGTCATCTCTATACTCTTAGGACAATATTATCTTCCACTAAACCAATTTATTCCCTTTCGTATATCTAAGTCTAACCCAACCTTTTAAGAATGCAATGATTACGCGAAGACTTCCCACGCAAACAAGAAACGGTGTAAATTTCTGAATGAAGGAGGGCGGAAACTTCGGAAGTTCATTTATTGTGGGGAAGTAGAGGGGAAGGTAGATTCTGTTGTCGAAGCTTCAGTCTTTATTGAAAAAATATTAGAAGTATATTAACGCATGTTCCCTGAGTGAGGCAGACATTTAAAACATTTCTCCACCACTCATTTGTTTATGTCCCATTTTGGCGGTGGGGGGGGGGCGGTGGTTTCAGATGTCTGTCTTAAAATGTTAAAAACAGTATTGAACTCGTAGAAACATTTGCGGGATACATCAGAGCAGAGCGAACTCACTTCTAGAACTGAAAGTCGTTAGATTTCATAGAAATGAACGAAAGAACAGTTGAAGGATGTGCATTTTTCAGTGGTTCTTGTTTCGAATTTAGTCACCATTGAGAGATGAGAAAGATTTTTAAAATCTCAGTTGCCGTTTTTTAATGTAATCTCCATTTGGATATCTCAGGCAGAGAAACAATGGTTTGTTGTCATCGAAATTCTAACCTATAAAAACAGCAGCCTAGATTGATTATTTTCTTCACGGCTTCATCCATGTCGTTGATTCTTTATATTTCGTTACGTAAACTGCAATAGCGAAACAAGGGATTCTTGCCTGTCGCTTGACAACATGAAACAGGCTCAAAGTGTTTCCATTAACAGGCAGCATTTAACCCGGATACTCTTTCAAATGAAAGGTTTACAGAAATAACTGCCTTACTTTTAGAAACTGACCTCGATTTGTCAAAGAAAAATTCACTTATTAAGTAAAACAACTTATCTGAAACAGTATGAAATTTCGGGCGTTTGACATAATCCACACTGTAATTCATAGTCGATCAACATTACCTCTGCAGGTTAGGCGGTGACGTGGAAAATTATTAAATTTCTGCATAAATCCATAAATATTTAAAATAGACAATCTAGTTTGGGAGGCATAATTCATTTACAGATGGAAAATATGGGAGGTCAATACTGTCTCTTTCCTGATCGACTGCATCAATTTCGACGGTATTTCAGAAGCATTGCACGATTATGCTAACAAGTGTAAGTGAGTTAGTGTTAAATATGAAGTATTCATATAATGAGGATATTATATAGGACACGGCTATTAATATTAATTTACCGCACAGATGAGCAGGACCGAATAACTCACCAGGGGACAACAAGTGTATATAAATCCTATTCGGAAGCAAATCATGAATTCAACAGGCCGGAAGAAAATACCATATTAGAAGGTTTTATTGTATCACTCATTTTAATTTAGGCTACCGTGAATACGGAAGGTTCACAATGACAAGTCATATGGAATAGCTTCCGCCTATCCAGATATTCGTCTTCATAATTTTTAGTATCGGTTTGATATTAAAAAGAGAAATGGAAAACGCCAGCATCTTTATAGATCCAAAAGTTATTGTGCAGCTAGTTTATACTCCTAAGAAGATTATTTTACCCACATAAGTATTGGAATACAAATCTATATTAGAAAAAGTAAAGGCGCATGCTCACACTACGCTCTTCTTGCTGGCCTAATCGCATAGTACATTTCTTCCCATTTATGTGGATTCTAAAATGTATATTTGCGCTTTCAAGAAACCAGAGAAAGACATATGTGATCTAAATTATGTTTCAAAAGCGTTTTGCATTGACTAAGTTCCCACCCCAGAATAAACTAACCTATTTATCATTTCGTTGTCTGAAGAAATTTTTCCTCCGCTCGCTCTTCCTTTCTCTTGACTGATAGTTCAATAGCAAAACACCATTTTAAATCCTGTGCCCCAAAACGCATTTTTAAATAGCGTATGTCTGAAAAATGATATTGTACCATTCATTATTTCCGTATTATAGTGTTTAATTAGATGCATAAAGTTTGATGTCTGATTTTGTGCATTAATCTTTCCAAAATAGGATGTCACGACTCTATTATCTTGCATCTGAAACTTACAAATGCTGGTTTGGAAATGTTAATGATTTTTAGGACTAATATCGTCCACCGAACGGGATTTGCATTGAAACGCAATGATGCGCTCTTATAAAACGGATACATAAAATTTCATTCTATGATCCGTCAGGATGTGTTAAATTCCACTCTGTTCCATGTTTTTATTTATCTAGTTCTTCCCAAATATCTCTTCAACAATCCTCGCTGAAGACGGTTTGTGCTAGCTTTGTCACCCAAGGCATCTTGCACCTTTTTCTTGATCTGCCTGAAAACGCGTCCAGTAATTCATATTGACTATCCATAGTTTTACATATCCAGTCCTCCATCCAACCCATTTTTGTTGTCTTATATCAATTCAATCGGTCCTCCATCAAACCTCACTTCATTTTAGTAACAATCATTCCCTGCCATTTTTTACGTTCCTGATGTAGCCTCTGGCCTTCTGTCCTTGTACCATTTCATAATTCACAATATAAGCTTACGTATCTGTCATTTCATCCGTACATCAGATTTCTAACTATTCTAGTTCTATTATCAACATGTTACAACAATTTTTGCAAATATTTGCCTTACTTTCTGAATAACTTAATTTCTTAGATTTTCGAAGAGTGACACTGGATTTTGAAATAACATCCATGCTCTGCAAAATATGCGTAAATTGAAAAATTCATGGAGGCAAAGGTGTGTGAATTAAGAGCGAGTATTCCTGCCACTGACAGAGACAAACAAAATGCGCGTTTAATGGGGAATGGAAACGGTTTGCTGTTCCAATTACATCGTGAGCTTAATTGGATTTCTTAACATTAATGCAACAAAGGTTGACATTTAGTAGCGTCTGCAGTTAAGAAAATTAGTGATACTTGGACAGAGTACAAACAATCTGTAGAATTTTTTTCCGCATGGAGAGTGCAGATATCATCAGTTGGCCAATGTCAAATCTAGGGAGTTAACGAAACTGTCTTAATGCCGATCTACTTTTATATTAAACCATTCTTTTGTGCTCATAGTGATAGTCCCTCCTAGTTTAATACGCTAGTTTGCACTCAAACCAATTAGGTAACCAGTCACATTGGATATGCAGTCATTAAGCATCCGCACATCTTACTGACAAATTAAGGTACAATCTGGCTCTGTGCCTGACGCATTCCCTTTTCAAAAGTACACTTATCTCTTTTTCAGTGAACAGATGAATAAACCTCGATAAAAGTGCTTCGTCACTGATTGTTCACGAGGGATTAGATTGATTTAAAAATCTGTGTTCTAATATATTTAAATAAAAGTTTTACAAGTCACCAGGCCTTATAATGAGGGCGGGGTTACGGATGATGGCCGCATGTGTTAATATTAAACTCACGACAGGTGAGGGTCGCCGCTTTCGGATTAAGAACAGATTACACCTGGAGAAAAGTGAAGGGGCATCCGAACACGAGTTCTTCCTCTTATCTGCGCTGAAAATGTTAATATATAAATGTTAATACAATGCACGTTTCCTGCCAGGTGCAATATGTCGCTTTCTCTCTGATACGTAAAAAATATACTTAAATTTTGTCTTTTTAAAAAAAAATCAGCAAAATTCAAACTTTGAACCTCTGTTGCAAATGGATTTTTATCCAAGTGAAAAGGGCCGCATTGCACAAAAGGAGAAGGAAGAGTTACACTTGGTGTGGACCATACCCTGAAGACTGGTAATCTAAATCCATTTAGCGTTTAAAAATTATAAATATATACACATATTTAAACTAGTGCTATCCAGTGGATGGCTTATTGGAAAACCAGTGACCCTTTAACAACAATACAAGTGTTTATAACCTTTTGGCTGTCCTGTTGAGGCCTACACTGAAAATTGCAATCAAAAGAAATGTAGTATTTGGTCTCCATTTTATTGCTTTTATTTTACTGGCTGAACCAAATTGTATCAAGTATATTCTTGGTTAACATTACAATTAATTACAATATCATTACAATATAACCTTCCTGGACAGTAAGAGTAAAGTGGCTTTTTTTCAGTATGAACAATTTGTATCCCATCCCCTTGCATCCCTTCCCCCCTCTAAAATGAGAGCAAAATACTTACCAGCCTCTCTGCTTCTAAATGACAGCGAGAAGTGAGTGATCAGTCTTTTAAAAATAAAGAAATATTGGCAATTCACTTTTAGTCACTGGGTAGCTGTGGGGAAACGTGTGGAAGAGCTTAAAGGGTGCAACCTGTTCGCACTGTAACATCACTAAAAGGTCCGGGTCGACACTTGCACTCTGTCGAAAACTACATTTTATTTCCACTCCGTGTTTTAAAACGCGTCCCTTTTTAAGACTGTTGCTTTAAAAGAAAATACATAAACAGCACATTCCATTTCCGCCTTCAGTGACAGGGCTAATTATGTGTTCGTCATTTTCTCTAAAGTCGAACTACGGCGCGATATGCAATGTACCATTTCGATCTAACCGTTGCAATGGAGGGGAGGGAGGATTGGAAGAGGCCGGTTCCTTTTTTTGGCGCAGCTTGATGTAGACTTCGGGGAAACGGTTATTGCCGTTTTAAATATGAATTCAAAAAAGTTGGACGCGGCCGTACTTGAAACTGCGTGCGCCCGCCCGCGCGCGCTCTCTCTTCGCGCGGCTCTGCCGCGCGCGCTGATTGACAGGGACCTTCCTCCAATCGCGTGCAGACCGCCCCCCCAACAGTTTGCCTGGTCTTGCCGCCTATTGGCCGATGGGACGGGGTGGGGCGGTGAAGTGGGCGGGGCAAATGGAGGGCAGGGAAAAGGCGCGGAGGGAGTGGCGGCGCGCGCGCTGACGCCTGAGCAGCCCGCGGCTCTGATTGGCCGCTTGGCCGTGGCGTGCTCGAGCTGTCCATCATCGCCGGAGCGCTCGCAGCTCGAGCCTACTCGCTTCACACTGACTGCTTATTATCGCTGCTGCTGATGGCCGTGTCTGCCTGTTGTGTTGTTTCTCGTAGTTTAGCCTGCGAGAATGTTTTCTCTAAAAGCTATGCTAGGAATAATACTGTTACATTTTTAAGTGTTTCGAAGGGTTGCCATTTAGGTGCCTCACCCAATTGTCAGTCAATCTGTTTATTAACCCTCCCCACCCCAAAAATCATATTCAAGAAGAAGCATTTAATCATTTGTTTAAAAATTAAGCCTTAGATGCAATCGTTCAGGATGGAAATGTACAGAATAGTTATTCTTTTGTGAAAAGAGATTACAAAACACATTTCTCTCACTGGGTGTTGTTCACTTCCACACAACCGTTGTTTGGTCTACTGGAAACGATATAATTACATTAACAACTACATATAAAGCACCGAGTCAAATTTTCAAAGTGTTCTGCAGGCCAAACGACTCCCCCACTCCTCAATCCAAACTTAACTGAGGTTATGGCTCAGGCAGCGTTAACCATTACTTGATCACATGTGAAGTAACTACACTTGTTTTCAATTTTAAACTCTATAGACATAAGCATATTGTACAGTTTTCTTTATTTGATTTCAGGATGCGAGACGAAGTCAGCATCTCTTCACACGTTACAAAACAAATGAGAAAAATAACCAATATTAAGGCAGAATACAAGTCTGGCTCAGGACGCTTTCTCTTTCAAGCATAGCCTTATATTATGACAGGCAAAAACTGAAGGGAAAATCTACAATAAAGCATTTACAAATGCACATGAAAAACGCCACTTTGGCTTAACGGAAAATTATCTCTAGATTCCAAAAACATCAATTCTTTTTAACATAAATAAGTTAGTATAATTTCTCAGTGTCTTTACAAAGTTATGTACACAGGTACATTTTAGATTTTTTTATTTTTTAAACATACAATACACAGGTATTGTAGCTTGGCAGTTTGGAAACTGCATTGAAAAACTACACTGCTACTATTCAAGTCATACATTTTCTAAACTCTGGGTTTTAACAATTTCCCTCCTCCTCCCCTTCCCCCCACCAAAAATGGTTTATGTGCTACAAAAAAAACTATATACACAGGTAGTAAAATCAGCCAAGTGATAAGGAAGAACCTAATTGCACAGCGCTATATCCACTCTAAAATAGGCGGTTTAGTGTTCACGAGTTCAGTGCTTGGGCTTTCCTCACTGGGAGAGATAACGATATGTCTGTCTCTGAGGAGGCCATCCTCGCTTCATCAAGCACTGCCATGGATGAACAAGGAAAAAAGGATCTTCAAATCTAACAAAGAAAAATACAAGTACAGATTAATACAACGTTCGGTAATACTTTCGGTACAGATGCCACAGGCCAAATAGCCTCACTGTATACTATTACATCTCAAGTGTATCATTGTAATTACTTAAAATGCTATTTAGCATAGCAGTGCTGATCATGCCAAGCCAGCCACTGATTATTCAGGTACAGCTGGCAAAATGTCTAAGCAATTGATTATTCAATTGCACACTGAGCCAACTAATACCAAACAGCGTTAAGATTTTTGTGTGCAATTACAAATCAGGTCATCATCGTGATAATAAACCAAACCAAACCAATATATTTCCTTTCCTGACTTTTAAAATCTAGCTGCTAGACAAGTTACATTGTGGTACCTGGCAGTAACGTAAAGTCAATCTCAGTCAGCATGTCAGGACTATATCACAAAGCCATATTTAACTAGCAGCTGCAACTTTTCAATGCATCAACAAGTATTATTGGATTACCAAACATAATTAGCATAGTGATGTTTTCAGGCCTTTCATTTAAAAAGTAAACCAATTTGATTTTTGATTCAGAGGGAAGGGAGAGTTGGAAGCATTTGTAGCAACATTTGAGTTCCAAGGTGTGTGAAATTTCACACTCCATGCTCTGATACAGAAACAAGTTATTTAGCATAGACACCGAAAAGTTATGCGGTCATTATTTTTCAATGGACTGCTTTTGAGGTGGTCAGCAGTATAAGCAAGGTCTAAAAAAAAAGGGCCTCATGTCTATTAAATCTCAGTTCAGTTTGTGATTAACCATTTAAAAAGCTGCTCTCCCAGTCTTGTTTGTACATTCAGTACAATAGTGCATACTACATAGTCCCTCTACTCATCTGTTTCTACCATAATTTACAGCAAAGCAAAATCATACTAGAGCTATGAGTATGCAAACCAACAAGTTTGTTATTGCAAGCCATTCTACTACTTTGGACGATAACCCCAAGTGTTACTTTAAAGGGGCCTTATACTTAGCTGGCGAGATAAAGAATAGCATGCTCTGATGATCTGTTGTACGTGATTATTAATTTATGCTGGAAGTTGGTCTTAAGAGTAAAAAAAAGACTGCATAATATATGAAGCTTAGAGACACTGATTACAGTTGTGGTTGCGCACTCCCCCACAACATTACATTTTCAGTCAGTCCTGTGACTCTCTATTGACAACACTTGGACAGAAAAAAAATCTGTACTTCGCTGTGGAAGGAAGGAAAAGAGACCAAGACTTGTGCAGAACGCTGGTGTGTGTATCTAGTTATTTGAAAAGCAGCTGGAAATAATCACCTGTGCATACGTGTCGTTTTGAAAATATAGCAGTGATATTGCAACCCTGCGTAAGATCTCAAATCCTCAACTTGAGGCACCAAGGCCAACTGATCAATACAGGATAGACTCTTGATGCTGCCTTTGATTTATTCTGTCCTACTTTAAGACGTAAATTTCTAAAATGTTTTTGGGAGGTTACAGTCAATTGAAAAGAAGTACTAAGAACTACCTTGTGAATCTTGTTTTATGTTTGATGTCCGCTCGAAATCGTTTTCTTCGGCGTCTTCTCTAATGCACTCATACTAGGAGAATTTGCTGACCACTCTGTCTCCGACTGTGTGTTGATTCTTTTTGCCTCTGGAAAGCCATCTACAATCAAGGAAAGCTCATTAGCAAACTGAAATTAAGATGCTGGTATATTTCGGGGTCGTTTGAACTGAACATTTGCCACTCTAGTTGGCATTAGTCAACCACATCTCAAGCAGGGTTGTTGAAGCAAGAAAAATGCCGTTTGCTTCATCTTTTTTAAAAGGGCCTTTGAAGTTGCAGTATCCCTTTTCAAACGTAGGGGAATTCATACTTAACCCCAAGCAGACCAACGACTGCAGGATTTTTAAAGCGGGTCCGCTAGAAATAAGTGTGAAAACCACTTAGTGGGTGAAAGCAGCTTTCTTTTTCGTGGTTTTAAAAAAAAGGCAGAAAGGTCTGTTTGAAAATGGATTCTGCAGCTTTTACTAGAGTACATCTTTGTCACTTACCGACTGACGCAGCTCGTTTTCGGGGACCACAATATTGCTCTTTTGAGTCCGTGAAATGTTCAGTTGTCTCTTTAACCACCTCATTTTGCTCTGAATTCGCTAAGTGTGAGTCCCCTGAATTTCCCTGAGCCAGAGTTCCTACGTAAACTATCGCATGGTTCCCGTTCACATCCACATTGCAATCCGGCGATGACACTTGCTCCCTGGGAGGACGCCAGTAAAAATTAGGCACATCCTTGCAATCCATGGCTTTCCATTTGTAATTCCCAGCCAACGGCTTGTCCCTCTCGAAATCGTAATTCCATCTCCGCTTGTCCTGCTCGTGAATCTCCTTCTGTTGCTTCTTCAAGTCTCGGTTTAACTCGTCGTGGTTGACGGGACCAAAGAGGCTTCTGCAGGCTGAAGGTTTCGGGTGCCCTGCTTGCTGAGCTGCCATTCTCTCCAACGAAGGGCTACCATTAGAAATGCGTACGTTTGACATTTTTTTTCTCTCTCTCGCTCTTCGTACCCCCCCTCTGGCTGCAAATTGTCCGAAGCCCCACAAGACAGCAGAATTGCAAGGTTACACGATGTAACGGCGCTGTGCAATCCTTCCTCAGGCTGAAAAGTACAGAGCCACAACAAAAAAACGCCAACAACAACAACAGTTTACAACCTATCTCTCGTCAAAACTGTCTCTAGTAAGGCAAAAAAAAACTGGCTTTTTTTCTCAGTTACCCAATATGGCGAAGGTGGCTGACGAAGAGGAAACTGAGTGATGGACAGGGAATTTTAAAAAGAGAGCGCCAGGCGATTGGCCAGAGTGCTGGCGCTCCGCCTCTGTGCCCTCCCTTCAATGAAGGGCTGGGACTCAGGAATGAGCAAGCTCAGGACTGGGAGCGACCTTGCTATGATCTAAAAACGTTTTGTTTATTGACAAGCAAACTCTCTCTCTCTCTTTTTCTCCGCCCCCCCCCCCCCCCCAAGACAGAGCGAGAGGCAGGAGCCTGTGGAGTAGTATTAGTGAAGCGTGAAAGCTACCGAAGGGGTGGTGCAGCTCACAAGCGCCATCGTCCCGACAGCCGCAGCAAAACAGTCCACAAACCTCCTCCCGCACCCTAACCAACCTGGCTGAATGCTCCTACATATTGCATCACTTACATCCATTGAAGTGACTTTACACCGAGTACGAGAAACATGAGAGAAATATCACACAGAAGGAGGGCATTTGGCCCATCAGGTCGCTGCCAGCCGAGAAAGAGTGACCCAGCCTAATCCCACGTCCCAGCTCTTGGTTCCGCAGCCCTGTAGGTTAAGGAACCTCATCCAAATGCGTTTTTTTTTAAACCAGCTAGTCTAGTAGCTATTCTACAGATATCATCTCGAAACGCGGATTACTGATTGTTAAAATTCAATAAATACAGTGCTCATCCCGCAGTGATCGAGAGAGAGGTCTCGGATTGTTTTGTGAGAAGTGCTTTCAATGTGTAGTTTGTGTCAGCTTGTTCCTACATTCTAAAAAAAATGACAAATTTTACAGTGAATTGGACGATTTCGGTTGAGGCTTGAGCATAGCTGCAGCACGCAACCACCAGTTGGGGAACTTTTTTTTAACCAGAAAGTGCTCAAGGGATTAACAGTGTGTCGGTTATATTTTAAAAGTTTAAACTGGCTTCCTTTTATGCGACGTAAACATGTTGCAATTTTCTTGGCGGATTTTTTTTAAACTCGAATCTTGGATTTTCTGCCAATAACTGCTTTGAATGTTGTTATTCTGCCACTCCTGTGGATTATTCATCTGAAAGCGGATGGGTGAGTGCACAAAAGTAAAAGTTATTACACGTTAGTGATGACTGGAAGGCATAAAATACGAATTGTCTTTTTAGTTGTGAAATCTCAACATAAGTCTGCGATTTTAACATGTTTTCATCATAGGTAACTTCCAACTTGCAATTAGTGTCTCATCTCAGCAATATAGCAGGTGACTGCGGATTCAGTGGAGATTAGAAGGAAGCCTTAGAAATATTCACGTCGTTTTCAAGAAAGAAATATCTCGTTAAGTAAACGTCTTGGACTTGATTTCTCAGCATTCGTATATAAGAAGCTTTCTAGACATATTAATATCTCTCGCAGGGCGTTACGTTTAGGAGCTGTACGAGACAGCAGGAGAATGCAGATCGAGTCTTATTAATAAGGACACTTTGTAATTCCAGGATAGTACTTAGGAAACGAAAATGAAGACTCAGATCCTACTGTAAAACACGATATATTCCAAAGGAATGATCAGAGTTTCGGTAAACATGAGGACGTCAACCGAATTGAAATGTGGAGGTTGATTTCAGTATTTTCCCATTAATTGCACGGTTCCTGACAATTGTTGGGCATTAGCAAAGGAACATATGAACGGTCTTCACTGCCATGAGTTCAGGCAAGAAAATCAAGCTAGAAAGTCATGGATTATGGAACACATTTTCAGGGCAATTTATCATTTTGCTTTATTATGCTTTACAATCAAACCTTTGGTGCATTTTTAACACGGACTGTGATTTTGGGAATACTGCGAGGGAGAAGAAAACGCCACTTTTCTGAGAGAAACGATTACTAGTTAGGTGAAATTGTGAAATAATTTGTAACGTTTTCCTGGGTATATGGGCTACACAAGACTGAAACAAAGTACATCAGCTTCTCTCTTACCAAGGGCACGTTTTCCCAAAGCAGTTGCAATGAATGTAAATTCACTTAAACATTCTATCCTACCCCGCCATCAGGACGAAAAGGACTTTATAATTATTGACATTATAATTATAAATGAGCTCTGGCTAAAGGTCATCCAGACTGGAAACTTTGGCTCTATTCTCCACAGATGCTGTCAGACCTGCTGAGATTTTCCAGCATTTTCTGTTTTTGTCTTATAATTATTGCCAATGTTCCATGCAGAATCACCGATGTAGATCCTTATCTCAGGAACACCTTGGAGAGGTTTACTGGGCAATAATCATCATCCGTTGCCCTTAAAAGATAAAATACAATACCGCAACAGACTACAGTGATTTGCAAAGCACAATATTATTTCAAACCTTGAGACTAAAACGGAAATGGGATGGTGGTAGAGGGGGAAAAAAGGGCAGTGCCGTGTCCAACGTTTAGCAAGGGCATTGTATTTCACTTCTGTAGGCCCACATAGAACTGTACTCATTTTGATCTAGCCATTCAAACCCTGCTTCTCTGTGGAAGGCCATTCAGACTTCCCTTATTGCGAGGCAATAGATTTTTCAATTTTGTTGTACTTCAACAGCTATACTGAATTATTTGCAATCCTGTGCGCAATACAATTACTGCAGACATTTAATGATTAAAATATAGATTTCTTTTTAAAAAGACTAACACGTTTGTAATGTTACTGTACCATTCAAACATGTTTCAGAGTGGGTTAAGGGGAAGTAAATACTGAGTGAGGACTGACCGGAGAAGAAAATAAAACAAAAGCAAGAAAGGCAGGGAGAGGATACCACTTCCAAGACAAAGGTCTTAAGCAGGTTTTACAATACAGTATACAGGAATGTGGCGTGAGGGAGATGCTGAGAGAGTGAATTCTGGAGCGTGGTCACAAGCTGGCTGAAGGAGCAGCCATGGATGGTGGAACAAAGAGAGCAAGAGTGAGAAGGAGGGCAATATTAGAGGACATGAGATTGCATTTAGGGCATAAAACTGGAGAAGATCATGGATACAGGAGAAGGGGAGGGGCAGCGAATAGGGGTTTCTTAAGAGGACAGATGAGACAATGCCTGGAGGTTGAAGGAAAGGTGAGAAACATAACTCAAATCTCTGCAACTACTGGAATTTGGTGAAGTAATGGGGAAGTGGGCCTTAGTGCAGGTGATGATGTGGCTGTAGCATCCCAGATACTTGTAGTTCTTGAGTGGTAGAATTGGACGGTCAACATTGAAACAGTTCGGACACAAACTGATTAAAATGTAGATTAGGGTTTTTGGTGACAATGGAGGACAGATGGGAAAAAGCAAGCAATATTGTAGAGGTAAGAGAAAATGACTTGGTGACAAATTTAATAGGGAAGAGAGATTAAGCTGAAAGCTGACCAACAACCAGGTTCTAAGCCTGAGATAGCAGCCAGGAAGGAAGATAATATCCAGACTAGAGGTGTGCAAGTCTGTGCAAGAACAGTAAAGGATGACTTCATTCTGCTGACACTACACTGGAGAAAATATTAGCATATCCAAGTGAATGCTGAATAGCCAGTTGGAAATGTGGCATCCGCAATGATCAAACAATATGATATAAATAGTTTTAAAAAGCATGAAGAATGATATAACCCTGGGTGCACCAGAAACACTTGGGAATGGAAGGAAAAATTGTTTGACATATTCGACAATCAGGATAGAAAAGCTCTACAGACATGGGCTATGGAACAGCAAAGTTATAGAAGGGTGGAATACTGCCTGAGAATGTTGAATTAAGCAGGAAGGTCAAGAAGGATAAATTCAAAGAATTATAAATTCATACAGCACAGAAAGAAGCTGTTGGGCCCACTTGTCTTGTGCACTCTCTTTGAAAAGAGCTATCCAAGTATTCCTTCTCCCACCATGCGGCTTCTTTTGTTCTATAACCCTGGAAATGTTTCCTTTTCACTTAGATTTTCATTTCTTTTTGCAAGTTACTACTTAATCTGCTTCCATCACCCGAGATGGAACAATCAGCTATATTCACAATTAAATGATTGAATGAATTTTGAAAATAGCAACAGGAAAATATTTGAGTCAAAGAAAGTCCCAGCTGGTCAGCATGAAGGGGGTGAGTATTTTTTTATACTCACTCCTGGGATATGGGCATCACTGTCAAGGCCATCCTAATTGCCAAGAGAAGTTAATAGGTGCTTTTCTGAGCTGCTGCAGTCCGTGTAATGAAGGAGCTCTTACAATGCTGTTTGATAGTGAATTATAGTATGTTGAACAAGTAACAATAAAAAGACAAATGATATGTGACTTGAAGGGGAACGTGGAGATGACAGAGTTCACACGCATCTTTTGTTCTTGCCATCTACGTATAGCAGGCCATGGGTTTGCAGATTACTGCCAAAGAGGCCTTGGCAATGTAGAGTGTAGATAGTGTACACGGTAGCCATAGTACAGTAGTAGCTGAGTGGTCTTTTAGCTGGTGGACATGATATTGATCAAGCAGAGTGCTTTGTTTTGTGTGGTGTCAGATATTGCGAATTTTCATACAGCTGAGGATGCATGGAGAATGCATTCTATCATCCTGATTCTGGCTTGTATATTGTGGGCAGGCTTTGGGCCTTAAGAGAATGAGGCAGGCATTTGTTGTAAAATACCCAGCCTCTGATCTGCTCCAGTCCAGTTGAGTTTCTGGACAATGGTCACCTCCCAGATTTTTTTCCTAGGGCAGGGGCTTACGTTTATTCTCTTCCATAGGATGGCTTTGCTGACAAGGCTGGCATTTATTGCCCACCCCTAATTGAGGGCAGGGCAATCACACTGAGGTGGATCTGGCATCACATATAAGCCACACCAGAGGGGTTTTTTATGACAATCAATGATATTTTCATGGTCACCATTACTGTTCTAAATTTTACTTTGTTCCAAATTGGCTTGCTTTTCTTTGCACAGGCGCTGATGTCTTCCCATTGTTCCAATAGTCCAATATCAGCCAGTTATCTCTCTACAGGGATGTACTGTGATCATCAATTGACTTTTTTTTATAAAATTAGCTACCAAAAATTATCAACTTTGCAAAATATTTGTTCTTTCTTTTGTTAAATAAATGCTGATGACTTAAGCTTTGAATTCACAGAATTCAATCACATGATGAAGCAGAGCTAATGTTGGTACAGATACAATCAATAATCCACAGTACCTAAGCTGCACCCATTATGTCAGCTGCCTCATTGTGAATTTCCAAGTTACTCTTCCAGTTGATGTCATCAGGAGCAATTTAAGGAAATGTCCTCATTATTGCCCATTTTATATTTCCAAAATAGAACCAAATGTTCCTTTCAAATTACAAAATAACATTGATGCCCTGGAATAGCGCTAACCATTAATTCAGCTCTCTCACAGTTAAAGTTTAAGTTTCGCAACTTTGTCCAGCTGTACATCGTAACTTCATCTTCCATCTCTAATTCACCATTCTTTTCTCCACTATCAGTGACATATTTTTCAATCATTTTAAACCTGCATTTCTCCATTTTCTTCCTAAATCTCTTCATCTAGCTAAAACTCTTTCTACTTGTTTGAAGCAAAACCTTCCCATTCATTTTCCACAATTTTTCCAGGACTTCCCAATCTCTTTCCTACTTCCATTCAATATCTACTGTTCCTCCCATAAACTGTCTTCATATGTTTTGTTATGTATAAACTATTATAAGTATAAGTTGTAATTGCTTGAAGGATTTGAATTTTGACAATGTCACTGCCAATTACATCAATGACATCTTATAAAGTAGTAATACGCAAACCTTTCAGAATTGCATTTAGCACAATAACGCATGTGGAACAGTCAAAAGCAGTGTGTTATTGAGGACCAAATTTATATGTTGTCTTATGTCTGTGATCAGTATGTTTTGTATGGAAAGAGATGAATTTATTTTTCTTACCCTAGAAGTGTGTAGTCCACTTAAATAACTCAGCAACAAACTATTGCAAGTTTAAAAGAAAGGTTATTTATTCTCACACAGTTCAAATTAAGTGCAACGTCACATGCACCTGATCTCACTATGGACTCACACACACAAAAATTGGATACAGATAAAAGTGATGTATTTTTGCAGATTATTGTTACCTCAGCCTCAGTTTTATGATCTCTAGTCTTCCATAAGGGGAGGCAGTGGTGTAGTAGTATTGCCATTAGACTAGCACTCCAGAGACCCAGGGCAATGCTCTGGGGATCTGGGCTTGAATCTCACCATGGCAGATGGTGAAATTTGAATTAAATAAAAATCTGGAAGCCTGATCATGACCATGAAACCATTGTTGATTGACGTGAATACCCATCTGGGCTTCCAACTGGTTGGTATTCTGGCTGCCTGATGTGTTGCAGCTTACTTCTAGGTATGGTTACAGACTGTCTGAGCTGATGCTCCTGATAGCTTTAATGGAACAGATCAGGAAACTGCTCTTAGCTGACCTTTCAAACGGACAAAGAAACATGGCGTTTTCACCAAGCGTCTTTTCACAAATTCAAGGTTTTTACATATAAGGTGTGGTGTTCATGTTGATTCCACATCCTGTGTTTCGATTAACACTTCTGAGGCCTGCCAAGTCTAGCTTGTAATACATTGAGAAGTTCTTTGTGACCATTCACTCCCATCTACCACTAATTGAGTTTTAATTTGTCCAGAATGAAACATGGAGACAGCTTAATTCCATCATCTTCTGTGTTGGCCTATCTTTAAACAAAAAGGTTTGTGAATTCTACAGATGTCTGTGACATATCTTCACCTATGTACAAACTTAATTAGGTATCTGCTAGAGATTTGATATTATCTAATCCAAATGCTAATAGTTGCATGATTTGTGATAACTACATTAACAGCTTGTCCTTATCAATTTTTAAAAGTATTGTCTGACAATTCAAAGAATGATATGCCAGTACTGGGCATGACGCTATTCGAAACCAGTTTCCTTTTCTGTAATTTGCACATGTGTCTTTGCTGGTGTTATCCAGGTCTGATTATTCAGCTTCCTTCATGTCATGCCTACATCCATATGTAATACAAATTCATATTTTTCAAATACAAAGGAAATGTTTACCTTTAGTACACAACTTTCCCCTTTTGACCTCAACAGTTGCCTTTGCAGTCTTCATTTGGTTCCCCATTTTATATTTTGTACAAATAAGCTAAATTTGTTGATTTAGAAGTTTTATGGAAAAATGGCCTTAGATTTTAAAAAAACTAAAAGTTTTATTTCAATAAAAAACGTGGCATTAAACAAAACTTTAAAGCAAAGAACTACAAGAAAAATTATTGCTGCCAGGAAATAGTTTATGTTCATGTTTAGTCACATTTGGGAACATTGCTATGACATGTACATGAAACCTAGTGGATATCATTTAAATTGATTAATGATGCAAAAATGTGAAGTGTAAATAGTATTTCCAAAAACTTCTGCATAAGGTTCTACTATGTGTTTTTATCTTATTACAGGCGTCTGTGGTTAAAAAGGAAGAAGTTATGTTTGTATTCCTTTACAGCAGTTTTTCTGTTTATATGTTTTTAGGGGAGAAATTAGCTAATCCCTAAAACTGGTTGGAGGTATTGCCATGCCCAATTACCCTCACCTGTTCATTGCATTGGATGCAGCACATTAAGGTTGTGTTGCCTACTGCTTTATGATTGCTTTGTGTAACCAGCAACACTTTTCATTTATCAGCAAGGCTCCCAATATTACAAATAATTGGTGCTACTTAAAAGCAGTCTGTACTTTCTAAAGGGCAGATGCATTCCAGCTGCAGTAAATGGTGGGGATCAACTGCAAATTGAATCTGTGCTGTGATAGTTTGAAGAAAGGTTCAACGTACAAGGGAGTGTGCACCAAGGTTTTCAAACACTGCACTATAGGCCTTCATGATTGGGGTGGGAAAAATTGAGTTGTCCTGTGTCACAAGGAGGTAGAAGGCTTTTTGATTGATGCTCAGGAGACAGTGGGAACAAGTTTAAAGTTTAAAGGTTTCTTTATTAGTGTCACAAGTAAGCTTACATTAACAATGCAATGAAGTCACTGTGAAAATCCCCTAGTTGCCACACTCCAGTGCCTGTTTGGGTACACTGAGGGAGAATTTAGTATGGTCAATGCACCTAACCAGCCTGTCTTTCAGACTGTGGGAAGAAACCAGAACACCTGGAGGAAACCCACACAGACACAGGGAGAATGTGCAAACTCTATACAGACAGTTACTTAAGCCGGAAATCGAACCTGGGTCCCTGGCACTGTGAGGCAGTAGTGCTAACCACTGTGCCAATCTGCCAAACAAATACTAGCAGAGGCTAATGCCAGGAGTATAGCTCCAAAACATGGATGCGGTCCAGGAAAAAAATTAATGTTTGCACACATATTGTCGAGGTAAGTGATTTCCTCTTCAAATGGCATATCCTGAATATTTGACTATCCAATATACCCCATCACCTATCTACCAACAATCTCTCTAAGAATCCATCTCATATACTTTACCTCATTCTCACACACTTAACATTGTTGCAAGCCTTATACCCACAGCTTACAAGTCACAGACTCTGATAGCTGTTTAGTGTATCAGTCACATCATCCAAACAAGTGGCAGGACATTCAGTGATACACTTCACTCTTTCTTGGAGGAATAAGTGGTAAATAATAGGAACCAGCATGAAAGAACAGGAAGACGACAAATGCCCTTGGATGTTAATTCCCACTTTTTCTGGAGGAAAGGATAGCATTGGCGCAAGCTCACTGGAGTGCGAGGTCGCACACACATTTTACTGCAGAGGATTCAGAAGTGGATTTGGAGGGGCCAGACTAGAGAAGAAGGCTAATGTGTATACAAGGGTGTTTGATTTACTGAAAAGCACGTTAAAATGCCTATGTTCAATGCCAAAGAATATGGAGGAGTCCAGCATGAACTCAGCACAGGGCTTTGCGCAGTATTTGGAGTCCATCCTTTCTAACATAAAACAGGTGGTGACCTCTATTGGCACACCTGTAGAACTCACCTTGATGCAGCATCTGCTGGCCAATATCATGAGTTCTGCAGTGAGCGTTGGTGGCTGTCTTCCAATCTCAGACATGTACCAACATGCTCTGGTTACTACTGTTTGAAGGAGCTTCCAGAGGTTACAGTGGTCCACCTATCTGTTCTCCAGCAGATCAGCAGGAACGCTGAGGTGCTGCATCAGGAGATTGGCAGTGACTCCATGGGGCACAAACCTGCCGTGCTTTCTTGACATCATTTGTGCTCCTGAACACTTCATCAGTATCCATGCTGTTGCTGTCAGCCAACCAACACAGACTGCTGCAGCCCTGGCCAAAATGGTACATTTTGCCCAGAACTGCTCAAGCTAACTCTCGAGGTCATCTGTAATCTCCTGTAATAAACATCAGCAGTCTTCTGCCATCCATGCTGCAGCCACTGGGGTAGCACTTTCTACAGATACTGGGAGAGGCAAAGGAACACAGAAAACAAGCATTAAGGAAATGCACAAGGGTGATTAATACGTTTTCAAATTCAGTATGTCATGACTGAATGTATAAATTTGGATTGGAATTTGAAATTTCAGTTGGTTTTTATTTTTGTATTATTGGAAAGCGGACTGCATGATAAATAGTGATAGAGAAAAGGCAAGGAGTGTGTGACTGATGGTGAATAGGAAAGTGTGACTGTGGTCACTGATATGACACCTTAATTATTTCATCACTCAGAGGCCAAGCAGAAAATGGTTGTCTGTGATGTAGTCTCCTTTCCTTTTCCCTCTCTTCCATTTTGTGTTGCATTTTTCCTGCTTCTCCTCTTCATGCTCCTATTTCCCAGCTTCTTGCCTGATAGGTAGGTGGTGGCAAGGACTGTCCCCTAAGTAACCAGCTTGACGCTGGCTCAGCTGAGTTTTGCAGAGTTCCTCCACAGCAGTCCAGGCAGCAGAAACATAAGTTGAGGGTGTTCTTTGTTGCAGCATAGCAAGATGACATCCAGAACACTTCCCTTCAGATACATGTACATGTGTTTCTCAGATGCCATTTCCAAATGTTTGCAGGTCACATAGTGCCTGAAAAATGACCACTACAGAGCCCACCTTCCCTCAACCCCTGACTTAATAAAAGGCCAACTGGATTCAAGACATTTCAGTATTCAAAGCCTCCTTCCCTATTCTAAGTTGTGCTTCTCTCTTCTGTATTACATTCTTTTGAGGTTCTACTTTGGAAGATTTCTAAAAGAATGTCACATTTATGTTTCTATATTGTTAATTATTAAGTTTCATGATTCAAACTAAAAAAAAACTTGCATTTAATGTTCTGTAAAATGATTGTTACTTAATTTACGAAAATTCCAAAATATAAAACTTTGTAAAGGCATTGAGCTTGTTTCCCTATTGTCCAAAGGCACTGATTTTCTTTTGCCTACTCAGAATGGCCATTCCATGTAAATGCATTATAATTCCCAGCTGAAAAAAATCTAGTTAACGTAAACTGAATGTGAACTGGCACCCCACCCACAATCTTAATAGAATAATTGTTGCCATAAAACAAGACTAAAATCTATTTCTGGTTTTCAGTTGATCAGTCAGACAATTTAAATATTACTGGATGAAAACTAATCTTAACCAGCTGAAGCTCCTACAGCCTAATGCTAGAGCGTTACTGTGCAATACTTTGTGCACACACAAATTGCACCATTTTCTTATTTAAGAAGATTATTCCAGTGTATTTAAGTATTACATGACATTAGCCCACTGCAGAACTTGTTGATTATTTGATCAGTTTTGTCCACCCTGAAGGGTGTTCTCCAAAACTTATTACATCATACTTGACTGTATTAAATTCTTAAAAAATATTCATTTGGGCTGCTTCAATGCATTTGTTTGCTTTCCAACAAAACTACCATCTTCTCAAGGGCAGTTATGGGTGAGCAACAAAGGCTGGCCTAGCCAGTCATGCTCTTATCCCATGAAAAAATATTTTTTAAAAATCAGGAAAAACACCAAAATAATTAAACTCTTACTTTAGATAATGGATGTTGTGCGAACAGTAGATATGTTTTAACATACACAATTGGTAATACTCAAAACAATGTCCATAATTCTCCGATCTTGTACACCTCAATATCATTGGCAGTGAGAACGGAGGACTTTATGTCGAGCCACATGGCCATGAATAATCCCAACCATGGGCAAAGTCAGAGAATTCCGCCCAATAAGTTGATCAATCTCTCCACGGCGGTATCAGCTGAAGATCTGAATGCTCTGACACTGTTTAAATTTACAGGGTTTTTAAAAATATTTGTACTCATCAATCTTTTGGGGAATGGAACATATTCTTACTTTCAGTATCCAGAGTTAATGATCATCTACTAATTAATATTCCCTGATCAGTTGTTGAATGGTGAAACACAAAATAAAACTTGTTGTACTTTGCCCCAAACTCACAATATCATATGCCTAACATCAAGAGTATGATACTTCCATTTCTCAATTTTCAGTTACCATTGCATTGAAAATGTCACTTCCACTTTGGTTCTGTACAGAGAATTTGCACCTGTTAGGAAATAGCAAGAGGCTACTCAAATTCATTTCATATAAAAATCACTAAGCCACTGGGGGAAAAAAACTTTAACCACAGAAGCCTGGTCTGGGTTTATAATTTAGCTCTCTGGAGTTGATAAAGTTGTATTCTAATTAATTGTGTTACCAGTTCTCTGCTTAACAATCTTTTTGAATATAGTTCTGATTAGGTTTTCAGAATGTCATTCACAACAATAAGTATAGTCTTAGTAATTTAAAGGATTACCATTGTGTCTCTGGAAGGAACTTTGATACATTGCCCTGAAAGAGTTAAACACAATTTTTGTCATGACATCATGTGTAAACAACACGGTTTTGATCATGACCTTTGTGACTCAGATAATATCTTCATAATAAAACCAATGTCATTGCATCATACATTTACATAAATATCTTCCATGAATTTATAATTGATAGCCACTTATTAAGATTCTCACTAGCTTTCTCACAATTTTTATTTTCAGAATAGTTAGTATCTTCTCCTAGATTGGCCACAACCAAGGCTGAAGAACCAATGGGAAGGAAAAACAAATACATTGGATACCAACCTAGAATTCTGTGCCATCCAGATACCACAGTTGTTCCTCTAAACCTGAATGCCTTTGCTACCTCTCTCCACCTTTAAAATGCTCCTTAAAACTTACTTCTTTGACCATGCTATCTTAATATCTCCTAATGTTGTTTACTGTCAAAACTTGTCAGATAATGCTCCTGTGAAATGCCTTGGGACATTTTGCTGAATCAAAGGCACTCTATAAATGCATGCTGTTGCTATTCTTGTCATCTTTCGGTCTGCTTTCATTAATTTGACATTGCCATTCCTTACTTTGTTCTCCAAAACTTATTACATCATACTTGACTATATTAAATTGCACCTTCCATATCTCCCATTTCCCTGACTAGTCTATATAATCCTAGTGTATTTTACTGTCTTCCTCACTGTCTACTGAACTTACTAAGCTGTGTCATCAGAAAATTTGAAGATTGTCTTCTATAACAAAGTCCAAATCATTGTTTTAATATCTATACAGTGAATAAAAGTGGACCCAACATTGATCCAGATGTAACCCACTTCCAACTTTTATCTATTCTGAGTAAAATCCATCTCCCCATACTTTGTGTTCCTATCGATCAGCCAACTTTCTATCCACATTGCTATGTTTCCTCTTATACCATAAAGTTTATCGTGAAAAACCTTTTCAAATATTTATTGCATTTTTTGAACTATGAAATAGGACATTTCTTCAAAAAACCCTATTAAATTTATGAAAAAAATGCCTTTATAGAATTGTACTTGATTAACCTAAGCATTTCTAAATGATTATTAATTTGAGCACATATTATGGACATTAAGAGTTTTCTAATATACAATAGATTAACTTTTCCATAGTTATCCGCTGAATCTGCTCTCTCTTCTTGAACAAGATATTGTATCGGCTGCTATCCAGTCCAACAACTCAATCTGCATATTTGCAAATTAGAAAATGGTAGCTGGAGCCTTAGCTATCTTCTTTCTAATTTTCAATCACAACCTCTGATACGAATCATCAGGCCTCAGTGATTTATCCATCCCTAATTCCTCCCATTTTCTCCAAAGTCAATTACTTTTCTACAGTTCAATCAATCATTTGCACCATATCATTCTCACTTACACCATTATTATAAAAAAAAGTTAATATCTTTGCTGTACCATCATGCACCATAAATATTTCTTTCTTTCACCCTTGTGTGGTCCACCCTGTCTAGGGATGATCTTTTATTTTTATGTGCTTATCATTTCTTTTTCTATTATTAATTAGTCTGTTATCATCTTCCCTTTTGGTCTATCTATTTTCCCTTTTATCACTGCCACACTATCAGTATTCTTCATGACTAGCTTTATTAGGGGAATTTCACATAACTTCATTGCAATATAATGTAAGCCTTACTTGTGACTCATAAATAAACTTTACTTTTTACTTCACTTTACTTCAATATTAGCTCTCCCTTTTGAGTTTTAGTTAAACTACTTATCCACAAGATCCAGCACTCATCTCTACCTTTTCACCATTAAGGAATATTTTTATTTTGTGTTGTATGTATGGCTTTTATATCTGAAGATTTTCCACTGCTAATCTGTTGATTGTTTTGTTAATTTTTCTCTCACTTTTACCTGACAGTTAATATTTTTTTTTCCATTCCACCACGCTTATATTTGACTCTTTGTCCTTTTCTTGCATTTTGAGTCTGCAAAGTGATCTAGATAGGTTAACTGAAAGGGAAAAGAAATTTGCTGACAGAATATAATGTGGGAAAATGTGAGATTGCCCACTTTGGCTGGAAAAATAGAAAAGCAGAATATGACCTAAATGGAGATAGACTGCGGAAAGCTGCAATAAAGATGGATCTGGTGAAGTTGTAAATGAACCACAAAATGTTAGTACATCAATTAACTAGGAAGGCAAATGGAATGTGGGCCTCTATTGTAAAAGGGGCAGAGTATAAAAGTTGGCAAGTCTTGCTCCAACCATACAGGACATTGGTGAGACCACACCTAGAATATTGCATACAGTTTTGGTCATCTTATTTAAGGAAGGATAAAGATGCATTGGAAACAATCCAGAGAAGATTCAATGGACTGATTCCTTTGAAATGATTGACTTATGAGGAAAGTTTGGGCCTATGCTCATTGGAATTTAGAAGAATGAGAGGTGATCTCATTAAAATATATAAGATTCAAACAAGCGTTTGACAGGGTCAATGCTGAAAGGATGTTTCCTTTCATGGGGAATTTCTTAACTCAGAGGGTCAATAGTGTTTGGAATTCCCTTCCACAGAGAGTAGTGAAGGCGAGGTCAATGAATATATTCAAGGATGATTTAGGCAGATTTTTGATTAACAAGGAAGTCATAGGTTATGAGGGATAGGCTGGAAAATGGAGTTAAGGGCGCAGCCAGATCAGCCATAATGTTATGGAATGATTGAGCATGCTTGATGCCAAATGGTTCCTATTTCCTTCGATCTTGTACTATTTATGTTGGTACAAATCTTACTAGGCAATATTATGACCAGGCACTGAAATAAAGTTATTGATTAATCTATCTATTTGGCATTGATAAGAATTGGTAAACTTTTGAGTTAGCATGAAGTTATTTTTATTTAGCCTTAACCAACATTTTTCCAAGTAGGTGTGGGCAGTCACTTGAGTACTCGTACTGAGCAGTTTGTATTTGGAGCAGTTGCGCCCCCTTGTGTGAGCACATAATATCTGATGTATTAAGTTCCAAGGTTAAGTTCTTATGCTAGCTGAAAGCCTCTCATTAAAAAAAATGGTGGTATTACAACGTACAAGATAGTGGATTTTTAAAAATCAGCTGTTTAAAATATAGCAAGGTACAGTGGCATAGTGGTTAGCACTGCTGCCTCACAGCACCATGGGCCCAAGTTCAATTCTGGCCTTGGTGGCCGGCTGTGTTGAGTTTGCACGTTCTCCCCCTATCTGCATGAGTTTTCTTCGAGAGCTCCGGTTTCCTCCCACACTCCTAAGGTGTATGGGTTAGGTGTATTGGCCATGCTAAATTGCCCTTCATATCAGGGGGATTAGCAGGGCAAATATGTGGCATTACAGGGATAGGGCCTAGGTGGGATTGTTGCCAGTGCAGGCTCAATGGGATGAATGGCCTTCTTGTGCACTGTAGGATTCTATCATCTACCAAAGTTATAGGATCCAACACTGTTGGCTGATTACTGAAACAGCAAGTGTGGAAAGAGATTAGGCCTCTTTAATATATGCTGGAGTTGATCCAGATCTCACCACCATAACATAGCGTACTCAATGCATATTTTTTAATTCTATATTTTGGTGATCAATGTTAATATCCTTTTATCCAACACACACTTAATCAATTGGTCAAATGTGCTTGCTGCCTTTCCAGCCATGAAATTTAAGCTCATCATCTCGAGATAGGTCCCTGGTACTGAAACTTGTACAGAACAACTAGCATGGTGTTAGATATTGAATCTTCTGTTGCATCGACGTACCACGTGCCATGATTAGTGTATTCTTTAGACTGAACTTTATTGTAAATTCATCACAAACTAGTGGAGTGCCATTGCAATGTTGGTAACTTTATTCAATCAGCTTTGCATCATCAGAGAAAAGAAGTTCTCTTATTAGCAGATGATTGATTTTATTTTTTCCTCTGAGGCTTGCAATATTTAAAAACTTTCCAAATGATCTTATATGGAATATTACATTTTCAAGAAAATAAAGCATAATGAATCAACAGAGAGAATAATGTGCCACTGTAATATAGAATAAACTGTTGGTGATAACAGCTTGGCACCATGACAGATTTCAAAACTGCTGGATTGATGCCATGATAATGGATTGTAATATTTCTGCCAACAGTGATGGATTGGAATCAGATTGAGGGGGTGTGAGGAGCAACGAACTCTCTCCAGCAATTGGCAAAGGTTCTTTCTGTTGACCAGATCAAAAAGCTTTGTAAGACTTGTAAAGATTCTCCCATCCAGCTGCGCTGCTTTTTTTAGCACAGCAGGCCAGGAGACTCCAGCAGAGGCCGTTTCATGGGCTTCCCGCTGCAAGACGCCACAGCCTCCATGCATCTCCCAGTGCCGGATTTACGGCGCCATCAGCTCTGCGCCAGAAATTGGCATGGAGTTGTCTGACGTATTCAGTAGCTCATTTAAATATCATTTAAATTCCATTAACAGGTCTGGGACTGAAATCTCCAAGACTGCTGGCCTCTCACTACCCCCCCAACCGCCCACCCACCACCCCACCCCGGCCAGGGATTTACTGTGGTCAGGCCCCACTGGAGTGAACTGGGGGCAATCAAGGGCCCCCAGAGGGTCGGGCGCTGGGGGTGTGCCCCCTGGACATTGCCAACGTGGCTGCGCATGGGCCACCTAGCATTGCCCAAGGGGTACAGTGCTAATGCCTAGGGGGCATCTTAGCATTGCCCATCGGTCATGGGGGTTGGGCCTGATGGAGGCAGGGCCTCTGGGGTGATCGGTGGGGGTGAGGGGTCCCACTGCCACTGTGCACTTAGGCTAAGTGACAGAGAGAGGGAGGCCAGTGATTGGGGCTGGCCATTAGGGTGGAGAAGACAGCCTGCTGGGGAGCAGTCAGGACTGTTGGAGGTGAGGGGGTGGGCCGGGTGGGGGAGTGTCGGGACTGGGCCCTGACGTGGGAGGGTCAGCAATCGGGCTGTGGTGGGGGGGTGGGGGAGAGGGGGGTTGCATGGCCGGTGACAGGGATTGCAGGGATGGCCAAACTTATTTCCACAATTGCTGTTTTAGACCCCCTCCCTCCTCAGAGTGTTCTTTCACACTACTGATTACCCTTTTAAACCACTCCAGCACACCACTCCCCCATCATGGCAAACCTAATGGAAGAATCTGGCTTCTTTGTGCCCCTGACAGCTCAGGCCCTCTCAGTGAATGACTTTCCCACTGGCTGGCATTTATTGGTTAGAATCATGGAAAAAAATCATAGAAACCTTACACTGCAGAAAGAGGCCATTCGGCCCATCGAGTCTGCAATTCCACCTAGGCCCTATCCCAGTAACCCCATGTAATTATCCCAATCCCCCTGACACTAAGGACCAATTTAGCACGACCAATCAACTAACTCACACATCTTTGGACTATGGGAGGAAACCCACGCAGACACAGGGAGAATGTGCAAACTCCACACAGGCCCGAGGCCGGAATTAAACCCGGGTCTCTAGCACTCTGAGGCAATAGTGCTAACCACTGTGCCACTGTGCTGCCCCATGGTATGCAAGTATGTAATTGCAGTCAGCAGTTTGTGTTGGAACAGAACTGACATCTGCTTCCAGTCCTGTCAATCTGACACACACTCCGAGTGTAATATTCAGGATATTGGGCAGAATTTCCCCTTTTTGCACAGAATGCTGGCTGGAGAAGAAAATGGTCGTGTGGCTGCCTTTTTTCACCCAGTTGTGCAGCACTCTGTGCGAAAAGAACTGGAAATGTGGCTGACAGGGTGGCAGCTGAAAAAAACCTAAACCACCAAGAATCATGAGATTGGGACACCATTTTTAAAGAGCGCCCATATCTCTGATAAAAGAAAACCAGGAACCTCTCTTCCCCCAACGCACATGGGCAACTCCCCACGGATATGGAGAATCCAAATGGATAAAGACAATGCTCCCAATGGAGCTCCCAAGATGCTCCCACCCCCCAGCACTTTGCCCTGGTACTGCTCCTGGGGGAAATGCCAGGGGCAGTGCCAGGAGCACTGCTAGTATGTCAGGGGGGTGGGCATAGCTCACGGTTGGTTCCCACCGCCTGATTACCACTTTTAAAAATCTGTTGTAAGCCTCTCCGTGCAGGGAGGACAATATGGCAGGGAAGCCTATTAATGGCAAAACAAGCTTAATAGGCCATATGGTCTACTCCTGCTCCTATTTCTCATGTTCTTATGAGATAGAAATAAAACATTTTTTCTTTCACAATCTACACAGCTGCAGCCATTTTGGGTTTTGTCATAAGTTAAATCAAACCGTTTACATGATTCAAATTATAGGTCAGTGAGCCTGACATCAGTGGTGGGGAAGCTTTGGGAGAAGATACTGAAGAATATGTGCACATGTGGAGCAAAATTGACTAGTTAGTAAAAGGCAGCATGGTTTTGTACATCAGTTTTGTAGCCATTGAAGGCAAGCATGCTGCATGCCATCTTGACCACTTTATCCACCTGTGTTGCCACTTTCAGGAATCCATCGACCTGTACACCCAGATGCCTCTGCATGCCAATGCTCCTGAGGGTTCTGCCATTTACTATATAAATCTTACTATTCTTGACAGTTTTTTCTTGGGTTTAGCTTCTTCTTGTCTTGTTGAGATGCAAACATAATCTTTTGATCTGATCTATCCATGTGAGAAACATGAGGGGGAGCTGCCCCCTTTTTCTTTGTCCGAATGTAATTTAAGTTTGTTTACTTGGTTCGACCCAAAAGACCGAGAAACATGAGAAGGTGAGGAGCAAGAGAAGTTATGGGATATAATGAGGGTAAGGAGTGACCATGAATATAAATGGGCATGTTTATACGAGGTATGAGATTAATGGAGAATATTAGAGCAGTGAAATTGGAAGAAAGGGTGCTGGAGAAAGTTAAGATATGGATTGAAATCACTGCCAATGAGAAGTTACTGTACTCACAGTGACAGCCCTATAGTTATACAGCAATCTTAAGGGATAAATATATGAAGCACAGTTTCCTGCTAAATAATTAATGGAGAAAGAATCTAACAGATCTGAATTCCAACCCAAATAATGACCGTTCCAAATCATCCCCAGTTTTGGAATTCTGGAAATTTTACTCTTAGTCTACAATAAGATTCTGATTATTCTGTGAATTGGCCTGTTAATAATTAGCTTCCTTTAATTTAATTCTGAATAATTCTGTTTACTTAAATTGAGAATAAGATAAGCTAAGATGAAACCAGTAAAGAGAACACAATATAAAGTGGATAATATTGCACTGCACAGACCATTCAGTATTGTTCTTCTGAAGGTTGATACAATGGAACAGTCCATTTTGTAAAAGATTATTTTAATCTCATTGACAGATTATAACCTGTACGATTATGTTTGGTTTGTTGACATTCAACTGTTTGCCAAAATGTCTGTTTACCATGAGAGAGCACAGGCAAAAAGGAACAATATTAGCAATGAAGGTGGAAAATTATTTTCTATTATCTTAATCCAAAAATGAAAAACAATGCAATTTATTGAAGTAGATTTAGCAAAATTTTTTTTGTTTTAATAGGACAAGCAGCAAGTCAAGTTTCTGTTATACAGTACTTAATTGCTGCTTTATTAGTTAATTGACTTTGGAAAGGAAGTTAATTTTAAAACAAAGCAAAATCTACTGCCTCATTGCTGGAGGATGCATATTTCATTATTGGCTTAGAGGCTTCTCATCAATTTTGGTTTAAATATTTATGTTTCTAATTAATCTCATCTGGAGTTAATTCCTTTTGCATATAATAGAACATGAACATGTTTTGCAGTGCCAGGTAGCTACTTGAACATATTCCATATAAACTACATATTGATCATTGTGAGGAGAAGGAAATTAAAGCTCAAAGCTTTCCAATTTAAGACCACTTGATAGCCTTCCCAAATGAATGAGCGATGGGAACAGGATAGCGGATGGCTCTTCCTTTTCCCAAGGGGTAAGTTTGATAATGGTTCATCCATTCATTCAAGTGTAATTTATGTAATATCAGCTTCGTGTGCTGACTTCTTTTATGTAGGTTTGATTGGGTGATTTGCTCTGTTTATCTGAAGCAATCAATGAAAGGCAAAACCTAACTGCCTGGTCATGCATCATTAATGTCATTGGTGAACTGTTAGGGGTGATCACACTTCCTTTAGCTCCATGCTGATTAAGAGGTTTGGAAACCTGGCTGCTGTAGTCTGCAAACCCTTGGGGCGGGGGGAGAGGCATTTTTAATGGTAGTTGAGGAAGAAGCAATTACATGAAGCTGCAGACTGAATTACTTAAACAGAGCCTTCAAATTCTGTGATGCTGCTGTGGAGGTGCTCAAAGAACAAGTGAAGGAGGTACTTTCCTTCTAAAGCTTGATCAGACAAATCAGTAGAGAGAGGTAGCAGAGCAAAATAATGACACTGGCTCCTAGGATTTGTTGCAGCAAAAGAAGAAAAATAATTACCACAAAAGGACAACAAAGGCAAGATTCTTGTCCCTCTTTATCCTGGAAGAGTGCTGCACAAATCCATTTTAGCTCCAGCACCATCAATCTTTCCTTATAACATCTCTTCAGCCTTGTCTTTAACCACAGTGGAACATTTCATTGCATCTCCTTATCTTGCATTCAGTTTCAAGACCAACTATTGCTTTCACTACTATTCCGAACTCCCTCCCCCAACTCCTTGATACGTTGCATCATCCTCTAATCATGCACATCATGCTAAGCTTCCTCAGACATCTTCACAATCTTTCAACATGTCACACATTACTTTACCTATACAGAGGAAGCTGCCACACAGGAGGAAGAATATAAGAACTGGAACACATCCTGCAACTATACAAGTTCAAACACAACTGAAGGTGGCCACTAGAGGAAATGCAAAGCCAAATCTTTCCTTCCGATTATTCGTCTATTAAACTCTGTCTTTCCTGCACCAACATAACACCTAAGGTCCCCCACATCACAGTCACCAATCCTCAAACTCTTCGATTCAGTCCATGTGATATCAAGAAATCGCTGAAAGCAATAGATAAAGCAAAGGCAATGCTTCTGACAACATTCTGGCAGTAATACTGAAGACTTGTGTTCAAGAGCTAGCTGGTCCTCCAGCTAAGCTGTTCCAGTACAGCTACAACAGTGGCACCTACCCAACAATGTGGAAAATTGTCTATGTATGTACTGTCCACTAAAAGCAAGACAAATGGAACTAAGTCAATTATTATCCTATCAATCTACTATCGATCATCTGCTAAGTGATGACAGGGGTTGTTGACAGTGCTATAAAGTGGCACATACCCACCAATAACCTACTTACTGATGCTCGGTTTGGTTTCTGCCAGGGCCCTCAGATCGTCTCTCATTACAGTCTTGGTCAAAATATGGACAAAAGAGCTGACAAGGTGAGGTGATGGTAACTGTTCTTGAAATCAAGGCAGCATTTGACTGAATATGGCATCAATGAGCCAAAGCAAAACTGGAGTCAATGGGAATCAGGGGAAAAACTGTCCTCTGGTTGGAGTCATATCTGGCTCAAAGGAAGATAGATGGTTATGGTGGTTGGAAGTCAATCATCTCCTTTCAGGACATCCATGCAGGAGTTCCATGATAAGGTCAGAAGTGGGAATAATCACTGATGATTGCACAATAGTCAACATCATAGCCTGTGAGAGACTGAAGTAGGCTGTGACCGTATGCCGCAAGATCTGGAAACATTCAAGCTCTGGCTGATAAGTAACATTCACAACGCAAAAGTATGAAGCAATGACCATTTCCAACAAGAGTGAATGTAACCATCTTCCCTTGACATTCAATTGTATTACCATGGCTGAAACCCCACTATCAATATCCTGGAGGCTACCATTGACCAGAAACTGAAGTGGGCCAGCTACAAAGTATTATTGCTACAAGAGCAGAACTGGTCTGAGGCTGGGAATTCTGCAGAGAGTACCAAAGCTTCCTTAGAGTATTTAACATATTTATATCTCAACCCAAATAAGTAGTTGTCTCACTATTGAATCTAAATCCAAACTAAATCTAAAATAGAAAGGTTTTAAAATTAATGCTAAATATATATATTAAATATAAAAGGCAATTCTAGCAGGTGCTGTTTTCTTTTGCAAAAATGAGGCAATGGACCATTGCCATTTTAAATGCTGAGCATGAATAAATTGGGAAAATGTTATTCTTGAACCAGGATTAATGAATGAAGTGTTTTTTCTGGACCAATAATCCTTACAATGAGAATGAATAGGAAGTGATTTGGTATGTTGGAATCCTAGGCTGAAATCAAAGCTATACTTGGAATAGGCATTTATTTAGAGTTGATTATATAGCATAGAATATGCTTTAATTAAAAAAGTACAATTTTCTTTCTAAAATACAACATTTATGCATTCACATAGACTCTTTAATAGAAGACGTCCAATGGATAATATCCCTGCCTCTGAGCCAGAAGTTCTGCGTTCAAATCCCATGCCAGGAGCTGTATTTTATGGTCATGAACGGCTGCTCCCCCTCATCATCCCCCCGGAAGGAAAATCAGCTAGAAGCCGATTTGCAGTGCCTCCAGCAGTGTATACTGTGGGTGGGCCAAATTGTCTAACAGAGGGGCTTCTGCTCCTCAATGGGGAGGAGCTCTCACCGTTGGGAGCTGCTAGCCAATCTGATTGGCCGGCAGCACCAGCGGCCCTGGCAGTGCCAAGAACACAATAGTAGGCACTGCTGTGACTACAAGAAGCTCCAAGAGGAAGGCCCAATGGTGTAAGGGAAGTCCAGGGCATTGAGTGGGGGAGGGTATGGGTTGGGAGTTGGCTCCATAGAGAAGGGACAAGGGTGATTTTGGACAGCAGGTGGTAGAAAGAGGAGGTAAATCTTAGGGGTCCACCACCAATTTGCAAAGGACACTTCCCAAAGATCTTTTCTCTCAAAAAACATTTTTAGAAGAATGGGCAACCCTCTGTCATCAGCCTACTCAGGCCAATTGTTTTAAGGCATGGGAAGTGTATTATCAGGAGTCAATTGGCTTGTTACCAAGCTTGGTTGACCTTAATTATTTACTTATGTATGGCACATGGGTTACCAATTTCGGATGCACATGTCCTTTTTTAGGTGCATCCCCACCGCCCCCCACTCACTATAAAATCCAGCCCTCGGACATGATGGCCAAGGAAAGTACTTTCATACTTTCACACAGATTGAGTATCGACTTGTAAACCCTTTTTACACATACCAATGGCAGGTGGTAAGAGATGAGATTCCTGGTTAACCACATGGTCATGATGTGGAGGTGTCAGCATTGGACTAGGGGAAACACATTAAGAAGTCTCACAACACCAGGTTAAAGTCCAACAGGTTTATTTGTTAGCAAATTTCACTAGCTTTCCCTTACACCAAGATCCATTGGGCCTTTTGAAACCTCCCCACTCATCTGACGAAGGAGCAACGCTCCAAAAGCTAGGGGTGTTTGCTACCAAATAAACCTGTTGGACTTTAACCAGGTGTTGTGAGACTTCTTACTGTGTTAACCACGTGATGGACAGACATTGGAGTCTCTACTATCACTACCCATAGCTCCAGCTACAACATGTATGCAAGAGTGTAAACCCAGACTCCTAAGGGGGCAGTTTGGTTCAGTTGATTTGATGACTGGTGTGGATCTGATTTCTGCCAACAGTAAGGTTCAATCCCTGTTCCAACTGGGTGACCTGGCTCTTTGCCCTACCCATAATGGAAATCATAGCCCAGTGGGTTAGACCCGCCTCAAGAGTAAAAATCTTTAATATCTTTAAAACAAACATTTTAAGGCATTCCTTCACTGTTGTTTTTCAAAATCCTAGAATTCTTGCCCTAACAGCACAATGGGTGTACCTACACCACATAAACAGCAGTGGTTCAAGAAGGCAGCTCACCACCACTTCCTCAAGAGCAATTAGAGATGGGCAATACATTCTAGCCTAGCTAGTGATGCTCGCATAACACGAATGAATAAGAAAATGTTGTTAAGAACCACTTTAGAAATTGTCTGCAGTTCAGATCAGGCACGATTTCTTTAAATAATTGTGCCAAGAACATTCTGTGCCCAATAAAAAAAAAACCTTAAATGTGATATGCCATTCAAGTATGTTTGCTTTGGGGAAAGTGTGGGTCCCTAACTAAACAATAATCTGTCGTTTGATTGGTGAAAACTTTCATGAGCTTCATCACACCATATTTTATTCAGTCACAGGCAGCTGTATTCAGTGGCAGGTTATAGCACCACCTATTTATTGTCATGAGGCAAGGCTGCTAGTAAATTAGCTGCTAGTAAATTGTAAGACTATCTCTGGAATGAGGGGGTTGGGGGGGCGGGGGCAGAGGCGGGGGCAGGGGCGGAACTCAGCCAGAGGAAATGGTAATGAAAACATTTAGTAAGGTGCAGATGGATTTTTAACTCATTAGTATCCTGCATTTATTTGTTTTAGAGTATGAGCTGGTAAATCTCTGACAGTAGAATGTTGAAGGCTGGTTTTAACATTCTGAAGATAGGTATTGTTTGTTGGTCTGCATTTTGATTCACAAGTACCAGTATTTGAGTCTTAAAGTGATCTGGAATGTAAATAGATGTCATAACAAATGAAACAAAATCACTTGACAAACATAGCTTCACACTGGTTAAATGTACAAAAGATTTATAACGGCCAGGGTGATCTGTTGGACATTCTTGGGGGTTTCTAATGTTCTAAATGAATTAAGTATCATAATGGGTAATGGATCATTAAGGATCTGACACTAAAAAAAAATCAGTGGTGGGAGTTTGACAGTAATTTTAATAGGGCCTATTTCACCACTTCAAAAGCAAGTCCTCATGTCAAACTAATATTTGCAGCATATTTTATTTTACAAACATTAGGCTAGTTTTGCAGTCAGCAGTGAAATTTGTTACACTTGTGCTTGTGCATTGCCTTTTTATTGGCTTTTACTCGTGAAGTTCCTCTCAGCCAACTGTCAGAAAAGACTAGCACCCTCCACAGGGCTTCCAAACTTGTGTGAACAGCGTAAGGAATGGTGCATTGCCTTAACCAATCATTTTGAAGAATTGTTAATGAGCAGCACAGAGTCTGAGCCAGAAAGTGTCAGGTAGAATATTTAATTCCATGTGAATCATTAGCAGAAAACAAAAATTGAATTAAGAGAGAGGTAAGGGACTGAAAAAAGTTAAAAATTAAACATAAGCTTTTTATGAACTTCCGACAGTAATTAAAACCTG
The DNA here is from genome assembly GCF_965287045.1 of Carcharhinus amblyrhynchos. NCBI lineage: Eukaryota > Metazoa > Chordata > Chondrichthyes > Carcharhiniformes > Carcharhinidae > Carcharhinus > Carcharhinus amblyrhynchos. Next base: position 96,431,896 of record NC_137329.1, on the reverse strand, counting down.
AAGGAATGAAATCCCAGATTTGTTAAAATTAATTTTCAGTAACAAAGGGGTTATTTGCCAATAATAACATTGATCAAAATAGTTACTGCACTTCAAAAAATACTTTGTTGTCTGTAAATTGCTTTGAGACTCCTGTGATCATGAAAGGTGCTATACAAGTACAAATCTTTTACTTTTATTTAAATATTTACTAACACTGCAATGGACGAGTCCTTAACATTTTCTGACATGTTTAGGGATAATCAGATAAATACAGCAACTTCATGTTGTTTGCTTTATGTACTTCAATGGAGATTCTCTTAGTGAGGTAGAATTCTCGCGCAGCTCATGTGGGAGCAGGGTATCTCAGACAATAGCTATTGGATTTCTGCATCTAACCATGTATATACCATCACTAGAATTTGCTGTCCAATTTATATATCAATGTCTGTAGTCTCACTGTTGCATCTATAGCAAAAACCTACCACTACTTGGCAAATTTCAAAACATGCAAAGAGAATGAAGTGCTTTTGTATGTATGTAATAGCAACAACAACAACTTCTAGAACTTTACCTATTATCCCTGTAAAGGCAATAATTAGTTAGATTCTTTTCAATAAACATAAACAACTTTCCAGAAAGAGTAAAAGGATGGAAGCAATGTACTTTGAAGACATAGGCCGCGATTCTCCCAAAAATGTCCTAAGTGTCGAATTCATGGCAAAACTGGTGTAAATCACGCTGTTTTTTTCGGTGCGACTTCAGACAAGAACCTCTCATACTTTCTGCAATGCAGGAGTCACAATCAGGAATATCATTAAAAGCTCAGAAGGCAGGGCCTATTCATGTTGCAGGCTGACAGTTCTGGACCTCTGCAAACGCGCAGTAGCCCCAAACTGTCAGCCTGCAGTTTGCTGACCAGCTCAATCGTTGGCCATCCTAGGATGCCCTTCCAACCCGCCCTGTCCATTCATGGGTCAGCCCCAAACCCTCCTCCTCTCCCCTCTCCCCACCTGTTCTGGACTGCCTGATCTTCAGCCTCCCTCCAGCAGTGATGATCCCTCCCCCACCCCCTTCAGCAGACCCCTCCTGGCAGACTCTCCCCCCACCTCAGGAGAACCCCCCCAGGCTGACCATCTAGCCTGCCCTAATTGCTGGCATCCACCTGCCACCATTAATTGCAATGGCAGAGTGCCAGTGGGACCCCCCACCTCCACCGATCGTCCGTTAGGCCCTGTCCCCAGCAGGCCCTGTCCCCTAGACCCAACCCCTTAGCACTGCCCCATGCCTGATGGGCAGTGACGGAGGCACAGGCTGGCACTGCCAGGGTGCCCATGACCACCCCATTGCCCAACCCCCTGTGGGGCCCTGATTACCTTCCCTTCACTCCAGCATGTCGTCCCGCTAATTCCCAAAAGCAGGCAGCTAGTATAAACCCCACTGGAGTGAAATTCTCCTGACGGGGCAGGAGAGGCTAGCGAGCCCAGAGAATTCAGTCCCGGGCCCACTCTTCAGATTTAAATTGCATTAAAAATAGATTTAAATCACTTACCTGGTGTTCTCGCTGGTTTCCAACGTGGCTCAGACAGTATCATGGTTAGTCACCGGTGGAGTGCCCCAGGGATCTGTTCTGGGACCCTTGCTGTTTGTGATTTTTATAAATGACCTGGATGAGGAAGTCGAGGGATGGGTTGGTAATTTTGCTGATGACACGAAGGTTGGTGGTGTTGTGGATAGTGTGGAGGGATGTCAGAAGTTGCAGCAAGACATAGATAGGATGCAAGACTGGGCAGAGAAGTTGCAGATGGAATTCAACCCGGATAGTGTGTGGTGGTTCATTTTGGCAGGTCAAATGGGATGAAGAAATATAATATTAAGGGTAAGACTCTTAGCAGTGTGAAGGATCAGAAGGATGTTGAGGTCCGGGTTCATAATCTCTCAAATCGGCTTTGCGGGTAGAGAATGTGGTGAAGAAGGTGTATGGTGTACTTGCCCTCATCGATCAAGGAATTGAGTTTAGGAGTCGGGAGATAATGCTGCAGCATATAAGACCCTGGTCAGACCCCACTTGGAGTACTTTGCTCAGTTGTGGTTGCCTCATTACGGGAAGGATGTGGAAGCCATTGAAAGGGTGCAGAGGAGATTTACAAAGATGTTGCCTGGAGTGGGTGGCATGTCGTATGAGGATAGGTTGAGAGAACTCGGTCTTTTCTCCTTGGAGAGAGGAAGGATGATAGAAATGTATAAGATGTTGAGAGGTATTGATCGGGTGGATTCTCAGAGGCTTTGTCCCAGGTCTGCAATGGCTGCCACAAGAGGTTTAGGGTGCTGGGGAATAGGTACAGAGGAGATGTCAGGGGTAAGTTTTTCACTCAGAGGGTGGTGGGTGCATGGAATCGGCTGCCACAGTGGTGGTGGTGGAGGCGGATTCGATAGGATCTTTAAAGAGACTTCTGGATAAGTACATGGGTCTTAGTACGATTGAGGGTTATAGGTAAGCCTAATAGGTAGAGATGTTCGACACAACTTGTGGGCCAAAGGGCCTGTTTGTGCTGTAGTTTTTCTATGTTCTATCAGATATCTGTTGCTGGGAGATGCACGTATGACGGGAATGCATGTGTGAATCCCATGAATTGGCAGACATGTGATTCTCCTGGCCTGCCGTGCTATGAGTGAATCACCCCCATAATGTTGTAGACGTCTTAAAACATTTGTTTATCTTTTTGTGGAGAGTAACAAAGTGGGAAATATAGGGGTGAGTTGTGGGCAAAGTGGGAGCACATTGGGAAGCCAGCTCCAATCCTCCAACTACCCCATTTTACTCCAGTGCATTAGGCACAGAAAAGGTAGGCTGTCAATTTTAATATATTGATCAATGAATTAGAATGTTATTTATGGGTTTTTTCCAATTAGTTTTGTGTCCACTGCTTTTTAAAAAAAATAAATCACCCTATGGGCACGGAGCCCTCACCTACCGGGGAATCTCCACCCATACTTCCAATGGACATGGAACCATCCCTCCAACAGGAAACACTCAATTCCACACACCCCACCCCATGCCATGGAGGCAGAACTCCATCCCCCACCCCCATAGAGCTACAGAAGCCCCACCCCAGGGAAGCCCTCCCCCAAAACACAGAAGCATCCCCCATATTCAAAAGGTAGTTGGTTTGTCAAAATGACAATAGTACTGAAGACTTGTGCTCCTGAACTTGCCACACCCCTCATCCAAATTGTTTCAGTACAGCTTCAACACTGGCATTTACCCAGCAATGCAGAAAATTGCCCAGGTATGTAATGTACATAAAAAGCAGGACATATCCAACCCAGGGGATTATGTTCCATCGATCTACTCTCAATGTGATGGAAGGAGTCATCAACAGTGCTATCAAGTGACATTTACTTCGCAATAACCTGCTCACTGATGTTCAGTTTGGGTTTCGCCTGGGTCACTCAGCCCCTGACCTCATTACAGCCTTGATGTAAACATGAACAAAAGACTTGAATTCCATAGGTGAGGTGAGACCCATTTGGAGTATTGTGAGTAGTTTTGGGCTCCATATCTAAGGAAGGATGTGCTGGCCTTGGAAAGAGTCCAGAGGAGGTTCACAAGAATGATCCCTGGAATGAAGAGCTTGCTGTATGACGGATGATTGAGGATTCTGGGTCTGTACTCATTGGAATTTAGAAGGATGAGGGGAGATTTTATTGAAATTTACAGTACACTGTGAGGCTTGGAAAGAATAGGAGTGGCGAAGATGTTTCCACTAGTTGGAAAAACTAGAACCAGAGGGCACAACCTCAGGCTAAAGAGATGATCCTTTAAAGCAGAAATGAGGAAGAATTTCTTCAGCCAGAGTTGTGAATCTGTGGAACTCTTTGCCACAGAAGGCTGTGGAGGCTTTAAGATAGAGTGTCTTTAAGATAGAGATAGATAGGTTCTTGATTAATAAGGGAATGAGGCGTTATGAGGAAAATGCAGAAGAAGGGGTGAGAAAAATATCAGCCATGATTGAATGGAGGAGCAGACTTGATGGGCCTTATGGCTGTTGGCCTAATTCTGCTCCTATGTCTTATGGTTTTAGGGAGAGTGACTGCCCTGATATCAAGGCAGAGTTTGATTGAGCTTGATTGGCATCAAGCAGCCCCAGCAGAACTGTAGTCAATGGGTGTCGAGGGAAAATCTTCTGCTGGTTGGAGTCATACCTAGTACAAAGGAAGATGGTTATGGTTGTTGGAGGTCAATCATCTCAGATCCAGGACATCACTGCAGGAATTCCTCAGAGTTATTTCCAAGCTCAATCAACTTCAGCTGCTTCATCAATGACCTTCCTTCCTTCATAAGGTTAGAACTGGGGATGTTTGCTGATGACTGCACAATGTTCAGCACCATTCATGATTCCTTAGATACTGAAGCAGTGCATAATCAAAAGCAGCAAGACCTGAACAATATCCAGATGCGGGCTGACAAGTGGCAAGTAACATTCATGCCACACAAGTGCCAGGCAATGACTATTTACATAGAGAGAATCTAACCATTTCCCCTTGATATTCAGTGGCATTACCATTGTGGAACCTCCCTCTATCAACACCCTGAGGATTATTATTGACCAGAAAATGAACTGGAACAGCCATATAAAAACTGTGGCCACAAGAGCATGTTAGAGGCTAGGAATCCCGAATCCCATGCCAATTAACTCACCTCCTGACTCCCCAGAGTGTGTCCACCACCTACAAGGCACAAGTCAATGAGTGAGATGGAATATTCTCCACTTAGCTGGATGAGTGCAGCTCCAACAATATTCAAGAAATTCAACGCCATCCAAGACAAAGCAGCCCACTTGATTGGCATCATGTCTACAACCTTTAACATCCATTTCCTTCACCTCTGACAAACAGTGGGTGTAGTATTTACCATCTACAAGATGCACTATAGAACTCACTAAGGCTCCTTAGGCAGCACCTTCCAAACACACGACCAATACCATCTAGAGGGACAAGGACAGCAGACATATGGGAAACAATCACCTGGAAGTTCCCCTCCAAGTCACCCACAATCCTGACTTGGAAATATATCACTGTTCCTTCATTTTGTTGGATCAAAATACTGGAACCCCCTCTCTAACAGCACTGTGGACGTACCCACACTACTGGGGCTGCAGTGGTTCAAGAAGACAGTTTCCTATCACCTTCTCAAGGGCGACTAGGGATGGGTAATAAATGCTGGCCCAGCCTATGACACCCACATATCATGAATGAATAAAGCAAAAATTAATATATTGAAGGGCATTTACTATAGTTGAGATATTCTGATTTGTAACCAGACATATGGGAAATCATCACCCATAAAGAATTGTTTCTGGGTGCTTCACACTTAAACTGTATATATGGCATGTGTGCACTATGTACACATAAGGTAAGCTGTCCAAACACCAGACATGTTTCTCTCAGGCATTGGTCCCAGAACAGAGTATGCATGGGAACCAAAAGACCATTCTTAGGCTGATTCCAGAGGACAGAATCAGTGAGAGCTGTGCACACACAGGACTGTGTACCTAAAATGACTAGAGAAACCTTATATTGTGTGGGGTGCTACCTAAGTTAAGCAGTAAGCACAAGAAAGAGATACCAGACACACGATCGATATGAGAATTAGAAAAACATGACTTTATCAGACTTAAATGTTCTTGCATGCAGCTTTTAAGAGATGTGGCGTCAGCAATACTAACAGTATGTCACACACACACACACACACACACACACACTCTTCTTTGGAATGCAGTTGAACAGCCTTTACAAGTAGTCAAGTCTTAAAGGTACAATGTGAGTGGAGAGAGGGTAAAGCACAAGTTAAAGAAATGTGTATTGTCTCCAGCCAGGACAGTTAGTGAGATTTTGCAAGCCCAGGCAAGTCATGGGGGTTACAGACATAAGCATTCTCCAAGACAGCCTTCACGACACACAACAACGCTGAGCAGAAACTGATAGCCAAGTTCCGCACACATGAGGACAGCCTCAACTAGGATCTTGGGTTCATGTCACACTATCTGTAACCCCCACAACTTGCTTAGGCTTGCAAAATCTCACAAAATGTCCTGGCTGGAGACAATACACACATCTTTAACTTGTGCTTGGCCCTCTCTGCACTCACATTGTCTGTACCTTTGAGAGTTGATTATCTGTAAAGACTCACATTCCAACTGTTGTCTTGTAAATTGAGTTTGTGTCTGTGCATACCATGTTTGTGAACACAAATCCTCATTCACCTGATGAAGGAGCAACACTCCGAAAGCTTGTGCTGCCAAATAAACCTGTTGGACTTTAACCTGGTGTTATGAAGATTCTTACTGTTCTATAACCAAGCCAATTCTGTATCCATTTAGGTTGCCCACCCCAAATCTCATGTGATTTTAGTTTTTTTACTAGTCTGCCATGTGGGACCTTGTCAAACACCTTACTAAAGTCCATATAAACTAAATCCACAGCCCTTCCCTCGTCAATTTGCTCCGTCACCTCTTCAAAAAACTCAATCAATTTGGTGAGACATTACATCAAATACAAAAGTTGACAAGTTATGTTACAGCCGTATAAAACTTTAGTTAGGCCAGATTTGGAATATTACGTGCTGTTCTGATTGCTATACTACCAGAAGGACATGGATACTTTGGAGACAGCGCAAAGAAGGTTTACCAAGACGTTGCTTGGTCTGGAGAGTTTTAGGTATGAGGAGAGAGGTTAGATAAACTCAGATCGTTTTCAGCTGAAAGATGGAGGCTGAGGGTTGACCTCATAGAAGTCTACAATATTATGTGAGGGTGGATAGTCAAGGTCTTTTTCCCAGGTTGGAAGGGTCAACTACAAGAGAGCACAGATTTAAGCTAAGAGGTGGTAAGTTTAGGGGAGATGTGTGAGAAAAGATTTTCATACGGCAGGGTGGTGGGTGCCTGGAACGCGCTGCCAGTGAAGGTGGTGGAAGCAGGCATGTTAGCAATGTTCAAGAAGTATCTTGACAGACACATATCTGGGAGATGAACAGAGGGATAGAAACCGCGTATCAGTGCAGGCTTGCTGGGCCAAAGGGCCTGTTCCTGTGCTGTATTGTTCTTTGTTCTTTGTATAGGACCTCTGGATTACCTAAATTAGATGGCAGGACAAGATGGTCACCAATAGGGTATAAGAAGTGATGATAAAGAGAAAGAGTCCTACCATTAAAGCTTTATCTTGCCTTTAGAATGTGACTTAGTTATCCCACATAATCAATGAGGAAGGCAGAGTATCCTCTGAATCTGTTAAGTAAATCATTCTGTTTTTGTATTAGTATTTTAAAAAGCTTGTTTAATAATGAGAACATAATACAAAAGGCAAAACACATTGCACAGCATAGAAGTGGCCTAGTGAGACATTTAAGTGTATCAGACTGCTACAGAAATGTTAAATAGAAATAAAACTAGATGGACCACCCAGCATCAACCTTGGCATAGGAAGCAATAAAAAAAACCGTGCTCAGTTGACTCTGCAAAGTGATGGAAGCTTTTACTGGCAATGTTATCAAGTGACACTGCTCACCAATGCTTAGCTGGGTTCCCAGGGTCTCACGGCTCTCGGCCTCATTACAGCTGTGGTTTAAACATGGACACAGGAGCTGAATTGAAGGGCTGAGCTGAGAGTAAGCAACCTGAGTAAAATTGAAGTAAATGAGAATCAGGGGACCAACTCTTCCACTGGTTGGAGTCATGCCCAGCACAAAAGATGCTGATTGTAGTTGTTGGAAGCCAATAATCTGAGCCCCAGGACACTGGTGCAGCAGTTCCTCAAGTCAGCGCTCTTCATCCCTTTGTTTGAACCTACACCACATGTGGCAGTTCAAGAAAGTGGCTCACTACCACCTTCGCAAGATCAACTGGTATTGGACAATAAATGTCAGCCTAATCAGTGATCCTCACATCTCATGAAAAGGAAGTCCTCTCCTCTCTTCCAAACAGTTTCTCACAGTTTATGATTTCATGATGTAGCTGATCTCCTGCTAATGGGATACTTGCCCTTATCCCACCAGCATTAATCAAATTAACTGGCCAGAAATTCAGCCACCTCCAATGTCAGCATGCATAGATACTACCCCAACATTGATACACTAACATAATCAGAAAATTCAGGAATTTTCAGTCTTCATCATTACATCAAAGTGTGCAATTTGAGGCAACTTTTAGTATGTTGGTTAACTCTCATATCAACTTGGTGACTGCAGAACAGCAGAAACAAGAAATGTTTTTATGCAGCTCGGGCAAGTTATCATTCGAAGCTATTTGTCTGAATTCTTTGAGGCAGCCTTGACCATAGCAGTAGCTGATATATTGTTATTCTCAGGGAATGACCCTGTGATGGATCCTTGCAACTGAGATTACAGATTTGAATTCAGTACAATGCATCCATCTTTTAAAATAGCATATTGTGAAATTCTTGGAGGGTTTTGTATTGCAACACAGTTTTGAGTTTCTTTGAATTTTTTGTTTTATTGCTGACAATAAGTGTCTTACACTCTCAATGTAGTTTAATGTTTTTGACCTCTTCAAAGAAGATGATTCATTTAGTTGCAACAAACTAGAGAAGTGATGATCCCATATTTACTTCTGGGCAGAAACACAGTCTTTGCAGAAATTAATGAATTGCTCAACAATTTAAAAACGGAGGTAACTCTTTTGTGTATGGATGTTGATTGGATGATGTTTCAGCAAGTTATAATTGTCAGCTGAACCCTCTAATTAAATTGGATTGTGGTGCAGTCTTGAAATCAGTCTAAGTTCTCTTCTTTGTTTAACTTTTGTCTAAGCCCACTTTGCTGAATAAAGCTAAGAAACTATAGTGGTTAAATTTGACATACACCATACCTCAACAGTTCATTAAGAATGGGTTTTTTAAATGAAAGCAGTCATAAATTTTCTTCAGCTGCAGAAATAATTTTCCAAAATTTATGTTGTTTTTTCCTTCTGTCTTGTCATCCCTGAGCTTCTTCTCTGGGTCAAATGCTGAACTTCATGTTCTATTTGGACATCTGATGGCCACGTGTGATATTGTGGTAAAATGGAAATCTTCCAAGTCTCTTCATTTACATATTGATCTAATTCATTTCTTAAGGATATTTCCATTGAAATTTATTGTTTCTTTTAGAAGTTGATTAAAGCAAAAATGTTTTAAACTACCAAAAAGTCAACTTTAATGAATATATGATAATATAGAGGCTGGAGTGCAAGTGTAAGAGAAGACTAGAAAAAATCTTGATGTAAATACATAACAGGCTAGAGTGTGCTATAGATAAGCTAACATATGAATTAGAACCTATGTAAAAGACATTGGAATGTGTTGAATTCTGATTACGGAGACACAAGGAAAACATTCAAGTTCCTGAGGCTGAGCCAGGAATTTGATCCACAACATGAGAAGACTGTGTGATAATGGAGGGCAGGAGAAATTTGGACATTTCATCAATACTTATCTTGCTATCATGTCATATTTGAAGGTGATAATAACAACAAATAATGGTTGAGGTTAAGTTTGATGTTCAGTCAGGACATAAAAGGAAAGGGTGATACACACTATATTGCAAAAACAATATTTTGCACAGATGTGGAAGAAGTGCAATTATTAGTATGTGAGAAACTGGGTTATGAGGCTAATGGCCAGTTGGAGCAATATTATCGCTGCACGTTTTCAAAATATGCTTCATGGGGATGATGTTCTGTATGGGAGAACAGTGCAACCAATATTGCAATAGTGGAAATAATGAAACTGAATACGAATGAACACACTCACAGAGCATGTTAGGAAAGGCACATGGGCTTTTAAGAGGATCAATAATTTTGGAATGTGATGACATAGGTCCTAGCTGGAAAAGGCCACACTGAAGGCCAAAGCTCAGAGAGCGGGATTATGTACTCTAATACTTAAAAGGAAGTGTGACAGTGCACAGATAACTGCAAGAGATTCTGGAGTACACAGTAGTCAGGGAACTTATAAACAGAATGCAAAAATTGGGAACTTGATACTGAGGGGAAGAAGGTATTTCTTTTTATTCTTTTTGGTTTAGCTCCAATGACTGCTAAATGTTTTTCCTTTGCTTATCAAGGTGGGAAACTGTAACTTAACTTTACTAAATTAGTAACTGATTAACTAATCAAATAAATAAATAAGTAAGGATAGCCAGATAAAGCAGGGCAGTTAATATACTGTGACTGTAAGATGTGGGAGTTTATAGAGAGTATTGTAATCTGAGACAACTGCATCTGCTCAAGAAACAAAAGCTCAGAATTTTCAGCTAGTTTCCAAGCTGCAGATATTGTGGGCATCAGTGAGGGGGAGTTACCTGGACACTTTGAATTAGGAGGCAGTTATACCCTTTAGATTAAGCCAATGGTCAAAAGGGTGTGGCTGCAATTTCAGCAGTTAGGGAGGTACAGGTTGTGATCATAGAGGAATTGTGGCCTTTGACTTTGACCAATAGACATGAGGTACTTGCTACATGTGTGAATGCAAACAAGAACTGTAGGTGGATGGTCAAACTGATCATAGCACCATGGTGCAGAATCCCATTTAAGTGGAAGGAGTGAAAAAGAATGATAATAATAGGACACAGTATAGTCAAGGTATAAATACTGTTCTTTGCAGCTGTGATGAGGAGTTCCAAAGATTGTGCTAACTGCCCAAGAATCAGGGTTAATGACCTCCTCGTGGCTAAGGATGAATTTGAAGTGAGAACGGAGTGATCCAGTTGACATTATCCATGTAGGAACCAACAACTTAGGTACAAATAGGAACGATGTTCTGCTGAGAGAATTTGAGGAGTTAGGGTCCGAATTAAAATGCAGAAACTCAAAGGTAATAATCCAAGTTTGCTACCTGAGCCATACACCAATTGGCACAGGGTGAAGTAAATTAGAAACTAAAAGTGTGGCTTGGGAACAAGACATTTTGTTCGTGGAGCATTGGTATTAGTAGTCAGGGAAGAGGGAGCTGTTCCGTTGGATTGGGCTTAAACAGGTTGGCGTCAGCATCCTGGTGAATTATATAACTAGGGCCTTGGGTAGGACTTTAACAAAATCACATTGGGGGAAGCAAGATATGGATTGCTTTGGTCAGGTGAATGGAGATTTAGAAATCTAAAACTCAACAGAAGCTAAGACAATACAACTGAGTAACAATTTGGGCAAAACTATGTAAAACAGGAAGTGACAGAGGCTGCAAGTTTACGAGCTTGCCCGTGCATTGATGGGTGGAGTGAGCTGGTAAAATCGCATGAGAGCTGAGAATTCGGGATCGTGCCTGATTTCTCAGCTCTCGCAATCATATTGGCAGGATCTCTGGCACATTTCTGGTAAGAGGCTGAATAATTTATCTAAATATATTTAAATGCTCATTAACATGGCATTAGCGAACCTGGGAACACAATCGCCCAGGCTCACTTGTCTCTATGGCCTCACTGGAAGAGGTTCTTTCCATGAATAGGGAACAGTGCTGTTGGCCTCGCCAATAGAACTGGGGACCATTGAGGCCCCCAAGGAGGTCAAGGGCAAGGGGTTTGCCCCTTGGGCAGTGCCAGCTTGTCCATGTCTGCCTGACACCTTGGCAATTTCCACCAGGCATTTTAGCATTGTCCACTGGCCAGTGCCAGGCCGGGGCCTGAATAGTAGGGGGCCAAATGGGGTGGGGCCCACAGGGTGGGGCCCATGGGGGCAGGACTTGAAAGGGCAGGGCCAGGCCAGGGTAGCCCAATCGGTGGGGGGCAGAGGTGGCCTGCTGCTGCTTTGCATTGCAATGGGTGGGAGGTTGTGTAATCTATCTGGGTGATGGGCACGGGGGTGTGTGATATTTTTGGGTGGTGTGAGGCTTGCAAACAGCCACAGGCTCCCACAACTGCAGGGGAGGATTGGGTTGAGGTTGGCTGCAGCAGCAGAGGCTGTCAGATCGCTCTCTTGCTGCCACCTTCAGACTAAGGTTTATTACAGGTGGGGAATTTGTTTTTTGTTTGGGCAGCTGAAACCAGTCTCTGTAATAGTTCACTGGCTGCAGATACTCTTCAATTGAATGGACAGAGGAACCTTTTGGATACTTTTCAACTCTCCTCTGATTCAGAAAGTCCTTTTGACAGATTATTTTCCTTCCATTAGCTAGAAGTGAGAGGTGAAATGTATTTGAGACAGATGGGAGTGTTGGATTCTTTATCCCCAATGAAGAGGAGACGGGAGAAGGATGAGAGGAAGGAGGGAAGGAGGCTAAGAATTATGTGGATTCTCAGGAAGGGAACAGACCAGCAACCATACAAAAGGGTCATTGGAACCGCAGAAACCCTCAGCAGAGGCACAGACAAACATATGCCATCCCAAAGTATACAGGTAGCGATCTAACTATATACAACTGATCTCATACGTTCATTGAGCCTTTTGTAGTACTGGGACCAAGTCCTCCTCACCACATCAGGGGGTGGCATGGTGGAACAGTGGTTAGCACTGTTGCCTCACAGCACCAGGGACCCGGGTTCAATTCCTGGTTTGGGTCACTGTCTGTGTGGAGTTGAACATTCTTCTCATGTCTGCATGGGTTCTCTCTGCTCCAGTTTCCTCCCACAGTCCAAAGATATGCGAGTTAGGTAGATTGGCCATGCTAAATTGCCCCTTAGTGTCAGAGGCCTAGCTAGGGTAAATGCATGGGAGTGGTTATGGGGATAGAGCCTGGGTGGGATTGTGGTTGTGCAGACTTGATGGGCCAAATGGCCTCCTTCTGTACTGTAGGATTCTATGTTCTATGACATAATACTGTTGATCCTATCAGTCCCCTCCTCCCACGCAGCTCTTCATTCCAGCTCTTGGCATGAGCTGGTGGCATCTATCATGTACTGCACACAAGAGGGCAGCGAGGATGGCCTCACTGAATCCAGGGGAAGCTTTGCCCCCTCTAGAATGCCTCACCCCTTGCACCAATGGCACAGACATCTATGCATGGAAATATATAATAAAGTGCAATTTCTCAGTGCCAAAATGTGGGAGACTTGCTGAATTTTCAAACTTATGCCACCTATAAAAGTTGACATGATTGGCAAAGATTAGCCAAAAATTAAAATAAAAACAGAAAATGCTGGGCAATATTCAGCAGGCCTGGTATCATCTGTGAAGAGAGTAACAGAGTTAATGTTTTGAGTCTAAATGGCTCTTCAGAGCTGAAGAGAGTGAGAAATGTAATGGTTTCATAATGTTACAGAAGCAAGCGGTGGAGCAAGCGGAACCAAGTAGAAGGTCAGGAATAGATGGGAGCTCAGGAGAGATTTGACAAAGATATCATGGACATGAGACAAATGGAGTAGTAATGGTTGTGGGAAAGCCTAAGGAAGGTACCAAAACTTGTATAAAAGTCAGATAGCATGATATGTTAATAGCAGAACAAGGGTCAGTGCCCTCGGAAAGCAAAACATAAGAACAAGTTGCAGAGGCTCCGTGGGGGGATGGTTTGGAAAAAAAAAATCAACATGGAGGATAGAGTTCATGTAAAATGTAGAAAATTGTGAAATGCCTAAATGGAAGAAGAGATGCTGTTCCTCAAGTTTGTTTTGTAGAAACGTAGGGACAGTATCTTTTTTTCTGTTTGGGCATTTTAGCCTCCTGCCTTGAACAGTGAGTTCACCAGAGTCAAACCATGAGTTCTGTCCTCTATTTTGATATTCATATATTCTTTTCCCCATGCTTGCCCCACAAGCCCAGTCTATAAACTTAATTTTATGTTTTGCTTTCAGAAAGCCCTGACCCTTGTTCCACTATTAACACATTCTGCCATTTGACCTTTATACAAATTAGCACCTTGCTTAGTTTTTAACACTATCAGCCCCATTCTCTTTGCCTTCTATCCATTACATCTTTGTCAAATCTTTTCCTGAGCTTTCATCTATTCGTGACCTTCTATTTTGGTACACCTGCTCCATCCCCTCTCTTTAGCAGTTTAAAACCCATTACATTTTTATCTCTCCTCAGCTCTGAAGAACAGTCATACACACTCAAAACATTAATGCTGCATCTGTCTCCACAGATGTTGCCACATCTGAGTTTTTACAAAACTTTCTGTTTTTATTTCAGATTTCCAATATCCACAGTATTTTTCTCTTTAACTAACATTTAATTTGACTTAACTGACCAGCCTGTGAGGTGTACAAGCTTGCACTATGTACAATAGATACACAGGACTGACCATCTGATGGGTCACCTGATGCTGTCAAGTGCTCAGCGTCCTTTAAAACGTTAGCCGTTACCTTGTTCCAAGTGCCTACAGTTCCAGGACTGGACATCCTGCCTTCCAGCACTCTGTGGACAGGAGGAGAATCTGTAAGCCACCCTTGCCAGTGATTAGCCTAATGTTAGGTACGCACAGACAGTGGGCCTAGAAGTTGGAATGCTGACATCTTCTGCATGTGGAACCAACGTAAAAAGTCTGACAACACCAGGTTTTAGTCCAACCGATTTATTTGATAATATACTCACAAGCTTTCGAGGGGACTGCCTCTTCGTCAGGTGAATGGAGAGTTGTGGCCTCAGACAGAGCATATAAAGCCAACAGGCAGTGAGTCACCAGGGTGGTGATTCTCCCAAAAAAATTCTAAGTGCCAAAATTTTCAAAATGAATCTCCCAAACTCTGTGCACAACTGAGTGCCTCAGAGAGGTTCACACTGAAAATCCAGGGGCGGGGCCTACTCCTGCTGGAGCGGCCATAGCACTGAGTGGGCCACTACACATGCATTGATCCGTCAGCACCAAGATCGTCACATGTACAGGATGCCTGCACTGATGGCTTCCTGATCACTGGCCAGCCCTGTGATCCCCGGTTTACAGATCTCCCCCCAACCACCCCAATCACTGGCCTCCCAGACCAGATCTGATATCTTCCCCCACACTCCCCCTGCCAGCCTCCCATCCCTCCTGCAGCACCGACCACCCCCCCATCCGGATGGCCAACCCGACCGCTCACCTCCCACTGCCCACATTCCACCAATCCCAACTGCAGACCGCCCAACCCCCAATGGCTCTGCCCCTTCTGCCCCACCCACTCTAGTCCTGTCCCCTTGGCAGTGCCTGCTGCACGATGGCCAGTGCTAAAGTGGCCCCGGGCATTTTCACTTTGCCCTTTGGGTAGTGCCAGAGGGCCAGGCTGGCACTAACAGGCTGGTAATGCCCAGGGCCCCCCCTCAACCCTGACTGCCTGGGGTGTCTACATGGCCTCCCCTCATTTCAGCAGGGTCGACCACCAATTCCCAGTTAGTGGGGATCTATTATAAACCCCATTGGAATGAACCACTCTTGGCAGCAGGTTGTGGGGGGGACGGAGGCTAGTGGGCCCAGAGACTTCAGTCCCAGGCCTGCTAATGGAATTTAAATCCAGATTTTAATATTTAAATCATTCCCGCACCAATTTCCAATCTGACGACTTCGGACATCCTGTCTCTGTATACATGTGGGGGCAGTGGGATCTAGCTGGAAGCCCACTAAATGGCCTCCATTGGTATCTCCACCCCATTATTCTGCTAGAGCAGTGCAACAGGCTGGGAGAATCGCCCCCTCATATTATTCAGCCTGTGGTTACAAATGTCCAAGGTTGGGAAATAAATGATCCAGAGTACACAACATTTTGAAAAGTCATACAGTCGAAAAATAGGGGGAGTAACCCCAATAGTAAAGAGCGACCTGAGTGTCAGCAGCAGCACCCTGAGAGTTGGTGCATAACACACTCCCGCAAACTCTCAGAAGCCCACTGCCATGTCACACTCTGTCTGCCTTGGAATGAAGTCTTACCTTGGCGAGCTGTCAGCCACTCTACTGGCTATCCTACCCATCCAGGCACAGTGCAGGTACAGCAGTGCTCTGCCTGTAACTAAGACCATTCTTAAGGTAAATCCTGGGAGTCCAGGGGATGAGAGGGTAGTGAATGCCTTGGGATGTTGGAGCCCTTTCTCCCCTCCTGTCTTACCCTTGATGCTGTGATCGCAGCATCAAGGGTAAGCCAGGAAGAGAGAAAGGGCTCCAGCTTCCAAGAGATAGATAAATATTTGATCAAAAGTAGAATAAAGGGCAATGGGGAAAAGGCAGGGATGTGGAGTTAAGATAAAATGGAGATCAGCCATGATCATATGGAATGGCAAAGCGGGCTCGAAAGGATGAATTGCCTACTCTTGCTCCTAATTCCTATGTTCTTATATTCCTATGTCCTGGAGGGGAGGGCTCCCTAAATCTAAAGGCCAATATGGAGAATTGTTTCATTTTTGGTTTCCCATCCTCCTCTGGCCTGTGCCCGTCAGCCTGAAAATTGAGCGTGGGGTGAGGGGGAAGCCCTTACATGGCCCAATGCTGATCATTTAGGACTGAGATAAGGAGAAATTAATTCAAAGGATTCTGAATCTCCAGAATTCCCTACCCAGTGAGCTGTAGGTGAGCCATCATTGAATATTTTTAAGGCCAAGTTAGACAGATCTTTGGTCTCTCAGACAATCAAGGACTGGATGGGAAACTGGAGCTGAAGCCCAGATCAGCAAATATCATATTGAATGGCAGAGTAGGCTCAATGGACCATATGGTCTTCTCTACTCCAGTTTTTTGTGTGCTTAATATTGAGCAAACCTCATCTGGAACATAAACATCATGTACACCTATATATTCATATTCACACTACCCTATGAAGTGTCTAACATTTAACAGACAATACATTAACAAATTAACCTGTTATTAGTGCCAGAGGACCTCCCATGTATACATAAGAACATAAGAAATAGAAACAGGAATAGACAAATAGCTGCTCAAGCCTCCTTCGCCACTCAGTGCAATCATGGTAGGTCTTCTGCCCCATCTCCACTTGCCACCTGCTCCCATATCACTTCATTTCCTGAGAGATCATAAATGTGTCCACTCAAGCTTTGAATAGAGTCCTCACTCGAGCATCCACAACCCTTAGAATAAAGAATTCCAAAGATACACAACCTTCTCAGTGAAGAAATCTCTCCGCATCTGAGTCCTAAATGATCACTCCTTTATCCTGAGACTGTTTCCTGGTGTCCTGGATTCCCCAGCCAACAGAAACAACCACTCAGTGTCCCTGTTGAGCCCTAACAGATTATTGCATTTCAACAAAATCAGCTCTCATTCATTCAAGCTTCAGGGAGATTAGGCCTAATTTACTCAGCCTCTAATTATAAAACAAGCCTTTCATCCCAGGAACTAATCCAGTTAACACTTTCTGTGCTTCTTCCAAGGCAAGTATATCCTTCTTTAGATATGGAGACCAGATCTGTGCTCTAAGTGTAGTCTCACCAAAGTACTACACAATTGCAGCAAGACATTCTTATTTTCATATCGCAGTCCCCTTGCAATACAGATCAACTTGCCATATTCTTGCTGTGCTTGACCCTTTCACAAGTAAACGTCTCATGCCTTTTACGAAAAAAAATTGCTGCTTTTCTATTCTTACTATCTCACACTGGGGCAGCACGGTGGCACAGTGGTTACCACTGCTGCCTCACAGCACCAGGCCTGGCTTTGACTCCCGGCTTGGTCACTGTCTATGCAGAGTCTGCACATTCTCCCTGTTAATGCATGGGTTTCCTCCAGTTTCTCCGGTTTGCTCCTATAGTCTGAAAGACGTGCTGGCCAGGTGTATTGACCCAAACAGGAGTGTGGCAACTAGGAGAATTTCACAGTAAATTCATTGCAGTGTTAATGTAACTTGTGATTAATACATAAACTTTAACTTTAACTTCCCCATATTATATTCCAGGTGCCACCTTGTTGCTCATTCATTTAACCAGTCTATATCTTTTTGCTGGATCTTTATGTCTTTCCCACAGCATACCCTCCCACCTAACTTTGTATCATCAGGTAACTTGGATACATTATACTTAGTTTGTTCAGCTAAGTCATTAATATAGATTGTAAATATTTGAGGCTGCCATTTCAAAATGCCCCATTTATCCCAACTCTCTGTTTCTTGATTGTTAACCAATCCTCCAACCATGTTAATATATTATCCGCAAATCCTTGAATCTTTTTTGCTGCATATTAATCTTTTGTGTGATCCACCTTATCAAATATCTTTTGAAAATCCAAGTCTACAGGTTCCTCTTTATCCACCCTGCTAGTTACATCCTCAAAAAACTCTAATAAATTTGTCAATCAGGATTCCCCTTTCATAAAACCATGCTGACTTGTTCTAATCATACTATATTTTTCTAATTGCATTGATAAAACTACCTTAATAATAGATTCCAGCATTTTCCAATGACTAATGTCAGGCTGACTGCTCTGTACACAAGAACATAAGAAATAGAAGCAGAAGTAGGCCATCAGTGAACAATTGCAAGCCAAGAACTGATCCCTGCAGTACTCCACCAGTTACATCTTTCCATTCTGAAAAGGACTCATTTAATCCAACTCTCTATTTTCTATGTGACAGCCAGTTTTTGATCCATGCTAACACACTTCCTCCAACTCCATGCACTTTTTGGAAATCTAAAATAAACTCCGAAAATTTCCCGTCTCGTCCGCCACGGGAATTGTAGCGAGCAAGACAGATTTAAAGATCCTTTGAGCTCAAGCGGGAATTTTTGGCCTTGAGGTGTGCGTGGCCAGAAAATCCCACCTTTCATCTGCAGATTCTCCTCCATCTACTTTCACTGTTACATCCTCAAAGAATTTGAGCAAATTTGTCAAACATAATTTTCCTTTCATAAAAATATGTTGACTAGGTTTGATTATATTCAGTTGTCCTAAATGATTAGCTATTCCTCTTTGATTATTGACTCTAACATCTTGTCAATAATAGATGTTAAACTAACCAGCCTATAGTTTGGCCCTGCCTTCTGCATTTCCCTCTTTTTTGAAGAAGGGAATCACATTGGCTGTTTTCCAATCTTCTGGTACTCTCCTGGAATTTAGCAAATTACAAAAAATATCAACCAATGGGTGTATTATCTCTACAGCCACTTTCATTAAAAACCTAGTGTGCAGTTCATCGGGTCCTGGCAACTTGTCAGCCTTTAGCCACTGGAGTTGCTCTAATATTTTATCCTTCATGATTGGGATTTTTGGAAACTCTACCATGTTATTTGAAATCAGCCCACTTGATATCTTAGAGATATGTACAATATCTTCCATGGTGAAGACTGGGGCAAAAAAAATTATTTATCAACTCACCAGCCTCGTTCAGTAGAGGTACAACACTTATCACAGCCACCCACTTCTGATTTATATCCCTGGTTTCTCCCTCCCTTCTTTCTCAAAAGCAGTGTTACATTTACCAATTTCCAATCAGCTAGGACCATTCCAGAATCTCTGGAATTTTGAAAAATTATCTCCATGCTTCTCCAGCGGGAATACACCCAACCCACAGCTTTTTGTAGTGATTTACTCTAGGGCTCTCTGCAGTGCACAGAGTGTGGGAGATTCATTTTGAAAATCCCACTGAACAAATCAGTGGGACTTACTCCAATTTTCATCTGCTGTCTCTGAAGCTATTTCTTTTAGAAGTCTAAGGTATTTGTTTTATTCATTCATGGTACATGGGCATCGCTGGCTGGCCAGCATTTATTATCCATTCCTAGTTGTTCTGATCGACTATCAGGTTTGTCGGAATTTAGTCCTTTAATTTTTTGCAGTACTTTTTCTCTGCTGATATTAATGACGCTAATCGCCTCTCTTAACCCCTAGGTTACCCTTTACTTCTGGTATCTAACAGGACAACACAGTGGTTAGTACTGCTGCCTCACCATGCCAGGGACCCGGGTTCGATTCCTGGCCTGTGTGGAGTTTGCATGTTCTCCCTGTGTCTGCATGGGTTTTCTCGGTGCACAGGTTTCCTCCTATACTCCAAAGACGTGCTGGTTCAGTGCATTGGCCATGCTAAATTCTTCCTCAGTATACCCAAACAGGTGCCGAAGTGTGGGACTAGGGGATTTTCACAGTAACTTCATTGCAGCGTAAGCCTACTTATGACTAATAAATAAACTTTACTTTAATTTGTATCTTCCATTGTGAATACAGACACAAAATAGATGCTAATTTCAGTTATCTCTGCTTCTAAGGGACCAAAGTTTATTATAGCTATTTTCTTCTCTTTTGTGTACTTGTAAAAGCTCTTACAATCTGTTCGACAATCCTGGCTAGTTTACTTTTTTTTTGCTTTTTTATCAGCATTTTGGTGGCTCTTTGCTGCTTCCTAAGAAACTCCCGATCCTCAGATTTATGGCTGTTCTTTGCAACATTAAAGCCTCTTCTTTTAATCTAATACTATTTTTAACTTCCTTCATAAGTCATAGTGGATTTATCTCGCTGAGTTTTTGTTTTGCAATGGAATGTATTTTGATGAACATTTTGAATTGTTTCTTTAAATGTTTCCCACTGTTTATTTGCCACCATACATTTTGGTCAATTCACCCAATCGACATTTGCCAGCTGTCCACTTGTATCTTTGTCACTAACTTTTTAAGTTTATGGCAGCATTATTAACATTAAAATAGGTATTAATGGATTTGCAAAGTTCTAGGTCTGGATAATGCCCACCTAAGAATGTTTAAAGAAATGGGGCAGAACTCCTTGCATGCCTTGTTCATTTATTAACAGTTCATTTGAGTCAGGGACAGTTCCCTGAGACCGGAATCAAACTAATATAGTTCCTATTTAAAAAAAAGACAAATCAACACTAGAGATCTGCAGCTCAATCAACATTTCATCCATTAATGATAAAGGGCTAACAGGGACCATAAAAAGTGCCCTTTCTGATCACTGGGAAAGGGAATGGACAATTAGAAATTCACTACAGATTCCAAAAAAATACATTGTACCTAACAAATTTGATAGTGTATTTTGAGACAGTGACCAGGGTACTGGATGAAGGAAGACATTGTTTATCTGGACTTTCAGAAAGCCTCTGCTTTGTACATCACGTTGGATTACTTCACAAGCTGGAGTTTGGTAGTATCAGTAGAAATTTGAAACACTGGATTAGGCATTAGCTCCAATCCTGCAGCTAAATTGTAGTTAATGAATGTGATTTAGCTTGGAGGAATATTTCTCGCAGTGGCCCTCAGGGATCAGTCCTCAGCCCACTACTCTTTATTACTGACCTGGACAGCTGTGTATAGTAAATGCAGGTGGCACCAAAATCTGTGCAAGGATTAAGACAGTGTAGGAGTGCAAAAGGATCTAAAAAGATTTGTTCAGGGTGGGGCAGTTTAGATAAATTAAGTTATGTGCATGCTGATGGGACCAACACAGAATATAGGTATCATTATCCAGGAACAATAGTGAGAGAAAAAGATCTTAGTGTTATTGTGTGAAGGTCACTGAAGGTTCATAACAAATGAAACATGAGGGAAAAATTTATGGAGGTGGTAGGAATCTCAGCCACCAACAAGAGACTTGCATTGCCTCCTTTGGGAAGCAGCCACCAAATTAGAAGCCAATCAGGCAATTAACAGGCCACTGGTGAGCCTTTCAAGAGATCATAACCCTTGGGGTGGAGATCCTACCCACCACCGGTTGCCAAACAATTTGAGGCTAGCAACTCTTTAGCTCAGCAGTGCCACAAGAGAGGTAGCAGCTACTGCCAAAATGTCTCCCACTGGAGGCCCAGGATTGTGGAGCAACCCAGGCCATCAGTAAACAAACAAGAGCAGGGGGGTCGGTGGCCTCACTTCCTACCCAATGCTTGCTCCTTTGATCAGACATGCCTCGGGAAACCACAAGCAACCCACCCAGCTTTGTATGTCCTACTCCCTGCATGATGACAGGCCCAACTGGCATTGGGTTAATTGGGCATTAATTGCCACTTAAGGGCCTCAGTTGGCAATGGTTCAAGAGGGCTGCCAATGGGCCTTCTGCTACTGACTTAATCAAGGTAGAGGAAGATAAGTGGCAAGGTCCCCAGCCTTCACCATCGTGCTTGATTAAATGCTAACCACTTTCAAACTCACCATCGGTGAAGACATTAAATACTGCCCTAGGTCGAGGATAGAGTGGTCTTGAAAAAAGTCCTGGGGATGGCTACTAGAAAGTCTGACAACACCAGGTTTTAGTCCAACCGATTTATTTGATAATAGACTCACAAGCTTTCGAGGTTTCCCTCTTCGTCAGGTGAATGGAGAGTTCACCTGACGAAGAGGGAAACCTCGAAAGCTTGTGAGTCTATTATCAAATAAATCGGTTGGACTAAAACCAGGTGTTGTCAGACTTTTTACTGTGTTTACGCCAGTCCAACGCCGGCATACCCACATCATGATGGCTACTAGAACAATGAATAGCTTAAAGAATAACAGCTACTCAGATATGTTCAAGGATTTTGGTCTATTTACTTTATAATTGTGTAAATTTAAAGGTGATTTGATAAAGATCTGTAAATAAACTAAAAACTGGATAACAAACTCTATTGATAGACTATTTTAGTTTCACACATTGGGATGAACTAGGGAACATGTGCTTAAAAGTAGTACTGATATGCAATAGTTGAAATATACTGGATATGAAATATTTCTTCTTTTCCCAAAGAATTGTGTGCCTGTGGAATACATTATCACCTAATGTTGGGATGCTAACTTATCACAGGGGCAAAGTTCTTGGGTGAGATTCTCCGACCTCCCAGCCGTGTATTTCCTGCCAGCAGGAGGTGGCTCACTGTTTGCTAGTGGCGGGAGTCTCTGCTCCCGCCACTGTCAATGGGAATTCTCATTGACTTCATCCCACACCGACGAGACACTCGCAGGTGGGGGTGCACTGCTAGTGCGACCAGAGAATCCTGCCGGCATGAACAGTTGGAGAGTTTCTGCCCTTTCATAGATGACAAATGTCCTTGTTGGTAATACTTGGTCTATGTGATCTGCTACTCTGCATCACCTGAGGGGCCATAATGTGAAGATGCTGGTGTAGACACAGTAAGAAGTCTCACAACACCAGGTTAAAGTCCAACAGGTTTATTTGGTAGCACAAGCCATAAGCCACATGCTTTCAGAGCATTGCCCCTCACCTGATGAAGACCAGAAAGAGACCTACAAGCAAAACCTACACCATCTGATATGTCACCAATCTCCTTATATCTGATCTCCAAATCTTTCTGATATGCATAATCATCAAGCTAATATTCAATTCTCTGCAGAAATGCAGAAATCATGGCTGCGATTCTCCCAAAAGTGCTGCATTGGCGGGAAAACTGTTCTAGATTCCAATTGTTTTGTCAGTTCAACTTCTCACCCGAATCTCCCGACTCTGCGCACTGCAGAGGTCCCAGTTGTGAATATAATTAAAAACCCAGGGAGGCAGGACCTATTCACACCAGAGACTGACATTTCCAGAATTCTGCGCATGCGCTGTGGTCCCAATCTGTCAGACTACCCACTGGCTCAATCGCTGGCCAGCCCGGGACCATCGCAGTGCTGCCCCTCCAACCCCACCTCCCATGCCCCCCTCCCCCACGGCCCGCTCGCAGCTCCCACAAGCATTCCCGAGCAAGCCCTGAACGTCCCTCCACTTCCTTCATCTCAGAGCACCCTGATGTGCAGCCCAAAGCCCGGGCAGTGGGGATGTCCCCACCCTCCTCACCCTGGCAGATCACCACCTCTCCAGCTCACCCCAATCACTGCCCTCCCTCCATCCCAGACAGATTATGTTTGCAGAGTGGCAGCAGGATCCCCGCAACCCCACTGACTGCCCCCGGCCCCACCCACAATAGGCTCCTATGCCTGATGGGCCGTGCCAAGGTATCCCTGGGCATGGGTACTTTGTCCCTTGGGCAGTGCTGGGGGTACAGGCTGGCACTGCTAGGGTGCTCATGCCCAAGGGGCACCACCCCCACACCGCCCGACCCCCTGGATGGGCCTCGATTGCCCTCCCTTCATTCCAGCGGGGTCTCCTGCTAGTTCTCCAAAGGTAGGGAGTTAATCTAAATCCCGCCAGAATGTAGTACTCCTGGCGGGGTGGGAGATTTAATCGGGACTGGTAAGTTCCTGATAATTAGATTTAAATGACATTTAAAACATATTAAAAAAAGATTCAAATGACTTACCTACCTTCCCACCAGTTTCCAGCGTGGTCTGACTGGCAACTGTTCGCCGGGTCTGGGAGATGCATATGTGTTCCTGACACATACGCATTTCCCGGAACAAGGCTGGTGACGTGCCTCTCGCCAGAAACTCGCCAGAATTGCAACTCGCCAGAAAAGTTGCGGATCGCGACGGGAGAATCGCGGCCCATATTTCATGACTCTACACTGGTCAGAAAGCAAGGAGACAAATAACCTCATCTTGAAGATCCCACTGAAAAATTTATAAATGAAACACAAATCGATTAAAGTTGTTCCAATTTGACAAGGCAAGGTTCACAGGGTTTCTAGAGGATACAAAGACACAAGGACAGTTGTTTAGCATCTATGAGTTTAGAAAAGTGCCAAAGGCTTTCAAGTTAGATTAAGAGCACCACAGCTTTCTATCCAGGTCTAGGTTGTTTCCTGCATCCAAGGAAAGGTGTACAAATGTGCAGCCAAAAGGAATGAGTGCTGACAATTTGAAGCCCACAAAATTTAGTACTCATAGACCAATCCACCGAAACAGAAAAGCAGCAGCTTGCTTCCGATCTGCTTGAAGAGAATATTAAATTCAGAGTGGTGTTTGCCAAGAAATGAATATAAATTTCTGAAGGTTAAGACACAGATATTCACGGAGGAAGACATGAATAATTTGCCGGGTGTTAGCGATGGAAAGGTGGTAGGACTGGAGGGTCTCAATGACATTATTGTTACTGTAGAGGCGGTGCACGACAGACTGGAGGGACTGATTGTGGACAAGTCCCCAGGACCGGATGGAATGCATCTGAGGGTTCTGAAAGAAATGGCGGAGATGATAGTGGATGCCTTGGTGGTTATTTTCCAGACGTCGCTGGATTCCGGGGAAGTGCCGGAAGATTGGAAAGCGGCTAATGTTACGTCGTTGTTTAATAAGGGTGCCAGGCAAAAGGCAGGGAATTATAGGCTGGTTAGTTTAACGTCTGTTGTGGGTAAAATGTTAGAATCCATCATCGAGGAAATAGCGAGGCATCTTGAGGGGAATTGCTTGATAGAGCAGACGCAGCACGGTTTCGTTAAGGGGAAGTCGTGTCTGACAAATTTATTGGAGTTCTATGAGGATGTGTCTAGGGCGGTGGATAGAGGAGAGCCGGTGGATGTGGTCTTTCTTGATTTTCAGAAGGCATTTGACAAGGTACCTCACAAGAGGTTATTGCAGAAGGTAAGGGGGCATGGACTTGGGGGTAGGGTGTTAGCGTGGATAGAGGATTGGTTGTCAAATAGGAAGCAGAGAGTGGGGGTTAATGGGTGCTATTCGGATTGGCGGTTGGTGACTAGTGGAGTGCCCCAGGGGTCGGTGCTGGGGCCTCAGCTATTTACCATTTATATAGATGATCTGGAGGAGGGAACCGAGTGTATGGTGTCGAAATTTGCTGATGACACCAAGATTGGTGGAATGGCAAATTGCGCGGAGGGTGTGGAGAGTCTGCAGAAGGATCTAGATAGGCTGGGCGAATGGGCCAGGAAATGGCAAATGGAATTTAATGTTGGCAAGTGCGAGGTGGTCCACTTTGGCAGGAATAATGATAGGAAGGACTATTACTTACGGGGCGAAAAACTGCAGCAGGTGACGGTGCAGAGGGACCTCAGGGTCCTTGTGCATGAGTCACAAAAACCCAGCCTGCAGGTGCAGCAAGTGGTCAGGAAGGCGAATGGGATGCTGGCCTTCATAGCGAGGGGAATTGAATATAAAAGTAGGGAGGTCTTGCTGCAGCTGTATAGGGCATTGGTGAGGCCGCAGCTGGAGTACTGTGTGCAGTTTTGGGTGCCGTACTTACGCAAGGATATTTTGGCCTTGGAGGGAATGCAGAGGAGGTTTACTAGGCTGATACCGGAGTTGAGGGGGTTGAGCTATGAGGAGAGGCTGAATAAACTAGGCTTGTACTCGTTAGAGTTTAGAAGAATGAGGGGAGATCTCATTGAGACGTATAAGATGATGAATGGGATGGATAGGATAGAGGTGGAGAGACTCTTCCCGCTCAGAAAGGACAGTAGGACAAGGGGGCACAGCCTCAAGATAAAGGGGGGGCGGTTTAGAACGGAGTTGAGGAGGAACTTCTTCACTCAAAGGGTGGTGAATCTCTGGAATTCTCTGCCCGTTGAGGTGGTGGAGGCTGCCTCGCTAAATATTTTTAAGACGCAGGTTGATGGGTTTTTGATAAGTGAGGGGATTAAGGGTTATGGGGAGAGGGCGGGAATGTGGAACTGAGACACAACAGATCAGCCATGATCTTATTGAATGGCGGGGCAGGTTCGAAGGGCTGGATGGCCTACTCCTGCTCCTATTTCTTATGTTCTTATGTTCTTATATTTTACAGTGCACTTTCCCTCATTCCCTCAGCCACAAGGATTGGTGCTGGGGCCTCAGCTATTTACCATTTATATAGATGGTCTGGAGGAGGGGGCTGAGTGTAGGGTGATGAAATTTGCTGATGACACAAAGATGAGTGGAAAAGCAAATTGTGTGGAGGGTGTGGAAAGTCTGCAGAGGGATCTGGATAGGCTGAGAGAGTAGGTGAGGACCTGGCAGATGGAGTACAATGTTAGCAAGTGTGAGGTTATCCACTTTGGCAGAAATAATAGTAGGAGGGATTACTATTTAAAGGGTGAAAAGCTGCAGCATGCTACGGTGCAGAGGGACCTGGGGGTCCTTGTGCATGAGTCGCAAAAACCCAGTCTGCAGGTGCAGCAGGTGATCAAGAAGGCGAATGGGATGCTGGCCTTTATAGCCAGGGGGATAGAATATAAAAGCAGGGAGGTCTTGCTGCAACTGTACAGGGCACTGGTGAGGCCGCAGCTGGAGTACTGTGTGCAGTTTTGGTCGCCGCCCTTGCGCAAGGATATTTTAGCCTTGGAGGGAGTGCAGAGGAGGTTCACTAGGCTGATACCGGAGATGAGGGGGTTAGACTATGAAGAGAGATTAAATAGACCGGGTCTGTACTCGTTGGAGTTTAGAAGGATGAGGGGGGATCTTATAGAGACATATAAGATAATGAAAGGGATGGATAGGGTAGAGGTAGAGAGACTCTTCCCACTCAGAAAGGACAGCAGGACTAGAGGGCACAACCTCAAGATAAGGGGGGTGCAGTTTAGAACGGAGTTGAGGAGGAACTTCTTCACTCAAAGGGTGGTGAATCTCTGGAATTCTCTGCCCGTTGAAGTGGTGGAGGCTACCTCGCAAAATATATTTAAGTCATGGGTAGATAGGTTTTTGACAGACAAGGGAATTAAGGGTTATGGGGAGAAAGCAGGAAAGTGAAATTGATCCACTTCAGATCAGCCATGATCTTATTGAATGGCGGGGCAGGCTCGAAGGTCTAAATGGCCCACTCCTGCTCCTATTTCTTATGTCCGTATGTTCTTATTCTCTTGTTCTGGCTAATTACTTGGCTGCTGAAACTGGAAAGGATGCAAATCAAGCATCAGGGCAGTGAGCCTTAATGTGACAGATTATGAATTCATGTCATGCATGTGTATACGTGTGTTTTCCACACGGTGAGAGTATCAGACAGTACTGTGACAAAGACTGCACTGAGCCTGCATTTTACATGTAATTCCACTGCTAGTTAATGTTGAGATGTTGTCACAAAACGTCTGTGTACATGACAATTAGTCATTGACTTCAGTAAATAAATGTCAACAGCAGCAATTAAGACAAGTTGGATCTACCAATCAATTAGATCATTGTGGAATTAGTGTTAAAGCTGTGAATGGCTGTTACCCAGAATGTTGATTCTCACTGTGCCCACCAAGCCTTGTATGAAGATTTTAGCCAGTGCTGCTTCCTCTCAAATTCTAAATATAAACTCATTCTGAAATACCATTTGATATGTAGTTAAAAATGTAGACATTGTTGAGAAATGACATGTTCAAACAATAGTTAAATAATAGAATGGATTAGCTCCGAGTTACAAGACTAAATGGCAATAATGAGCTCAGTGTTTAATGCACCAATGATTATTTTTGCACTCAGATTCAATCTGTGCCAAAACAATCAATGGCATGATAAACGGGCACCGTATTCATAAAAATCTGCCTGCAAATACAAACCATCTTCCATCACAATTTTTGGTTTGAGGAAGATAGAGATTTCTGAATCATTATCATAATCATAATGATGTGTGCAAGAGGGTATTCATATTTCAGTACACTTTTTTTATTGATTCAAAAATAAATGGAAAACGATGTTAAATTGACCCAACTCAACAGAATGTTTTTTTTTAAATGTATTGATGTCAAAGCAACAACCACATATCCTAATTCAGTTGACATTTAAAAACTGGTCTAGTGACACTTACAGCTTACAAAATCATCCAAACTTTTCTGGAGACTGTGACAGTCACGCTTAGATTACTGTTTTCATAAAAAAGTATAAAACAATAAGAGAAACTTGGATAAATTTATAACGTAAAAGAATGAAACCCAAATAGCTTATGATTATCATCTGAATCCTGAAGGCATGATGCAGCTGAAACACATTCCCAGATATTAACTACTATTATGATAAAGTGCTGTATCTCCAAAGGTATTATTTCATGAAAACTAGAGATGCTACACTCAATTTTGCAGTTCACATAAAATCAAGTACCAGAAATATCTAGATACAGCGTAAGAAATATCAATTGGATGAGAATTTAGGAGGCATAGTTAGTAAGTTTGCAGATGACACCAAGATTGGTGGCATAGTGGACAGTGAAGAACGTTATCTTGGATTGCAACAGGATCTTGATTAATGGGCCAGTGGGCCGATGGAATTTAATTTAGATAAATGTGAGGTGATGCATTTTGGTAGATCGAATCTGGGCAGGACCTACTCAGTTAATGGTAGGGCATTGGAAGAGTTATAGAACAAAGAGATCTAGGTGTACAGATTCATGGCTCCTTGAAAGTGGAGTCACAGATGGACAGACTGGTGAAGAAGGCATTCAGCATGCTTGGTTTCATTGGTCAGAACATTGAATAAAAGAGTTGGATGTCATGTTGAAGTCATACAAGACATTAGTAATGCCACACTTGGAATAGTGTGTACAGTTCTGGTCACCCTATTATAGATAGGATATTATTAAATTAGAAAGAGTGCTGAAAACACTTACTGGATCCTACCGGGACTTAATGGTTTGAGTTATAAGGAGAGGCTGGTACAAACTGAAACATTTTGCCATCAACCAAATCTGCCCAGGTGATAAATATAAGCCTGTGAGAAACTAACAGCCTTTCCAGTGACCAATCCAGTAAAACCGTGTGCCTGTTTGTACTGTTCCACTGCTGTGACTCAAGCCACTGTTCGCAGGGTCATAATGGAAGCAGAATATAGATTTTCACTCAAAAGCCATCTTTTAGTATTATTGCCTCTTCGGTAAAGTACACTTTTATACACAACTTCTTAGAGAGGCTCTCTTATAACCTGTGTTACCTATATACTCTATGGGGAATAATAGCTGGTGGCCTACATCCTCTTTAAGCACTACTTGACTCAACATTGCTCCATCCACATCTGCTCCTCTTGCTCCTCATCCATGAAAATGCTGAGCAGGATATATAGCGAATGCCATGCCTCTCCCTGGAAAGGTATCTCTGTGGATGAAAGTGAGGTTGTTGGCTGGGGCTTGGGGAGTATGCAGAGGTCTATTGTTGTTGCAAAATGTTTCAGTTTGTCATATCACAATTTGTTGTAGCTTGTTGCATCCTTCACAATTTTGTGATTCAGTCTGCACTGGATGAAAAATTCATCGAACTGTTTGTTTCTCCATACTTGCTGCCTGAAATGCTGAGTATTTCTGTTTTTTATTTTTATTTCAGATTTTCAGCAGTATTTGGGTTTAATTCACTGCCACTTCTCTTCCAGGATTGCCAGCTTGAAGAAGTTTTACTCTTCTCTACTCTGACACACTGTCAGAGGTCAGGAGTCTGGGTCTGTCCAGACAAAATGGTAAATTTTTTTTGCAAAATCTATACCCCAGCTTCAGAAATCGCTAGTCCAATGCTTCAGACATTTTAGGTTCAGAAATTACTCACTTCCACCTATGCCAATTGGTGCTAACAACTATAGTCCCATAGGAATCTCACCCTCTCCTCAGAGTGCTTTGATAATGCAAAAGCTACAGTGCTGCTGTCCTTTATTACTGTATATTTAAATGAGGATATTCAGGACTGGACGGATGTGCCAAACATAAGAAAACTCTTACGTTTATGGAAAAAATTTAATGAAGATAAATTGGTGAAAATAGCTTTTGCCCACTTTTCTGATATCTTAGAATCCTATAGTGCAAAAGGAGACCATTTGGCCCATTAAGTCTGCAACAACAACAATCCCACCCCAGACCTGATCCCCACAACCCCACACATTTACCCTGCTAATCCCTCTAACCTACACATCCCAGGATATCTCGGGACAATTTAGTATGCCAATCAACCTAACCCACACATCTTTGAACTGTGGGACGAAACCATGGGACATGGAGAGAACATGCAAACTCCACACAGACAGTGACCCAAGCCTGGAATTGAACTTGGGTCTCTGGCGGTGTGAGGCAGCAGTGCCACCAGGCCACCCATATAAAGATTGATTTGCACTGATAACATTCTGGAAATATAAAGAAAACAAATTTAAGCCAATCAAAAAAAAAGATCTTTCAGACTGTGGAAATATCAGGGCTCAGATTTTTCAGTCAGTTGCGAAGACCTGAGGCTCACTGTTGACATCAAAGAAAGCTGCCCTCAAAGATATAATGATCTCTGTAGAGTGGATATCCTCTTCCCTATCATTAGTTGTTCTTTCAGAGAGCTGCTGCAGTTATGATGGGCCAAATGGCCTCCTGCACTGCAGCAACTCTTGTGATTATGTGATAGTTCAAATCTGCTGCCAAGTCAAAGAGATATTGAGGCATCTAGCAATAGTGATACCACAAAGCAGGGTATGCAACCAATCAGGCTGAAAGATTCGTACAGTCAGCAAACCAGGAAATAAAATGCGCTGATTTATCCCTCATTCTTGATCAATTTTACAGAGGTAAAAAAAATTGGGATATACATTTGAAGTTGAAATATTACAAACTTATTTTTAAAATTGGAAACAATGGAAAATGGGACAGTACACAAATAAAAATTATTTTCCAGGGCCAGTAAGGTTCTTTTGCACTTGTTATGATTCAGTATACTATTAAAAAGTTACACTTCATTAACGTGATCCAAAAATTTCAGGGGGTTTTAACAGCAATATTACAGCACCAAAGGGGAAATTATCAGTCGTCCAATGATTCCATTTACAGAGACTTCAACACCTATTGAGAAGCATAGAATCACTGGCAACAACTTCTGGGTTTCTGCATTTAACTGTGGCCTTCAGAAGTTGCTGTTAGTTTCAGGGCAATGTACACTGGCGTTCGCTGTAATTGCGAACGCAAAATCCGGACCTGGGTGTGTATTCTAGTCTGGTTGTGATCTATGTATTTGTTGCTATGCACACGTAAGGTGCGATGCATCATGAAACAGCATGCAAGATTTTTGAAACACTGATACATTTTATAGTCTGTTGCGAGTTCTTCCATTTAATGCTATGTTCCTTTTCAGCCTTAAGATTTTTACGTCACGATATAAGGGGTGGGGTTACAAGGCCCATGAGATTTCACTTTATTAAGATTTGATGGAAAATTCGCCTTACTTTGTTATAAATCACCTGGTTCCTCCGCCAGAAATTATTTTATGGAAAGATCATTTTAAACAAATAATTATAAATGTTAATAAACTTTTCTCTTTAAATTTGCTGACACTTTGGGAATGGAAAACCTATTTAATTGTTTAATATGAAACTCGCTAAGTAATGTCAGATTTAATGGTACGGGATGCAGGGCTAGGGATCCAGGGATCTGCAGCAATGCAGTATTCACATTTAAGGCAATTGCTCCAGCTAAAACCATCACCATTTGTGTCAATCTTACTGGAATAACAGGCTGTTCCACGCCCCTGCTGAGCATTACACACACACCGACACAGAGCAAACCAACAATTGCAACACTTAACTGGGACAGTACGGGGAGTGGGTTTAAGAGTTAAAGCTCGCATCCTATATGAACATGTAAATATGTGCGCTGAGACACACGGAGCTAGTGATTGTAGAATTACACAGCTCTTTTCTCCCCCTTCCCTGTCTCTGTTGACTCTGGCCATGAGCCAAGTTCCAGGAGCGAGTTCTCACTCACGTGTCTGGTGCACGTGTGGAAGAGGATTCGGCACAAATAAACAATGTGGCCACTGCTGCAAACTAATCATGGCAGGAAACAAGCAGCTAAAGCAGTCTAACAGCTTCGAGCACTCTCCTTCACTACATGCAATAGGGGCAGGGTTTGTGGGTTTTGTAGTGCGTTGTATGTTCGGGGCGATCCGAAATAAATATCCAGGGTTTCTCATTTAACACAATCTTTTTTCATTGCTTTAAGATCGAGGATGCAAAAGGGACAGATGGAGGTAGGATATTGGGAACCGTTGACTTCAGTGCACTCTCTAGCTATGGGTATACAAACGGAGCTGTAAACAGTAACGTATGCCTGGAGGTGTGCACTGTGCTCCGTTTATCGGCAGCCAAACATTTACATGCGTTAAAGGGTCTGACGTGTTCGCCAACTTTGATAGCATTAGAAGCTTTTATTTGAAAATTAACTGACGATGGAACTGTTCACCTGGGAGTTTTCAAAGTTGATTTTGCACCAATTACAATTACATTACGCTTCAGAAATATTTTGGAAATACTCAGCAGCTCTGACAGCATCTGCGGAGAAAGAGTTAACGTTTCAGTTCGATGACTTTTCAGAAAAGTTGCAGCGAAATTCAGTAGAAGCCGACGCGGTGCCGTCCCCTTTTCGTATGAGCAAAGCATTACCTTGATAAGGAAGCATTCTCGGGGCGTGTGAATTGAATGCTATTGTGTAAATATTCTGGGGGAAATTGAGATTGCAAATTTGTAGACGTGGAAATTCTGCAAGATTTCTGATCTTCTACCATAGCTTCACTGACAGATCAATGCAACCCTCAGAGAAATGGGTCATTTTATATCATGTACTTAATTTACTCGAAATATATCAGAGGTACCCTCATAAGAATTTCAAAGCCAGTAAAAAGGAGTGCTGCAAGGCCCGATGCCACTGATGGCTCATCAGAAAAATATCAAAACAGCATCCATAGTTGTTCTGCATGGCAGAATAAAGCTTTTGCAATTTTTGCTAAGTCGCATGCTGCTTGCAATAGTCAGCTGGTAGCACGGGGTTTGGAAAGCTGAGCCACATGCAATTTATGTGTAGTTTCCCAAGTCAGTTTATAACACACTTGTTATTCTATATAGTAGCCGTGTATTATTACAATAAGACCAGTTTTGTGTGTGATATTTAATTGCTGCTTCACAATTCCAGGGACCTGGGTTCAATCCCGGCTTGGATCAGTCTGTGTGGAGTTTGTATGTACTCCCCGTGTCGGCGTGGGTTTCCTCCGGGTGCTCCGGTTTCCTCCCACAGTCTGAAAGACCTGCTACTTAGGTGCATTGACCCAAACAGACGCGGGAGTGTGGCGACTAGAGGAATTTCATTGTAACTTCATTGCAATGTTGATGTAAGCCTTATTTGTGACTAATAAATAAACGCTACTTTTATGGGGTTGCAGGTTTCTACCATTTCTAACTACAATATATGTACAGTATGTAAAGGAGAAATGTAATATATTGCATATGTGCACATACATAGTATGTAATCACTGTTCAATATGTGCAGTTTACAATGCATGTATGAGCCCTCATATCTTTAGTCACACTTGGTGTATTTTATTAGTGTGTTTTGTTGACAGTCTCAATTGTGATATTGTATTCGGTTGGCAAAGTCCTTCTGATATTATGTGTAGTTTGGCATACAAACCATTTCTGTTAAAAAGTATTCACTGCTGTCACAATCAAAAACTATATGCAGTTTTCAGCACTTGATTAAGTTCTGTAGTCATCTTCCATTAAATTTTCAATACTCTTTTATCTTCTTTCTGCCCTGCCCATTGCATCAAGACCTTGCTACTCCAATATTT
This sequence comes from Carcharhinus amblyrhynchos, assembly GCF_965287045.1. NCBI lineage: Eukaryota > Metazoa > Chordata > Chondrichthyes > Carcharhiniformes > Carcharhinidae > Carcharhinus > Carcharhinus amblyrhynchos. The sequence goes on along the minus strand of NC_137329.1, from coordinate 96,397,743 downwards.
CTCCAGTCCACCTCCAAGGTACTTAGTTTCGTGATTTGAACACATTATGAGCTCAGTTTTCACTGTGAGGGTGGGAAACAGGAATTAGGCCTGATTCTGGATCCTAAACCCACCCCGAGAGAGAAACAGTCACTCACTGGGATTGAAAAATCATAAATAAAAAATAATGAAAGCAACCAGGCCAGCACTATGAGGATAGAACTTAAAATCCCAATAGTACAGAAGGAGGCCATTTGGCCCATCAAGTCTATACTAACCATAATCCCATCCAGGCCCTATTCCTATAACCCCACACATTTACCCTGCTAATGCCTCTTAAAACTATGTTCAATTTAGCATAATCAATCAACCTTACTCTCACATCTTTGGACTGTGGGAGGAAACTAGAGCATCCAAAGGAAACCCACGCAGACACGTGCAAAAGTGCAAACTCAGTACAGACAGTGACCTGAGGCCAGAATTGAACCTGGGTCCCTGGTTGTATGAGGCAGCAGTGTTAACCACTGTGCCACCCCTAAAGTATAAGAAGTGAAATCCCTGTATAAAGTAGCCTTTCACTACACACCCTCCCAAGGAGGCAGGGAGGGCCTTTCCACTTCCTGGGAGTGCTGGCACCTCAGCCTGGCACTGGGTGCTACATCTAGCCAGTCAAACGGTCCTTTGCTACATCAGGAAACCAGAGGCCAAATGAAAAATCACAGTCAGTCTTTTAAAGTTACCTTTACCAAGGTTCTTAATGAGCCTAATTGACTGTCTGCCTCATGAGGGCAGACAGCCCTGCCAGCCCCAAAATCTACCTCAGAGCAGTCAGTGCCTAAACAAGGTTGGGAACCAGCATGCTGGCTGGCATTGGTGTTTTCAGGCCTTGTGCACTCACATTCATGACCTTCGTAAGACCCGAAAATCCTGCCTTCCGTCTTCTTAAATGAGTTCTTCTCCCATGCCCTCAACTGCAGTGCACCCCAAAGTTCCATCTGATTATTAATGCACTGTGTGTGAGCTTGTGTGTCAAAGCACCAAGTTCATCTGCCTCTCCATCTGTTGCTTCTGCCTTTCCAGTTGTTGCATTTCCCAACTGCCTGCTCAACAATAATACTTGGGTGAGCTGAAATTTCCTACAATTTAAGGGGGCAAAACTGCAGCTACTGGACTGAATTCGATCAGCCAGACTCAGAGGAAATTGATTTAAGTGCATCATTTGGAGAGTGACAGCTGCACTCCGAGCGAGGTGTATTGCAGTGTCTTTCAGATGAGGTGCTGTCTTGGGTCTAGATAAAATACCCCAAAGCATTATTTAAAAGGCAGATTCTCCTGATGCCCTGACAGAATTGTATCCTTCAACTAGCAGGACAACAAACAGGTTAGCTGATCAATCATCTCATTGCAGTTTGTGAGATCTTCTGTGCATAAATTGGCTGCCATATTGTTTAATTTATTCATAGGATGTGGGTATCATTGGCAAGGTTAGCACTTGTGCCCATCCCTAATTGCCCTTGAGAACGTGATGACCAGCTGCATCTTGAACCGCTGCAATCCATGTGGTGTAGGTACACCCACTGTGCTGTTAGGATGCGAGTTGCTGGATTTCAACCCAGCAATAGTGAAGGAAAGCAAAATATTTCCAAATCAGAATTGTGTGTGACCTGGAGGGGAACTTGCAGGTGGTGGTGTTGCCAAGCACCTGTTGTCTTTGCCCTTGTGGATGTTAGAGGTTATTGGTTTGGAGGGTGCTGTGGAAGGAACCTTGGTGCGTTCCTGCAGTGCATCTTGCAAATGGTGCACACTGCTGCCATTGTCCACTGGTGGTGGAGGGACTGGATACTTAAGGTGATGAATGGGGTGCCAATCAAGTGCACTGCTTTATCCTGGATAGTGCTAAGTTTCCTTAGTATAATGTATTTATAATAAGTATAGTTCAAAAACAGCTGTAGGAAGTGAAAACCAATTTGTAAATGCAGTTACATTTCTGATTCACTCATCATCTCATCGTAATCTTTCCCTTATCCATGCGTTCCCCCATCATTTTTCCTCCACCCTGTAATGTACTGTGACACATCTCCCCGTGGCCTGCTCGATAGAAGTGCGAGTGGTGCAGCATTTAGTGTACCGGTGTGGTGTCTGGTGGTGGTGCACAGTTTGCAGTGCAATTGCATTTGTGATGTGTTACAGTCTGCAGAATGAATCGGAGCGTCAACCTGTCTGACTGACAGCTGCAGTCTCGGATGTGTCGGGGATGTTATCACGTGGGGAACCTGGAAATCCTACTGTGAGCCGAGGCAGCTGAAGCGGCCGGTGTAATACTGTTTACCGCAAAACACGAACTGTCTAGCAGAGTAATGCCACTGGCAACCTGCAGGGTGGCCGGGCTAAACTTTAAATAGCCAGAGGCGATGTATATGTCTTTGAAAAATGGAGACGGAGTCGCCTCTGTGGTTTCCAAAAGGAGATAAATATATATTTTGTTTCAAAAGGGCAGGAGATTATTTTTCAAAAGGGCATTTGGGCGATGCTGGATTCTGAGTAACGAGCAAGTGGGGAGGAGGAAACAATGGCAGGAGGAGTAGGCAATGGGTGTTGGTGGAAGGGGGGGGGGCTGGGAAATGCTGAGTGAGCCTTACTGTAGGGGAAGTGTGGGGAGGGGGCAGTTCGTGTCTAACTTTGTCTCTCCCTCCGTCCTGAATGATTCCTCCCCAGTGACTGTTTATAAAGTCAGCCGCACGGAGTAGAAAGCTTGGTGCGTCACTGTGTGTTTGTAACGGGAAATGCTGCTGCCTGCGGTGTGTGGAATGTGATTATTGCACAACCTTCAGTTAGTGGCACTTAGCGCCACTGAACCGCTGGCGGGGAAAGGCGAGATCCAGGCGGCTGCTGCGGGGAGCGGGGCGGGGAGCAGTGCACACACACTGCGGGCCCATAAACTGTACCATCCAACCGGCTAGACCTGACTCCCAGTGATTGTCTGGCTGAACTAAAAGGTCACAAAGTGCTTGTAGCTGCAGGTTTATCAGATACACAACTCGGTAAGATTAATTCATCCTCCTCTCCTGGAGTTTGGGAGTTTTCTCCTAACTTTCGTGCTGGGGCAGTGCAATAAGCATATGAATTCCCCAAAGAGAAAGGTGGATGGGTCATTGTCAGGTGTTGTTATGATTTGTTACAGTTTTTGATGTAAAACCTCTTTCCTTCTCTCACCACCCCCCCGCCCCCCCCTCCTCCCTGCTTGTGTATTTTTTCAATTCAGGGACACCATGATGGGTCTACGTGCTGAAGAGGAGAATCTGCAAATGGACCTGAAGGGCAAGGCGGACCAGGTCCGCAGAAACTTGTTCGGCCCCGTGGACCACGAACAGTTGCAGCAGGATTTTCAGCACTTACTCCGGGCAAACATCGAAGCTGCCGGGCAGAAGTGGAATTATGACTTCGGGAGGGAAGTCCCGTCGGAAGGGACTCTGGAGTGGGAAGAACTGAAATGCCAAGATGTCCCAGCTTTTTACAGGAGTCGCGTTATCAGCAGAAGGAAACATTTGTGTGGACTGCGAGAGGCTCCAGTGAACAGTAACTCTGATCATCCAGTGTCCCCCATCAAGGAAATAAAAAGCCAGGCGATGCCCGAACCCAAGAGGAGGAGACAAACTTGCATAACAGGTACACTGTGGATTTCCATCTCATTACTGGTGATATTCACTTTTGTACAGATTCACTCTGTACTTTATTCAGGTTTGTACTTGCATCTGCATCAGTTTGACAACCAGGGGTGGTTCATTTTTCACGCGGATGGAGAACCAGACAACCTGCCCACTACCTCTATACCACAGTGCTGGCTCTGTGCAGTCTGGACTGATTTTTATCCCCCCCAGTTAAACACTGGAAAGGCCAAATATTGCTCACGTTTAGCCTCCACATCTGTCCCCCCGAATGTCAGCCATGACTTAGTTGCTAGCACTCTTCCCTGAACCCCAGGTTGTGGATTTGAGTACCACTTCAGGATTTCTGGGCTGTCAGTCCAGTGCAGGACTATGGGTGGGCTGCATTTTCTCGTTGCTTTCAGATGAGAGGGCAGATTCTTTGACTTCACTTGCAGCTGGAGTTCTCTGCCCCTGCAAGAGTGAACAGAGATTTAGCTGATTCTCCGTTCTTGCTGGCAGCGATAGGGCAGGAGCGGTCATAAAATTCCAGCCCGAGATATTAAATCAAGTCCACGTTAGCGTTCTCAGGTAAATGTAAAAGTGGGCATAGGATCAAGCTTGAGGACAGGTGTAATGCCTGTTCTTGTCAACTTGAATCTTGTATGTCTGTCTTATGAGGACCATGAATTGGTGTCAGTTTGAATTTGAATTGGTTTTCAGATCAATCAGAGATGGATTAGGGGCTTGCCCGGACCACAGTGTACATTGGCCTTGTAACTCTGAGAAAGGAACAACACTTTTTTAACAGAATGTAAAAGATCCCACGGCACTATCTCAAAGAAGAGCAGGGGAGTTATTCCTGGCCAATATTTATCCCTCAATCAATCACAAAAACAGTTTATCCAATCAATGTCATACTGCTGTTTGTGTGAGTTACCTGCATGACCACAGTTGGTACACCACAGTGTTGACTGCAAAGTAGTTGGGATGTTTGGTCAGGAGAGATGCTATGTAAATACCAGTCCTTCTGTATTCCCCTTCCCTGCCACTGTCTCAAGCTGAACCAGACTTTAACTTTGTCATGCTGCTTGTTCCTAATCTAAATGACCAACTGTATTTTCACTCCATCACAAAGCTTGCCTGCCCACAATTACATAACATCATCTGCACAATCCATTGCTGAAATCCCCTCACCCACTTCATTGCCTTCCACTTTACAATGTCTCACAATTTAAATTCTAATTCATGTCTTGGAAGTCCTCCATGGCTTCGCTTTCCCTTTCTCCATAACCTCATAGAACATATAACCCCTTTGCTGCTGGCACTTTCCATTCCTCCTGACTCCATCCACTTATGCAAACTTTCCCACCTTCTTGTTGCCACTCATGTTTTCACCCTCCGAGATGTCATTCTGGAATTCCTTTCCCCAAGTCCCTTGGCCTATCTTCTTTTAAGACGTCTTACAACCTATCATTTTAACCAAACCCTCTGATCATGGGTGGCACGGTGACACAATGGTTAGCATTGCTGTCTCACAGCGCCAGGGACCCAAGTTTGATTACTTGCTTGGGTTACTGTCTGTGTGGAGTTTGCACACTCTCCGCATGTCTGCTTGGGTTTCCTCTGGGTGCTCTGATTTCCTCCCACAGTCCAAAGATGTACAGGTTAGATGGATTGGCTATGCTAAAATTGCCTCTTGGTGTCAGGGAGACTAGCTAGGTTAAACCCATTGGGTTATGGTGATAGGGCCTGGGTGGGATTGTGATCTGTGCAAACCTGATGAGCCAAATGGCATCATTCAGCACTGTAGGTTTCTATGACTTGAAAAGGGATCCATTTTCCTTACTGCTCTGTGAAGTGTCTTAGGAAATTTTTCCACATTAAAGTTCTTTATAAATGGTCCTTAGTATGTTAGTGATAGATAATTGGTTCAATACTAGAATTCCTGATGGACTGTTGATCTATGCCTGGTCAAAAACATACTTTTAGATCATTGTATTATATCATGTCAGTTAGGTATTGTAATTTGTAAGTGAGAGACTTTCTTTTGGGGTAGGGCAAAAGCCAGAGGCTGTGATCCACATTGGGACCACAGACAAAGATAAGAAAACAAATGAGGTTCTGAAAGCAGATTTTAGAGAGTTAGGAAGGAAATGAAAAGCAGGACCTCATGAGCAGTAATGTCAGGATTACTCCCGTGTCATGAATAGGAAGATTGAACATTTCAACACATGGCTGGAGAAATTGAGTCAGAGGAAGGGCTTTAGATTTCTGATGTAGTGGGACAGGTTCTGGAACAGGTGGCACCTGTACAAGAAGGATGGATTGCACCTTAACAGGACTGGGACTAATGTCTGTACCATTGGGGAGGGCCTAAATTAGATTGGCAGTAGAATGGAGACCTAAGAGGAGATTCTGAGTGGAGAGGAAAAAAACTGGCAGTGGGAAGTAGAGAAGAATTAACTGATAAGGAGAATATATCAAACAGTAATATCAAGGTAAATAGAATTCTTGTAGAGTTTGATAGAACTAGAATAGGCAATAGTATGTTGTTGGATAAGGTCAAAGTAAGGGGGAAAGTAAAAAGCTTAAATGGGGGTTAATGTGCACATATGTGAATGCAAGGAGTGTGGTTAATAAGATTAGTGAACTACAGGCACAGGTTGACAAATGAATTTGTGATATTATTGCTATAACAGAGACCTAGCTTAAAGAAGGGCAGGTCTGGGCATTAAATATTCCTGGGTACAAGGTGTTTAGGAGAGACATGAAAGGAAGAAAAAGGGGATGGTGTGAGGATTGGCAGTATTGATTAAGGATGGTGTTTTAGTACTGGAGAAAGAGGATGTTCCAGAGGTGTAAAGAACAGAATTTCTCTGGCTGGAAATAAGGAATGAAAAAGGTGCAATAGCATTGATTGGCGAGGGGGATTGAATATAAAAGTAGGGAGGTCTTGCTGCAGCTGTATAGGGCATTGGTGAGGCCGCAGCTGGAGTACTGTGTGCAGTTTTGGGCGCCGCACCTGCGCAAGGATATTTTGGCCTTGGAGGGAGTGCAGAGGAGGTTTACTAGGCTGATACCGGAGTTGAGGGGGTTGAGCTATGAGGAGAGGCTGAATAAACTAGGCTTGTACTCGTTAGAGTTTAGAAGAATGAGGGGAGATCTCATTGAGACGTATAAGATGATGAATGGGATGGATAGGATAGAGGTGGAGAGACTCTTCCTGCTCAAAAAAGGCAGTAGGACTAGGGGGCACAGCCTCAAGATAAAGGGGGGGCGGTTTAGAACGGAGTTGAGGAGGAACTTCTTCACTCAAAGGGTGGTGAATCTCTGGAATTCTCTGCCCGTTGAAGTGGTGGAGGCTGCCTCGCTAAATATTTTTAAGAAGCGGGTTGATGGGTTTTTGATAAGAGAGGGGATTAAGGGTTATGGGGAGAGGGCGGGAAAGTGGAACTGAGCCACGACAGATCAGCCATGATCTTATTGAATGGCGGGGCAGGCTCGAAGGGCCAGATGGCCTACTCCTGCTCCTATTTCTTATGTTCTTATGTTCTATATAAACCACCAACTAGTGAAAGGGATATAGAGAAAAATACAATTGCAAAGAAATTACAGAAAGGTGCAAAAAGTTATAATGGGGCACTTCAATTATCTAAATATAGACTGGGATAGGAAGTGTACAAAGGGACAAGAGGGGTGAGAGTTCCTGGAATGTGTTCAAGATAATTTTCTGCAGCAGGATGTTTCCAGTCGATCAAGAGGGCCTGCCTGTTGGACATGGTTCTGGCAAATGAGTTGGCCCAAGTGGATCAGATATTAGTGGGAGGGTATTTAGGAGACAGTGACCATTGTATCATAAGGTTTATGTTGGCAACAGAAAAGGACAAGGAGCGATCCAGAGCAAGGATTATTTATTGGGGGAAAGCCAACTTTGATAGGAAGAGAATGCATCTGTGTCGAGTGAATTGGAATCAAATGTTGACAGAAAAGACAGTGGCTGAACAATGGGCCACCTTCAAAGAAAACACATTGCAGGCAATGTCAATGTATATTTCCTTGAAGGGGAAACATAGGACAAATAAATTCAGAGCACCTTGAATGACAAGAGAGATAGAGGTGAAAACGAAAAGGAAAAAGTACAAGTATCACATAGAAAAAACAATAGAGAATCAGGCTGAATATAGAAGGACCAGAGGGGAAATAAAAAACTAATAGAAAAAGCAAGGAGAGAGCATGAAAAGAGACTGGCAGCTAACATAAAAGGGAATCCAAAGGACTTCTATAAGGATATAAATATTAAAAATTTGCAAAAACCAGAGTATGGCCCATTAGGGATAAAAAAGGAAACTTGTATGTGGAGGCAAGGGAAATAACGGAGGTATTAAATGTGTACTTTCAGCTGTATTTCCAATGGAAGAGGCTGCTACTCTTGTTGAGGTTTGAGATAAAGTAACTGGTTCACGAGAAGAATTTGCAATTGAGAAGGAGATTTTAAAAAGACTACCTTCACTTAAAATTGACAAGATACCAGAACTGGATCATAGAATCATAGAAACCCTACAGTGCAGAAAGAGGCTATCTGGCCCATCGAGTCTGCACCAACCGCAATCCTACCCAGGCCCTATCCCCATATTCCTGTATATTTACCCGCTAATCCCGCTAACCTACGCATCTCAAGACACTAAGGGGCAATTTTAGCATGGCCAATCAACCTAACCCACACATCATTGGATGAGAAGCATCCAGGGATATTGAGATGAGAATGGATATTATAGAAGCACTAGTGATAATCTTCTAGTTTTCCTCACGAGATGATGCCAGAAGACTGGAAAATTGTGAATGTTACATCCTTGTTCAAAAATGGGTGCAAGAATAAAACTGGCAACTACAGACCAGTTAATTTGACTTCATTGGTAGGGTAACTTCAGGAAGCCGTAGTTTGGGACAAAGTCAGTAGTTACTTAGACTAGTGCAGGATGATTAAGGGAAGCCAGCATGGATTCATTTAGGGAAAATTGTGTTTAACTTGCTGGATTTTTTTGAGGAAGTAACAGAGAAGGTTGATAGAGGCGGTGTTATTGATGTAGTGTGTGTGGATTTTAAAAAGGCACTTAATACAGGTGTCACTGAGCAAAATTCTAACTCATGTAAAAAAGGGAAAGTAGGCACTTGAATAAGAAATTGGCTAGTGACAAGAAACAAAGAATAATGATAAGTGGTTGTTTCTCAAATTGGAGAAAGGTTTGTAGTGAAGTTCCTGGGGGTCAGTGTTGGGACCCTTGTTCTTCCTGATCCATGTTAATGACCTGGACTGTGCTGTTTTGGGCACTATTTCAAAATTTGCAGACAATGCAAAGATTGGAAACGTTGCCAACTGTGATGAGGATGGTCTTGAACTTCAAAAGGTGGATTGGGTGGAGAAGTTTTTTACAGAGTAGTGTGAGGTGATAAATTTTGGCAGGAAGAATATAGAGCAACAGTATTAAATGAAGGGAGGAACTCTAAAGAAGGTGCAGGAACAGTGGGACCTCAGTGTATATATGCATGTGTCATTGAGAGAGCATATAGCATTTTAGGCTTTCTTAATAGGGACATTGAGTACAAGTGTAAACCGGTAATGTTGAACTTGTATAAGACACTAGTTAGGCCTTACCTAAAGTACTACATCCAGTTATGGGCATCAAGCTTGAAGAAGAATGTGAAGGTATTGAAGAGAGTACAGAGAAGATTCATAAGAATGGTTCCAGGGTTAAAGAACTGTATTTATGAGGATAGGTTGGAGAGTTTGAAATTGTTTTTCTTGAAGAAAAGAAGGCTGAGAGGATACTTGATAGAGGTATTCAGGAGGGGTATGGAGAAGATAAATAGTGAGAAAGTGTTCTCAGTCACGTGACCATGGAGGGCACAGATTCAAAATAATTGGCAAAAGGAGTAAAAGTGATGTGAGGAGAAAGGTTTTCACCCCGAGTCAGGAACAAACTTCCTGAAATGGTGTTGAAGGTAGGTTCAATCAAGTTATTCAAAAGGGAATTGAATTCTTATCTGAAAAAAATAAATTTGCAATATTATGGGGATAAGGCCAGCAGAGTGGGATTAGGTAGAATGCCAATGCAGATCCGAGGGGCCAAATGGCCTCCTTCTGCACTGTAAAGATTCTGTGATTCTGCATATAGTTAAACTATGGGGACCTATTCACTTAGTTGATTTGACCTAAGAATGTTTTTTTTTCCAGTTTAATACAGCAGTCTGTATTTTTTTGCTGACTTATTTTGAAAGTATCATTAGGAAAATTTAAACAATTTATACACCATGCTTTGACACAAAGTTTGATTTGTATGTTTTCTCATTTCATTAGTTGTCAATCAGTCAGAGATTGGAGTAGATTTTCTTGGAGCACAAATGTTGGGTGGCCAGCCAGCAAAGTGCTCCCGTTGACCACAAGACTAGAGGCACAGTGCATTTTGAGGGCCAGACCTCATTAGGATTCAGTAAGTAGGTAACAGGCAGAAAATTGGAACCACCTTTGATTCAATGGTTAACAGGTTGAAAGAATGTAGATCCCTGGTTGGGGATTCAGACTCAGGAGGTGCACACTCTGCCCAGCACTCCCATAAGATGGCAAATCCACTAGTGTGTAAGTAATGGGACCCCAAATTGCATTTTGTGGATCCACTGACAGACCTAGATGGGCATTCCAATTGGCCACAGTTGCCCGGGGTGTAAGATTGGTGTCACAGTGATGACAGGAACTAGGCAGTAACTATTTCCCCACTATCATTAGGGAGCTACTGCCCCATTTCACTGTTTGGAAGGCCTCAAAATCTCCACTTTATAGAGTCTGAAAATTGGTCCACTAAGAGTTTGTATTTTTAATTTGAAACTTAAAGGCTGGAATTCTCCAACCTCGCTTGCGGCTGAGATTCTCCAGTCACGCTGCAGTGAATGGCATTTTGACTGAGCGCCAAATTCTCCGTTCGTGCTGAGAGTAGTAGCAGGGCATACAACAGTTGAGAATTCTGGCCAAAACCTTTATTTTCACTATTAAATTTGACAATATTGAAGTAGCAGCCCCAGTTTAAAAAGTAGTTTTAAGTACAGAATTTCAATGCCTCTGCCTCAACATTGCAAATGGTAATCTGTTAATTGTTATGCTTCCCAGTAGAATCCAGTCAGTGAAAATTTCTGCTAAGAACTTAAAGCATTTCCAATACAAATCTCAAATATAATGTATCATTTTAAAAAATCTTTGCAGCTTTTGAATTTCTCTTTCAAGAACCGTAGAAGTCTATAAAAATATTTCTAGAAATGCACTGCGATTTTCATGGCAACTATGCAAAGTTCCTTCACCTGTGTGAAAGCTTACACTGTGTCATACGAAGTGTCTGTGTTTTATAAAAGAACTGGAATTTTAGTCTAGGGATTAAAATGATTTGGAACACGGTACATAACGATACCCCACACATGTGTAAAAAAAATTATAAATTGCAAGTGATAGTTGAATATTCATGCATGTACTTCTGCTATTTAAATTTTTAAAAATTGTTCGGAGCTGAGGTCATGAAACTAATGAAATGTCGGTCCACCAGGCTTCTCTGAAGTATTTCAAGAATAGTTTCTGGTTAACCCAGATCTGGACTGCTTTATACTAGATTCCATTTGTGCCAACTAATTTTCTCTTGAGTAACATTTTACTACCTGTACAGACAGATTATAATTTTACTCTTTTTTTTTGTTTTATTTTTATTCCAATTCAATCCAATCAAATCTAATTCAGAGGTTGAGACATTCCCGATCCAAGCTGACAAGTCAGGGCTCTCACCTCCTGTTTTGGGCTTGATCTACATGATCCAAGCTGATTGAAGTAGGCATAGTTCCTCCTCCAATGGTTGATCTCATTTGCATCTTAGCCAAAAGGCCGAGATGCCACTTTAAAAAATTGCTTTAAATGAAGCTAAATTGTAACCTATTGACTTCAACCAAGCACAGCATATTGATACCACACTTGATCTTATCCAAAAGGCCATGAAGCAATATCATTGATAAAACGGCAGATTTTATAAATATAAAAGTTCAAGTAACAAAATTGTTAAACGCCAAAATGTAATTTTTGTACAAAAAGTACATGAAAGTTTGCCTGCATGTGGGACACTGGAAGGGATCAAGAACCAATACTAGCACCTGATAAAATGCCCACTATTGACTCTGTCTCCCTCTCTGAAGATACTGGTTGAACCAGATAGTGTTTTTAGCCTCTATAGTTGGGAGCCCAGTGGGCTGTACACTGTATTCCTCGGCCATTGTGGAGTTTCTGTTTACAGCTAGCAATTTTCAACTCATCTGTTCACCTCTAAACACTGAGACAGCTCACGGGAAAGCTCCAAAGCCCCAATACCACTGTGTGTCAGTATATCAATTTGCCCCACCATGAATGGTTTTAAGTAGTGATGGTTTTGAAGTTTTAAAGTTTATCGATTAATAGAGTCACAAGTCGCTTAGATTAATACAGTGAAAATCCCCTAGTTGCCACACTCTGGCGCCTGTTCGAGTACACTGAGGGAGGAAACCCACACTGATATGGGGAGAATGTGCAGAGTCTGCACAGACAGTGACCCAAGCTGGGAATCAGGTCCCTGGCGCTGTGAGGTAGCAGTGCTAACCACTGTGCCACTGTGAGTGTTAACTTAGAAAAAAGTTTTCTTTTAACCTTGTGTAATAAAATCATTAATGCATATAAATTATGTGTTTGCAGTTTCACTACACATAGTTTACACCCTTTGTTTACTTTTAAACATGGAGGATAGTTATTACAATCTCTCTCAGATAGTAAGGTAGTTGCCATGACAGCTAAAGTAATGGTCATCAACCTGAAATATTAACCCTGTTTCTTGTAGCTTATAATTAAAAGTATGCACCTATGTTTATTGTCCATATTTTTCAGCATAACTGAGGCAGAAAATAGGCTGGGAGAACACTGTGCATGCAGTTCAGTGCCTCCATATTTGCTTCCCATGTGACTTTCCAGCAAAAGTGAGAAGCACCTGTGCACTAACTACAGTAAGAAGTTAAAGTAATTCATAAATGGTGGCATCACGTTTTCCATCATTTTGCCTTTAGACCTCCTGTCGGGAGCTTTGTAGAAAATAGGAATTCTCCATTGCTGTATCCGTGATTGTATCCATAAAGCTGGAGGCGCCGTCAAGATGCTGAACTGCAACAACTTTATAAATGAACCATTCAACTTGACTCCTTTTACTGTTTTGATGTTCTCTAAGCTAGTACTCAATTTGCAGACTTATTAATTCCAATTGGCATTCCCTTTGGAATACACCAAGAAGGGGACGAGCAGTAAAAAAGAACGCCAACGGGAGGGCGACACAGAAAGTATCAGCATACTGCCGGACGATTCTAACTTCACCTCACCTGGAAGCTGTGCATAAAGAGACTGTTTGCTCTCGGAGTTTTGCAACAACTAGAGGTGACAAGCAGATCTACTCTGATTGCCCACCATCTTGCCAGCAGCTGTCAAAATTATGACCAGAACTTTTTTGCAAGCCCTTCTTTTAAACTATAAATGCTGTAAGGTAGGAGATAAACACTAAGTGCATACTTAGAGTAATATATTAAAAATCTGCCATTTGTGCACACTTCCTAATGTTTCATATGCAGTGTGCATGCTTACATTTTTATCCTATTGTTGTCACATTTTCCTTTGATTTTTTTACTTGCCTCTGAAGTCCTGTACTGCTTCATTTCAGAGATAGGTGTCACTGTTGTCTACTGCTTCCCAGCCGAGTTGGCACTTTAAGATCAGCTTCATACCTTGGAGTTGAATGACATTTAAACTTTTTACATTTTTTGGTTGCCTCTTACGAGGTCCCCACTACCAATGGTCTATACTGGGCCTGCTTCTGTCACTGTTGACCCTCTCCCATCTGTTCTCATGATGTAGAGATGCTGGCGTTGGACTGGGGTGAACACAGTAAGAGGTCTCACAGCACCAGGTTAGAGTCCAACTAGTTTATTTGATAGTAAACCCACAAGCTTGCTTACTATCAAATAAACTGGTTGGACTCTAACCTGGTGTTGTGAGACTTCTTACCACCTGTTCTCAGCCAGTTTCCTGTCTGCTGCATACTTTATTACAGCATCAGCCATTTGGTTCTACCTTACTCCTTTGGACCTCAGACTGGTCATCTGCTATGCTCTCTGCTTTGTCTGTGCCTTTGACATCTTTGATCTGGCTGTTTCCAACACACCCCTGCTTCCCACCCCTTGACCTGACATTAACCTTCCATCTGATACAGGAAATCGTTGATTTGCTTTCAAATTGTTAAACATAATAGACTACTGAAGTATTTTAGGTTAGGTTGCAGGTGGTGAGTGGGGGGAAAGTGGATGGGAAGGATGGTGGGTGTGAAGAGGGTCAGAATAAGTAATGAGATTGTGGACGAACCAGGAGGAAAAGGACACGGAGCGCTTAGTTGGTGGGAAGGGGGTTGTGTGCGGGAAAGGAGAAACATGAGAAGGCATTGAAAGGCAAAAAGTTAAATATCTACTTGCTTAATTAGATTTCCAGTGCCACTTGTGTCCTGTAAACCTTGTCAAATCCCTCCCTATCTATATCTGGAAAATCACATTGCTGCAAAAGAGCACAATGGATCCTCACCTCAACACTCTCCGGCACTGGAAAATCACATTGCAGCAAAGCAGCACAATAAAATACAGCAGGAAACTTAAACATCTGTACTGGGTTTAATGTTTTTACAGACTACATACAAAAACTTCATCTCACTTTTAGCATTCAGCTGATTCATTATAGTAGTGTCTTTTTCAGAAACTTCAGCTGACACAAAACAGGAAGAAAGCTGCTTTACTCCATGTATGTTCCTTCTGGAGTCACCAGAAGATGTCCCAACAGTCTATGGATAATGTTGCTATTGCTGTATCTATAATCATATCACGAAGTGGATCACAATTGTGTCTTTCCATTCCATGTCACAGAACAGCACATTGCCAATGATGACTATATAGGGCTGAATTCTCTGACCTCACCTGCAGCTGGGATTCTCTGGTGCTGCTGCAATGAACAGAGATTTGACAACGAGGCATGTCACAGAATTCTGGCCATTGTATTTATTATCCAGCCGAGGCAGTTGTACTTATATAGCCTGTCAACACCTCAATTAGCAATGAGCCTATAACATTAAATTGAGAAAGATTTTTTTGGCTGGCCGAAAGTTACATTCAAATTTTTAAATTGTTCATGGGATGTGGGTGTTGCTGGCTGGACCAGCATTTATTGCCCCATTTCAGAGTCATTTAAGGGCACATTTGCACCCTGAGTCTAATTTTAACTACTCCACCCTTCACCTGACAGAGATAGGGGAAGAGGGCAGTTAAGGTCTTTCAAAATTCAGTTGCAGAATGTACACGTTGCTGCAAGGTCACTATTTATGGCCCATCTCTTACAGCACTGAAGAAGATGGCGGTGAGCTACCTTCTTGAACTGTTTCTGTACTTTCTCACAGTGGTTTGGTCTATCTGAATAGTGTGCTGGGCCATTTCAGAAGTTAAGAGTAAGTCATATCAATGTGGGTAGGGAATCACATGCTGGGTAAGGTTGGCAGATCCCTTTCCCCAATTCCCTAAAAGCATCAATAAATCAAATGGGTCTTCACAACATTCTATTAGTTTCATAGTTGTAATTACAGCTACCAATGTTTTTTTCCCCAGATTTATTTAATTATATGAATTTAACATGGCCAGCTAAGCTGCCAGGATCAGAATTTGCTTCTCCGGGTTCTTGGTACAGAACTCTGCATTATAAGTCTTGTAACACTAAGCTATTGTACCCAATAATCTGATCTCATTGCCTTCCTGCCATGTCTCAACATTAACTTGCTCTTCTGTTGGTCAGAAGGAGCAGCTTCACCTTGGGCCCCTCTTCCCCTAGATTCTCCGCTTCCCTCATTATATCCACCACCTGGGTAGGCAGTGGTGTATTGGTTTTGTGCTGGATTACCGATTCAGGAGAATGCAGTGGGGATCTGGTTTAAATTCCACCAGGGTAGATGGCAAAATTTGAATTCAGTAAAAATCTGGAATTAAAGTCTAATGATGACCATGAAACCATTGTCATAAAAACCCATCTGGTTCACTAAGGTCCTTTGGGGGAGGAAATCTGCCGTCCTTATCTGGGCTAGCCTATGTGTGATTCTAAATTCAGAGTAATGGCCGAACAAGCTACTCAGATCCATTAAGTTTGGGCAATGAATACAGTGACATCCATATCCCTTGAACAGATATATAAGAGAAAGCATCCTTATCATTTACATGGGTCTTTTATTTATTTATATATATATTATACAATATAAATTGTATTATACCACAACAATAATATTGTGTTATTATCCAGCACAATATCACTATACCACTGCTTACCCAGGTGGTGGATATAATGAGGGAAGGGGAGAATCTAGGGGAAGAGAGGCCCAAGGTGAAGACCTGGTGAAGCTGCTCCTTCTGACCAACAGAAGTGCAAGTTCTTGGCTGAAGCCGACGCTTACCAAACTCCCACTGCCTACTGGCCAGGTAGAGAATTTGTCCAGGTTTGGGAATGTCAGCTAATCAAAGTCGGCAGGGCTGACACATCCCCACGTTCATCACCCACGCAGGTTGGTCCATATATCTTTTCAATAGGATGTCCAAAGTGGGCAAAATGTTTGCCTGTATCACAGTAAAGGCCTTTTGCTATGTGTTGTATGTGATTGATGCACTGGTTCTGTCTGCTCAGTTTGTCTCTGTTTCTCCCACAGATTATTACTCAGCAAAGAAGAGATGTGCGTGTGCAGTCCACCACAGCAGAAAAAAGTAGTATTATTGGATGAAAGACATAGAGATGGTTTCACAAGGACTGAGCGTTATTAGAAATAAAACTGCCGTGGGTTCCTGAAGAAAATGTAGCAGGAAGATATTTTATATTCAAACCTTTTTGTTAAACTACAGATTTTCTACAAATGAATTTAAAAATTAATTACAAATTAGGTACAAATTATTTTAAACAAGATGATACAGTTGTTTACCAATTGGCTGAGACTCCTATAATCAAACAGCTCATTTTATTTGGACGTTGGATTTTTGATTTTCTTATTATGGATTTCTTTTGGATGCTAAAAGTAAAATCTAAAATTTGTAGGGCAAAAAAATGAGTTCTTGAAGAAAGTAAAACCCAGACTGTTGCTATTTTTGTTTAAGAAATTACTCTAATCTTTACTGTATAAAGTTTTTGTGTGCAGAATGAATTTTAGTAGCACTCTCTTCGTGGTGAACATCAGTATATATTCTGATTTTACTCGTTCTTTCCTTGAAGCAGTCCTTTGAATGAATCTACCTTCACAAAGCAAAAGCACAGTGTGTTATAGGGCAACAATGCATTATCAAGTTAAAATAGTTGGCATTACCAACAGTGTGGTCCAATCACAAATTTCACATTCGCCAAAGTTCAGTACTGTTGCTTTGAACAGAAGGTAAAAGAAGTTGGACTGCCAGATAATCTTGACGCCTGCTTGATTCACCATTGCCTGGGTCCACTAGATCAAAAGGAACAGAAACTCAGGAATAAATTGGAAAAAACCTTCACCCCTCTCTGAAGCACAAAAGATACCTCCCCCAGAATTACTGATTCAGTTTCAGAGACTTTTCTGTGAACCCTATTGTCTTTTGCATATCTAACTTTTTTTAAACTTCAGTGAGTGTTACTAATTTCTCCTGCTGTGTTGTTTAACTGTCCACAGTGGAATTTTTTGAGAAGGGATAGACGCCATGAACATTTTGCTGTGTTAATTCTTAACCAGACAAGTGGCACAGAAGGCAGTCTGCAGATACAGAAATGAGATCTGATTTGCCCATTGTTTCAATCAGCAGGGGCACTACCAAATTCTTATTTACTTAACCTGTTTTCAGCTTGCGTGGCCGAAGAGAACCTGAGAACTCTGCAGCTCCATGAAAAACAATGATCTAGCTGTATTTAAGATGAATAATATTAGCTATGTGAAGTCTCATAGAAGGAAATGCTGCCTCAGAATTTATAACTACTGAAACCACTTTCTTATTTTAGGTCATCATTCATCCTTAACCTGTGAAATCCGAGCTATTTTGTCACAAGTGGAGACCACTTTGTTAGACAAGGTGTGCGGCTTGTGAATATTTGATGTTGTGTCATTTTATTGTCATTATAATTGGACTAATATTTGCTGTAGTTCCGTTTTTGTGATATAGACATCTACAGACAGAGAAAACTGGTCTACAAGACTAAAAAACAGGAACAGGAGCAGGCCATTCAGCCTCCTTGAGCCTACTCCGCCATTCAATAGGATCATGGCTGATCCAACATTCCTCATGTCAACTTTCCTGTAACCTTTGATTTCCTATCTTCCTCTGTTTCTCTTTTTGCCATTTGTTCTTGTCTCCAGATGTCAGTAACAGTGCCAACTAACCTTCCCTGCATGCTTTTTTGTCATGATCTTCTATCCTAATTTCTTCCACCTCGAATAATTTTCTTTTCCCTGTAAGCTCAAAGACGTCTCTGATCCTCACCCTGCAGACAAGAGATTGATGACCTGATTCTTTAAACAGTCTTCAGTGTCCTTTTTCCTTTAGCTAATGAATGCAGAGTTCATTTTACGCTCATCTGATTAGACGAAAGCGCAAAAGACCAGGTCCTCCTCGGATGTTTTCCCCAGGCTGTAATGCTAATAAAGGAATATTCATCCTACCCATATCCAGATAACTGAGGGTTAATAGTATCATATGGGTTTGTTGGCCCTGCTTTAAGGGAGATCCAAGTTACATTATAGTTAAATCTGCTTTCAGTTATCAGATCACATAGAGGTATGTAAAATAAATCTAGTAAAAGTCACAACATGACAATGGAGAGAGATATTTTGATACCTGTAATAGCTGTTGTCAATGGAAGACAGAGGAGGAGGCACTGCTCTTTATAATGAGTTTTATCAGTTGTACTGGAATTGGTGAATAGGCTACACAGGTTTAAAAACAGTGGATGACTCCAATGATATAATTGCCAAATGCACTACTGTGGAACATAGCCATATAACCAAGAAAACTCTCCAGCTTGACCCATGGCTTGAGCTGCTGATACTCACTATTCAACTGTAAGATAATCCATGGTTTACCTTCCTAAATTCTCCCCACCCATCCACCCACCTGAAAACAATTACTGATACAAGCTTTGGTTTCTTGGGGTCAATAGCCTTTTGATTCTTCACTCAAATGACCACTTTTCATGTACGTGAGTCAGCTGGCCATTCCAGAACTGAGGGATATTAGATCAGCTCGTAACATCTGAGCCTCATCTTAACTGAGTAGCAATTGGAAACGAGGACCTTCACTGATTTTATCATCACCAGTTGTAATTAACTGGCTCATTGTCACTGGTGACAAGGGATCAATTATGGAACTATGGTAATCTATATTACTCATGAGATTTTTAAATTATATAGAAGAATCTCTGACGTGTTATATCTCATGGTATCTTTATGAATAAAAGACACTTGCATGTTTTCTTGTAGATTCGATGTAATTCATTGTTACACAGCTGAGGAGTAAGGAGGTGAAGTGATTGAACCATATACAGTCGTTCAGTGGTGGCTATACAGCAATTATACTGGGAAATTTTTGGCCTGTATGTCAATATTGAATAAACCAGTTTTGCAAGATTTTTGCTATTTCACGGAATCCCAACTTTTGGATTAAAGATTTCCACTCCTTTTTCTGAATTCTGCACGGCTGGGGAAGCTGTCACTGAGCCCCTATCTCTTTAATCCGCTGTCAATCTGAATTTGTTTCTGTGATTGGGAGATGCAGGGGTTGCTATCTCTCTGATGCTTCCACTGTGGCAGGAATCTCGGTTGCTGAAGTTAGCACTGCTGCCTCACAGCACCAGAAGCCGGGTCCAGCACATCAAAGTTGTGCAGGTTAGGTGGATTGACCACAGTAAATTGCCCCTTAGTGTCCAAAGATGTATTATAGATTAGATGGATTAGCCATGGTAAATACACAGGGTATAGTGCCTGGGGGCGGGCCTACATGAAATGCTCTTTTGAGACTTGATGGGCTGCATGGCTTCCTTCTGCATTGTAGGGATTCTACAGCTCTATTCTAACAATTGGATCTTCCCACTCAATCTGAGGTTCCATTACCAGTGGAGTGACTCAGCCGCATCACAACTTCATGCTGCAGCCCTAGAAGGAAGGGAGATTCTAGCTAGCCTTGGCCTGAACCAAATCCTATCCTTGGTTGCCGTCACCACATTGCACTGCCTCTGACTTGGCTCACAACCCTGGTTCTAGCCAAGCACCCACTGGTGGAAGAGGCTCCACTCCCTGACCCACTGGGTTTTGAGCCCCCAGGCCGAGCTCTTAGGTGGCTCCTCCTCCCTGGCATTGTGGACCCAAGTGGTAACAGCCAAGGAGAAACTACTGCTGGTCACTGAGGTAGGGAGGAGGAAGAGCTGATGTTCATTGTTGAGGAAGTACTGCTGGAGTGGCTACAGACCCAGAGCAGGGATTCAGGACCAGGGACTGGGAGCTGGGGCCTGCAGGGAAGTGGGGCTGGGAGGAGCAGGACCAAGGCTTGGCCCCTGGGGGGCATGCGATTTGGACCCTGACAATTGCTTCTCCCTGACATCAGTTAATGTTTTATAAACATTTAAAGTTTCAGCATAATTCAAACCTTTTCCTATCCAACATTATCACTGCTTTTGCATGGTAGAGAAAGCCAGGTGGAGAAAGAGGAGAGGATGAGTGCAATGAGGGTGAGTAGGGAGGGCATGAGTCATGGGTGGACTGAATGGAAAAGGAGGGCATGAGTGGGGAGCTGAGAAAGGAGGGACAGTTTGAGTAAGTGGGAGCTGAGTGGATGGAATGAATGCATGTGGGGGGTTTGGGTAGTGGGTATGTGTGCTGGGGGAAGATGAACTGATCAGAGTGTTGGTGGTGGGGGTGAAGAGGGGCTTCACTGTGTCTTCAATCTACATGAATAAACAAAATACTTTTACAAAATAATTTAAAAACCAATGTTCATATTTATGCGATGTTGATCTATAGTACGCAAATTTTAATAATATGCCAAATGTTACTGTTCTGCTTTATTGTTGTTTTGCCAATGTCTGGGCCATTTTAATTTTCAATAATTTTTAAAAATATATTGTTTCCTGGGATGTGAGCATTGCTGGAAAGGCTACTGTTTGTTGCCTGTCTTTAATTGCTTTTGAGAAAACGGTGGTGAATTAAAATTGGTTCACGTTGGAAAATAGTTTGCAAAATACAGCCATAGTCTTGATTCATTTCAGATATATGTAATCCAGCATGACCATGTTCTGTTAGTATGGACTTCATCTTGCGCACACTAACTTGCACTAATGCTGAGGTTGCTATGATGTTTTCATATCTTTGACAGTAATAGAGGGCATACAAAGGGAAAACTAATGTCTTTACCTGCTTGAAATCTAATAATTTCA
The DNA here is from genome assembly GCF_965287045.1 of Carcharhinus amblyrhynchos. Lineage (NCBI taxonomy): Eukaryota > Metazoa > Chordata > Chondrichthyes > Carcharhiniformes > Carcharhinidae > Carcharhinus > Carcharhinus amblyrhynchos. The sequence continues at coordinate 96,376,578 of NC_137329.1, read as the reverse complement.
CCCTTTACAAATGGCCTAGAAACATTTACATTTGACTACCGATCATAAAAGTGATGATGCGGAGTTGCCAGCGTTGGACTTGGGTAGGCACAGTGAAACAAATCCTGCACTCACCTGATGAAGGAGCAGCACTCTGAAAGCTCATGCTACCAAATAAACCTGTTGGACTTTAATCTGGTGTTGTGAGACTACTTAGTGAATCATAAAGGTGCTATAATTACATGATTCCTTGTCACAAAAGACATTGAGATCTTTTTTACTTAGGCCACTAATTTTCAGACCTTGTTTTCAGTCACCCTAACCCCTGATAAGCACAATGCAGCACTGTTATGGGAACATACAGTGCTTGTGGTGATGGTTTAACTGTGTTTGAAGCTGTTTATTTAATGCTTCTAAGTTGGTAATGTGTACTTCACTAGCAGCCTTGTAGACCAAAGCTCAATTATCCAGCACTTGCCAGAGTTGTCACAGTGGATTGCAGTAAATTTATATTGCTACTTTGGATCTGTTGCTGTCATGTTGATGGAACAGTTGTTCTTACAGGTTGACAGCTGAAGCAAATGAAACATGTCATTTACTGTTTGACAAACAAATTCAAAAGATTGGCAAAGAATACTGTGAAATTTGAACAGACTGGCAGAGTGGAATTTGGAAGCTGCTCTCTCATAAGGGAGGAACACAAATACAATTTAAAAATGTGTTTACTTTATATTCAATAAATGGAACTACAGAAGGATGAGCTTTCTGTCTCTCATCATGGAAATCCCACTATATCACCCTTGCCCTAACACCAACACCTTCACCAGATTCAGTAAGTAGTGAGGGTCAGGTTGAAGAAACAATTGAAATGCCACAACCTGAAGCAATTACTTTAGACAGCCCAGATGCCAGAGATTTATAAAGAGCTCTCAGTATGAACCAGAAGGAATATTATTCCATTAATATTTATCAGCTGTGTAATAATACTGAATTATGTAAATAGCTACAGTCACCCAGGTAGTTATCTAAATATGTTCGCTATAAGCCTGATATTTGTACCCCTTATATTTTGGTTGGAAGTAAAGTACTGGTTTCTTGGCGTAAGTACTGAAATGATAGATTTTCATGTCACTTCAACAGATGAGTGTTCAGCCAGGAAACCAACTGGTCCCTATCTGGGTTGGTGTCACCGTGCATGCCATTCCAAATCTTGACTTGTACATTCCCGAACGTAATCCAATGCTTATTATCAAACATCAGATGAACATTGATAGACTGATTGATCTGCCTTGTCATATAGGAAACACACTTCTCCAGGGGAAACTCAAAGGACTCAGCTGGTTCTAATAATGATCTCGTGCACTTTGGGAAATCCTTACAGAGTAAAGTTCAAGAGCTTAAGCCTGGACATGCCTGACCAACATAGAAAATTTTATGTAGATATTGACTCGCATACAAAGTGCTGGACCCCAAGGACCAATTCCTTTTATTTTGGAAATTTGTTTTGAAGGTGCTGGTACCACAGGAAAGGTGGGACGTTCATTGTTCATCCCAACGCACTTTGACAAAGCGATGGTGGAAGTTACGACCTACACCAGCAGGAATGACCCCAGTGCAAAGACATTTAAAGAATGATGATTTCCAATGCTAGATAGAGGATGCGTACCATGGAATAAGGTGAGCAGAGCACAATGATTCACTGGGCCCAATAAATCTTTTAATATGTCAACCACCAAGTTCACTTGATACTAATTACCAGCCCTCTATTGGGGTCAGCAGACATCACTGGAACTTATCCTAAGATTTTATTTAAATGTGTTCCCAGGAACATTGTGCTCAATAGTCCCAAGACCCCACCAGTGGGTTTATTGGTGGGAGGATATGTTGGGAGGCCCAGAAATATGTTTCATACTGGCATGAATTTACAGTGGGATCTTCCACTGGTGCCCACCATGGCAGTCAGAAAACCCACTAGAGGCTGGTGTGAAACTAACTTGCATCCTGTTAACCTAACCTAGATGAAGGCTTTATTAACCTCACCAACTGCTTCCACACCCCCACCCCCCCACACTAAATTCTCTGTCCTACTGATAGGAAACACATTTTGAACAACATTGTATGCAGATTACAAATTTTAATTGAACATTATTGAGCATTTTACAACAGTAAAATAGCTTGCAGCAAAGCCAGTGGTTTTAGTGGGAAATTTTAACTTCCATTTAGATTAGGATAAACAGGGAGGCTCAAGTCAGAAAAGTTTTTGAGTGTTCAGGATAGTTTTCTGCAACAACATGTTCTAGACCCAACAGGGGACTGGCCATATTAGATTGATTAATAAGCAATGAACCAGATTCAATTAACAACCCAATGATACAAAAACATTTTTCAATATCCACCATAATATGATTGGGTTTGATACTGTGTTTGAAAGTGAGAACTACGACTGTAGGTTTAGGGAAGGCTGGAATGAAGGAATGGACAGAAACTGGCCACAGTAAGCAACATACATCTGTTAATGGGTAAAATGACTAACAACAGAAGCCAATGCGAGATGCTTTTGGCCATCTAGCTAAGATCAACAGGGGCGACAGGTACATACAGTCCCCACGAATCAAAGGGTATTGCCCAGGTAGCACCTTAGCAGTGTCTGGGTGCTGCCAGTGGGGGTGAGGTGGCGCTTCCTTTGTGATGGTTCAGGGTAGGGGTAGTTTCCTGAGGGGTGTCCATGTGAGAGGCAGGGTGTTCCTCTATTTTTAACTTGTTTCAGGTTCGGTGCCTCTGTCAGGAGACCAGGTTACTGGCAGACTTATGTCAAGCCCAGTTCATCAGCATGATATTGTGGGACCTGCTCCTTCCTCCTTTTTCTCTAAGAGTTCAAAAATACGGAGTGAAAACTTGTCAAGACATTTCCCACCTGAAACAACATTTAAAAAAAACAAAAAATTCTGTTCAGATCAACTGTTATGTCAACCAAGAGTCCAGCATTTGGTAAGCAGTATATTGAGCCATCTGGTGGTGACACTAGTCAGCAACACGGTCCTACCAACGAACTACATATTGCCAGTGGATGGTACGACTGTGAAAGCCCTTCCTGGAGTTGAAGATCATCCAGCTTTTGAAGCTAAGAGAGTCTAACACATGAATGACTGGTGTCAATGGTATATCATTATCTGAGTCATACCTGAGCATATCCTACCTATTAACACTTTAAACTACATCTCACTCCATGTGCACTATCCTTTTTTAACAACAACATGAAACAATATAATTAACAATTTATATTACATTATATTTCTGCAACTCCTTTTTTTACAATTACAAAGTCTAGCCAACTCCTACTTCCCCCTCCCCAAGTCACAGACCTGGCAGATTCAATCTCCTTCAGTATTCTCGGCCCTTAGGGAAGACATCTTGGAGACATGAGTGTTCTCTTGTTCATCTCGAAGGACATCATCATCTGCAGAATAGGGCAACACTTTATCAGCATTGCTATCAGCATTGGTGAGAAGCTGAGTGTGGGTTTCAGGATGACGGAACTTCAAGGAAAGTAGAGACTGCCTTTGTAGAAATAATTCTTGTAACAGCCAGTTTAAGTGTGCATTAGTAACAACTCAGTCCAGTTTACAATGTTATCAGACAGTAACACCAAGGAGAGTGGGACTCGAGTGAATACACATCTTGACCAAAGCCTACCATTTCAGAACCTTTGTTAACATGATGACAATTAAAACTAACACTGGATTTGGAAATCTTGAACAAATGGAGCAAATGGCAGATTACAAGCTATCTTTCCAACATTCTGAAGCAAGTTCAGCAACATAGATGATAATGAATCTCTGAGACTTTGAACCACAGCTGCTAGAAGGGTTACTAGGACACCACGAATGAGGTTTGATGATTCTCCAGCTATCATGATTGACTAGCAGCCCTTAGCAGTGTCCTGTGATTGGGTCTTTCTGTCTTGGACTCTAGGCATGGAATTTGGTTTTTAAACATGCTGTAGGCATACTCTGATATCTGCTTAACACTTGTGTATTCGTTCAACATCTAAATAGGTTACAAAGTAGGCAAATAGCTCCTAGGCAAGATTCAAACCTCTCTCTCAACAGAGGAAATCTAACACATGAATGACTGGTGTCAATGGTACATCATCATCTGTATCATACCTGAGCATTTCCCATCTGTTAACACTTTAATTTTCATTTCACTCCAAGTGCACTATCCTTTTTCAACAACATGAAACAACATAATTAACAATTTATATCACATTACTCAATTAATAATTAACAATTTATATAATTAACAATTATTAATAAACAATAATTAACAATTTATATCACATTACATTTCTGCATGTATTTTTTTTACAATTACAGATTCTAGCCAACTCCTATACTCTCAAGTCACAGGCCTGGCAGATTCAATCTTCCTCAGTATTCTCCACTCTTAGGGATGACATCGTGGAGACATGAGTGTTCTCTTGTTCATCTCGAAGGACATCATCATCTGCAGAATAGAACAACATTTTATCAGCATTGGTGAGAAGCTGAGTGTAGGTTTCAGGATGACAGACCTTCAAGGACAACAAAGACTTTGGAACAAAAAACTGATCCAAGAGAAGATTAAAGAAGAGGACACTCTGAGGAACATATTGGTCCATCAGAGGGCTTTGGGAAAGAAGCTTCAAAAGCTGAATGATCTTCAACTCTAGGAACGACTATCACAGCAATACCATCCACTGTCATATCAAAGATCTGAGATTTTAATGGACCTGGACAATGAAAAGAAAACAACCAACTTCCTGTAAGACTGTCTGGAAAAGAAAAGATGATTTCCCAATGATTTTCTGGAAGGACTGTCTACTTTGTGTTGGCAATGGTAAGAGAGGCACACTTCTGTCTATACAAGGTTGTCTAGAATGGGAAATGGAACAAGTTATTGGGAAGATTGTTGTGATTCCAGTTAATGTTACTACTACTGGAGAGCCCAGAATAGAACGCTGGCTCAGAAGACAATAATATTTCACTTTTTTAAGAAAACGTGGAGGAACACAGAGAGTCACATCACTGTTGATCAGTTGTTTAACAATAAGAAAAAATTAGGAGACATGAAAAGTTTGATTATAATGTACACTCATTTACTCCCCCCTTAGTTTCACAAATGTGTAGTTTTCAAAAATAACACCCCATGCTGAAATCAAATAGCAGATGTCACTCAACCAATCTTCAATGGACTTTTCTCACGATCCCCCAAATGATTGTCACAAGGGTTCCCCAAACTCCATTCCCAAAAAGACATGCTTTAAAATCATCTTTCAAACAATGCTTTCAATCAGCTGTTTGCAGTAAGAACTCACTTCAGGTTTTCCAACTATCTTTTCAAACAAAGCTTCCACTCCACTTTTCACAAGGAATCCAGCACCATGTTTTTCACCTCTCCTTTCAGGCTTCCTGGATCTTGAATTGCAACATGCATCCAAACTTCAACACAAACTCAAGTACGCAGTCCCCAACAGAATATTATTGCTTCAAACACTGGAAATAAGGACACCAAACCTTACAGCTGTTTCAGATATGTGACTTGTCTGTAGCCAACCTCATTGACTTTTCTCTTTCTAGGTCTGTTTTTAACTTCCATTAACAGTATCCTGTTCCTCTCTAGTTTCCTCAGCTAGCTCTTCTTTAAGTTTTCCGCACTTGTTTTCTTAACCATTATTCCACAGTACAGACTTTCCTCTAGTAAAACTGAGAGAATGTTCTCTTTCTGACTTCTTATCACCAACTGCTATGAAATTGGTCAAAAACACACAATCTCAAGAAACCTTCCTACCCTAATAGGTTGCTGAGCAACAACTTTTTAATTATCCCAGTTTGTTTACTTTTCACGCCATAGCCTCTCTAATCAAAATAGAAACACAGTTTGAACTGACCAAACCCCGACACATACAAACACCTTGGTCTATCATGAATCTAACTAGAATTTTACTCTTTTTACACAAAACCACTAAATGAAACTCACTTAAACCCATACCTTAATTCTAATATTCAACAATACAAATATCAATTCCTTAAAACTACCTCTATTTTCCTGACAGTATGGAGACAAGACAGCCTCATCTTTTGTAATGAGAAGAGTTTACTGTAGGTAATAAACAAGGGGACACAATAGCTGTACAGGATTTTACATCTTCAGAAGTGGTACTGTTCCTGTCACAGCTTCTGTGCTGACCTCCAGCTCTGAAGAGAAGACTTTCAGCTTATAGGATGTAAGAATGGGTGCCTTTCCCCCTGTGAAGGTACCAAGTCTTTAACAGTGTGATGCTCTGTAGGCTTTAAGCTGGATTTAGGTAAAGCACATTCTGTGGAAGACTCTTCATGAGAAGTAAAGTTGGCAATACATTGGTAGGTTCAGTAGAACTAAGAACTGAATGCTGTCTAGCACTAAAAGAACAGCTGATTCTTCAAAAAACGACATTATACGGTGCATCTATCAATGAGAAAGAGGAATCATTCTCCAGAGCCTCAACCTCCTAAAGATCACTCAGTAGTGCACTCTTTAGGGTGAGCCAGTTTGGGTCCAGAAAGATTTCTGTGGATGGTCACTATCTGCTGCAGTGCCTTCTGTATCTATCATTTCTGCACTTACTTTGTGAACAACTGAGAGATTCATAGTGTTCTTGTCTTCCTTGGGTCCAGAAGAAAGGAACTTACTGCTGAGGGTATAAACTTCCTCAGCACCTGAAGGCTGAATTTCCACTGCTTCTAAGTAAAAGGATGAAAGGTTGTTGTATTAAAGACAGTGAGTCATTCATACTTTGAGCACCATCTGTTGGTCTAACATTCCTCCAAGAAAATCAACATCACAACTCAATAGGGATGTAAATTGATTGTGAAGAACATAGGGAGAATCAGCCAGCTTTCACCCTTTGTAGCTAATAGTAGCTATAATCTTGCTTTTGGTAGGAAGGTCTATGTCAGCTCGACCTTGCCATTCAATGTCTGAGAGATGAAGGGTCATTGACTGAAGCCAGTCAAGGTCATAAGCTAATGTGCGAACAGCTGCTCCACTATCAATTTTAAAAGTGGTACCGAAGCCTTGAACCTGGACTGTAATTTGACTAGTAGTCTGGATTAAAATCATCTACTTCCCCTAGGAATTCTGTAGGTTTTTTTTTACTTTGCATTTCTTGAAAGGAATGCATTTCGTAAATATAAGCTGGTCTGCGACTTCAGTTAAATTTGTTGGATTTGCAGAATGCCTGAAATGTCCGGTTTTGCCACACTGGAAGCATTCCATGCTGGGCAGTCTTAGTATCTATGTGATACAAAATGATTCCAGTATGGAGTTTTCCACACATTACATTGACCCAAGCTAGGAATCAAACCTAGGTCCCTGGAGCTGTGAGGCAGCAGCACTAGCCACTGTGCCACGGTGCCTTTCCATCATTGATGGGAATTTCTTCTCAGTTATGTAGGAGACTAGAGTAGAGGACATCATGTAGGAGACTGGAGGTAGAGGAATAATGGTTAATCTTTCAGTTTCCCTAAAGCAGCTTTTAAAAAAGATACTCTGCCTGAAGTTGTTTGGGTTGCACTCAGAAGGTTGTGAATTTTAAGAATTTTCTACTCCAGAGGGCTGTGGATCCTCCATTGTTGAATATCACCAAAATTGAGCTGTTTGTCTCTGAAGGGATGTGGAGAGCAGGTGAGAGAGTGGATTTAGGACAGAACATCAGCTGTTATCAGATTGAATGGTGAAACAGGCATAGGGACAACATGATCCAATCCTACTCTTCTTATCTTTTCATGTTCACTTCTGATTCTCGGGCTTGCTGGTTCTGCATAGACTCATAGATGGTTCATCACAGGGGTGCATTACTCCGGAGGGATCATTCTAACAATGATCATAATTGTGGTCCCTCTGCTTCCAGTGGCCAAGTATGTAGAAGGAATGTTGGTGGGACATATGGAAACTAAAATGTTGACATATTAAGAAACACAAAGGGATTCAAAAGTTTGGAAAACTGTGAAACCCCATTACATTGGAAGGAAAGTACATTGGAAGGAAATAATCAAGGCAAATACCAAAGAGTTCTTCATCCTAAGAAGGTTAGAGGGAAAGTATGTTCTGAGCCTTGACCACATCTCAAGTTTTTGATAAGATCCAGTTCAGAACAAATAATACTTTGTTTAAAGAACTACAGTTGAGATTTAAGACATTTGCTCAGCAAAGAAAACCACAAGTTTCCACAGATTTTGAACAAACAAAAATATTTTTTACTATATATGAAGATAAAGATAAAATAATTTATAACAAGTGAGATTCTCTGGCCTCCGCTCAGTATTTTTCCTGGCAGTGGGAGGCAGTACACAGTTTGTTGGTGGTGGGATACGCTGGTGTCACCACTGTCAATGGGAATTCCCATTGAGGCCATCCCATGCTGCCAGGGATCTCACAGCAGGACTGTGCCAACAGTGGGATGAGAGAGTCCTGCCAGTGTCAACAACTGGAGAATTCTGTCCAAAATCTATCTTGTACTCTAATGTTCAAGGTAAGTACAAAGTACATGTGAATTAACGAGCCAACTGTGGTCAAACACACCACAATAGCGTCAACAATAAATGACAGATCTGACTAAAACAGAGTCCATAGATTTCTCAGCAACCCACCCAGATGCCAGTAATACTGTAAGTCAGTGAATCACATTGAAACTCTGTCTCTCTCATGAAGGATTCCAGTCTTTGAAGATCATAGAAATCATAGACTGTCAGAAAAAGTCCATTTGGCCCACTGAGTCTGTACCAATCACAATCCCAGCCGGGCCCTACCCCCATGTCCCTACACATTACCCGCTAACCCTTCTAACCTATGCATCTCAGAACACTAAGGGGCAATTTTAGCTTGGCCAATCAACCTAATCCGCACATCTTTGGACTGTGGGAGGAAACTGGAGCACCCAGAGGAAACCCACACAGACACGAGGAGAATGTGCAAACTTCATACAGACAGTGACCCACATCAGGAATTGAACCCACCCCCCTGGAGGTGTGAAGCAGCATGCTAACCACTGTGCTACCGTGCTGCCCAAAGAGCCACCCTGCTACCGTGCCACCCGAAGATCGAACCTTGGAATTCTTTTTAAAGGTCGCTCTAACTCAGACAGCATCAACAACAGCTCACTTGCAGGGTTCCAATTTCATCTCCTGAGATTCAATTCCTTTGTATTCCCAAGTATACACTCAAACACCAACTCACAAGCGTAACTTCAGTTCTTTAGCTGAGCTGGAACACTAGTGCTCCAAAGTGGTATTTTTGCCCCAGCAGCCCACAGCATGGAGTTACCATCCTTGTTAGATCTTCAGGTCTTCTCCTGAATTCTCTCCAATTACCAGAGCTTCCTTTGAGCCCTCTTCACTTACAGTTTGCTCCCCACAGTCCTATTTCTATTTTGAGCCTATTTTCCTGCTCCTCTCTTTTTAACTGAACTGGAACCTCTTTCTGTTGCTTTCCTTTCTCTGGAGCTCCTCTTTTGGGAGCTCTCCCTGTCCCCTTTCCTTTGGGACCTCTCCATGATACCTGATTGAGACTCATCTTCTTGATGGTGTCCTGTTCCCCAGTCAGCTGACCTAGGTTTTCACGCTCTTTCCTTATGTTTCACTGCACTGGGTCTAAAAATACGTCAAGATGCCAATCTGAGCATGTGCAGCCCAGTCCCAGACCTCCCCACTCTCCAACGAGATAGGTTTGGGTTTCCTAACAGATTGAGGGAGACAGATAGAGGGAAATGTTGCGGTTGCAGAAAATCATGCAACAGCTGCCCCAGTTACAGTTGCAAGTATCGGTGTCAGAGAGAAACTTGAAGATGTGAATAGCCTGCAAGCTTCTCTTTATGTTCCCAAGTCTTCCATAATCATCTTCCGGTCCAGAGTTTACTCCATAGCACAGGATGAGTCGTAGAGCCTGTAGAGGTTTACAGCATGGAAACAGGCTCTTTGGCCCAACTTGTCCATGCTGCCCTTTTTTTGAACTCGTAAGCTAGTTCCAATTGCCCACATTTGACCTATATCCCTCTATACCCATGTTACCCATGTAACTGTCTAAGCGCTTTTTAAAAGACAAAATTGTACCCATTTCTTCTACTACGTCTGGCAGCTTGTTCCAGATACTCACCACCCTCTGTGTGAAAAAATTGCCCCATATATGACGATGAAGGGAATAGATAAGATAGAAGCAGGGAATTTGTTTCCACTGACATTTTTTTATCTCTCCCCTCTCACCTTAAACCTAAGCCCTCTAGTTTCAGACTCCTCTATCTTTGGGAAAAGATGTTGACTATCTAGCTGATCTATGCCCCCCCATTATTTTGTAGACCTCTATAAGATCACCCCTCAGCCTCCTACCCTCCAGAGAAAAAAGTCCCAGTCTATCCAGCTCTTCTTATAACTCAAACCATCAAGTCCTAGTAGCATCCTAGTAAATCTCTTCTGCACTCTTTCTAGTTTAATAGTATCCTTTCTGTAATAGGGTGACCAGAACTGTACACAGTATTCCAAGTGTGGCCTTACCTGTGCCTTGTACAACTTCAACAAGACGTCCCAATTCCTGTATTCAATGTTCTGACCAATGAATTCAATATTCTGACCAATGAGACAGAGTTGCTTTTCTTCTTCCATGAAGGACGATGATAGAGCAGTTATTTCTGATAACAAAGAATCACCAAACTCTTTTATGCTGGGCCACACAACAAAGACAAATAAAAGACAAATAAAACTCTTAGAAGCAACAGTTGACCAGTTGAGTGTATCACCAACCACAAATCGCACAGACAGTGGCCTGCATTGAGGCCCTATGGGAACAGGAGATGGTCAACTGTGTCAGAAGATTTCCTTAGCAGATTGTCAAATTAATTTTGGCAGCACGCTCACCAGAATTATAGAATGAGTACCAAGACATGGCTTGACTGAGATGAGAAAGGTTCTTCCAACCCTTCATACACACTCGTTAATTGGAGTTGCAAAGCAAGTTTGGAGAGACACCCTTCAGTTTTTGCCATTGTTCATCCAGTGCAACTCTGTAACATGAGCTTCTATGGAATTTCCCAGGAGTGCAAACTGAGGCAAATGCCAACTGTTGCTGTAAGGTCATCAACGTGATGGAAAATACTTTTCCAACTGCCTAAAACTTGCCAATCTTCTAGAGCAAGGAGTTGCCCAAGACTGACTGCAATATTTAGATTTTAGGTGCAGTGAGTTCCTGGTCTCAGCCAACCTTGTGAGCAGAGTGTGAGAAAAAGGTTAATTAGAATATGACTCAGCCTCTGCTGATCATGTTTATTACCTGGTTGTTGTATTCTGAGTTTATGTTGGATTGGTATTTCTGCAAGACGAGAACATTGCTGTTCTTGTCCAGATGTAGCCTATGCTGAAAGATAAAAACAAAAAATGCTGGAAAATCTCAACAGGTCTGACAGCTCCTATGGGGAGAGAATAGAGCCAATGTTTTGAGTCTGGATGACCCTTCATTAGGACGAACATTAGTTTAGGTTAATGAGGATGCGATTGTTGGGAAGTGAGGCAGTGTGGGAGTGTGAGCATTGTGGCTTACTTTTATACAAAGTAAACAGCATGTTAATTGAAAAACAGACTAAATTAATGGTATCAATTCTATCCCTTTTCTACTGAATGCTATGCATAACAATACTCTATATGGTACACATTGTTTTCATTCACACAGTATTCAAAATTTTAATATTTATTGTTGGATACTTGTAAAACATCACATTTTTCAGAGTTTGCATGGTAGGGCCACATGTTGAGCACTTTTAAAATTGCAGAAGGAATTCATTGCTTTGACTGATTCACCCAATGTGGCCCGACCAGAATCAATCCTCAAACATTACTGCATTGCCCTGTTAATGCTTTCCAAATAAATGCTACTCAACTTCAACATCAAATTATTAGACAGATATTTAAACCAAGTATTTCACTGAAGCTTCAAAGGTGTCAATGGGCTTAAGCCTTACATATTCGCAGCCATCGTGCCTAGCATGTGGAGTGGTGGTATTGTCAGTGGACCAGAAACCCAGGGTAATGCTGTGAGGATCAGGGTTTGAATCACACCATGGCAGGTGGTGCAATTTGAATTCAATAGAAGAGAAAAATCTGGAACAAGAGACTATTGATGACCATGTTGATTGTCATAAAACCCTGGTTCGGATGTCTTGTGGTGCAATGGGTAACCTTGCAGTCTCTGAGCCAGAAGCTATGTGTTTGAGTCCCACTCCAGGAGCTGATGGCCAAGGAAGATGCATACATAACATAGCCAAGTAGGTTGAGTATCAATCTGCTAAATCCTTCCAACACAACTGTAACAAGTGGGAGAAACAGAAAGGACTCCTAGTCAGCCATAAGAGAAAAAGCTAGAAAGTCTCAGCAGGTCTGGCAGCATCCATAAGGGGAGAAAAGAACTGATGTTTTGAGTCCAGATAACCTTTTGTCAAAGCTTTACCAGACAAAGTTCTGGCAACAGGCCAGTGACCTTTCCAGAAAACCTAGCTATGGAAACAAAGAAAGGTTTGCCTTGTGCCCCATGAGGCACAGGAAAGGGGACAAACAATTCGTGCAAACTATTAGTATTTTTTGAAAGAAAAAAATGTCCTTTAGGGAAGAAAATCGGCTGTCCTTAATTGGTCTGTCCTACATGAAATTCCAGACCCACAATAATGAATCATAAGTGCTCTGTTAAATAGCCAAGCAAACCACTCAGTTGATCAATTAACATGCTGTTTACTTTGTCTAAAAGTAAGCCACAATGCTCACACTCCCACACCAGCACCACCAAGGGTAATTAGGGGATGGACAATAAATGCTGGCCTTGCCAACAAAACTACATATTTTGAAAGAATTTTAAGAAGAATCTTTGCAAAATTGAATTTTAAAAAGAAAGCTCGTTTGCTTTGACTTCATATTGCTGAGATGGGTTTATGTTCATTCTCAGTGCTGACTCAGATAAAATTATTACTTGAACTTTTTCATAATTCATATTCATATATGTAAAGACATTGGAAAGATTGCAGAAAAAGTTAATGGGAATTGTTCCAGGAATGAAGAAAGTCAGTAAGGAAGATGGATTTGAGAAGTTAGGACTGTTTCCCTTGGAAAAGACTGAGGAGATCGGATAGAGTTATTCAAAATTATGAGGGATCTGGACGGAGTAGATATGGAGAAACTGCCGCTGTTCATAAAATGATTGAGAATGAGAGGGCATGGATTTAAAGTAATTGGCAAAAGTGATATGAAAAAACAAAGTCACACAGTGAATTCTTGAGGTCTGGAATACACTGCCTGATACTGTGGTGGAGGCAGGTTCAACAAAGACATCCAAAGTGAATTAAGACTGTTATCTGATAAGAAAGAATAAGCAGGAGTACGGGGTGAAGGAAGGAACCTTGTACAATGCAGGATCAGATAGCTGGTACACACATCATTAGTTGAACAGTCTCGTTTTGCTCTGTAACATTGTGTGATTCTGTGATAATACAAGGTAAGCAAAATAGGTCAATATTGTATTTTAATGACTAAAAGTTGCTATGTTGCCTTTGTTACACTGCTCTATGTTTCATCCTGTGCTCATGACAATTAATTAAGACTCAACAGGTTTCACATATACATTGATTATTTAAAAAATAGCTGGGATGAAAACTCCACAGGATATAAATTAATTGTTTTCATACTACTCCAATGAATCAAATCAGTCCTTAATTGTCCCATTATCTATAAGTTAGCACAATATTCATCCCACTCATTTTATATGAAAATTTATTTTGCACACACAATGAAACATATTGATAAACTTTCCATACAGTTTCCTGTTTAAACTTAACACTTTAAGTAATTGTGACTACATTTTTGTTCCAAGCATGTTTTTATAACTGTTTTTGTATATTACAGTAGCATTGAAGAGGGGGAGTGAAATCCTTTCCCACAAAAATGTACTTGCAAAACAGATGTGTTTCTATATGCAAATTCAGCAAATAGCGTCTTAACAAAAATGGTTAAATTATTTTTTCGAGGATGCAGCTTCCCCACCTCTTCTTATGCAGCAGATCCATAGGCAATGGAGATTGGATTATCAGGAGAGATTTAGGGCCAGATTCTCTGACCTCACCTGCAGCTGGGATTCTCCAGTCCTGCTACAGTGAATGAAGATTTGACTGAGTGCCAATTTCCCCATTCTTGCTGGCAGCATCGACAGGGCGTGAATGACCAGAGGATTCTGGCCTTTGGTCTGTTGTTGCCTCATTGAACTGATTTATTCCTATCTTGAAACAGACCCTTTTTCCAACTACATTCAGACAATCTCCATCACTGACAGTTTCCTGGCCCACAATCTCCATTTCAGTGCAGATATCTAATCCCTCTGTCATCATCACCCACCTTAAGGACAGACTGAGGTTTCCGATTCCTCCTTGAACAGAGGTCCAAACAGTTCCCCTTCTCCACCTGGCTAAACTTCTTCATATGTTGAATTACTTAACTTTGACTCCATTCAATTCCTCCAAAGAAAAGGTGTTGTTCTGGGAATGTGTACGTGTCCTAACTTAGCCTGCCTTTTGTGAGATGCTTGGAGTATTTTTTGTAATAATCCAGGAAGCCGACTGGAAATGATCAATGTTTTATTCTTAAATCAAAAGTTAAACCACAACCTGTGGTGCACATATGTGAGTCTCATCCAGGACAATAGTTCACTACACCCGCTCAGAGGTCTGCCTTATCAAGGACTCAGGTGATGAGTTCCACCTGGGTAGGTAATCACCTATTGCCAACAGTTACTCATATTTCACGAATCCCACGGGGAGAGGAATTAAGGATTCCCCATGTAAGTCCTTAGGGTTATCACACTTTTATTCAAGTCCTAATGAAGTCCCCTCTTTCAATTTCCAATTTACACCCTTCCCTTGTCTTTGCATGGCACATTTCTGACTCTTTCCTTCCCTTCTGGGACTTCTCTGCCTCTATTTCTGGGGAAAGGCTATCAACCTATATCTACTACAAGTTATTATGAGCCTACCTGACTAGCTCCACAGCTGTGTTGACTACACTTCCTCCCATCCCACTTCCTGCAAGAATTCTATTCCAATGTCATCATTTCTCCTTCTCTTTTGCATTGCTTCTGAAGATGCCACCTTCCATTCCAGTATAGACCATAAGACCAAGATCATATGAAATAGAAACAGGTTTAAGCCATTCAGCCCCTTGAACCTGCTCCACCATTCAACAGGATCATGGCTGATCCAACATTCCTCATTTCACTTTCCTGTCCTTTCCCTATAACCCTTGATTCCCTTCCTGATCAAAAATCTATCTCAGCCTTAAACATACACAATGATTCTGACCACATCTCCCTGTGGCAAGGAGTTCCAAAGGCTCACAAACTTCTTAGAGAAGAAATCCCTCCTTACCTCCTTGGTGTCCCTTTATTCTGAGATTATTCTTTCTGGTGCTAGACTCTCCCATGAGGGGAAACACCGTCTCAGCATTTACCCTGTCAAGCCCCTTCAGAATCTGGTGTGGTTTCAATGAGACCGTCTCTCATTCTTTTGAATTCCAATGAGTAGAGTCTCAACCTATTTAACCTCTTCTCATAAGACAACCCCTTCATAGTAGGGATCACCGTAGCAAACCTTCTCTGAACTACCTGCAATGAAATAATGTTTTTCTTAAATAAGAGGACCAAAACTGCTCACAGTTCTCAAGATGTGGTCTCACCTGTACCTTGCATAGTTGCAGCAAGACTTGCCTACTCTTGTACTCCAACCACTTTGAAGCAAGGGCCAACAATCCAGTAGCCTTTCTGATTACCTGCCTTTTATCTAAACTGCAGATACCCCTATGGTTGCTAGAATCTTCAATTTTGTCTTTCCTATGTACTGCACTTCTACTCTTACCCCTTCCCCTCCTTCACAAAACAATCAAAAGGTTCCCCTTGTTCTGACCTTCCATCCCTCCACTACCGGTACTCAGTAGCAGCCATGTATATCCTCCACAAGCTACCCTGCAGGAACTTACCAAGGCTCCTTAGGCAGTACCATCCAACGGCATGACTGCCACCATCTAGGAGAAGGTCAACAGAGACTACCACCTGCAAGTTCCCCTCTAAGTCACACACATCCTGACTTGGAAATATATCACCAATCCTTCACCATTGCTGGATCAAAATCCTGGAATTCCCTCCGAAACAATGCTATTAGTACCTATACCCCAGGGACTGCAG
Organism: Carcharhinus amblyrhynchos; assembly: GCF_965287045.1. Taxonomy (NCBI): domain Eukaryota; kingdom Metazoa; phylum Chordata; class Chondrichthyes; order Carcharhiniformes; family Carcharhinidae; genus Carcharhinus; species Carcharhinus amblyrhynchos. The sequence continues at coordinate 96,360,327 of NC_137329.1, read as the reverse complement.
TGGTTCAAAAGGCAGCTTACCACCATCTAGTCAGGGGCAATTAGGCTGGGCAATAAATTATGGCCTAGCCAGCAACACCCTCATCCCGTGAATGAATTTAAACAGAAGTCTCACCTGCCATTCACCCTTTTATTGGCCTTCCCAGTTTTTCTTTCCTCCTGTCCCCTTTCATAAGAACATAAGAACATAAGAAATAGGAGCAGGAGTAGGCCATCTAGCCCTTCGAGCCTGCCCCACCATTCAATAAGATCATGGCTGATCTGTTGTGGCTCAGTTCCACTTTCCCGCCCTCTCCCCATAACCCTTAATCCCCTCTCTTATCAAGAACCCATCAACCCGCTTCTTAAAAATATTTAGCGAGGCAGCCTCCACCACTTCAACGGGCAGAGAATTCCAGAGATTCACCACCCTTTGAGTGAAGAAGTTCCTCCTCAACTCCGTTCTAAACCACCTCCCCTTTATCTTGAGGCTGTGCCCCCTAGTCCTACTGTCTTTTTTGAGCGGGAAGAGTCTCTCCACCTCTATCCTATCCATCCCATTCATCATCTTATACGTCTCAATGAGATCTCCCCTCATTCTTCTAAACTCTAATGAGTACAAGCCTAGTTTATTCAGCCTCTCCTCATAGCTCAATCCCCTCAACTCCGGTATCAGCCTAGTAAACCTCCTCTGCACTCCCTCCAGGGCCAAAATATCCTTGCGCAGGTGCGGCGCCCAAAATGCATATCACATGTTACAATCTCTAACGTCTTCCAGTTCTGAACAATGAACTGAGATTAAATTTCCTCTCTCCACAGATGCTTCCTGACTTGATGAGTATTCACAATATTTTCTGTTTTTTTAAAAGAGGTTTCTGATTAATTTTACAAGTTAATCTCAATTCTGTCCCACTTTTCCAGCTTCACAGTCATGTTAATTTGTACTTTTTTAAGAGTTCTGGCAGTTATCTCAATCTTCACAGCCTGTAGGTCCTGCAATCCTTATATTCACATGCCTCCCAGGGAAAATGTTTTCTTTAGATGCTCCAATATTTGTACAGAATGTTGCAAATGCATAATCCAGTCAGCTTTCATACTTGCATACTTGTGAAACAAACAAAAGTATTGGAGGATAATCTGATAAAAATAACAATACAAAATATGAAGTTATGTTTATTTTGGGAAAGTAGTGGAGAAGGGAGTTAATATAGCGTAGATGATAACTCACCATAATAGACTGAAAAATAATAAACTTCAACCCTTCCTTTAAAAATTGGAAGGTATTTTCCTGTGCTATTGTGATGTTGGAGATGTCACTTTTCTGCTGATATAGCATAAATAATTTGGCAGTCAAGACATGTGGATTACTTAAAAGAAAATCAGACAGCAGGAAGGCATGGAATTACTACATCAAGATCCTGATCAAAAAGAAACCCAGGAGACTAGTGTGCAATCTGCCAATTTAAAAAGAATACTGTCTGGTTTATGATGCTGCTGTGTCACTCAACTGTTGCTGGCCTGTTTAGTAAAGACCACAATAGAACTAAGCTTGAGTTGGAGTTTTGAAGCTCCAATATTGTCTTCAGGAAAATAGCTATACAAATAACCAGCACAGTGGCACAGTGGTTAGCACTGCTGCCTCACAGCGCCAGGGACCTGCGTTCAATTCTGGCCTAGGGTGACTGTCTGTGTGGGTTTCCTCTGGGTACTCTGGTTTTCTCCCACAATCCAAAGATGTGGGGGTTAGATGGATTGGCCATGCTAAAATGCCCCTTAGTATCCTGAGATTAGGAGGATTCGTGGGTTAAATACATGGGAAGGGGTGAGTGCAGATTCAATGGGCCAATTGGTGCCCTTCTGCACTGTAGGTATTCTATGATTCTATGAATTTTATGAAGTAAAGGGCAGTCAGATGTTGATAAGTTTGTAGTTATATTTTAAATGTGTTCTGTGAACATAAATCTTAATTTCTATCTATTTATATTTAGAGTGGTGGAAATTCATTAATCTCAGTTGACATCCATAATTACTGATGGGGCACAAATAAAAATAGAATATTTGCAATGTTTCCTGTTTGCACTTTCAACTTTCCAAATTGACAGCTTTGACTATCAGTCTTTCAAACATCCTAGTACCAATATGGCTCTTTCACACAGCATCATTGAAGTAAGATATTTTGCTTTGTAGAAAGGATTCAATTTTTTTAATGTCCAGATGTCTATGTGAGACAGGCGGTTTCAGAAATTCTCCTGGTTGTTGCCATAGCATCTACCACAATCTTTCCTTCACATACTCTGGGCAGACTCTTTAAAAATAGCTAATTCAAAACATCAGAGAACAAACTCCTTCCAAAATTATAAAGTACTAACATAACTTTTAAAGTTTTACTTATGACATGTCAGGACTTTCTCTGAGATGCCTGTGTATTTTGTGATTACAAAATTTAATTTTAAATGAAATATGATCAAGGATTGTGACTGGACACTACTATGCTGAACTTCTTTGGAATACTACCTGCCAGATATCCTCACCAAAAACCTTTGTCCTGTCATTAGCCATTTTACAATCACTTTATTGTGATAACTGTTCAATTTGTGAGAATATTGTAGATTTAATTTTAAAAGCATCATCAGACAACATTGTATTTTGTAACTCAGTATTTATGGCCTGTGTTAAAATTCAAATTGAAAAGTGCCAACCTACAGAATATCAAAGTTCAGACACAACTACTTTTTCATTAACTCCTTCATGATAATGCAAACAATTAGAAAAGGAAATGGATATTAAACATTTACTAAAAACACACTTGAGTATAAAAGACTCTCTTATTGCAATTGTATAGAGCTTTTGTGAGACAATATTTGAAGTAGTGTGCAGCCTTTGTTTTAATTCATTTGTGGGAGTTGGGCAATGCTGTTTGGCCCACATTTATTGCCAATCCCTAGTTACCCAAGGACAGTTGAGAGTCAACCACATTGCTGTGGCTCTGGAGTCGCAAGTAGGCCAAACTAAGTAAGGATGACAGATTTTCTTCCCAAAAGGATGTCAGCAAACCAGATGTGTTTTTTTGACAATGGTTCCATGGTCATCAGTAGATTCTTAATTCTAGATACTTTTTACTGAATTCAAATTGCACTATCTGCTGTAGTGGGATTTGAACCCAGGTTCCCAGAATATTAGCCAAATTTCTGGATTAATTGTCTAGCAATGATACCACTAGGCCATCACCTCCCCATCTGACTTGATTAGTATTTCCAGCATTTTCTGTTTCTATTACAGTTTCCAATATTCATTTTATAGATTAATTCTAATTCTGTCCCATTGTCCCAAACTCGCAGCAGTGGTACCGAATTTTAAAGTCTCTTTCTGATTCTTCAAACCGTTTGAGCTGAATCTGAAGAACTTATTTTAAGAGCTCTGGAAGTTGGGAAATAAAGATTTCTCACTACAGGCAAATGTTCCCTCAGTCCTTATTGATTTATAGACCCCCTGAAGAGAAATGTTTTCTACAATCCAATAATTGAACAGTTAGTCACAAATGCACAATCCAGTCAGTTTTCATACTGGCATGCTAATGAAATAAGTAAATATGTTGGAGGAAGATTTGGTAAAAATAATAACAACAATAATAATAATAATGTTGGAGAAGCTCATAAGCCATTTTTAAGCATTTGTTTGATAATGTTACTGTGAAGTAATTTTACTATATTTATGTGCTATATAAATGAAAGTTTTTGTTGTATACAATATTAAAGTTATGCTTATTTTTGGGAGTGACACTGAAGGAAGTGATTCAGGAACAATACGTTCTTGCCTTTGAGGGAGAGGAACAAAGTTTCAATACACTGATTCCTGGGACAAGAGCTTGTACCAGTGAGGAGAAATTGAGTAGAATGTATTCCTAAAATTGAGATCTGTATTCCTAAAGTTCAAAAGACTGAAAGGAGATCTCATTCTTGCATATAAAATCAAAAGATAGATACTGGAAAGATATTCATCCTGGCTGGGGATTCAAGAGCAAGGAGACACATCATTTAGCCATTTAGCATCACAATATAGTGAAATCTCTTCACTCAAAAATTTGTAAATCATTTCCAGAGAGATGGAAATGCTTGATTTTTGATTATATTCAAGATAAGGATGAACTTTTTTTTGGATAAGAAGGGAGTTAGTTAGGTGTTGTGTGGATAGTGCAGGGAAGTGCAGTTGATGTAGTGATAAGCCATGGACGGTAAAGCAGGCTTAACAAACCTATGTCTTCCATGCCAACCTATGTCCCTCCAACTACCCCATGGTTCTTTATAGGCCCTATGCCAACTTGTTGCCAACCCATGTCCCACCTGCCAATCTTTGCTCTTATACCTACTATTCCATCTCATCCAGTATCGACCAAGGGCAGACCTTAGGACCTTAGAAAAGGTTAGATAAAATAAAGTTACTTCAAATGAGGTTTTGCAGATTTCACTATGTTGAAAAAACACTCTCATTCATATATTCATTTCCCACATTTACATTCATTCAGCTAAATAAAGCTTTGTCACAACAAACATTTCATTCAAGTCACAGCCCCTTAAAACAACGAGCATTGGAATTCATCGTCCCACAATAAAGAGTCCATAACCACTTGTAGCTATCAATCAAACAGTGGCATAGCAATCACCCTACTATGATAATGGATGGTTGTGAAATCTGTTATGCAGCACTAATCCAGTAATGAAAGTTTTCAGGCTCTGTCAACACTCCAGACATTGTTTTCAAAGATTTAAAGAGTGGAACTTTTAAATTCCTTGACAGCTTGACAGATCAGTTTGACAGGTCCCTTTGACATTAGTCCCTTCTGATTATTTGTCATGTCACTCTGACAGCTCCTTCTGATAGTTTTAACAGTTGGTTTTGCCAGGTCTGTTGATCTGTCCAATGAGCTTGACAGTAATGAGTTTATGCATTTTTTACACATATTTATGCTTGCTTTTAACAATTCCAAAGGGTACCTGACCTCCACCAAAGGGCATTATATCTCTCCCAGATGTGTGCTGAAACCAGATCCAAAGGTGTACCTTAACTCTCCAAATGAGTATCCTGGCTATTTAAACAAATCCAGAAAATTCAGATACATCAGTTAAAAACACATATCATGGTATAGAGATAAATGGGGCTGGACTTTCACAGTGTCTGTGAGGTTGATCTCTGATACAGATAGGATTTGAAAATCACATTCACCAACATGGCTGCTGTTTGTCTTTGCCACTGATGCCAGGCAGGCAACTTCCATCTTCTGATGGTGTTCAGCCCCTCTTTGGGGACTGAGCTCATCTCTCCCCTAATTAAGCCATTTAAATTTTAAAATCTTATTGTGGGAATGACACAGCTGAGATCAGAGCCCGGCATTCATCCAGGTGTTAGATTGCCAACCTGGATTGAAAATGTTGCCCATCGTTCCTGGCCTTTGTGCTGGTGCTGTCTTTGACAATGTTAATTTTTGAACCAACATCATTTAAAAACTTGGAAACCTTTATTATCTGGTCATTATCATATTGCTGTTTGTGGGAGCTGCTGTAAGCAAATTGGCTCCTGCATTTTCTACTTTGCAGATGGCATGGTAGTACTGTCACTAGACTGATCCAGAGGCCCAGGCTAATGTTCCCAAACATGGACTCAAATCCCACCATGGAGCTGGTGAAATTTTAAATTCCGTTCATAAATCTGGAATTAAAAAACTCGCCTTTTAAAGAGTTTATTTATTAGTCACAAGTAGGCTTACATTAACACTGCAATTAAGTTACTGTGAAAATCTCATATTCGCCACACTTCAGTGTCCGTTCAGGTGCACTGAGTGACTGGGGAATCAAGCCTGGGTCCCTGGCATTGTGAGGCAGCAGTGCCTCACTGTGCCACCCTTGGCAATTGTTGCTCCTTGAACTTGGATCAACTGACACTGTGGACAAAAACATTCAAACTCTTGAATTATTGTACAACAAATCTCTTTTACTGTACTCTACCAAGTTACCACAAAAGTATCAAACTCCACTGCAAAAGAAATCAAAACCTTATTACACAGAGTATCAAAAGGTTGTTACACACTAAAGGTGGAATCTTGAGTCCACACTCTCCACCCATGGAGATGCTGGCACCTGCTCAAAATGCGGAGAGTTTGGAAAAATGTGAATCTCGCTGGTGAGATCGCATTTCTCGATTTTGAACTCAATGGTGGAGTGGTGTACGCCAGAGAAAGGTGGGAAGCTAATTTAAAAGCATTAGATATCATTAGCAAGCACTCAAGCCAGATATTAAGGCTGCACTGAATATTTAATTGACAACGGCACAACGACACATCGGCATCATTTACTATGTAAATGTGAACTTGGCACCATCACCTCTAAAGGGGATGTTGGAGGTGATCACTCAGGCGGCCATTACTTCTTGGGCTGTCCAACATTCAAGGGGCACCATGGAGAACACTGGGGTGCAAAGATGTGCAGCTCGGGGCTTGGGGTGAGAGCCACTGTCATCACCGCGGGGGAGGGGGGGGGGGGATGGTTGGAAGGCATGGATGGGTAGCTCATGGAGCCTGTTGAGTTGTCCTTCCTACTGATCGGGATTGACCAGCTGATTTTCTCTAACCTCTATGCTACGCACAAAGTAGCCAAAGGGTACAAAAAGCTTCACAAAACTATCCAACCTTCATCCTATAAATTAAATTACAGTTTAACTTAGATATTACCCATGGCGCGGTGAGGTCACCAGTTTCCCTTCCAATGGGTTTGTTCCGATTTCTCCCAGTCTTGGACTCAGGATCTTGTCGCAATGGTTAGTCCTGCATGTTGTCGCTCCAGAGGTTTCTTTGTCTCTCCTTCTTATACAGATCTTGCTGGCACTGATCATGCTTCTAGTCACATACCCACAGAATAGACACTAATCAATCACTGTCTTTTAGTGGTGAATGCTCAGGGAATCATGCCTCTCTCAGGGGGTTGTATTTCTCTCAGGAGCACAACACGATGGCCTGTGTTCAATCACTGTGCACCCGAGCCTTAGAAACAGCTATGTCTCACATGAGGTGACTGCCCAATCAGCTCCTGTGCTCATTCAGTGACCTGTCCTTTATTGTAGAACACAGCAGTTTATACTGTTCCCACAATTCTTATGCTGATGCCTTTTTAAACATCAAGCTTTGCTGGTGTCTTCATGGATACCCATCAAGCTACATGAGAGCAACAACAAAACCATCATTGATGATTGTAAAAACCAATTTGGGTTCACTAATGTCCTTTAGGAAGGGAAATCTGCTGTCCTTTCCTAGTCCAGCATACATGTGGCTCTAGATTGCTGACTCTTTATACTTTTAATGCCTTCTGAAATGGCCTCGCAAATCATTCAGTTCAAGGGCAATCACGGATGGGTAACAAATGCTGACTCTACTAGTGATGTTCAGATCCCATGCAAAAACTAATTTAAAAAACAGGGTGTGCACTTGAAAAGTACTTCACTGATTGTGAGACACCAGGGAAGCCCTGAAATCATATAAGGTGTTGTATAAATGGGAATCTTTTTCTCTCTCTTTTTATTAGAATGTTTACCACTTACTTCCAATAATCATAGTGGGCAAATCTTGCTGGAAAAATAATTGCCTGTTCACACTTCAGCAAGATCTGACCCAATAATTTCTCTTCCCCTGAATGTGCGTCGTGTATTGCAACCTCAATGTAACCCATAATGATATTGCCAGAGACCAATAAATCTCCCTGAACTAAAATCAATTAGTGGCTAATTGACTATCATCCACTAGTTTTTAAAAAACTATTTTCAATTAACTCCAGAAAATTATCTAATTAATTCAAATTAATTTGAGACAATTTTAAAGGCATCATCATCTCAATATTTGAACAGTCATGAACAGCCTATTTTTGCAAAACAGATGCACGTTTATGGATATAGCTGTACTGACTGTGCACTGCGCCAGGTATTGTATCCCTGTAACATTTTTACCTTAACTTTTATTTTAAAATGTGTATATATCATACAGATCAACAAGGTACCAGGTTGACCCTGGCCGATGTGGAGTTACTAGATCACACCCACTAAAGGAATTAGGATGTTATAATTGGCCTCAACACTCTGGGCTGGGGAGAGTAAATTCAGCCAAAGCTCTTCCTGCTAATCACTGTCAGTTGGAAAGTATATATTTCTGCATACCAGGTGAACACCACAGAGAGCTCAGTTGGGATGCCCTCATGGTCAAACAACACGCTCACCATTGGCTCATGCCTGAAGCAATTTTATTTGTTGGAAGCATCAGAGTCTGCCAATACCTATCAATCTGTAATTTTGCACAATCAGAATGAGGCCATTTGGCCTGTTGTTCTTGTGTTGACTCTTTGGAAGAGCTTGGGCCTACACTACTGCCTTTTGTTTTTAAACTCTCTAAGATCCTCAGTCTCAAATAACTGTTCAACTCCCTTTTAAGATTACTGACAGAATCAGCTTCATCACTTTTTCAGGTACAATATACCGGATCATCACAACTCTCCGGAGTGAAAAAACATGTCCTCATCTCCCTTTTTTAGAGCTTTCGTTCAGCGCTTTAAGTTCATGACTTCTGATTAATAGCCCCACCAAAGAGGAGATATTCTTTCTTTATGTCCCCTATTAGAACCTCTCAGTATCTTTAATCCCTCTATTAATTCACTTTCCCTGGGTTTAACTCCCTCATTTTGAGACTAAGTGCAGTATTGGGCAGCTCTGGCAGTGATTTTCTGATTAGCCAGAATGGCAAGATCCTGTGCCAGATTCTGTGCTTGGAACCTGATTACAGGTAAGTTCTTCTCCCAGTCACCTGGTGGGCCAGCAGGTGATTCATCCGTCCACCATCATCTGAAGATTCCAGAGCCACATTAAACACCAGCCCAGCACACTTATATCACTGTCTCCAGGCCACTGATCTTCATCAGACTGTGCAGGATGTCAGTAACCCAGAGGCAAAAGGATGGCAGCCTCAAGAAGTCAGTTCTTCAATTTGACCACCCTCCCCATCAAGCGCATCACCTTGAGATGCTCATGCCCCACTTGGATTTTACCCAACGCATCTGGAGTCTTTGTACATCCACTTGCAGTGAATGATGTGGTATCTCTTTAATCTATTTATTTGTGATTTTTTATGCAACCTTCTTGAGGTTCAGCTTCCCTCCCCTCAGTCTTCCGTCCGCCTTCCATTATTTGTCTTTCTCATCCACCTCCTTGCCCTTCTGCCAGCCATCACCCTTCTGTCTTGTCCTTTCCCCTCACTCCTTGCTTAGCCCTCCTTCCAAATTGCGCCCGTTGTCTTTGTCAGGTCACACTGTGCCCCAACTCTCCACTGGCCTCACCTTACCCTCCACCCTCAGTTAAACTTCAGTCCTTTATTGGGGTGGCAACATGAATCCCCTAGCACAGTGCTGTCCAGATAGACACTGGTATGTGGCACTATGGGGCAGGAGACCTGTGAACTCCTGAACCCCAGGCGTAATACTGATCTGGCACAGTGACACAGGATGGTCCATGGGTCCAGCAGCATAGTGCTGTCCATGAAGAACCAGCTGAGCACAGAGATAGAGGGCAAGAACTGGTCTGGCCAGCAAAGTGGTGAGCAGCATACCAAGGAGCAGCACAGCACTATGACAGAAAGTTGTTGCACTCAAAACGAACTGACAATTGCCTTATACACACCACTTTTTTATTTCATTCATTGGACATGGACATCGCAGGCTGTCCAGCATTTATTGCCCATCCCTAATTGCCCTTGCGAAAGTCATAGTGAGCTGCCTTCTTGAAACGCTGCAGGCCATGTGCTGTGTGTTGCAGCTGAGTGCCTTGCTCAGCCATTTAAGAAGGTAGATGGGAGTCAACCATATTGCTGTGGTGCTGGAGTCACATGTAGGCCAGACCAGGTAAGGACGGCAGATTTCCTTCCCTAAAGGACATTAGTGAACCAAATGGATTTTTCCGACCATTGATAATTGTTTCCTGGTCATCAATAGATTCTTAATTCCAAATATTTTTATTAAATTCAAAATCCACCATCTGCTATTGTGAGATTCAAACCTGTGTTCCCAGAACATTAGCTGAGTTTCTGGTGTCCAGCAACAGTATAGTGATAATACCACTAGACTATCGCCTCTGCCTTTAATCAATCAGGTTTTGGATCAACGTAATTTCCTGCAAGATTGGAAGGCCTGACAGGACACCAAAGACAGCTATTTTAATGAGCATTCATGAGATGCAAATAAATGCAAATAGAGTTCATGCCACCAGCCATTGGGAGCATTGCAACATGATTTTACATCAGTGGGTTTCCAACTTTTTGGCTCCTACTAGATTCTCCACTCCTGCCTGCCACCAAACCAGCCGTGGGTGGGATGGAAGAACTCCATCCTCTGTTCCAAAGAGACAAACCCTAACTGCTCTGACTTCTCCTTGTGACTGTAGTCTTCTCATCCCTTGTAACATGCTGGTAAGCCTCCTCTGTACACCATTTTAGGGTCTTTGCATCCACATTGTGGTGTCCAGATTTTCTGTAGTATTCCAACTGAGGCCTAACCAGTGATTTATAAAATCCTTGTATGAACTCTTTGCTCCTATATTCTATGCCTGTATTTATAAATTCAAGTAATCCATTAACCACCTTATCAATTTACCCTGTAGCTTTAAGGTTTTGTGTCTTTGAACACCAAGATGAAGAATCTGAAAAGGGATATATATAGAATTGCTACAATGCAGAAGGAGACCATTCAGCCCATTGAGTCTGTACTGACCACAATCCCACCCAGGCCCTATTACCATAATCTCACACATTTACCCTGCTAATCCTCCTGACACTAGGGTCAATTTAGCATGGCCAATCAACCTAACCTGCACACCTTTGGACTGTGGGAGAAAACCAGAGCACCCAGAGGAAACCCATGCAGACATAGGGAGAAAGTGCAAATTCCAGGCAGACAGTAACCTGAGTCCAGAATTGAACCTGGAATCCTGGCTCTGTGAGGCAGCCTTGCTAACCACTGTGCCAACATGTCACCTAGGTTACGTGAGTGGGCAAAAAATTTGGCACATGGAATTTGACATGAAATGGGTACAAAAATAGGGATGTCTTGCTATGACAGTACAATGCGTAGGCTGGACCTCACCTGGAGTATTGTGTACAGTTGTGGTCTCCTTAATTATAGAGGGATGTTACTCCTGTGGAGACAGTTCAGAGAAGGTTCACTGAGGGGCTAGAAACTGTAAAATCCCTTGGGTTACATGCCTGACATGGAATGTATATTGTAAATAACTAGAGTCTCAGAATTGTACTGAGGCATCTAAGAATGGAACATGATATATGAAGACAAGTTGAATTTTATTCCACTTTCTGTAATTTTGAAATAAAAATGTTTGTAACATACTTTTATAAATTTTATGATTCAAGCATTCTTTAACAAAAAAATGGCAGTTTAGAAAAGATCATCTCAGCTGATTCACTAGAGGCCTTAGGGTTTAGTTCTGCTCCCATTTTTATGACACAGAAAAATTAAGGATATTTGCCATTTCATGGCTAATTACAATGGCCCCTTGTTCTGGTATTTCTCAGTGGTCTCACTGTCTTGGTTTTCCCTGAACCTGTTATATATTAAAATCATTGCTTGAGTCAAAATATTGCATATTTCAAAATGAATGTAAAACTCTTTTTTCAACCTCCCCCAAGTTGTTTGTTCCTTTTAAAAGTGTCCACATTTACCTTTTGTACCAGTTGTATCTGCAGCTTGTGCATAAAAATAATATTTGCAATGTTAAAAGTCATACCAAATTGTCTTAATTGCGTAATATTTTGGGTTTGTGAGGCAGGGAGCAGTTCCACAGCAACATAACTGGGTAGACAGCACGGATAATTTTCCCTTTAATAAAATCTCATTACTGTAAGAACACGTTCATGAATAATAATTTTGAACATTGAATAAAAATAGATGTAAATATTTCACAGACAAAAAAAACGTTTCCAGCTTTTGCAGGAAAAATTGTGCAACACAAGGCACCTCCGAAAATGACCTGAGAATTAATCTACAGCTTCTATTCCCAATCAATCATAGTCCCACTGGGAGATTTTCTCACTCATGACACGTCAGTTATTCACTTATCTTCATCACCTATTGTTATCATCATATTCCACTTCCTTTGTAATCATCCCATTTCCCCTGTTGCCATCATGTTGTCCCATTATTGACATAATCCACTTCTGCTATTGTTCTATTCTTTCCCTTTTTTGTCATATTACCTCCCACTGTCATCATAATACCCTAGTAATGGTCACACTACTCCATTATCACCCTATTTTCCAGTTAAAGTTAATTTATTAATCACAAGCAGACATACATTCACACTGTAGTGAAGTTACTGTGAAAATCCTCTAGTCGCCACACTCCGGCACCTGTTCGGGTACACTGAGGGAGAATTTAGCATGGCCAGTGCACCTAACCTGCACATCTTTGGACTGTGGGAGGAAACCAGAGCATCCAGAGGAAATCCACACAGACGCAAGGAGAATGTGCATACAGTGACTCAAGCAGGAATCGAACCCATATCTCTGGCACTGTGAGGCAGCAGTGCTAACCACTGTGCCATCGTGTTATGATGCGGAGATGCCAGCGTTGGGCTGGGGTAAATGTGTTATTGTTACATTTGCTTCGCCACACCCATAATCATCCTAATCCTCTGTTATTGACATACTTTCCCCTCCTCACCCCATTTTTATTATTAACTCTTGGGCTGTGATCATCACTGGCAAGGCCAGCATTTATTGCCCTATCATAATTGCCTTGAAGAAGATGGTGGCCTTCTCAAATCATTGCAATCTGTATGATGAATGTACATGCATAATGTTGCAAGGGTGGAAGTTCCAGGATTTTGACCTAGCAATAGTGAAGGGATGGCAATATACTTCCAAATCAGGATGGCATGTGGCTTGAAGGGGAACTTGAAAGTTTTGGTGTTCCAATGCATCTGCTCTCCTTGTCCTACAAGGTGGCAGAGGTCAAATGTTTGAGAGTTACTGTCAAAGAAGCCTTGGTGATGGTACACACTATACTCAAGGTGCAAAAGTGGTGGCGGGAATGAACTTTTAAGGTGATGGATGAGGGGCCAAACAAATGATCTGCTTGACGGTATAAAATGTCTTGGATATTGTGTTCATCCAAGCAAGTGGAGAGTATTCCATCTACTCCTGACTTAAGTACATAAGAAATAGGAGCAGGGGTAGGCCACTTAATTCTCCAAGTCTGCTGTACTGTGCAATAAGGTCCTGACAGATCTTTTAAGCTAACTCCACCTTCCCACACTAATTTGACATCCTTTAATTCCCAAGTATACAGAACCATATCAATTCCTGTATTGAATATGCTCAAGAATTGAGCATTCACAGCCCTTGTTCTTGTGCATTTTGCTGAAGGATTCACGGCATGTGCATGAAAGATTCAGGGAGAAAAATCCAAATGCCCATAACTCTTTGAAAGAAGAATTTTCTGCTCATCTCAGTCCTAACAAATGATCCCTTACTCTGAGACTGTGATCCCAAGTTCTAAACCATACCCCCAGCCAGATAAAACATTCTTCAGACGTGCTGTGTAGATGGTGGAAAGGATTTGACGTGGTGAATCACTTGCCATTTAATACCAACCTCTGACCTGCTCTAATAGTTCACAGTAACCAAATGGCATCTCCAGTTAAGTGTCTGTTCAATGGCAACCCCCAGGATGATGTGGGTGGGGGGTTTGGTAATGTAATCTGTTGAATGTCAAGGAGAGGTGCTTAATTTGGCCCTTGCTGGAGGTGGTCATTACCTTGCACTTGAGTGGTGCAAATGTTACTTGTCAATTATCAGCCACAGACTGAATGTTGTTCAATGCTTGTTGCATGCAGGCACAGACTGCTTTGGTATCTGAGGAATTGTAAATGATAATGAACATTCAAACATTAATGAACATCCCCAATTCTTACTTTATGTTGGAGGGAAGATCATTGATGAAGCTGTTGAAAATTGTTGGGCTTACAACACTACCTTGAGCAACTCTTGCAAAGTTCATATTATTGACCTCATGACCTTAGTGCTAGGCATGACTCCAACCAGTGGAGAATTTTGTTTTTCCCCTGATTTTCATTGACTTCAATTTTACTGGGGCTCCTTGTTGCCAAAGTCCAATGTTACCATATCAAATGCAGTCACTCTCACCTCACTTCCAGAATTGAACTATTTTGTTCATGTTTGAGTCAAGACTATATTGAGGTTGGGAGTCAAATGGTCCTGATGGGACCCAAACTTCATATACTTACTTTATAGCTACTCTCATCTTCTCATTACCCCTCCTATGATTATATCTAAAATATATCTATGCTGACGTATTTTAGACAGTCTAACTTCATCACCCAACTGATATTTTTCAGAGATGCTCTCACATTAGGTTTGCTAATTCTGATCGTAGTTAGTCTTGGAAGCTTGATCACATTAGATGGCATGGCTTTATTAGTGAAAATGATATTGCACTTATCTTACAAAGGTTGGGTCCCACCTACTTGTGTATTTTACTGAAGGATTCATGGCAATATCCATTACATGATAGGTTCGGAGAAATGAGAGTCCACCATAAGTAAACAGATAAGGGAAATAAGGGTGGCAAAGATGAGAATTTTATGGTAGACGGAAATCAGAGTTAGGAGTAAATTTAATTTCATCAGTGACTAATAGTAACTCACTGACATTGCATTGACAATTTATATTAGATTCCCTATTATAACCAACAATAATAAAATAGCACATTCATAATCTATATGTTACTGGTGGTACTGTGTGTAATTCCTCGATATTCTATCTGTAACTTGTACTAATCATTTAATCCTTTGATAGTTATGCTATAACAGCAGCCTGAATCCCCTCCACCTGCTGTCAGGCTCCCCAGTCTATGATACTTATAATATTTCTCTGCCTCCCTCCTTGACACACTGGCTCTGTGTGGAGAAGATAACTCTGAACTGAGAATTTCAATCAAAGCACATTTATATTCGGACTTTGCGTGTCAAAGCTGGTTGAAGCAGACTGTTCTAAAGAAAACCAAGATGTCGCGTAAAGGACAAACACGAAATGCACCTTAGAGTAATGAATGGAATTGGACATGGGAGTGACATCCTTAAGCGTTCTTGGTAACTAGGACCATACATTACAGAATTGGAGAAAATCGGTATTTGGAGAAAAATGGAGAAATGCCAATCTAGAAAAAGGGGGCGGGGGAGGGATAGATTACCCAGGGAAATATGGGCAGATCAACATGGCACCCATTATGGTAAAATACTGGAGGAAATTCTGTAGAAATAAATATTGAACCACCTGAGAAAGTCTGAATCTGAAGGAGGGACTCAGCATCACTTTATGAGATTTATGTGTTTTCTGGAATTTGAAAAGACAGCAAACCTTATGAAAGTCAATGAGAATTCAGCAGAAATTCAGCAATTGTCCGAGCTTGGCGGTACAGCACAGGAGTGGAAATGGATGGAAAATTAGCAGTGCCTCACCATCAAACGTGAAACCCCGTTGGTAACATTTTTTACAGGCTGTCACAAATCTCATTTGTCACATTTCTTATTTGTAACTTACTGGGGAAGACGAATAATGCGAATCAGTGGAAAAACGCGAGGTTTTGAAGTTGTGATATCTCTACGTCTCCTGACGGATTTTGGCCAAGATGTAATTTGATGGTGCGCCATTGCACTCTATGAATTAACACAGAAGTTTACTATTTAAAGAACTAAATGCGGCCTTTACTGAATGCTAAATTTGAAGAACGACATAGTGAGTTTAATGATGATTACAGAATATTCTAAATAAGACCAGGAAAGGAAGTATTCCAAGCGGTACAGTGGTCAAATCGCTTAAGGATGCAGTTACACTTGGAAGACAATTATCACCTAACTCATTAAAGACAATTGCTGTGACGCCAAAGTCCAGGAAGTTATCCAATGCCGCTTGGAGCTAATTGGTGTTAGTATAACTCCAATCTGGTGTGAAACCGTCTTCCAAAAGCCTGGTGAATCAGTTGCACAATTTATTTTATGAGATCGTGTTTAATGTTATGAGGGAATGATTGTTGCCTTTTTTGGTGTCTTAACTTAGGAAGCCACCAGAGTCCAGTTGTTTTGTGGCTGACTTGTCCACGGTGTAATTCCGCCTGCAAAATGTTGTCAATCAATGGATCTGACATGGTTAGCTGCTGTATAGTTCACTCTCCTTTAACATTAGTGTTGTACATCGTCCCTTCCTAATAAAATGTCCAATGCCCTGAGGGCAAAATTCAATCTTTTCGCACTGGAAACCCCACTCGGGTTCGGGAGTATCTGGAGTACTTTTTTCCATTCATCTGCAGGGTACCACAGAAACTTGCAGTTCAACCCTGAGCGTGGAATCTATTGCCCAGTGAATTTAAGGTGAGCGCTAAAATCCAGATGCGATAAACAAAGCGGACTGTTCTCAATAACAAATATCGGCAGCAAACTAATCATGGTATATTTCTGTCATGACCCGCTAAAAACAAATCCAAAGTATTTACACGACCAATTGTAAAAGTTGATAATGACTCAGTAAAGTAAATGCATTATTTCTGTTTTATCTTAACTTTACTGCATGGTGTGTAGTCCGGGCGCCGAGGGCTGACATTTCAAATGTAAAATCACAGGTAACTGAAATCCGTTTAGGAAGTTACAAAATAAATTAGTGTGACCCCTAATCCAGGGTGGTCTTGACAGGGTGGGATGTGAAGAGGATGTTTCATCTTGTGGGAGAATTGTTGTTAAAAAAAAGAGGACGCCCATTTAAAACAGAGTTGAGGAGAATAGAAGTCTTGGGAACTCTGCTCCTCAAAAGGTAATGAAAAGCAGAAATTTTGAATATTTTTAAGGTGGGGGGGGATAGATTCTTGGTAAACAAGGGGGTCGAAAGGTTATGGGGTAAGTAAGAGGTTACAATCAGGGCCAGAATCTAGGGTCCTTTCGCCCCCCTCCCCCCGCCACGCCACGCCACGCCACGCCCCCGCCATATCCCCGCCAGTGAGAACAGACTCTCTATTCACAACCTCGGGACAGGAGAATCCCAGCTGAGATCAGTCACAAACTTATTGACTGGCGGAATAGGCTCGAAGGGCCGAATGGCCTACTCCTGCTCCTGATTAGTCTGTTCCAATATAACTGTTCACAGCTGGGCAAAACATACACTGATGGAAGAGCTAATAGAATTGGCGATGGCTGGGATAATAACTAAAAGAAATGTAATTGATTTTCACCAGGAATAAGCATGCTGCTATAAGAGAAGCTTGTGTTGGCAGGGTGGCCAGCTGCTGTTCCTCTTCCCATCCTCCCGTTCCCAACAATTATCAGGTCCCATGGTGACCATCAGCACTGAGATAGTGCTATAGCAACGAGCACGTCACTGTAGCTAGGGGGAGTTGCTCAGTAAAAGAGAACAAACACTCGATTTAATTTATAGTTGTCTTTTTTAATAGCTACCACACGTACGTAGCTTTACAATTGTTCTTAACATGGGAATGACTTCAAATCCTCCAATGTTAATAAAACTGAAACCAAGTGAATATTCTGTGGAAGAGTAGTGTGTTCCAACAAACCAATGTGCACGCTGATATCGTCCAGGCAATGATGCGAGTACAAATGCAAGGCGTGTAGAATGCACTTCAATGTTTTATTTGCAAGTGTAAATTTAACACAAATACTGAACTCCATAGTTAACTACTTAATGGAACTGCAAATGATGAATCCAGTTGATGACTTCCAACGTGTTTAGAGTTAAAATTAAGATATAATTTCACCGATATGTTTTGACCAGGCAAAATTATTTAATATTGATGTCTATTCGGAGAGTTTTGTTGCCCTTTGTTGTTCTAAAACTCACCTGGAATGAAAAAAATAAGTAAACTTGCGCGTACATCACCATCTTCAGGATGCCACAGCTCTGCGTAGCCACGGAAACAACTATGAAGTGTGGTCACTGTTGCAAAGGGAGCGGCAGCCAATTTTAAACAGTTGCTTCCTACATGGCTAAGGAATAAACGTTGACCAGGATGCATGGAGAATCCCTCCAGCTCTCCTCTGAAATGGTACCACGTGGCATCCTACCTCCAGGTGGGAGGAGAGACAGGCCTGGTTTAAAATTTCTCCCAAAGGAAGGTAGTCTGATAGCGTTGGTGTCATATCCTGGATCAAATCCTGGCTGTCCAACTCTCTAGATGAGATTTGAGCCTCTAATCTCTGGGAGCCGAGGGTTCCCGGATTAAGCTAAGAAGTCAAATCAGAAAATGTTGGGAAGAGTCAGCAGGTCTGGCAGCATCTGTGGAGAGAGAAACGCAGTTCGCCCTGTGACTCTGCTTGGGAACTTACAAGTTTTTTTCAATGTTTTATGTTAATAAATTCCCAGCATCCGCAGTATGTTGATGCCCACTTTACTGTTCAGACACACATGCACACACATACACACACAAACTGTCTGTCCTGCACTTTGTAATTCCCCGCAGCCACACATGAATATCCGCGCACAAAAAAAATCTTTTCACCAGTGGTTAGCACTGCTGCCTCACAGCGCCAGGGGCCCGGGTTCGATTCCCTGTTTGTGTCACTGTCTGTGCGGAGTCTGCATGTTCTCGCTGTATGGATGGCATGGTGGCACAGTGGTTAGCATTGCTGCCTCACAACTCCAGCAACCTGGTTTAATTCCCAGCTTGGGTCACTGTCTATGTGGAGTTTGCTCATGTCTGCATGGATTGCCTCCCACAGTCCAAAGATGTGCGGGTTAGGTCGATTGGACAGGCTAAATTGCCCCTTAGTGTCCTGGGATGGGTAAATATGTGGGATTACATGGATAGGGACTGGTTGGGATTGTTGTCGGTGCAGACTCGATGGACCGAATGGCCTCTTCCTGCACTGTAGGGACTCTAAGATTTTCCTGTTGGATTCAGTTTTCCTTCAGATGTTTGATTTAAGAGAGCAAGAAGTGAATGAGAGTGAGCTCTCCACGGTCCTGAATATCCCGCTAATTGGAGAATATTAATTAATATTTTGAATAATCGGGAAAGATAGGGACATCATTTCAATGTATTGCTTAAAATACTGTCAGGCGGAGACTGGGAAGTTGGTGTGGGGAGCACTCCTGTCTGTGTGTTGTTCCCCGCCTACCTTCTCCCCCCACCCCCCGCGAACTGCCACATCTAGAAAATGTTTTTCTTGCAAAGAATTTTATAGAAGGTCACATGACAACCTTTCCACGTGACCGTTTCTACGACAGAAGGGGAAAAAAATCGGTGCTTTGGCCAGGTACCCCGACATTTTGTTTCAGCCAGGGTAAACAGAGGCACCGCGGTACAGATAAGACATGCAGCTGTTCTCTCGGGGGAGTGGAGCCGGCCTCTGTGCTCAGTGCAGGTATGGAGTGAAAGGAGTGTGAGCAAACTGGGGCTGGGGGAGAGGGTTGCTCTAAACAGCTGAATCCAGGCACCTTCACAACATTCTGCTCATCTGACTAGGAGCCCGTGCGAGGCCAGTTTAACACTCAAATATTTTGACCATGTTAGTGGGCATGATTTTGCATTTCGTCCCTTTTTGTTAAAATTGCAGGTGAAATGTGAGTAGATTTGTGCGTGCCGGGTTTGATTTCTCCTTGCACAGAATTCATTAAAAGGTTTCTGCCGGGAAGGAGGGTCTTTCTGCCCATGTGATATCTAGATAACTGAAACATCCTTTGTAATATTCTCACTCGAGTGGCTGGAAATGGCAACAGTCGGTGCGGATCAGAGGTTGCAATGGTTGGGTTTGAACGCACCAGGAGAACATGATCTTTTGAGTTGTCATTCCAACCAGCAGACGAAGTATTGCAAACGCTGGATTGTAATAGCTGGGTCAGTCTTTTCCTCAGAAAAGACTCCTTTCCTCTGTGGCACAAGCAGAATTTTACGCGTTAAAGGTGGCGGTTTGCCATTGACAGGACTGACCATGGTAGATTTTATTTGCTAAGGTAATGTTCTTTACTGATACGAATTTCTCTTTCCAGCTTTCATCAGTGGCCGAATTAACAAGGAGAAAAAAGAGAGTTTGTCTGATGGGTTTGCAATGACCCTCAACAGTTGCAAAAAAAGTACCCAAAATTCAAACAACTGGATCTTTAAATCGCCTAAAGTTAAACTGGAATATTACTGGCTTTTCATTTTACCAGGTGAGGGAAGTAGTGAAACGGAATAAATTTGTATCCGGGAGTTTTGCGTTACCTTTCTTTAGCAATGTATTATTGTAGAGTCACAAGCCGTTAAACACAAACTGTTTTTCTCTGCATGTATACATACATTGTTTAAACTGCTTGCCAATGATTTACTCTGAGCGATTACACCACGGGACTTGGAATTCACCACATTCCACACACACACACATCTCCCGATATATATCCATTCCAATAATGCGATGTTTCATTAAGCATAACTCTAACTGTATTGCAATATTAAATTGACTGCGAGAAAAGTGACAGATCTGCCCTAGTTTTAACATTCCCCTGTGGTTTACATAGATTAAGATATATATTACCCAGATCTGTAAATTCAACGTTGAATTAAGATTGAGGCCACTTTATCACAATATATCCACGAATAAATGTCATGACCATTCGGCCTGTCTTAATTTGTCCATTGAGAAGGATTTCAGCCTTTCACTTACCCGCCACTTCATGATGGGCTTTTTTCCCTGTCATTTTCGGGGAGGGGGGGGGCTCGCCTCTATTGCTCTGTTTGAATCCCATTCCAAATGTCTATCATTGAACTTAGTGCTCTTAGTGTTGGAGTTATTAGTTTGAACCTGTGATCTCACTGTTTAATGTAAAGTAGCATTATAGATTATCCTTTTCTACATCATTCACTATCTTAGATATTTCTGTAAGATCATTTCTCAAACCTCTTTGCAAATTGCAAAGTTCAAATTTCTCATTTTTCCCCCTTATCGCTGGAACCGCTTCCTTTGGCCATCTCTGCACCAAATCTGTGATTTATTGCCCACCTTGTTTCTTGGCAACCGAACACAGGGATGTTCAAGTCTCAAGGGGTGCTCTGACCATAGAACTACACACATTCACCATGACTTAGATTCTGCTGTTTTGACCATGTCCCTCTGCGTGTTTTGTTGATTTGCTGCTTTTGTATTTGTTGACTATGATGAACCTAGAATTCACTAAGATTCCTGGCTTTGTTTCAATTTCACTTTTAGCTATTTCAATATCATTCATGGAATAATTGTGTCACTCTCTTTTCCTTCCTATGAACAAAACATTACATTCGTCCGCACTAAATTACGTCCTACGTTGTGGGGCCCATGCTGGTATTCTGTTTAATCCATTCTGTATTTATTTTCATCTGCCTCCTCGGATTCTACTAGCCATCTTGGGCAGCACGGTGACACAGCGGCTAGCACTGCTACCTCACAGCTAAGCACCCGGATTCGATTCCTCGGGTCACTGTCTGCGCAGAGTCTGCACGTTCTCCCAGTCTCTGCGTGGGTTTCCTCTGAGTGCTCCGGTTTACTCCCACAGTGCTGGTTAGGTGCATTGGCCATGCTAAAACCTCCCTCAGTACCTCAGTATATCCAAACAGACCCCGGAGTGTGATGACTAGGGAATTTTCACAGTAATTTCATTGCAGTGTTATGCCTACTTTTGATGCTAATAAATAAACTTAAACGATCTCGTTTGCTGATATATGTAAGATGACCACTTTACATTTCGTTTCTGAATTCAAGTCATCGACTCAATGACTTTTTCTGCATCAAATCCTGGGGTGGCCATTCAGTGCTTTCCCTGCTATCAGATGGCTCGTCTGACCAGTGCATGTTATTCTTTTCCATGTTCGCTAATTTATTATCCATCCCCTCCCAAACTCCAACTTAACTAGTAGACTTTTATCAAATGTCTTTGGAACTAAATGCAGCATGTCCCAGACTTTTCCAGAGTCTAGCTGGGTTGGTCATGCAGGATCCAACCCTTCTGAGGCTGCTGTTTACTAGGGTCGTTATATACAGAGAATCAAAGTTTATTCGTCGTAATCAATTCGATTATTTCATGTAACCGATTTATTCATTTAAATCCAACAACGCTGGTGTCAATTCTGCGCGATCAATAGCTTCATCGTCTAAGACTACGTTAATATAATTGCTGGGGAAATGAATTGGACCAATATAGGCAATGATTTCCCCTGACGTTTTACATTGCGCGTTTTCACAATAGGGAGGATTTGATTAATCGTTGTGATCCCAGTTAGTGTAATTGGTGAGGGTGACGGCATAGAATTGATCTCATATATTGCGGTCAGTGTCAGTTTTGGATTATGGAGTGGATCGTTTGCTGGAATTGAAACAGTCATTAAGAAGCGTGGCAAAGTTGGACAATGAGAACAAATGCAATACAGGAAAAACAAGATAGAAATGTTTGAAACTTTTGAGTTCCAACGTTATTGTCCGGATTCTGAAGTTGTCAGTGAGAAACGGAACATTGTTAGTCACACAAGAACGGCAGCATGACATTTGTAGCCAGTTTTTTTGCACCTGCCTATTTTTTATTCAAGGCTATAGTTATCCTGTCACTGTTACCCTGGTGCAATGAGATTGCTTGAATCCTCTACTGAGTAGAGTTCAAGTCCGGTGGGATGTCATTTTGTCTGTGAATCTCTCCGCATTTTATGAATGTAACATTTTAAAGTCCTAGTAGGACTAGGGGGCACAGCCTCAAGATAAAGGGGGGGGCGGTTTAGAACGGAGTTGAGGAGGAACTTCTTCACTCAAAGGGTGGTGAATCTCTGGAATTCTCTGCCCGTTGAAGTGGTGGAGGCTACCTCGCTAAATATTTTTAAGACGCGGGTTGATGGGTTTTTGATAAGAGAGGGGATTAAGGGTTATGGGGAGAGGGCGGGAATGTGGAACTGAGCCACGACAGATCAGCCATGATCTTATTGAATGGTGGGGCAGGCTCGAAGGGCTAGATGGCCTACTCCTGCTCCTATTTCTTATGTTCTTATGTTCTCTTCTAAAAATGAAATTGCATCAGATAATGATTTCGGCTGACATGTGTAAACCTGCATCCACTTTGCTGATGTGGAGAATGTGAGTCAGACTGCAGTTTAACTTCACTCTCCTTCCACCAGTCAAGTTATAATACTGGAGTAATATAACCATACCAAGCGTACGTCGAGCAATGATACCTCTGTTTTTCTCCTTTAACATATTTGTATTGTTAACGTTTAACAATGTCCGGTAAATCAATTGCACTGCATATTTTATCTTGATGCTATGTAGGTTTGGCATAAATGCAGAGCACATAATGTACTTCACATGTAAAGTCACTTGAAGTGAAGTTAGGCAAGACGTATAAAACTATCTCCAGAAAGAAATCTCATATTGCATTAGCTTCAAAACTGCAGCAAGCTAGCCCAAAGCCACATTTCCTAATGAAGCACTTGGGAACGCTGTAAATCTCACCTTTCATATTTCTGATATTGACTAATAGCCTGTAACTACTTAGTTACATGAAAATGTAACATCCCTCTGAATACAGATAAGGAAGCATCCGGAGATACCTGGAGAGGCCTCTCTGTGCCAGAAAGCAATGTGGCATGTGTCAGTGTTATATATATCTGCCAGCCCTCATCCCTGTGTTTTTTTTTAATGATTTATGTATTATTGTTACATGTAGGCTTGCATTAATACTGCAATGAAATTACAGTCTCCACACTTCATTTGGGTACATTGAGGGAGAATTTAGCACAGTCAATGCACCTAACCAGCACATCTTTCAGATTGTGGGAGGAAACCGGAGCACCCAGAGGAAATCCATGCAGGCACAGGGAGAACATGCAGACTCCACACAAACAGTGACCCAAGCTGGGAATTGAATCTGGGTCCCTGCTGTTGTGAGGCAGGGAGGCTAACCACTGTGCCATCGTGCTGCCCCAGTGCAAGTTACTGGAGACAGATTGGTACTATATCTGTAATTACATCACGTTCCCAGAGCTAGAGGAACTGGTTGGCCTAATATATTGACATATTGTCAATACAGTCAAGAGTTATGGGATGAAACTATCAGCCAGTTTCTAGTGGCCATTAGTCAACAATATTAAAATGATAATAAGCTATAAGAAATGTTCTAATCTAATTGAGACAAAGAAAATAAAGACTTCCTTTTTGTATAGTTCTTATCACAATACCACAAAGCACTTCACTGCCAATGACTTTAAATAAATCACATTATCTTCTTTGAACCAGCTCCATGGGATCTTTTACACTCACACAAGCAGGAAGATGGAGCATCAGTTTAACATTGTGTCTGAAGGATTGCACCTCTGATAGTGCAGTACTCTACTGTAGTTTCAGCCTTGATGTTTATGCTTAAGCCTCAGAGTAGGACTTGAACCTGGAACGTTGTGATGCAGAGGCAAAAGTGCTACCAAAGGAACCATGGCTGACACTCTAGAACACAAACATTGCTTACTGCAGATGGAATCTGTTGGAACATATTTATATTTTACAGTACAGGAACCTTTTCTTTCTTGAGAACGTTTGATACTTAAACTAGTGGTTTACAAAGTCTGTTCAATACCAACCAGTTTCTTGCTGGAAGTTTGTGTATCAGTAATCTGGTGAAAAATGAGTAATTTCTTCTTCATGATTTAAATGTCCAGTTGTAGATATTTGTTAAATTCAAACTCTTGCTTTTAGAAATGAATTATTAAAGATATTTTGATAAAATGTAAAGCTTTTTAATTGCTCAAATATAACAAAACTTTCCTTTCTGCTTTTTGTCTTTAGAAGTTGTCTTGTACAAAACATGAATATGGTATTAGCTGAAGAAATTCCAAATATGACACCCTCCATTGTAATCCCAATGGCTACAACTTCAGCTAATGCCAGTGAAATATTAAACACACCATCTGTAGGTAGTGGAGAGCAGTTTGAATTCAATGGACAGGTTCGGGCAAAAATCCATAATACCACGTACCAGGAGGTCACAACAGGGGAAATTGTTGCTGTCAGCTTCATTTTTGGTGTAATCTGGCTTGTTGCATTGTTTGGGAACTTGCTGGTTTGCCTTGTGATCCACAGGAGTAGGAGGACACAATCAACTACCAACTACTTTGTAGTGTCGATGGCATGTGCAGATTTGCTCATCAGTGTGGCCAGCACTCCTTTTGTCCTTCTACACTTCACCACAGGAAGGTGGTTGTTGGGAAACGTTATGTGTAAACTGGTTAGGTATATTCAATACCTCACTCCTGGAGTCCAGGTTTATGTCCTTCTCTCTATCTGCGTGGACAGATTTTACACTATTGTGTATCCTTTGAGTTTCAAGGTGTCCAGGGAGAAAGCCAAGAAGATGATTGCAGCTTCCTGGATTTTTGATGCTGCATTTGTATCCCCCACTTTGTTTTTCTATGGCACAGAAGGTGGCACCTGTAATTTGTTTCTGCCCCAATCCTGGAGTGGTGTTGTCTATGGCACTGTTCATCTACTGGTGGGATTTCTGGTTCCATCTATCCTCATCATACTGTTTTACCAAAAAGTCGTCAAATACATTTGGAGAATTGGCACAGATGGCAGGACTGTAAGGAGGACAATGAACATTGTACCCAGAACGAAGGTTAAAACAATCAAGATGTTTTTGATGTTAAATTGCATGTTTTTGTTGTCTTGGTTTCCTTTTTATGTGGTTCAGATCTGGCAACCTGATCCAATGGATTACACAACATGTTCAGCACTTTTTCTATCTATTGCATTGGTGTCATTCAGCTCTTCAGCATCTAAGCCTAGCCTCTATTCCATTTTTAATGCAAACTTCAGGCGTGGTATGAAGGAGACTTTCTGTATGTCATCAATGAAATGTTACCGCAGTAATGCATACACCATCACTACCAGTTCCAGAATGGCAAAAAAGAATTATGTTGGGATCACAGAGATCCCTGCACCCACAAAAGCCATTACCAAAGATACAATATACGAAACATTTGACAGAGAAGCAAGAGAGAAAAAGCTTGCATGGCCTATAAATTCAAACCCTCCAAATACATTTGTATAATCAGCATAGTTCAGTCTTCATTTGACTGTTCCACTGCACCACTAGAATACTACGCACAATCCAAAACTCAACTGTGATTACATCAGCTATTATAATACTTCTTTAAATTACTGCATCAAGTACAAAGTGGATGCTTCAACCAACAAAACTGCTTAAGTTTAATAGCTTGGACATAGTGAACTTCATGATAACTTGAATGTTACTCATACCAGATGGTGTTTGGTAAAATGTATTCAATAAACCATTGAGTCACATTTATGTTGTTCAACTGTTGCTGCATGTACTCTGCAATGCAAATATTATTTATTTTATAACAGAACATGCTAAGAGAATACACTAAGCAACAAATAGTGAACTAATACAGTAGAGATAATTCTAGAAATGGTGAATAAATACATATATGTATCAGTAAGCATTTTTCTGCGGATCTTAGTTTATTTTTTTCATTTGACTGCTGTGGTACTTCCTTTGCATTTAATGGAAGTATTGTCTAGCTGCTACAATGTTCATATCCATAACCTTTGGACTGCACGTAAATTGGGCTGGAAACTTGAACATGTACTATTATAGCACGTTTTGGCCAAAATAAACTTTCATCGTGCCAGTCTTAAAATGAATGATACAAGATCTTTAAGAGCTACGTTTTTATTTTCCAATAAACTTCTTTAAAATCTGAATTTGATTTTCTTTAAAGGTCTATTCCACAATAATTTCTGATCTATGCAATATATATACCACCTTTCTCCAATAATTTGGGCACAATGCCAGATCAACAGTGACTCATAGAATCATGGAATCTATAATGCAGAAGAAGGCCATTTGGCCCATCAGGCCTGCACCAACAACAATCCCACCCAGATCCTATCCTATCCCCATAATCGCATGTTTACCCTCCTAATCCCCCTGATATTAAGGGGCAATTTATCATGGCCAGTCAGCATAACCAGCATATATTTGACCTGTGGGAGGAAACAGAGCATCCAGAGGAAACCCATGCAGACACGGAGACAATACGTAAACTCCACACAGTCACTCAAGGCCAGAGTTGAACTTGGGTCCCTGGTGCTGTGTGGCAGAGGTGCTAACCATTGTGCCAGCGTGTCACCCCAGAATAGGAAACAATCACATTTGCTTGAGGCAAACCTTGCAGATGGTGGAGTTCCCACTGACTTGCTGCCTACTCTAGGCGGTAAAGGTAGTGTGTTTGGTTTTGTCAAAAAAAAAGCCTTGGTGAATTGCAGCAGTGCAACCTCCAGATAGTTGGGATGTGGTAGTGATCAAGTGGGTTGGGTGTTAATTGTTAATCATTGCAGATCAACAGGAATTGCCTAGAAAGTCAAGTAGAGTCTAATTCCTACAGATTGTAAATTGTTGTCAAAGATCCAAAAATGTAAAATGTTACATTTTAAAATTTCCTTACTTTTCTATGTTCCTTTCGCTCATGTTCATCCTTTATTTCTCTTTTTGTAACTGATTTAACATTTAATTCATTAACTTCAATTCACCTTTTTCATTAATCCTTTGATCTCTTGGTTACAGAGATACATTTTGTCTCACTGTTTACTAAGGTACTTTTGCTGCACCATTAGCAGCTCATGCTTGCAGCAATATTTTGTGTGAAAAATTTTAAAATGTAAATATTCACCAACATCTAACCAGGGATGCCACAAAATACTATGCTGTAAAAAATTCTGGGTCATTATATACCAGTTGAAAACTGATAATGGAACGTCTTATATATGTAGAATGAATGAAAATACTTATAATTAATGCAATATAGTTCAGCAAGTTTATTCTTGGAGATATCGCTGACCATCTTCAATAAGTCTTATATAATTTAGAATTAAAAAAAACCAAGTGAAAAACATTGTCTCTTTAACTGTTCAAACATACTTATATGTTTAGTTTTGCCTTATAGCTACAGTAACATATTTTTATGATATCTGTAATATAGAAAAACATCCCAAGGAGTTTCAGAGGAGCATTAATAAACAGAATTGACACTAAGCCACATAAGAAAATAGTAGGGAAGATAAGCTAAAGGTTGGTCAAAGTGAGATTCTGAGGAGTGTCTTAAAAGAGGAAAGAGGCAGAGGTTTGGCCAAGGGCATTACAGGGCTTGAGGCTTTGGCAGCTGAAGACATGGCTGCCAATGGCAGAGTAATTAAAATCAGGAATATTTAAGAGGCCAGAATTGGAGTAGAATAGATATCTGGGAGTTGTACAGATGGCAGAGATTAGAGAAATAAGAAAAAGCAACCCTTGTGCAGGCATTTGAAAATAAAATTCGAATTTTAACTGAGAGTCAATGCAAGTCAGCAAGCACAAGGATTTATGGTTGAACGGAACTTAGTGTGAATACACACATGGGAAGTGGCATGTTTTATACTGTGGGTGGAACATGGGAGGATTGCATTGGAATAGTTATGCATAACAAAGTCATGAAGGTTTCAGAAGAAAATTAGCTGACGTACGGTCAGAGAGGCAATGTCATAAATATGGAAATAGGCAGCAAGTCACCACTTGCAAGGCTCCCCTCAAGTAACATGCTCACCCCAACTTAAAAACATATTAGTTAAGCCTTCATTGTTGTTGGGCCAAAACTCTGGAGGGCCATTGGGGATGGGCAATAAATACTAACTATGCAAGTGGTGCATGTCATCCTCATCCAATGCCACTCTGCTATCCTCCAGCTGTGAGGGACTGCATTTGCCTGGTTCCATTCTACAGCCATAGGCACCTGCAATGGCCTTTCTTCCCACTCCTGCAGTATTACCTCTTGTCTCTTTCAAAGATGTTCCTTGACCCCATCCTATTTCTCATTGGTGACAATATCTGAAAACATAGCATCAGTTTCCACATGTTTGGAGACTACATACAACTCTATCTTATCACCATCTCTCTCAACTCTCTAAATTGTCAGACTGCTTGTCCAATGCTTATACTGAGTGAGCAAGAATTTCTTCCAATTACATATTAGGAAGAAGCCACTGTCTTGGATCTCTGTCACAAACCCTGTTCCTCAGCTACTGCCTCCATCCATCTTCCTGGAAAATTAAGAGAAAAACTAGACACTGACAAAAGTAGTTGTAAACTGATTAGAATGATTGCAAAATGCAAGAACAGGAGTAGATGGGTGTCTCTAGAATTAGGATTTTTCTCAGCAGGCCTTGACTAATTATGCACTCAACTTCAAGTACTGTCTATATTTGATAATTGTCTTTTTATAGGAACATAGCAGACTAACGTTCTGGGGAACGTGGGTTTGAATCCCCCATGGCAGATGAAATTCGAGTTCAATACATAAATCTGGAATCAAAAGCTAGATCAGTAATGGTCACCATGAAATTGCCAACTGTCAAAAATTAATTTGGTTCACCAATGCCCTTTACACAAAGAAATCTGCCACCCATACCTGTCTGGCATACACATGACTCGAGACCCATAGCAATATGATTGATTTAACTGAACTCTGAAATGTCTGAGCAAGCCAGTCAGCTAAAGGACAATTATGGACAGGCAACCAATGCTGCTCTTGTAATACCCACATCCTGTAAAATAAAGAGGCCATTCAGCTCACCAAGCCTACTCTGTCACTCAATATCTTAGCTGATCTCTGCTTCAATGCCTCAACCCCCAGAAAATTCCTACATCCTTTTGTCATTTTTTTTTCAGAAGAGGGAACCATAAATGGCATCCCCATGTAGGGAGTCCCAACCAACTACCCAAGCCAAAAATTGTTTAAATTTGTCACAGGGATAGCCCAGTCATTGGTATTTAGAACCTATCAGTCTCCACTTTAAATAGACTCAATGATTACGCTTCCACTGCCCTCCCTGGTAGAGCATTCCAGAGATTTAGAATCCTCCAAGTAAAGAAAATTCAGTCCCAAGTGGCTTCTCCCTTATTTTGAAATTGTGGCCCTGGTTCTTGACTCCCCAACCATGAGAAACATACTCACTTGCATTTACCTGTTTACTCATTGAAACCTAGAAAATACTAGGTTTCAATGAAATCACCTCTCATTCTTTGAAGCTATGCAGGTCTCATTTTCCCAATCTTTCTTCATAGGACAGTCTTGCCATTCAAAACATGGTTGGTGAACCTTTGTTGCAGTCCCTCTTTCACAATAATATCCATCATAAGGTAAGGTCAAAACTACACACAGTATTCCAGGTCTAGCCAAGATTCTATACAAGTTTTAGAAGAATTTGCTATTCCTGTATCAAATTCAGGATATTGTGATAGAGGCTAGCACACCATTAGCCTTCCTAATTGCTTGGTGCATCTGCATGTTAGCCTTCCATGACTTACTAACAAGGGCATCCAGGTCCTTTGGTACATCCATACTTTCTAATCTCTTACCATTTAATAAATACTTTGCAGATCTGTTCCTCCCACAAAAGTGGATAACCTATTTTTTCACATTATATTCTATCTACCATGTTCTTGCCCACTCATTAAGTCTGTGCAAATCCTCTTTACATCTTCCTCAGCACATTCTCAGCAACCTTTGTGTCATCCATGAACTTGGAAATATTACATCTGGCCCCCACATCCAAAACATTGGTATATATAGTGAACAGCTGCCACCCCAAGCACTGCTCCTAGCGGAATCCCATTAGTCATAGCCTGCCAATGCAAAATGATCCACATGTTCCTACTCTGTTTCTGTCTGGTAGTCTATCTTTAATCCATGCTAGTATATTACCTCCTACCCCATATGTTTTAATTTTGCTCAACAGCTCCTGCGAGGCACTTTATCAAGTCTTCTGATAATCCAAGTGTACTGCATCCACTGACTCGCCTTAACAATTCTGAGTTACAGCCTCAAAAAGCTCCACAACAGGTTTGTCAAAGAGGATTTCCTATTCATAAATCCATGCTGACTATGTCCTATCAGATCATTATTATCCAAGTGCCCATTTATCAAATACTTTATAATAAATTCTCACATTTTCCCTGCCACTAATGTAAGGCTAAAAAGTCTATAGTTCCCCCTTTTCACTCTCCCTCCCATCTTAAATAATGTGGGGTAATTATTGTCATCTTCCAATATTCTGGAATCATTCTAGAATCTATGCAAGTTTGAAAGATGACCACCAATGCATCCACTATCTCTATAGCTACTGCTACCTTTTTGCACTAAATAGTTCGAATTATCCATTTTGAATCAAGCAATGTAGATAACAATGTAGGCACTTTGTGTTTCATGAATTAAGAGTAAACTCTTGCAATTTTAAAATAAATATTTTAATATTTAACCTAATGGAGAAAAAAAAAGTTAAAGAGTCCTGTTGAAAGCAAATGTAGACGTTCACACAAGCATGACAATTCACACAGCATTTGACAGTTCAACAGGCAGGTTTTGAAAATTAACGTTTGGTAGAAATTACTTCTCTTAAAGGCAATATGTTGTAAGACAGGACATTAGTGATGTGTGTGAAAAATGGCATGTTTAAACATGGAATAGTTGGCCGCTAAAGGACAGTTGATTCTGTTGGCATCCCATCCCAGCAAAGCTCAGGACTCAATCCACTGCCTCTCTGCTTTCTCTCATGGATAAACCTGTTGAGGTGACAAGCTTTGTGAGGAGGAGCAGAGGCAGCAAACACATTGTGGAGTTGTAAGAGCTTTCAAGGCACAATTTTTATTTTGTTTTATGATTTTTAATTTAAAAATAGCAAATACCCTGCATTCAATTTACATTACTTACAGATATACAGCATAAAACACTATTCTACATTTGCTATGTAATATTTGGAACTTTGTCAAAAGGATGCACTCCATAATTATCTAACTTCTTAGGTTAGTCTCCAGTATTTCACAATATAGTTTACACTAACAAGGACGAACTTTGTCGTGATCATTTCCAAGTAACAGTAGAGTTCTTCTGTAATAAAAAAGACAATTTAAATATTAATAGGTAAACAGTACCAAACATCCAAGTTCAACATCACCTTTAGACATTAGGAAATAGTGATACGGAAGAACATCTACAAAATATCAAAAGTGAAGATCTCACAAACTAACAGCATAAATTACTAGGGACCATGATTGAGAGAAGTGAAAACAACCTCAATATTATTAATTATTTACTAATGCCAAGATATTTGTGTTTTTGTTTACACTGTATGGAAATACTTTGAAATGAGTGATGGTGATGTAGGCTAGTTGAGCAGCCAGATTCTCCACAGAATCTCCAACACTGAAGTTTCACCAGATCTCCCCCAATTTGTTTGCTCCTAATCATAAGGGTATTTTGAAATACTCTTCCCCACCTATGAAAAGTTAACAACCAAATTGTGAAGAAACTGAACTGCTGTCCCAGTTCCACTCTTTCCTGTCAATGGTAGCTCGATACTCAGAGGGGTTATGGATACAACTGAATTTTGTAGTGAACAATCCCATTCCACCTCATAACAGAAGAACGATTATTGATGTAGCATCTGAAACTGGTTGGGCTGAGGATAGTTCTCTAAGGAATTCCTGAAGTGCTGCCTTGGATGTAATAATTGGTTCTGGACAAACTCAATCTTCTTTGGCATCAGGTGTGATTGCAACCATTTGGGAGTATCTGTCTGATTCTCATGGACCTCAGTTCTGCACCTTGGTGTCACATGTAGTTAAATGTTACCATGATGCTGAGAACAGCTAGTCTCTCTCACTTCAGCAAGTACCATTTTCTGCACCAAGGCTGCGATGAGGTCAGGAACTGAAATGTTATGACAAAATCTGAACTGAGCACAGAAAACAGGTATGGATGAAGTGGTATTGATTGAAAGCACTTTTCCTTCCTGCATGGCTCAGGGGAACTGATACGGCAGCACTTGATGGACAGATGTACACTGCATGGAGGCATATTTCTGATAGTGCATCGACTTTGCATTCAAGAACTTAAGAAATAGGAGCAGGAGTAGGCCATCTAGCCCTTCGAGCCTGCCTGCCATTAAACAAGATCATGGCTGATCTGAAGTGGACAGTTCCACTCTCCCGCTTTCTCCCCATAACCCTTAATTCCCTTGTCTATCAGAAACCTATCTACCCATGACTTAAATATATTCAGCGAGGTAGCCTCCACCACTTCGACGGGCGGAGAATTCCAGAGACACTCCACCCTTTGAGTGAAGAAGGTCCTCCTCAACTCTGAGCTAAACTGCAACCCCCCCTCCCTTA
The DNA here is from genome assembly GCF_965287045.1 of Carcharhinus amblyrhynchos. Taxonomy (NCBI): domain Eukaryota; kingdom Metazoa; phylum Chordata; class Chondrichthyes; order Carcharhiniformes; family Carcharhinidae; genus Carcharhinus; species Carcharhinus amblyrhynchos. Next base: position 96,327,030 of record NC_137329.1, on the reverse strand, counting down.
TTTTGAGGCTGTGCCCTCTAGTTCTGCTATCCTTTCTAAGCAGGAAGAATCTCTCTACCTCTACCCTATCTAGCCCCTTCATTATCTTATATGTCTCTATAAGATCCCCCCTCAGCCTTCTAAACTCTAACGAGTACAGACCCAGTCTATTCAATCTCTCTTCATAGGCTAGCCCCCTCATCTCCGGTATCAGCCTAGTGAACATTCTCTGTACTCCCTCCAAGGCCAATATATCCTTTCGCAAATACGGTGACCAAAACTGCACACAGTACTCCAGTTGCAGCCTCACCAGTGCCCTGTACAGTTGCAGCAAGACCTCCCTGCTTTTATATTCTATCCCCCTCGCTATAAAGGCCAACATTCCATTCGCCTTCTTGATCACCTGCTGCACCAGCAGACTGGGTCTTTGCAATTCGTGCACAAGGACCCCCAGGTCCCTCTGCACCACAGCATGCTGCAGCTTTTCGCCCTTTAAATAATAATCCCTCCTACTATTATTTCTACCAAAGTGGATAACCTCACATTTGCTAACATTATACTCCATCTGCCAGGTCCTCACCCACTCACTCAGCCTATCCAGATCTCTCTGCAGACTTTCCGTGCCTTCCACGCAATTTGCCTTTCCACTCATCTTCGTGTCATCAGCAAATTTCATTACCATTTACATAGACGATCTGGAGGAGGGAGCTGAGTGTAGGGTAAACAGTTGAGGCCCCAGAACCGATCCCTGCGGCACTCCACTAGTCACCAACTGCCAACTAGAATAAGCATGGAATAAGACTTAGGGATTCAACCTTCTGACTCAGAGGCAGGAGTGCTATCGCTGAGTCAAAGCTGACATTTAATCTAATAAACTTGCGGCATCACTAGCATAACATGTTTATTAGGGCATGATCCAAGTGATTAGTGCAATAAATACTTACAGGACAAATTGACACTTCCTTCAGTTCTTGTTTTTCCTGGTTTGTTCACAGTCTGCTGTGCTTTGTTCTGTTCGTCCCCTGTTAGTAGTGCTTTTATTTCTGATGGTATTTTTCCCTGATCCATTGCTGTACACCATTGCTTGTACTGCAAAATCAAAAGACACTACTGTAGGCTTTAAGCATAACCAGACAGAGAGTAAAGTTCTGCAAGTTTAATTTACAGCTCTCAAAAACATCCAGATGCGGTACCTATTGAAGTCATTTGTAAGCAGAGATACAGGAAGACACCAAGCCGGGCACCAAAATATTATACGTAAGGAAGAAGCCCAGAAGTAACAGTCTAAAACAGTCAGCAAAAAGATACTTGAGATTTTATCAATGTGACAAAACCAGGAGAAAATGGAGGAATTTTGAAGAATACATTTAAAGTCTAAGCAACTTTTTATATGGCTCGGAGTAGCACACTGCAAAAAATATCTACAAAGTGCAAACTGTTGCTTTATGTTTTGTAGTACAACCAACATTTTCACATACCATCTCTAGCTCTTCTCTCAGAGCACAGATGGCTCTCTCTCTTCTAGATACAAGCTCTTCCAAGTACTGATAACGCAGCTTCTTTCTTGCTCTACATTCTCTGGCACTCTGGCGACTTCTCTCAAGCTTTGCCTTTAAATCAATTTTAGCAGGTTTACGGCCTCGCTTTCCAGGTTTCTTCACTTTACCTCCCACCACCTGAGAAAGGAAAAGCAGCATGTTTTACACATTCTAGAGCCCACAATTTCTCCTGATTAAACATTATGACATTTCTATTTATCGGGAACCAAGCAGAACAGTCACGTGCTTTTTAAAAAATCTATTTAGGGCAACTAGTTTAGAGTACCCAATGTGATATTTCTGGACATTATTTTGTCCGCTCACTTTGATATGTTCCACAAGTTTTATTTCCATTTGCTCTCTCTGCAACTCATATCTTGTTGGTATCTATGTGTTACTTTTTACAATTCTCATGGTCTGGGTCTGAATGGTATTTTACAGATGTGGTGAAATTGCTTGCAAACTCAAAATATATAACAAAAGGGAAAATGCACAAACCATTAAAATGAGTAGAAATAAAAAATTCAGTAAGAAGGGTCTAACATGGTAGTCATTACCGAGATTTGGCTTCAGCCTTGAACACTGTGAGAAATATTCTAAGGTAAGATCATTTGAAAGGACAGGAAAATTGGAAGAGAGAATAGCATTCACTGTGATCGGCCATTTTTAAACAAAAAGAACTATATGGTAATTATTACATTGCTGTTTGTTGGCTGTATGCAACTGGTTGTCAGTTTCCTACAGTACAGCAACAACCAAACTTCAATAGCTATAATGTGCTTTGAAATACTTGATGGCTGTGAAAACTCTTTAAATTTATATTTTGTTTAGACTGATATTGCCTTCGACATTTGTTGTTGACCATGATCGCTTATAACAAAAGTGGAGCGTTTGCCTATCAGCAAAGGTACATTGTAATATAAGGCCATAGCCAAAAAGTGCAATCTCCAGTGAGAATGATCATTTTAATAAATTCAAACGTCCAATTAATAAATGAAAGAAAATCATGTTTTCAAACTTTTATTGAAACAATTTATTTTTACAAACAATTCAGTCCAATTTACTGCATTCAATTATATCCTTACCCTAATAAAGCTTGCCTTGCATAATTTAAAACCCTGGTTTCTGACTTTCATTTCTGGCTCTAACCTAGCATTAAAATTATATTATTATTAATAATGCATAGATCAAATTGCTACCTGGTTACTCATCACTAAATCTATTTAAGACTTGTTCTGTTGTTAGTTCTAAAACATTGTTTTAGAAAACAATTCCAAATACATTTCAGAAATCAGTAAATTGACTACTTGAGCTGTTCTGCTTCTCCCAGTCAGTGTGAAAATTCAAATTTCCCTTCATAAGTTCCACAGGCTCCCTGTTCTTCATATTTACACACTGTCCACTATATCATACTAGTAAGAGGTCTGTAGACAACTATTGTCACATCATTTGATGGTCATTAACAATCCATAGTGTTTTCACTCTCTGACCACTCCTCCTTTCACTGTAGTAAAATTGCAATTTTAATCAAAACGGTTGATCCCCCTTTTCTAATTTTCCCATCCTTCCTAAAGGTTCAATGACCTGTCAGTGCAACAGTTACAAAATCCATATGATTGTTGTGTTTTGGATTGGCATCTTTAAGGTAAAACTAAGGTCATGTGATGAGTCTGCCCAATGACAGGCCTCAATCGGTTAAAAATCAAAGGGAAGCCCAGATTGTATCACCAGGGCGTAGGTATAGGTTGCTCACGGTTTAGGGACAATGACAGCAATCTGAGTTCACAAGGGTAGAGTCCTGGGTCTCAAGTCCAAGGTGTTAAGAGTTCTGCTGTAAACCATTCTAAGATGAAAGAGAGTTGGGGTCAAGAATAATTAATCAGTATTTTTACCTGGATGAAACGTGTGTTTCATTTTGCCACAGAGAAGATGGCAAACAAAGCCATTTTTGAGATCAGGTTACAGGCTTCCCTATGAATCAATAACTATCACAGAGCAGACTCATGTGGTCAGCAGAGAAAAGAGACTTCTTGGCTTTGCAAACCACCACAGCCAGACGTAGGTGTGAAATGATCGCTTGTCAAAGAGATGCATCTTGCAACCTTCTGAGGATTCTGGGGGAATCATCTCGGCATGGCCAAAGGAAAATAATCAGGTAGCGGATTTAGCGAAATTTTCCAAATACGAAGGGAAGCACTAGAAGATAGTTACTTGAAGTTATCAGTCAGCAAACGGGAAATGCAAACAAAGTGAAAATGGGATCAACAGTGTACTGTAATTCCGTGGACCGTGTTAAATATAAAAGGGAACGTTTCTGTATTTTAAAGAAAAAGTTGCCTTCACAACCAAATTAAGAGTTTCATTAAGAATTGTTTTTAATTATTTGTTAGAGCAAAATTTTAAAATGTGGAATCTTGTCATGACATTCTTTGGCTACTGACTGAAAGTTCCAGTTTTGTTATTAGAAGTTACTGGTCTCTACAGAGATCACAACATAGGCTGTAGCCAAATCTCAGTAATAATTACTACTAGTATATCATATCCTTGACTAGTATATTGTACCCTTTTTACTGAATTTATATCTCGTAATCTTCCCACCTTTTGGGTATATTTTCCCTGTTTGTGCATTTTGGGAGCAGCACACTATTACACAACAAAGTGGTCAGCACTGCGACCAGGGACCCAGATTTGATTCGGGTCTAGAGTGACTATCTGTGAGGAGTTTGCATGTTCTCCTCACGTCTGTGAGGATTTCCTCTGGGTACTCTGGTTTCCTCCCACAATCCAAAGCTATGTAGGTTAGGTGGATTGGTGATGATAAATGTGCAGGGTTACAGGGATGGGCCTGGGTAAGGTGCTCTTTCAGACAATCTGTGCAGACTCAATGAGCCAAACAGTTTTCTCCTGCACTGTACAGATTCTACACGTCAACTATTTTGCTTGTAGTTTCACCAGATATTCTTAAAATCCCATTTAGACTTGATTTCAATTTTACCTAAACATTCTAGTACTCATAGCAAAAACTTTAAAGATCCAGACTCATTCAGGTTATTCATTAGAGGTTGCTACATACGCCACAAACTTTAAACATAATCTGCATCTACTTAACTAATTATAACTGTTAATAGTTATTGTAATATCAATGAAGGTTTAAGTATTTGCTTAAAAGACACAAGGAGGCGGTGGTGAATGGAAAGCTGAATAATTTACAATGTAAGAAGTCTCACAGGTTAAAGTCCAACAGGTTTATTTGATAGCACAAGCCACTAGCTTTCAGAGTGCTGCTCCTTCATCAGGCAAGTGGGAGTTCTGTTCACAAACAGGGCATATAAAGACAAATTCACAAACAGGGAACTAAGTTTGTGTCTTTATGTGCTTTGTTTGTGAACAGGGTTTCCACTCACCTGATGAAGGAGCAGCGCTCTGAAAGTTAGTGGCGTTTGCTACCAAATAAACCTGTTGGAAGTTAACCTGGTGTTGTGAGACTTCTTACCCTTTCTACCCCAGTCCAAAGCCGGCATCTCCACATCAGTATTTACAATGCCCAGGACCGAGGGATCGCCCGGTTCCCCGAGCAGAAACCTGTTGATCTCCGGGCCCCGAGCCGCACACTCACCTTACTGTCATCCATACTGGGCCGCCCAGGCGCCGCTCCCTCTCTCAGCGGCAGCAGGCGAGGCCCCGGTCGGTCAGAGGCAGCAGGCGAGGGCCCCGGCTCCAGTCGGTCAGCGGCAGCAGGCGAGGGCCCCGGCTCCAGTCGGTCAGAGGCTGCAGGCGAAGCCCCCGCTCCAGTCGGTCAGAGGCAGCAGGCGAGGCCCCCGCTCCAGTCGGTCAGAGGCAGCAGGCGAGGCCCCCGCTCCAGTCGGTCAGAGGCAGCAGGCGAGGCCCCCGCTCCAGTCGGTCAGAGGCAGCAGGCGAGGCCCCCGCTCCAGTCGGTCAGAGGCAGCAGGCGAGGCCCCCGCTCCAGTCGGTCAGAGGCAGCAGGCGAGGCCCCCGCTCCAGTCGGTCAGAGGCAGCAGGCGAGGGCCCCGGCTCCAGTCGGTCAGAGGCAGCAGGCGAGGCCCCCACTCCAGTCGGTCAGAGGCAGCAGGCGAGGCCCCCGCTCCAGTCGGTCAGAGGCAGCAGGCGAGGGCCCCGGCTCCAGTCGGTCAGAGGCAGCAGGCGAGGGCCCCGGCTCCAGTCGGTCAGAGGCAGCAGGCGAGGCCCCCACTCCAGTCGGTCAGAGGCAGCAGGCGAGGCCCCCGCTCCAGTCGGTCAGAGGCAGCAGGCGAGGCCCCCGCTCCAGTCGGTCAGAGGCAGCAGGCGAGGCCCCCACTCCAGTCGGTCAGAGGCAGCAGGCGAGGCCCCCGCTCCAGTCGGTCAGAAGCAGCAGGCGAGGCCCCGGCTCCAGACACTATCCTGAACACTCAGAGCCACAGAAGGAAAACAAACACTGCTCCCACTGCGCATGCGGAGCTGCCATCGCCCTGAGGTGGAGTGACGTCATCACTCGTCGCCCAGTCCAGGCCCTAGTGGACGTCATCTCTGTGCGATCTATGGTGGCCTATCTCCAGTTGTCCTTGAGAGTCAGTCACATTGCTGTGGGTCTGGCACATATAGACCAGATCACATTACAATGGGAGATCTCCTAGAAATTATGAGTGCACCTCGTGGGTTTTTAAGCAATGATAGTTTCATGGTTATTATTACTGAGACTAGCTATCAATTGCAGATTTTTTTTAAAATCGTTTTAAATTCCATTAGCTGCCATGGTGGGACTCAGACTCTTGTCAAGTGATGCTACCTCTAATGTTCTGCCGTCTACTTTCACAGGTGCTGAGTCACGCTGAGGTACAAGGTCATGGCAACTCTCTAATAACCTGCTACAGTGGCTGGACCTGGTTTGACAAACCTGTTGCTTTTTTTTAGAGCAGGTAATTAGTGAAATAGATGAGAGAGAACTAGTAGATGTGGTGTATTTTACAGGACAGCTATGTAGGAGTCTCCTCTTGGTGCTGCCTTTATTTATTAGTCACAAGTGAGGCTTATGTTAACACTGCAATGAAGTTACTGTGAAAGCCTGTGAGAAACGCAGCTCACAGTCAAACAATTTAGTCAAGTCAAGTTCTGAAAGAGCAAGATATTTTATTTAACGTTCTTGCAAGACCGGGTGTCCAATAAAATAGGCACACCTTACATCAATTTGCAGCACATTTTTATACTTTTTTACAAGCATTGTAATGGCTTTGCAATGTGTTGTTCTCCCCTAATTGGTGATCCCTGTCCCATCTATGTGTTGTCATTCCCCTATTGGCTCGAGGTGCCCCAAGTTTCCATCCCCTCTACTCCCCATCTAACAATGTCTCCTGTTATCACAAGAGTGCATTAGCAAACTCATTCATCTTATCCAACACTGTTACATGTCCAGTTCAGATTGGCGGTAATCAATCCTTTGCCAACTTAATCACTGCTGTCCCGACTATCTCAGTGACCTTTTTCCCTCTTTTATGCTTAGTTGTAGAAACAACACATCTTGCAGACCATTTGCTTTTTGTAACTTGGACCTCATACATTCCTTCAAGATGTGATGTATGCTTCACTGCACACCACACCTCTGGTGTTATTTCTACACCACAGGCAGTCTTTTTATTATCCCTAACTATTGCTCTGTTAGCAGCAGTGAATCTTATGCCCTATGTTTGTGACTAAACTCACAGTTGTTTCCATAATGTGGGTTATCAATGTGCCTGGCTATATCCAGTCTACCTGACTTTAAGCTATTTCTCTATGGTGTACAGATATGTGTGTTAACAGCATCTTTACCTGTTGCTCACAAAGCCCTCTCGTCACTACATTATGGCACTTGTTCCAGTCGATACACCTAATCAGCATGTCCTTCAGAGTGTGGAAGGAAGCTGGAGCATCACGCAGACACAGGAGAATGTGCAACTCCACACAGCCAGTGACCCAAGCCGGGAATCCAGGTCCCTGGCACTATGAGGCAGGTGCGCTAGCCACTGTTACCATGCCACTAATGTCTTTTTGTCATTGGGCGAAGCTGAGAACTAAGTGTATAGCATATAAAATGTTTATTTATTTGTGTCAGAAGCAGGCTTATGTTAAAACTGCAATGAAGTTACTCTTGTTACCACATTTAGGGAGCTGGCCACGCCGCAGGTTAAGAAAATACAGGCTGAGGGAATGAGTGACCTCCGGATAGTCTAGGCAGAGCAGATAGGTAGCACAGAATCCTATGAGTCCATCTTTGACTAACAAATAGACAACTAGATAAATGTTGGCCCATTATAAGTAGAAACAGGATAATTTGTAATGGACGATAAGGAAAAAGCATAGAAGCTAAACAAGTACAAAAAATGCTCCAGTAAATAACGAAGAACTGATTGACTAGAGAGAGTGAGGTGCTGAAAGAAATTAGTATTAGTAAAAAAAAAAGTACTGGATAAATTAATGGGACTGAACGATGATAAATCTCCTGGACTTGATAATCTACATCCCAGCAAGTTGAAAGATTTGGTTTTAGAGATCATGAATTTGGTGTCAATCTTCCAAAATTCTACAGATTTTGTCATTGTTCCTGCCAATTGGAAGGTAGCAAATGTAACCCCATTATTTAAAAAAAGTGGTGAAATAGGGAACTGTTAGCCTGACATCAGCAGTGCGAAAATGTTAGAATCTATTATAAAGGATATGATAACTGGGCACTTAGTAAATAATTGGTAGGATGGGGCAGAGTAGACATGGATTTATGAAAGGGAAATTATGTTCAACAAACCTGTTGGAGTTTTTTGAGGAGGTAACAAGCAGAATAAGTAAGGGAGAATCACTGAATGTAGTTACTAAGAATCATAGAATCCTACAGTGCAGAAGGAGGCCCTTCGGCCCACAAGTCTGCACTGAACACAATCCCACTCAGGCCCCACCCCCATATCCCTACGTATTATACCCACTAATCCCTCTAACCTATGCATCCCAGGACACTAAGGGGCAATTTCTTAGCATAGCCAATCAACCTAACCCACACATCTTTGGACTGTGGGAGGAAACCAGAGCACCCGGAGGAAACCCACGCAGACACGAGGAGAATGTGCGGACTCCACACAGACAGTGACCTGAGCCAGCAATTGAACCCAGGTCCCTGGAGCTGTGAAGCAGCAGTGCTATCCAGTGTGCTACCGTGCCGTCCCAAAGTGAGCAAAGCTAGGAACTAAATATTCAGGGGCATGTGACCTTTTGTAAGGGCAGGCAGGGAGGAGATGATGCTGGGCTTGTTAGTACAAGATGAAATGAATACAATCGCAAGAATTAATCTTGGATGGAGGTAAGATATTACAAGAGGAAGAAGTTGGTGGTGGGAGTTGATTATAGATCCCCCAACAGTAGCTATAATGTAGGATGGATAATAAATCAGGACATAATGAGGGCATGTAAAAAAGGCAATATGTTAGTAATGGGTGACTCTAATCTTCAGGTGGATTGGGAAAATCAAATTGGCAGAGGTAGCCATGAGTAAGAATTCAGGACAGTTAAATATAATAAGTATTCAGGACAGTTTCCTAGAAAATATGTTGTAGATCCAACCAGGGATTAGACTATTTTGGATCTGGTAATGTGTAATGAGACAGGTTTAATAATCTCAGAGTAAAAGATCCTCTAGGAAATAGTGACCATATCATGGTAGACCATATCATCCAGTATGAGAATGAGAAACTTGGGTCAGAAATAACTATGCTAAACTTAAATTAGGGTTACTACAAAGGAATAAGGGCAGAATTGTCTGGAGTGGACTGAGAAAGGAGTTTAACAGATATGACAGTTAATCAGCAATGGCAGACATTTGTGAAAATAGTTAATTACTCACAATAAAAATATATCCCACTGAGGAAGAAGGACTCTAGAAAGTTCAAGGTAAGCGGGGGGAAGGTTCAGTAAAGATGTGTGGGGGAAGAGGGTGTGGGGGCTTGGAATGCACTGCCATGAGGTGTTGAAGGAGACACATTAGTGACATTTAAGACTTATCAGGATAGACACATGAACAGATGGGGAATAGGGGGATACAGGTGGTTGGTCTAGATAGGACAATGTGATCAGCGTGGGCTTGGTGTTCTTTTGCTGTATTGTTATTTGAAGGGGATAAACCAACCATGGTTAACCAAGGAAGTTAAGGATAGTATTAAACTGAAACAAAAAGATGTGAGGGTAAACTGGCAAGTAATATAAAAATGGATATTAAGAATTTCTTTAAATGTATAAAAAGAGGCCAAAGTGAAAATAGGCCTCTTAGAGAATGAAACTGGGAAAATAATAATTGGGAACCAGGAAATGGCAGAGGAGTTAAATAGATACTTTGTGACAGTCTTCATGGTGGAAGACACAAAAAGCATTTCAAAAATACTAAAGGGACAAAAGATGGGGGAGGAAATTAATACAATAACTATCGCTAGAGGAAAAGTATTATGGAAACTAATGGGGCTAAAGGCTGATATGTCCCTGGACCTGATGGATTGCATCCTAGGATATCAAAGGAAGTAGTTACAGAGATTCACTGGTAGTAATCTTCCAAGAATCCATAGAAGAAGTGCATTTGAAGTTCACTTGACTAATTCCTGTGACAAGATTGAGGAGGCTGGATCTGTATTCTCTAGAGCATAGAAAGATGAGAGGAATTCTTGTTGAAACATACAAAACTCTTACATAGCTTAGCAGGGCAGATGCAGGATGGATGTTTCTCTAGGCTGGGAGGGATGTAGGCCCAGAGGGGGCAGTCTCAGAATAAGGAGCAGGTGATTTAGGACTGAGATGAGGAGGAATGCCTTCACTCAGAGGGTGGTAACTCTTGGAAATTCTCTATCCCAGAGGAGTATAGATGCTTAGTCATTGAGTATGCCCAAGATAGAGATCAATAGATTTCCACACATTAAAAAGATCAAGGATTATGGGGATAGCGCAGGAAGGTGGTATTGAGGTAGAAGATCAACCATGATCTGGAGCAAGCTCCAGGATCCGAATAGTCTCTGCTCCTATTTCCTATGTTCTGAAGGTGAGGCTGTGTGCAATGAGCAGGACTGGCAGTGACAGCAGGAGGCCCAACGAAGCAAGTGTGGCGAGATTGGGATGGGACTAGAGGGACAAGATTGGTAGAGTTAAGAGCCTGACACTGATGACACCTAGGAATAATAATTAACTTATGTTTCTTTACACATTTTTTGCCATCAGCCATTTTGTGCACATTGAGCCAACTGCTCAGATCTTTGAAGAATCAGAATCCTACAGTGCAGAAGGAGACCATTTGGCCCATCGAGCTTGCACTGACAACAATCCAACCCAGACGCTAACCCCATAATCCCAGTATTTACCCTGCTAGTTCCCTGACACTAAGAGGCAATTTAATGTAGCCAGTCAACCTAACCAGCACATCTTTGGATTGTTGGAGGAAACCAGAGCACCCAGAAGAAACCCTGGCATGAGGAGAATGTGCAAACATCTCGTAGACAGTGAGCTGAGGCCAGAATTGAACCTAGGACTCTGGCACTATGAGGCAGCAGTGCTAACCACTGTGCCAACCCATGGGGGAGGATTCTGCAACTGCTGCTTTCACCCTGTAAGAAGTTGATCAACTCACAAATTTCAGAACACCATGGTCTCCCAGTGCTATCTCAGCCATTTGTGACAAATTGGATATCAGTTACCTGATCCCACAATCAAACTCATAGAGCCCAATTTTACCATTTTTGGGTGCGAAAACTTGGTAAAGTTGCGCGTGAGGCGAGTAACGCAATCCGCGCCCATTTATACGCCAGTTTCCCCTTTACCAAGGCCCGAAAATGGCTGTGATCAGGACTGTGTTGACGGCACATTTAAATTGACTTTAAGGGGCTGCATGCCCAACCTTACTGGCACTTCCTTTACCACTACATTTGCCCATCCAGAATCAAAACAGATAAGTTCTACAAAAGTCCAATTTGGGCGCTCCAGTTAGTGCCGAGTGTCTGACGGCTCTCTGCTTGATATCATTGGGGGAAGGGGGGGTCCACTGCCACTCTATGAGATTGGTGGGGGGAAGGGGATGTGATCAGTCTGGGTGGGGGGGTAAGGGGGTCAGTAATGTTGTGGGTTGGAGCAATATCTGTGGGGGCCAGGGGGAGACTTTATCTGGCCCGGGAGCAATGTGGTAGGGGAGCCACATTCTGTCATATTCTGTGCATGCGCAGTTGGAGGCACTGATCGGAGCTGCAGGATTTTAGGCGCATTAAGCCCCACCCACAGGCTTGTGCAGCGCAATTCGAAATTGCAGATATTTTTTCAGGCAGAATGTGTATGGAGCACCTGAGAACGGGTCTAAAAGTTGGATCTGAAACATTCCCAGTTTCAAGTCCACCCAGCACTTAGAATTAAAATGATAAAATAGGACCCATAGAGTCCAGGCCCAACCCTGTGCAGAAATTGCCAGCTTTGGATCAAATTCAACATGACCTCGCTCACCTTCAAGATTCTCTCAATCTCAGTCTTCCCCAAGACTATCTGCCCCATTTAAAAATTAAAAGACAGTGCATACTTAAAGAGCATAGAGAGGCTTCAGAATTGGGACCATAAATGCTGGCTAAAATCCTACATTGGAAGTAAGCATGAAGTGTACTACACCACCAGTTCTAAAAGTTTTCAATACACCATGATGGGCTGAATGATGTGAAATAATGCACTGCAGGACAACCATACAAGGCTAATCAAAGCAAGGAATCAAAGCTCTTTGCCCCACCAAAGATTTTTTGGGGACAGAAAAGGTGTTACTCATTGAAGTGGCAATTGCTTCATAAAGTAAACCATGATAACTCAAATTGCACCACGGACGGTTCCTTGAAACCAGAACCACAACGAAACTCTAATTCCTCCCTTGCTAAAAAAACTATGTGGACGTAGAATAGCAGGGCAAATTGCCACAAATAATCTTAGTAAGTTGAGGGTATCAGGATTGGTATCTGAACTGAAAGGTTCTGATCTTTACCACCATGTCCATCTCTGTTTCAGTTGGAATGGAGACCTCTAAGAAATGAATTAGGAAGATGTACTCTATTTGCGTACAGTACAATCTAAATTCTCAAAGATGAATGTGTGTCCAAACTGCTATATTTTTCTGAACGAAGGCTCCTTAGCACTTTCCAAACCCATGACCAGTACCTTCTAGAAAGACAAGGGAACAGATACTTGGGAACACCATTGGTTGGAAGTTCCCGTCTGAACCACTCACTGTCCTAACTTGGAACTATATTGCCATTCCTTCACTGTCACTGGGTCAAAATCCTGGAACTCCATCTCCAACAGCATCATGGAATGTACCTACACCACAGTACTTACGCAAGGATATTTTGGCCCTGGAGGGAGTGCAGAGGAGGTTTACTAGGCTGATACCGGAGTTGAGGGGGTTGAGCTATGAGGAGAGGCTGAATAAACTAGGCTTGTACTCGTTAGAGTTTAGAAGAATGAGGGGAGATCTCATTGAGACATATAAGATGATGAATGGGATGGATAGGATAGAGGTGGAGAGACTCTTCCCGCTCAGAAAGGACAGTAGGACTAGGGGGCACAGCCTCAAGATAAAGGGGGGGCGGTTTAGAACGGAGTCGAGGAGGAACTCTTCACTCAAAGGGTGGTGAATCTCTGGAATTCTCTGCCCGTTGAAGTGGTGGAGGCTGCCTCGCTAAATATTTTTAAGACACAGGTTAATGGGTTTTTGATAAGCGAGGGGATTAAGGGTTATGGGGAGAGGGCGGGAATGTGGAACTGAGCCACGACAGATCAGCCATGATCTTACTGAATGGCGGGGCAGGCTCGAAGGGCTAGATGGCCTACTCCTGCTCCTATTTCTTATGTTCTTATGACTGCAGTTGTTCAAAAAGGGAGCTCACCACCACCTTCTCAAAGACAATTCGGGTGGGCAATAAATGCTGGCCTAGCCAGGAATGCCCAGATCCCATGAATGAAAAAATAGTAATGCAACATCAATTTGAATCTGATGTGACAAGTGTAGCTCAAATTTTGATAGAAAGAAACATAAGCAAGGAGTAAAAAGGGCTGAAAGGGGTCACAAAAATGCATTGGCCAGCAGGATTAAAGAAAATCCCTAGGCTTTTTATACATATATAAAGAGCAAGAGGGTAGCCAGGGCGAGAGTTGGTCCACTCGGGTAAGGGAGGGAATCTATGTATGGAGTCAGAGGAAATGGGCGAGGTATTAAATGAATACTTTGCGTCAGTATTCACCAAAGAGAAGGATTTGGTGGATGATGAGTCTGGGAAAGGATTTGTAGATAGTTTGAGTCATGTTGAAATCAAAAAAGAGAAGATATTGGGGTTCTTGAAAAACATTAAGGTAAAGTCCCCAGGGCCTGATGGGGATATACCCCAGAATACTGAGAGAGGTAAGGGAAGAAATTGCTGGGGCCTTGAGAGAAATCTTTGCATCCTCACTCGCTGCAGAGGACGTCCCAGAGGATTGGAGAATAGCCAATGTTGTCCCTTCATTTAAGAAGGGTAGCAAGGATAATCCAGGTAATTACAGGCTGGTGAGCCTTACATCAATGGTAGGGAAATTATTGGAGAGGATTCTTTGAGACAGGATTTATTCCCATGTGGAAATAAGTAGACGTATTAGTGAGAAGCAACATGGTTTTGTGAAGAGGAAGTCGAGTCTCACTAATTTGAGTTTTTTGAGGGAATGCCAAAGATGATTGATGAGGGTAGGGCGGTGGATGTTGTCTACATGACCTTCAATAAGGCCTTTGACAAGGTCCCTCATGGCAGACTGGTGCAAAAGGTGAAGTCGCAAGTAAGCTGGCAAGGTGGATACAAAACTGGCTCATTCAAAGAAGACAGAGGGTAACAGTGAAAGGGTGCATTTCTGAATGGAGGGTTGTAACAAGTGGCATTCCGCAGGGATCAATGCTGGGAACTTTGCTATTTGTAATATACATAAATGATTTGGAGGAAAATATAACTGATTTGAATAATAAGTTTGCAGATGACACAAAGGTTGGTGGATTTGTGGATAGTGATGAGGACCATCATAGGATACAGCAGGATACAGATCGGTTGGAGTCTTGCGCGGAGAGATGGCCGATGGAGCTTAATTGGGATAAGTGTGAAGTAATGTCTTTTTGAAGGGCTAATACATACAGGAAATATACAGTAAATGGCAGAACCCTTAAGAGTAATGAAAGGCAAAGGTATCTTGGAGTACAGGTACACAGGTCACTGAAAGTGGCAACGCAGGTGGAGATTGTAGTCAAGAAAGGATACGGCATGCTTGCCTTCATCAGCCAATGCATTGAGTTTTTAAATTAGCAAGTTATGTTGCAGCTTTATAGAACGTTAGTTAGGCCGCACTTGGAATATAGTGTTCAGTTTTGGTCCCCGTACTATCAGAAGGATGTGGAGGCTTTGGAGAGGGTACAGAAAAGATTTACCAGGATGTTGCCTGAAATGGAGGGCATTAGCTATGAGGAGAGGTTGGAGAAACTTAGTTTGTTCTCACTGAAACGACGGAGGTTGACGGGCGACCTGATAGAAGTCTACAAGATTATGAGAGGCATGGAAAGAGTGGATAGTCAGAAGCTTTTTCCCAGAGTGGAAGAGTCAATTACTAGAGAGCATTGGTTTAAGGTACAAAGGGCAAGGTTTAAAGGAGATGTACAAGGCAGATTTTTTACATAGAGGGTGGTGGGTGCCTGGTTCTTGTTGCTGGGGGAGGTAGTGGAAGTGGATATGCTAGGGGCTTTTAAGGGGCATCTTGATAAATACATGAATAGGATGGGAATAAAGGGATATGGTTCCCTGGAGGGTTGGGGGTTTTAGTTAAGCCAGGCAGCATGGTAGGTGCAGGCATGGAGGTTGAAAAGCCTATTCCTGTGCTGTAATTTTCTTTGTTGTTTGTCTGGGGAAGGAAGGATTGGACTTCCAAACAGGTGTCGGCTTTTTCAACTGATAATACCAATGCCAAATTTGGGCATTGTACATACTATACACTGTACATACACACTACTTTCTGAAAAGAATCCAAATCTTTTCAAAGCTGTTTACTTAGTGACATAAGAGGTGTGTTGATGTTTTTTATTAGCCTTTACTGAGCCAGATGAGTCAATTGAGAACCAATTCTCATTTACAATAACAAACTGGCCAAGAGGCTGACACACAGCAACAGAAATTACACAACAATGTAATTAATGGAAAGACTAAAAGCAAGAAAATACAAATTAGCTGTGAAAGAGAATTGAAAGTTTAGCAGGTACAAATATCAGTCAACAGAGCCCTTCAGCGATAGTCATCTATGATGATAAAATCAGTTAGTTTCAACTTGACTTGTACCTCATTCCAGTCATTGACAGCTGCAGCAGAATTATTATCAAAGACAGCGCTCACTCTTGAAGTGACCAATCTGAACAAGTCACATGAACTCAGATTATAAGAGACAGTAAAATGTACCAACCTTTCAAATAGGCGGGTATTTTCCAAAGCAAAGTTTGATAAATTAACAGGAGCCAGTGGAATTGGCACCTTTTGTAAAATGATGGCCAGTTAATCAAGGTGTACAGGTCACAGCGATGGGTCACTTCTCTTAATCAGCAGTGTGAAATGATAATCTTAAAGGGTTTGTAGAGTTGATTGACCAGGAATGGGTTGAGCTGATCAAGCAGGCAGTCACATGCTGATTTTAACTGTGGAAAGCTGTGGATCAGACTTTGAAGGTGTGACCAGCCTGTTCTCAAACTTGGGCAGCATGGATTGTTCAAAGCATTTGCGGAAACTCCATATGATAGATGAAGAGCAGCATGAAATTGATCATGAGTATGCCAGTACAAATATTGTTGCCATCTATCTAATGCTCTGTGCCTACATGGTGCCAGTGTTTGAAGAAGCCAACCTAACTTTACAGTGCATGAAAACATCCACACCTGGATGGCATTATGATGTCATTCAGCTCTTGCATAGTAAGCTCTGCAGATGATCAATTGTTTCTCTGGCTACCAAACACATCATACTGCTTCAACTTCCTAATCACCAAAGGACAAAATAGTAAGCAACTTCATCACTTACATTCAGGCAACATATCTTGAAAAATGATTTATCCTCACAACTAATAATCCATTGCTTTCCCTGAGACAACTGAACTCGAATGGTGAAGATCTCAAGTTTGAGTCCTTAGTTGAGTGTACATAAAATTTCTGGCTTCAACACAGTTGAAGGTTTCTATACAAATATTATCTTCTTACATCTCTGTTAAAGGATGTTGATCAGGACAAATTAGTTCCAGAAAAATGGAATCAGATATTTAGAACATACAAGGATTTGTGAAATCTCTACATACTGGTGTCATTTACCTTAAGCATAACCCCAACACACCCCCCATTGTGTGCATAAGTCAGGAGAGTGTTCTTTTGTTGGGACAGAGGTGGGATGATTGTAGGAATAGGTATATTGTTCTCATAAAGAAAGAACTGCAGGTAAAATGTAAATATTGAATGTCATGTAGAGAATTTATTGCCTTTGCGTGATCTAATCGTAGGCTGAAAGTTGTAGCATTGAGTAACGTAACTAACAATTTCAATATGAGACAAGACATTTCCAAACTTACTGTCAAATATGTGCTAAGTTCAACCGCAATAAATAAAAATTGGAAGATTTCACATTTGCATCAACCCTTTATTGGGATCAGCTAGGGCATGAATTGAATGAATTATATGAATTATACAAAATGGTACATAAACACAAATTATGTATATATGAATATGTAACCAAATTTGGTTTACATTGTTTTCCAGCTATCAGTCAGTCTCCAGGTTTAATTCACAGCTGAAATTACAGGGCAAAAATGAATGTAGAATCTAGGTTGCTTAAGTAAACCAAAATTATATTGGTACCCATGAATATGTAAGCAATAGATTGTATGTGAAGAGGGCACCTTTAATTTATTTTCAAGTCTTGATTGAATATCTATTTTCAGTGAGATAGGGGAAAAAATATACTAGCCAGCATCATTTCAATTCTATAGCTCCTCACTGTGGGAGAAGGGAGAACCCCCTTCTACACCAGCAGTCCCAATCCCCACCAGTCACTTTACCGTCTTGGGTTTGGTGTCTGCACTCCCTCACGTGATTGCAAGTGTTCCTTATTTTTTCATCTTAAGAGCTGGTCATTCTGGGACTTGGTCCATGTGTATGATCCTGATTATAATAGTTTGTTGAGTTGTTGTCATTGATGTCAGCCAATGATTCAAATTCAATTTATAATGGGTTATAAATTCTCATCATCAAAAACCAATTTTAAGGAGGAATGTGGCCCCCATACATAGGACATTACATTTACTTGAATATTGAGCCATCCTTCTTTTCTTTGGATCCTCTTATTCAATGAGTTGCATATGACTGACTTTAAATTTCATTGTGCCATTGCTAATCAACTTTTCTCATTTTATCCTGCCAAGGTATCATGCTCCCATGTGTCAACTGGGATGGGACATTATTTCCAATTAGTCTTTAGGCAAATCTTACATTATTCTAATTGACCATCCAAAAATGTACAGTAATTGCAGTTCAGCTTGGAAAATCTCTAGAGCAAGACCAGTTCCAGAAACAGTGAAAGCAACAGCAGTATAAGAGCAAGACCAATAATGGGAACACAGTCAGAGTGGAAGCAAATCAAAAATCTATCTCAGCCTTAAAGTTTTACAAGGACTCTGCCCCCACAGCTCCCTGTGGCAAGGTGTTCCAAAGGCTCACAACCCTCTGAGAGAAGAAATTTCTCTTCATCTCAGTTTTAAATTGGTACTCCTTTATTCTGAGACTATTCTGTCTGATCCTAGACACTCCCATGAGGGGAAATATCCTCTCAGCATTTATCCTGTCAAGACCCTTAAGAATCCTGTATGTTTCAATGAGATCACATGCCATTCTTTTAAATTTCAATGAATAGAGTCCTAACCTGTTTAACCTTTCCTCATAAGACAATCCCTCCATACCAGGGATCATCCTAGTGAACCTTCCCTGAACTGCCTTCAACAAAATAATATCTTTCTTTAAATAAGGGGACCAAAACTGCTCACAGTACTCCAGATGTGGTCTCACCAGTACATTGTACAGTTGCAGCAAGATTTCCTTATTCTTATACTCCAACTCCTTGAAGTAAAGGTCAACATTCCATTAGCCTTCCTGATTACCTGCTGCACCTGTGTACTAGCTTTCTGAGTTTCAAACACAAGTACCTCCAATTCCCTTTGTGTTGAAGCTTCCTACACATTTTCTCCACTTAAATAATACTGTTCTTTCAACTTCCCCTTCAAAATGAGCAACTTCACATTTTCCCACATTACACACCATTGCCAACTTTTTGCTCATTTACTTAGCCTACCAATATATTTTTGTGAACTGTTTGTATCCCTCTCGCAACTTTCCACCTATTTTTGTCATCTATAGATTTGGCTATTGTACATTTGCTTCCTTCCTTCAAGCCATTTATACAGTAAATAGTTGCAGTTCCAGCATTGCTCCCTGTGGAATCCTACTGGTTACAGGTTCCCTACCTGAAAAAGAACCCCTTATCCCTGCTCGCTGTTTCCTTCCCATTAGCCAATTCTCTATCCATGGAACTTTGTCTTCTGGATGCTTTCTGGAAGTCTAAATACAACACATCTCCAGGATCTCCCCAATCCACTCTGGTTGAGACTTCCTCACAAGACTCTAATAAATTAGTCAGACACAGTTTCCCATTCATGAAGCCTTGCTGACTCTGCTCGATTCACTTATGATTTTCCAAATCTGCTGCTACTACTTCCCTAATAATTGATTCCAACATTTTTCCAACAATAAGTGTTAGGCTAATTAGTCTATAGTTACCTGCTTTTTTGACTTCCTCCCATTTTGAATATGGGTGTCACATTGGCAGCTTTCCAATCCTCTGGTAATTCTCCAGAATCTAAGGATTTTTGGAAAATTACAACCAATGCATCCACTATCTCTGGCTGCTTCTTTTAGGATCCTAAGATTCAAGCTGTCAGGGCCAAGGCATGTATCTGCCTTTATCCCAGTAGTATGTCTAATACTACTTCTTTAGTGATGTTGATGGTACTTAATTCTTCTCCCATCTTCTTTAGTATTAATGGGATGTTCGAAGTACCTTCCACCATAAACAGTAATGCAAAATATCTGTTTAACTCCTTTGGCATTTCCTTGAACCCCGTAACTACCTCCCTGGATTCATTTTCTAAGGAACCTATGTTCACTTTGATCTATCTGTTCCTTTTTATTTATTTAAAGAAGCTCTTATTGTCAGTTTTTATATTCCTCGCTAGTTTGCCCTCATAGTTTATTTTCTTTCTATCTTCATTTTAGTCCTCCTTTGCTGGATTGTGAATTTCTCCCAGTCTTTGAGGCTACCACTGAATTTTGCCTCCTTGTATGCTTTTCCTTTAAACTTAATACTCTCCTTAACTTCCTTGGTTAGTCATGGCTGGTTTATCCTTCTGTTAGAATGTTTCCTCCTTACCGGGATATATTTTTGCTGAGAGTCATGAATTACTTCCTTAAATATATGCCACTGGTTGTTAACTGTCTTTCCTGCTAATCTATCTGCCAAGTTCACGTTAGCTAACTCTATCCCATTTCATTGTAATTCCTTTATTTAACTTAAACATAGTCGTTTCCAACCGAGGTTTCTCACTCTCAAACTGAATATTAAATTCTATCATGTTATGATCACTACTTCTTTAGGTATCTTTTACTCTGAGGTCATTTAAACTTGCCTCATTACCAGATCCAAATAGCCTGTTCCCTCATTTGTTCCATGACATATTGCTCGAGGAAACTATTCCTAATGCACTATGATTTTGCTGTCACAGTTACCCTTTGAAACTTGATTAACCCAATTGACATGAAGATTAAAGTCACCCATAATTATTACTCTATTCTTTTACATGCTCCTATTATTGTTGATTTATACTTTTTATGACAGTGTGGCTACTATTTGGGGGTCTGTACAGTATTCCTACCAATGTTTTCTTTCCCTTGCTGTTTTTTTACCTCCATCCAATGAAGTCCATGGGCCCAATTTTACCATCAGGTTGCACCTGTTTTGGGCATGTAAACTTAGAAAAGTTGGGCATGAGGTGAATAGCGCAATCCACGCCTCCTCTGGACCCATTCCTCTTTACCAATCACCAAAAATAGCCGCTGTCTGGCCCGTGCCTGCAATGCATGCATTTAAATTGACTTAATGGGCTGGACGTCCAAACTTACGAGCACTTCCTCCTTTACCACCACATTCACCCAGGCAGATTCGGTGCAAAACAGACATGATCTGCAAAGGTCCAATTCAGGCACTCCAGTTTCTGAGGAGGTAAGTTCAAAGCTTCTGGCAGCTCTCTGACTCAGATCGGTGGTGGTGGGGGGGAGGGAGGTGGGTCACATCACTCTCTGATGGGGGAGAGGGAGTTGGGTCAGATCGCTCTCTGGTGGGGGGGAGGGAGGTGGGTCAGATGGCTCTCTGTTGGTGGGGAGGAGGAGGGAGGCAGCTCAGATGGCTCACTGGTGCGGGGGGCAGGGGGGATCTGCTACCATTTTGCATGCAATTGGTGGGAGAGAAGGGGGAGTCCGATGCCAGGCTGCGTGCGATCGGTGGGCAGAGATGGGGGTGTGGGGTAGGGAGGGGGCAGGGTGCCGTGATCAGTCTGGGTAGCAGTGGGGTGGGGGAATAAGGAGGACAATTATGTTGTGGGTGTTGGGCAATGTCTGTGGAGGCCAGGGGAAGCATTAACTCGCCCGGGAATGATGTGGCAGGGGAGTGTTTTTCTATTTTTTTATTGTGCATGTGCAGTTGAACGTTCTGATCAGAGTAGCAGTGTTTTGGGTGTGATAAGCCCCACCCACAGACTTCTACAGTGCGATTTAGAATCGCTGATTTTTTTCAGAGTGTGTTTCAGGGTGCCAGAGAATGGGTCTAAAAGTCGGATCTGAAACACTTCCAGATTCAATTCCACCGAGCACTTAGAATCACAAAAGTAAAATCTGGCCCTATATCGTCCGATCCTAGATTGTAATGCAGCAGGATAAGTTACCTACTTTATATCAAAGGATCCTGTATGTGAGAGTGATCATATGATAGAATTTCATTTTCAGCTTGAGGGTGAGAAATGTGGGTCTAAACTTAAAGTTTGTTAAGTTAAGTGAGTTAAACTTAAATAAAGCCAATTACAAGTGTATGAAGACAGAGTTGTCTAAAGTGAATTAGGAAAATAGGCTAAAAGATAAGGTGGTAGAGAAGCAAACACAGACCTTTAAGGAGATATTTCAAAACACTTAATAACGATATATTCCATTGAGAAAGAAAACAAAATCGGAGAAGGTGCACCACCTATGGCTAACTAAAGTTAAAGATGAACTAAGATCAACTAAGTTAAAGATGATATCAAATAAAAAATGTATCCGATACTGCAAAGATTAGTGTTAGGCCAGAAGATTGACAAATTAGCAAAGGATGACTGGAAGAAAAGAGGGAAAGGTTAGAGAATGAGAGAAAACTAGCAAGAAATATTAAAATAGACAGTAAAAGCTTCCACAAGCATATATAAAGGAAACAAATAACTAAGCATTGGTTCTTTAGAGGGTGAGATTGGGTGATAAATAATGGGAAACAAGGAAATGGCAGAAACTTTGAACAATTCTTTTGTACCTGACTTCACAGTGGAAAACCCAAAAAGGATCCCAAGAATACAGGGTAGTAGAAAATCAAGAGGCAAAAAGGAGGAAGGAACTTAATTCAATCACAGTCACTCGAGAAAAAATACTGGAAAAACAACTGGGCCTAAATGCTGGTCCTGGAACTGATGGCCTGCATCCGGAGATCTTAAAAAATGATAATGGATGCATTGATGCATCTTCCAGGATTCCCTAGATTCTGAAAACCACAAATCTATTCAAGACAGGAACATCCATCATTGAGAAAACGTTACAATCCATTATTAAGGAAGTAGTTGTAGAACTTGTAGAAAATGATGTTACAATCAGGCAGAGCCAACCTGGTTGTGAAAGAGAAATTCAGCTTCTATGCACATTTGGTAAGGATATTATAACTATTGCCTTGCAGAACTTAAGTTTTATTTCAGTTTAATGTTTTAATCTGATAAAACAACATTGTATTTCCCCACTCACTTTTGTGTCTCATGTTATGGAGTTGCTTTCATATTAAGGTGTTTAATAATTTCTTATCAGTGGCAAAATAAATAACTAAACTCTTGCTATGAACAACCAAAGTCTAGATGTGGACTTTTAAATATGGCAACTTTATTCAAGTCTAACTCTTTAGTAGTGCCAACTTCCTTTAAAAGTTTAAACTTTATTTATTAGTCACAGGTAAAGCTTACATTAACTTACATGAAGTTACTGTGAAATTCCCCTAGTTGCCACAGTCTGGCACCTGTTGGGTCAATGCATCTAACCAGCACATCTTTCAGAACATGGAAGGAAACCGGAGGACCCGGAGGAAACCCATGCAGACACGAAGGGAATGTGCAAACTCCATACAGACAGTGACCCAAGCCAGGAATCAAACCCAGGTCCCTGGCACTGTGAGGCAGCAGTGCTAACCACTGTGCCATCGTGCTGCCCCTATTAAGATTATTGGATACAAGTAGTTTCATTTTTTGCACTAAGGCAAATTGAATAATTCTCACTCCAAGCGAAACCACATACATTCAGATACAAATAAAGGTGGCCATTCAGCACCTACATTCCAGAAAGAGCTGTAAGCCCTCTCTCATAGAATCCTAATGTCTCTTAAATAATTCCAATGTTTTGCCTCAGTCTTACCCAAAAAATTTTTCCAAATGTTGGTTACTCTTTGTGTAAAGAACAACTTTTCATTTTGAGTTGTGGCCAAACCTTAGTTTGAGAAAGTATTTCAGATTTATCTTTTATATACCATTTACTGTTTTATATATTTCTGTGAGGTACCCTCACAGCTATCTGAAAGGTTGCAAACCAGTAAGTTTCACTTAACCCGTTCATTCCATTAATTTTAAGATCACTGTTGTGGATCTTATCTGCATTTTCTCCAGGATGTGAATATCTTCCTTGTGCCTCAGTGACCATAAAAGGATACAACACTAGTTACCCAGCCTGATCAGAGCATACAGACTTATCTGACTTGTATTTTACTGATTTGTACTCCAATAACCTTGGCATTTGTATGGCTGATCCAGTTGGTCAATGACAGCCTGCAGCAAGTTGCTGGTGAGGAATATGATGGTAATCAGCACTTTGTTGTTGAACTGGAGAGTCTGCAGAAGGATCTAGATAGGCTGGGCGAATGGGCCAGGAAATGGCAAATGGAATTTAATGTTGGCAAGTGTGAGGTGGTCCACTTTGGTAGGAAGAATGGTAGGAAGGACTATTACTTACGTGGCGAAAAACTGCAGCAGGCGACGGTGCAGAGGGACCTCGGGGTCCTTGTGCATGAGTCGCAAAAACCCAGCCTGCAGGTGCAGCAGGTGGTCAGGAAGGCGAATGGGATGCTGGCCTTCATAGCGAGGGGGATTGAATATAAAAGTAGGGAGGTCTTGCTGCAGCTGTATAGGGCATTGGTGAGGCCGCAGCTGGAGTACTGTGTGCAGTTTTGGGCGCCGCACCTGCGCAAGGATATTTTGGCCTTGGAGGGAGTGCAGAGGAGGTTTACTAGGCTGATACCGGAGTTGAGGGGGTTGAGCTATGAGGAGAGGCTGAATAAACTAGGCTTGTACTCGTTAGAGTTTAGAAGAATGAGGGGAGATCTCATTGAGACGTATAAGATGATGAATGGGATGGATAGGATAGAGGTGGAAAGACTCTTCCCGCTCAAAAAAGACAGTAGGACTAGGGGGCACAGCCTCAAGATAAAGGGGGGGCGGTTCAGAACGGAGTTGAGGAGGAACTTCTTCACTCAAAGGGTGGTGAATCTCTGGAATTCTCTGCCCGTTGAAGTGGTGGAGGCTGCCTCGCTAAATATTTTTAAGAAGCGGGTTGATGGGTTTTTGATAAGAGAGGGGATTAAGGGTTATGGGGAGAGGGCGGGAAAGTGGAACTGAGCCACGACAGATCAGCCATGATCTTATTGAATGGCGGGGCAGGCTCGAAGGGCCAGATGGCCTACTCCTGCTCCTATTTCTTATGTTCTTATGTTCTTATGAACTGCTTATTGTCTGGCACCTGTGTATCACATATGTTACCTGCTACTTAACAACTCCAGGTTGAATGTTGTCCAGGTATTGTTGCATGCAAGCTTTCTTTGCTTCATTACATAGTAATCCCCATTTTCTGATAATCTACATAAATAAACAAAATTCAGAATGAATGAATGATCTTTGTTTCTTCTTGTTAACTAGCAACCAGCAGTACATGAACTATTGAAAACAGCCAGCTTCCTTGTGCCATAATGACCGTGAATGGATACAACATCAGACATGCAGCCTGATCAGAGCATACAGATTATTTTATGGGGAGCTGCTCATTGCTTGGCACCCGTGGGTCACAGATATTACCTGCTACTTAAAAGCCCCAGTAAAGCTGGTTCAGCTTTAAATCATTGAACGCCAATCCTACATACTCAAAACATTAACTTCATCTGTGTTTATCTGGCTTCGATATTAGAAACAATGACCTCTAGATGGAGCACTCTCCAATAGACCAATATTAGAGGTAGGTGAAAGATACATTGACAGCAGCCCCAGAAGATTTGCTGTTAGCTGATTGTGAGCTGGCAATTGTTACAGGTGGGGAGAGATGGTGGGATAACTTTTCTCCTTCCGTGACCTCTGTGAACTGAGATGTAGGGTAAATCAATCAAGTTCTCGTTCCTGACAGTACCGTAGTGACTGTCTAATAGTGTGTCCACATATGTGCGCGAGAACATTGCACAAAACCTGGAGCGATCTCAGGTCTGATGCCTTCCCATTTGAGTAGCTTACCATGACAAAGAATGGCAGCAGCAACTGGAGAGACATCAGTACCTGTAGAACCGTACACCAATATGAGATACTGCCTTCATTACAAGGAAGGGTACATTGAAAGAAAGGAAAACAATGATACGACATTAGATTTTAACTGCACAATTAATGTAACATTTAATGAGGATGGAAACATTATTTATTTAGGCAACCATCCTAGCTAAGTAACATTCCTGTCCATTTCTTGTTCCTACTTAATATCAATCTCAAGATTTCTAGTGATGTGACAAGGCCTTTTGAAATCATGCCAAACGATTTGTATAAATTAGTGGATTTAGATGACTTCCAACATATTTATACTATTTCATTGTACAGAATAGAAGTTCAATCTACGATTTAAATTCTGGATAAAAAGATGTGTAAATGGATAAAGGCACAATTTATTATTTTTTCCAAATAATCCAAACAGAGGAGAAATCAAATTTAATTTTATCTTTGGGGAAAGTCCAAAGTGGAGAGTGAGTAGGGCGCAAAGGGAGGGAAAATGGAGACAAAGAAATGCTGTGAAGATCTGAAAGGGGAAGAGACATTACAGCACAGAAGGTAGCAAAAATAACTGCTCCCATAAATGAAGAACAAATGGCCTATATAATGTTCTGTTTTCCGCAACATGTATTTTGATTTGTAAATTTGGCATGTAAACAAAAGAGTATTATTATGGTTACGCTGATGACAGAGGTAGGGTATAAGTGGGTGGATCATTTGAAATTCATGAAATACTTGAAGCAGCGAGTGTACTCAGTTTGAATTTTTTTTCTTTGCTACACTTTCTTATTCCATGAAAGAAACTAGGTTGTTTCCATGAAGTATTGCTCATTATCAAAGGGCAAACAAATCTATTCATACTCTCACAAATATCTTGTTACATACATTTCTCCTTTAGCCTACGCCAAGAAATATGTCCTGGTTTGCATACCTTTTGTTTGCTAACATTTGCTTCAGTTTCAGCATTGGAGGCAACATCTGTACTTGAACATTAAAAATGTTTATCATATGTTTAAAGAGTTATTTGCTATATTCACAGAGATGTTACATTGATATTTCCAACATCTTCATAAAAATATTTGATAGGCAATTTGAGACAGCTAAGCGGGAACTGGTCAATCTTGGATGGACAATGTGGAAAGAAAATGGACGTATTTGTGTAAATTGGATTTAATTTTTTTTAAGTAGCTAAAAAGGTAAGTTCATAGAACCCTACAGTGCAAAAAGAGGCCCTTTGGCCCATTGAGTCTGCACCAAACACTATCCCGCCCAGGCCCTACCCCCACACATTGTACCCTCTAATCCCTCTAACCTATGCATCCCTGGACACTAAGGGGCAATTTCTTAGTATGGCCAATCAACCTAACCTGCACATCTTTGGACTATGGGAGGAAACTGGAGTACCCGGAGGAAACCCATGCAGACACGAGGAGAATGTGCAAACTCCACACAGACAATGACCTGAGCCGGGAATCTAACCCTGGAGCTGTGAAGCAGCAGTGCTAACCACTGTGCTACCATGCCACCCACATAACTCCACATAAATTATTGCGATGACTGGCTGATTCTAACTAAAGAGAATAAAACAAAAAGTGGGAGGATACTTTGGTAGCTGTCCTAAAAGACATTAAGGAGTAAGGGGAATCAACATGAAGGAAACTGTTATAAATCTGATGGGAAAGAAAACCCTTTAGATTAAGAACTATTAGGTTTACTGTATTTAAGCTGTACAATGTGCCTAAGAATTATAATCCAATACTGATGGAGCACTCCATTTGCAGACTGCAGGGTAGTAGAAAATCAAGGGGTAAAAGGAAAGGAAGAACTTAAAACAATCAGGATCACAAGAGGAAAAGAAGTATGAGGAAAATAGATAGGATTAAAGGCTAGCTAGTTCCCTAGATGTGATGGTCTGCAACTTGGAATTTTAAAAGAAGTGGCTGCAGAGATAGTGGATGCATTGGTTGTGAAGACATGCTGGTTAGGTGCATTGGCCATGCTAAATTCTCCTTCAGTATACCCAAACAGATGCGGGATTGTGGCGACTAGGGGAATTCCACACTAACTTCATTGCAGTAATAATGTAAGCCTTACTTGTGACAAATAAATAAAATAAACGTTATAAATGAACTTCAATTTTCCAAAATTCCTTAGATTCTAAAAAGGTTCCAGCAGATTGGAAAACCTCATTCTATTTAAGGTAACGAGGGAAACAGAAAGCAGGAAAATATAGGCTAGTTAATCTAATTTCTGTCGTTAGGAAAATGCTAGAATCCGTTACTAAGGAGGTAGTAGCAGAACATTTTGAAAATCATAATGCAATCAGGCAGAGCCAACATGGTTTTGCGAAAGAGTAAAAATAGAATCCTGAACATGCACCCAAAGATCTCACCTTGCAAATGAGCAGAATGATTACATAAATGTATGGGACAACAGTGTATCAAGAACTGTCTGCTTAAATGTTGTTTGATGCTCCAGCTTTTCGCTCTCACCCAATGCTCCGACAATATAATAGTAGGTTTCTCAGTTCACAGTGACCATCAATGATCGAGTGTGTGTTTGCAATTTCAGCACACTAGAGCATTATCTCACAACTATTAATTCTGTCCATTTTCATTTGGTTCTTTTTCCCCTCTCTAATTCCTGTATTGATATCACCCCGCCTATTCATCGCTATAAATATGAGGATGATCTGACCCTCTTAGAGTGTCATGATCCAGGCAACACATCTCACACACAAGAGGCAATCATTTCATTGAGTCAGTGGGCAATAGTAAATCATGTGAGACAGAACCTTAAGAAACACAAAGCTTTGGAATTTTGTTTCATGCACAACCCCCTAATTCCACTCTCATTAACTTAGATGATGCTGAGATAGTGCAACAAGTGCACATTAACCTATTTGGAACCTACATTCAAAGTGATCTCAAATGGGATTACCAAGTGCGTGAAATGTTTAAGAGAGCAAATGGAAGATTTTGCATGATACACCTTCTCAAGCATCACAACATATTTCAAACAGATCCATTCACTGTGATTAGTAGTTACATAGACCCATTGTTGAATACACAGCATGCATTTGGAAATCTAAACTTATCAAAGTGAATGTGAATAAGCTCCAAAGTGTTCAGAAAAGAGCATTGAAAATTATCCAAGGTAATGTGTACCAATGCTACAATGACACAAACAAATGCATTTGTATTCCTTGCCCAAAGCCAGCAAAATCTCTGCCTGGACTTCACAAGAAAATTCTTGAATCCTGCTTCCACTATAAACACACAAAAGTAAATGTACGATGGACACACTATCATGAAAAATAAAAAGAACACACTACCACTAAAATATAGAATGAATAGACTACAGGACAGCCCAATGCACAACTTTATAAAACTCATTAATAGTACATAAATAATTGAGAATTGAATGAACTCAACATAACAATATATCAACTATAGCCTTTAATACAAAATGCAGAGTTCAATAGACCTTTCATTTCTCTTTGTAAAGTAAGGAGGCCTGCATTTTGTAAATTATTGTAGTTATTCGCATGTTGAAATTATCATAATTAACCAATCCTTTTATTATTTTATATTTATTTTTGTTTTAATGACTGCCTGTTATTACTTTTTAAATTTGTATTGTCATCACAATTCAACACCTGCTGCCATGACGATCTTTCAACAAACCAATTATTTATCTATTTTCTTTTAACCACACATATTGCTCAAAACTTTTCTCTCTCCAAAATTAATTACATTCCAGTTAAATTGAAATTCTCACACAGTTTCTCATCCACCGCATTATATACACTACAACGTGTCTGTTACAATCAACACAAACCTGCTTGGCCTTACTCATAGGTATAGGACTGTTGAAAATATCTGAGGAGAGAGGGGCACTTAAGCAACTGTTTAAAACCTTCTTGGTAGAGTCTAACACAGGGTTATAGACAGAGCAGGCCAGTGGATTTAGTTTTGGTTTTTTTTAGTAAAGATGCAACACAGTGCAGCCTCCTTCTATGCTGTAACTTATGGCTGTATTTTATATATAAATATGAACATAAGTGAAATGATTTACTAGCAGTAACATATATGTAATGCTTCCAAAGTTGTTGCTGTGGGACATCCTATTATAGGAAGTTGAATTATTGCAACCCTTTAATATGATACAATGTATTGCTGCCGAGGAGTCCCACACTCTGTGGTAGCTGTCGGGGGTCTTCTATTCTTTTTTCTAGAACTTTCACCTCAAATCTTAAATCATTCTTACAAGTGAGGTCATCTCATGCCTTCAGTAGCTATACTATCTAGGTAAAATGTTTAGTAAGCTTATTAAACAGAAAAGCCTGATCTATCAATTCTTTTGTAACTATTGGAATTATTTATATGCTTCTAGTGTCCAGGCCTTGATAAGCAACAAGACATCATTTCAAATTGCTGTTCTAGTTCTAAAATATGAAGCAAATTTATTAAGCAAACTATAGAACAACAGCCACAGAACCAAAAGGGCCACTGTCAAGCAGACAAATGGGCTGCTAAAGATGAGATTCAATTTGTTTGTTTTTATTGTAAAAGAAACCAAATTAGGATAATGTCTGCTTTTCTCTTCACATTTGTACGTATGTTTTATTTTCTCTATTCCATCCCTAGACATTAGAATCACTGTCCTACTGTATGCAATTAATTATTTGAAGGCAATTTTTTTCTCAAAATTGAAAATATTATATGGAGAAAGCATTCTCTACACCCACACAACAATCTTAAATTGCTGACTTCTTTATCCATGACCACTAAACCAGAGGAAATAATCTATCCGGTTCACCCAAGTAAGTGCCTTCAACAACAATAATTTGCATTTATATTGCACTATTAATGCAATTAAGTATCCCAAGGCACTCATACAAGCACCATAAAAAAAATGATATTGAACCATGTGAGATATTAGGAAAAGTGACCAAAAGCTTGGTCAGTGAGACAGACTTAAGAAGCATCTTAAAGGATGAGAGGTAGTGAGGTGGAAAGATGTAGAGGGGGCATTCCAGAGCTTTGGGCGGAGCCAGTTGAAAGCACAATCACCAATGCTGGAATGTGTGCAAGAGGCCAGGAGTGGAGCTGTGCAGAGATCTCAGAGGCTGTAGAACTGGAGAAGATTACAATATCTGGGAAGGGAAAAGCCATGAATGAGGGTGAGAATTTTAAAATTGAGGCATTGCTTAACTGGGAACAAATATAGGGGTGATGGGTGAAAGGAACTTGGTGCGAATTAGGGTACGGGCAGCATCTAGCCTAGTTGCAACAAAGGCATGGATGAGGGTTCCAGCAGCAGGCAGAAGTGAATTTGGGTGATGTTACAATAGTGGAATTAGGCAGTCTGGATGATGGAGCAGACATGTTTGAATCATCTTGGGATCAAATATGACAAGGCTGTGAATGGTTTAGTTAGGTCTCAGACACTTGTCCAGAGAGGGATGGAGTTGGTGGTAAGAGACTGGAATTTGTGGGGGGGGACTGAAGACAATGGCTGGAATTTTACCAGCCTGCCATGGGAATCAGAGCAGGCAAGGGGAGGAATACGAAAAAGTCCATTGACCTCGGGTGGGATTTTACAGTTTCGGGAAGAGCGAGACAGCAAAATCCCACCAGTGGCTGCAGTCTTCCCAATACTTATTAAAAAGAAATTTCTGCTCATCTAGTATTGACTTTTGGACAAGCTGTGTAACAAGTAAGAGATAATGGAGGTGTCGTAATTTTAAAAACTTTCATTAAATTTCTTTATCTTTTTTACTCCATTAGAAATAATTGCAGTGTCTCAAGTTTCTCCTCATAATTATAGTTTCCATCTGTTGAATTATCCTGGTGAATCTATGTGATACATTCTCTATGGCTTTAATATCCTTTCCATAATGGGGCGTTCAAAATTGCACCTATAATTTGTGGCCAAATCAATGTTTTACATGAATTGATCATTACTTCTTTACTTTCATACTCTGTACCCTTTTTATAAAACTAAAATTTCTATTGTCTCTTAAAACGTTACCTCCTGCTTCAGGTAATTATGTATTATACCCTTAGGTTTCACAGTTCATCCAATCTTTTTCAATTAAGTATACGTTCACATTTTTTGTGTTTCTCTCAATTTTTGTCTTTTTTCAAATATATACTTTATTCATAAAATTTGTAAAGGTCCTTTATAGATAATTCAATTCAATTGTGGCAGCTCACAGTGCAGTGCCAATCCATTTGGTTCAATACAATATAGGTATCCTACATTTGCAGAACTATATAGATTTAATCTATATTTAAATTACATTAAACATCTCCTGATTCATGCAAATGGATTTTACATCAGTTCCAGACTTTTGACGTACTGTGGCAGGAGAGTACTGAACTGAGTTTTTTTTCCAACTGAGCCTTTGTGATAGCTGCTTCCAGCATCAGTGGATTTCTCTACATCCCAAATCTTGGAATATTCCAGTCTGCATTACTTGATTGCGGACAGCTCCTTGTGTCAGAAAACTAGCAGGTTTTGGACAGACCAAGTAGCACTTTTCATCCAAATTCCAGCAACAGTTGATGTTTTTCCCAGTGTGCATCCCAGGGAACAGTCTATAGAGCATAGAGTCCTGCAGTTTAGAGCTGGTCCTGTTGAACCTCAACAAAAAAATCACTTCATCTCTTTCCAGACAGTCTTTGCAATGGCACATTCCAGAAAGTGGTGGACTATAGTCTTTTCCCCAATGCAATTGTGTATGGGTTTCCTCCAGGCGCTCTGGTTTGCTCCCAGAGTCCAAAGATGTTCAGGTTAGGTGTATTGGCCATAATAAATTGTCCTTTGGTGTCCCAAAATATATAGGTTAGGGGTTAGCTAGGTAGTGGCAAGGAGTTACAGGGATAGGATGAGGGTGGGGGGAACGCTGGACTTGGGTAAGATGCTCTGCCAGACAGTTGTTGCAAGCCTGATGGGCCTTCTGCACTATTATGATTCTGTAATTGTATGACTCTATGGAAGGGCTTCAGTTTTTACTGGCAGGACTATTACATCTATTGGAAATCCATTTACACCATGTCAGCTGCATTGTCTTCATCAACCCTCTATGCTAGCTCATCAAAAGACTCAATCAAGGTGGTTAAACACAAATTGCCTTCAACAAATCTGTACTATAAGCCTACTTGTGACACTAATAAAGAAACTTGGGGCAAGGTTTAAAGGAGATGTACGAGGCAAGTTTTTTTTACACAGAGGGTGTTGGGTGCCTGGAACTTGCTGCCAGGGGAGGTAGTGGAAGCAGATACAATAGTGAGTTTTAAGGGGTGTCGGAACAAATACATGAATAGGATGGGAATAGAGAGATTTGGTCCCCAGAAGGGTAGAGGGTTTTAGTTCAGTCGGGCAGCATGGTCGGTGCAGGCTTGGAGGGCTGAAGGGCTTGTTCCAGTGCTGTAATTTTCTTTGTTCTTTGTTCAATCATCTTGAGGACGGAGTGCTGGGACTCTGAATGTCCGGATGTGCGTCATCCTTCATCATCAACCAGACAGATAGCAGTCGGTCTGGGACATAAACAGTCTTTTGCATTTGTCTAGGATCTGGGAGCAGCTCCTGCATTTTTCCATTGATTTCTCTTGCCAGTTTTCATATTGGCCAGTCTCTCAGTTGTCCCTCTGCTGGCCCCTCTTCCATGGACTTTGTCAGCCGGAGGAGATGCTGAGGACAGAGTGTGGTGGACATAGTCACCCTCCTCCCTATCACCTTATGCAGTATCACCTTCACTTTTTAAACCATTAGATGGGGGTGGCATGCAGAAGTTTAAAGTACATTTGTTACAAGTAAGCTTACATTAACACTGCAATGAAATTACTGTGAAAATCCCCTAGTTATTTGGGTACACTGAGGGAGAATTTAGCATGGCTGATGCACCTAACCAACACGTCTTTCGGACTGTGGGGTAAAACTGGAGCACCTGGAGAAAACCAGACACGGGGAGAGTGCACAGAGAGTGACTCAAATCAGGAATTGAACCCGGGTCCCTGCCACATTGAGGCAGCAGTGCTAACCACTGTGCCACTGTGGGGTGGTGTTTGAGTGCTGATCTACTTGAGTGCTATTTCCTTTCCTGACTATTGGAAAATACTACTCAACATCTCTTCTAAAACACAAGCTACATTTGCCACTTCCAGGGAATCTTCCCTACATAACAGCATTATAGCTTGATTGGATGGAGAGTAGAATTAACTATCAGAGCACCTGGTAGTGCCAGTCCAACATGCATTTAGAACTTTGTCCTTCATTGATCTACTAAATTTCTACCTTTTACATTTTTTCAAAGAGTGCTATGGTGCAATGATCTGGAAATGAAGTGTCATGTATGTCTAAGGATGCTGCAGGGATGAAACGGGCCAGGAAGGTACTGGATCTGACCTGGAATGGTTGTGAGGAGGGCATAGCAGGATGATATATTCGTTGATATTGCAGTGGATTTGAAGTTTCAGGCTTTTACTGTACTGATGTACCTAAAAACTGCTGCAACACACATGGATGAGAGAGAATTACAATTGTGGAAAAGAGGCACTTAGAGAGGGAACATGGCTCAAGGCTGCAGAGGAGAAGGGTTTGAGAAGACCATGGACAAAAGAAAGAGCAGGAGTGATGCTAGCAAGCCCAGGTCATAAAATAAAGGAAATTTCTGATGGCACCTGATTTGATGCTTGCCTTTTGAGTACCAGGGAGACAAAAGATTAACTTGAAATGAAATTCCGAATAACATTCTAATATTTCTCACTGTTCTTTTCTCATCATCAGTTAAATTAATCAGCTTTAATGAACACACAAACTCATTCAGTGATGAGCTCGTACACAATGATTTACTGAATGGTGACCCTGCAATTTGTAAAAGAACATTGCAAAAGCCAACGATCAGCTTTTGGAAAATTAGTTGTCTTTCCAGTACCATTTTTGATTTGCAATAACACCCATTGTGTCCAATTGCAAATATATGGTTTTACAATTGATATTCTCTTGGGTTCAAATTAATATTGCATCTCCTTCTACCTGGACAGCTTCTTTGCCAACCAAATATCTGTCTACATATCTGGGAATTGAAAGCTAATCTTAGTAATGGTGGTCATGAGACTGTTGTTGATTGCCATAAAAACCCATGTGGTTCACTGGTGTCCTTTAGGGAAGGAGATCTGCCATCCTTACCTGGCCTGGCCTACCTGTGACTCCAGATCCACTGCAATGGCGTTATCTGTTAACTGCCCTCTGCTCACTTGCATTCTCTTGTCATTTGGAAGCAGGAATGATGAGCACTCTAGCAAACTAGGCCGTGAGCCAGAAAAATAAATAATTTTTTATTAAAACAAGTTTTCCAGTAATATACAACCATTTATCATCCTTATTGCTGTGTAAAATACAAATCTATTCCACCCTACATTTGCTAATAGTCTAAGCTCACTTTACAATTTCACATACATTAACAAACTGGTGTTGATCCAATGTCAATCACATTTATTCAGACCTCAGCCTGAAGGCTCACATCCATCTTCTGCCTGTCTTCCTTTCTGTTGTAGACTGAATTCTCTAGAGAGGGACTAATCTCTGATTTTCTTCCTTCATCTTTCTGTGATAAAGCTATTGGCATATTAAGCTGCTCATCAATGTTGCTGGTTGAATGAGAATCCCTCCCTCCCTTTGTTTGGAAACTCACTTTGTGTTTAACTGTGGATCCTCACAGATTGAACAACCAACCATTCCATAGATTGTATGCCACTCTCAAATGTTCAATGACTCCCCATTCTGTCAAAACTAATGGTTATTAAAAAGTATACAATTTAAACAACCATCTTATTTCCTCATGGGACATACTGCTAACATTCCTAAATACCAGTTGTTCAGTATTGTTACAATCTCTGTAGAAACCAATAACTTAAAAAAAAGATACAAATTTTCCAGTGACTGATGGAAAACATTGAACAAAATTGGGTTGTATAGATGGTCCCTTACTATCTGGAGAATGGAAGGTTCTAACAAACAGACTGGCAAAGACCTTCATTCTAAAACCCATGTAATTAATGTAACTTTAGAATACACAGCAAATATTGTGTTCACACGTTGTGTGGTGTTCTGATTTAGTATGTCTTTTAAAGATTAGTCACAAGTAAGGCTTACATTAACACTGCAATGAAGTTACTGTGAAATTCCTCTAGTCGCCACATTTCAGCACCTGTTCAGGTTAATGTACCTAACCTGCACATCTTTCAGACTGTGGAAGGAAACTGGAGTACCTGGAGGAAACCCACGCAGACACAGGAAGGACATGCAAACTCTGAACAGACCCCAGTGACCCCAGCCGGGAATCAAACCCGGGTCCCTGGCTCTGTGAGGCAGCGGTGCTAACCAATGTGCCCCCATGCCACCCCCATTAAATGTTCAGATTTTATTAAACCTACTAGTGGATTCTCATTCTATCAGATGAGTGCTTAAGATTAGTTTGACAGAATCCAGATGTGTTGGCAAATTAGGAATAATGAACTATGTATTTGTTTATTGCCTTGATGCCTGTTCCAAATGTTGCCTGTGCCATTAAATATGGTAACTGAGTGGATGCCTGGTGGACTTCACAGGGACATAATACTGAGACTCACTTCATGGCTTTCTGATACAGCTCAAGAGACCGTCTTGAAGGACACTGATGGTATCCCTTCCACCAGTAAAGGTGAGGGAGAATCTCAAACCAAGGAAAAATAACTACTGAAGCAGTAATTATACAAAGAGCAATCTACCCTTAGCTACTGATTTAACATTTTTGTATGTGTTGTATTTGTTTTGATTTCATCAAAGGATCTTGATACAACAGTGCTTATTTTAAAAGGAAAGCTACATTAAAAAATGTGAAGAAAAGTAGCACAAAAAAGATGTTTAGCTTTTTCAATATGACTGAATCTTGGAGAACCAGTTGAATTTGCTCCAAAAAATGTTTCTTCAATGGGCCTGTACTGTACTCAGTTTTACCTGAATTTCAAGGAGTATCGAATCTACTAATACACTGATTTGTAAATAAGCAATGCATACATTATATTAAGTGAAACTAATTTATTCAGTTTTTTTTACTATTAAGCTGGGACTTATTTTCAAACGTTTTCCTCTTTTCTACACAACTATTGCTTAAGAGCACAAAGTACAAACAATACATGCATTATAAGGACATAACAAATAGGAGCAGGAGTAGGCCATCTAGCCCTTCGAGCCTGCCCCGCCATTCAATAAGATCGTGGCTGATCTGTCGTGGCTCAGTTCCACATTCCCGCCCTCTCCCCATAACCCTTAATCCCCTCGCTTATCAAAAACCCATCAACCCGCGTCTTAAAGATATTTAGCGAGGCAGCCTCCACCACCTCAACGGGCAGAGAATTCCAGAGATTCACCACCCTTTGAGTGAAGAAGTTCTTCCTCAACTCCGTTCTAAACTGCCCCCCCTTTATCTTGAGGCTGTGCCCCCTAGTCCTACTGTCCTTTCTGAGTGGGAAGAGTCTCTCCACCTCTATCCTATCCATCCCATTCATCATCTTATATGTCTCAATGAGATCTCCCCTCATTCTTCTAAACTCTAACGAGTACAAGCCTAGTTTATTCAGCCTCTCCTCATAGCTCTACCCCCTTAACTCCGGTATCAGCCTAGTAAACCTCCTCTGCACTCCCTCCAAGGCCAAAATATCCTTGCGTTAAGTATGGCTACCAAAACTGCACACAGTACTCCAGCTGCGGCCTCACCAATGCCCTATACAGCCGCAGCAAGACCTCCCTACTTTTATATTCAATCCTCTATATTCATTTCATATTCAATATATTCAGCATATACAATATTCGTTGTATATGCTGTGTTCATTTTTCATGTTACCAGCGGCAGACTGTCTCTGCAAATCCCTTTGGTAAATGCCAGGCACTGTGTTCAGTTTGCCACAAGAGTCTCAAGAATGCAGAAAAATAACACTTCTTAAATTATAATATCTCCGTTTCTGGGTAAAATAACAATCACCAAGGATGGGGAAAGTTAATTTATTAGGGAAACTTAAAAAAAAGGTGAGACCTGTCCCCGAGCTTCCGATGAGATAACTCTCCCTCTTTCCTGTTACTGAATGTAATTCAATAAATCGGATACTGGGATTAATATAGCAAAAGTATCGTTGAATGGAACACAATCAGAAACGACCGGTCTTTGCTAATGGGTGCTGGTCCCGAGAAACACATTGTATATGATGTCTATACATTGTGTAAACACAGTAAAACATTTACAGGCGACAACTGATTGCATTTAAATCTCGGCCTGGAAGAAGCAGGGTGGCAGAGAGGTTAAAAAACAGCCCTATGGGGAAGCGTTCCCAAGCAGCGACAGAGTGATTTGAATACGGAGCATTGTCCTTTCTCCGCTGTAATCCCGCCCCGTGGCCAAACTATGTAGCAAGAAATGGAAAGGCGAAGGGAGGAGAGAACGAGGTAGGTGAGGAGTGGAGGGTTTCACTCGCACCTTCTTTATGTGGACGGAGTTACATTATTACAAGGTGCCTGAATGCGGCTGAGAAGCGGAGTGAGTGAATGCTTGGCCTTACCCCAGCCCCTTCTCTCTCTCTCTGCTAAGTGGCTATCAGTGGGATTGGTCTGAAATGACGCCATCCTTTTATTTTTAAACCAATGACCTCATCCCTGCTTCAAGTTTTACTGAACAGAAAAAAAAGCCCCTTCCTTCTGTGTATTTTTTAAAAAAATATATAAACTAGCTTTTACTCCTCTCCTTCTTGTGTGTCAAGTTAAGATTGCAAACTGGCTGCACAGAACCATCGAAGCAGGAGACTTTGAACGGCGTTGGAGCCTCGAGTTTGTTAAAGTAAGTTCCCCTACACACAAAAAAAATCAACCCAAAAAGAAATCATCAGCGGGCCTGCAGTTGTCGCCTCACGTGTTGGGGGTGGGGTAGATGTGGGAAAGTGTCGGAGGCTAATTGCTTATTATTATTGGAATGATATATCTGCGATTGTTTAGAAAATATTGTATCTTGTTCTCGGAAATGTGGTTCAACAGCTTTTAATGATGTTACTGGGTAAAAGGTCCTCGCCGCTTCTGTATGCGAAGCTTGCCTGTCTTCTTGCATGTAAAAGGCCTGAGGAAAGGGACAATATATACACCAACAAAAAGCATTTTAAGGGACATTTCACCGAACTTTAAACAGATCCCGAAGTTTTTAATAACACTGGAAACCTAATATTAGAACTGTGTTTTCTTGCAGAGGAACTCGCCCGGTATTTTATGTACTTGCCATTGGTTACAGTGGTCCAAATGGACTTAATTAAATCCTAATCCTGCCAATAAAAAAAATTACAGAATGCAAATAAACTCCCGCAGAGCTCCAGCTTGCATCTGTCTCTTTTAGCTTTCATGTTATGATTTGTAATATCAAACTTGTCAGGCATGTTATTGGGAAATGCCAGCTAAAAAGAAAAACAGATTTAAAATGTGTATATATAAATTAGGTTAAATAGGGTACGATGGTCATCTAACCTAGTCACCAGATCAGATTTCATCAACACGCTTAAATGTTTGGAAATGGTAAATTACCAAATGTTTTTGGTAGGACATCACAGATGTTCCACGTCCAATTAAAAGAATGATAAAAGTGTACAACACAAACGTTTAAATGTAAAATTTACTGAAGTTTTGGGAATTGGGCCCAGCTCTCCCTTCCTGACCCCAAGGCCATGAAAGGAATGAAAATATATGTTCACCTCAAATGATAAATATTTAAGATAGCTGCAACAAAATGACATCATTTTATGTAAATACAGTAACATGTGAGTTTTGTGTACTGACTGCCATTTATTAGTAACAACAGATTGCATTTTCATAGTGGCTTTAATGCAAAAAATGTCCCAATGTGCCTTAGAGACATGATAAATATGGATGCTGAACCAAAGTCAGAAAGAAATTAGGAAATGGCCAGAAGCTTGGAGGACCTTTGACAAGGTCCCTCATGGCAGAAGGTGAAGTCACATGGGATCAGAGGTGAGCTGGCAAGGTGGATACAAAACAGGCTTGGTCAAAGAGGACAGAGGATAACAGTGGAAGGGTGTCTTTCTGAATGGAGGGCTGTGACAAGTGGTGTTCCTCAGGGATCCGTGCTGGGACCTTTGCTGTTTGTAACATATATAAATGATTTGGAGGAAAATGTAACTGGATTGATTAGTAAGTTTGCAGATGACACAAAGGTTGGTGGATTTGCCGGTAGCGATGAGGACCGTCAGAGGATACAGCAGGATATAGATCAGTTGGAGAGATAGCAGATTGAGTTCAATCCGGACAAATGTGAGGTAATGCATTTTGGAAGTTCTAATACAAATAAGAAATATACAATAAATGTCAGAACCCTTAAGAGTATTGATAGGCAAAGGGATCTGGGTGGACAGGTACACTGTTCACTGAAAGTGGCAACGCAGGTGGAGAAGGTATTCAAGAAGGCATACGGCATGCTTGCTTTCATCAGCCAGCGTAGAGTTTAAAAATAGGCAAGTCATGTTGCAACTTTATAGAATGTTAGTTAGGTCACACTTAGACTATAGTCCAACACTTGGACTATAGTTCAATTCTGGTTGCCACACTACCAGAAGGATGTGGAGGCTTTGGAGAGGATATAGAAAAGATTTACTAAGATTATGCCTGGTATGGAGGGCATTAGCTATGAGGAGAAGTTGGAGAAACTTGGTTTGTTCTCACTGGAGCAACGGAGGTTGAGGGGAGACCTGATAGAAGTCTTCAAGATTATGACAGGCATGGACAGAGTGGATAGTAAGAAGCTTTTTCCTAGGGCAGAAGAGTCAATTACTAGGGGGCATAGGTTTAAGTTGCAAGGGGCAATGTTTAAAGGAGATGTACGATGCAGATTTTTTACACAGAGTAGTGGGTGCCTAGAACTCGTTGCCGGTGGAGGTTGTGGAAGCGGATACAGTAGTGACTTTTAAGGGGTGTCTTGACAAGTACATGAATAGGATGGGAATA
This sequence comes from Carcharhinus amblyrhynchos, assembly GCF_965287045.1. NCBI lineage: Eukaryota > Metazoa > Chordata > Chondrichthyes > Carcharhiniformes > Carcharhinidae > Carcharhinus > Carcharhinus amblyrhynchos. The sequence continues at coordinate 96,286,474 of NC_137329.1, read as the reverse complement.
GAGGGATATGGTCCCTGGAAGGGTAGGGGGTTTTAGATAAATCGGGCAGCATGGTCGGTGCAGGCTTAGAGGGCCAAAGGGCCTGTTCCTGTGCTGTAATTTTCTTTGCTCTTTGTTTTGAGAGAGAAGTGAAGAGGCAGACAAATGTAGGAAGGAGTTCCAGAGATTGAGACTATTACTGCGGGCATCAACAGCCTCAAGGGTAAGCTAATGGGAGGGAGCTGCACAAGAGATTGGAGTTAAATAGAAAAAAAACAGAGACTTCAAGGGAGTTGCACCTTTCCCTATTCTACCTGTCATCCACTGTTCCAGCAATGTACAAATTGCTGTATATGTATGGAGTGGCATGGTAGCACGCTGCTGCCTCACAGTGCCAGGGAACCGGGTTCAATTCCTGGCTTGGGTAAGAATCTGCATGTTTCCCCGATGTCTGCATGGGTTTCCTCCGGGTTCTCCGGTTTTCTCCCACAGTCCGAAAGACATGCTGGTGAGGTGTATTGGCCATGCTAAATTCTCCCCCAGTGTGTCCCGACCAGGCACCAGTAACTTCACTGTAACTTAATTGCAGTGTTAATGTAAGTCTACTTGTGACATAAATAAATAAAAATTTAAAGCCCTGTAAGTTTTAAATGTTGAAAACAAGGTCATGTTAGAGTCCTAATAAGAATTTCAGTCACAATCTAATCAAAGTGGCATCTGAATGCTGGTTGCATTTTGTTGTTGGCAGAAATAATTAAACATTAAAAACTAAGTTCTATATAATACATAGAATTTTACAGCAAGAGGCCCTTTGGCCCAACATGTCTGCATCAGCAATCAAGCACCTATCTATTCAAAACCCATTTTCCAGCACTTGGTCCATGGCCTTGTATGTTCTGGCATTTCAAGTGCTCACCTAAATGCTTTTGTGAAGGTTCTTGTCTCTACACCCTTTTACGTAATGAATCCCAGATTTCCACCACCCTCCTTAAATCCCCCCTGAATTTCCTGCCCCATACCTTAAATTTCTGCCCCCTGATATTGACCTCTCTACGAAGGGGAAAGGACTTCCTATCTATATGCCATCATTTTGCATACCTCAATCAGGTACGCCTCAGCCCGCTCTGTGCTCAGGAAAGCAAAGCCCAGCCTAATCAGCCCCTTTTCATAACTTAAACAGCCAGCGCTGGCATTACCTCGATGAATCTCCTCCTTGTGTAATCAAATCCTTCCTATAAGTGTGGCGACCAGAACTGCACAAAGAACTTTAGCTGTGGCCTAACGAGTGTTTTATACAGCTCCATCAAAACTGCCCTGCTCTTATATTAGCCTTGCTAATAAAGGCAAGTATGTCATATGCCTTCTCAACCACCTTATCTACCAGTCATGCTGCCTTCAGGGCCTACTACCAACTCAACAGAATTATTTGAGTCACTGGAAACTATGGTAGAACTGACCAGAAATTGTACTGCCTCAAATATATGTTTGGCATAAAACTTCACAACCAAAGTTACCAAATAATAAGAAGCCATTTAATGCAGCAGCCATCTTACGTTTATTTACAACCCCTATATATAGTTTCTGTTCTGTACCTCACGTATTTGAATTTTAGCTATAAAATTCTTCAAATACAATGCCTCCTAACAGGGGTTTTAAAACTGTAGCACAATCAATAGGATCAAATTCACAGCACATGAACACATGATATTAAGCACCTGTTTAAATCCTGCCAGGTTGCCTAGGTCTAATTATTCCATGTCTTACAGAACAGTTTCATCTGATGGCAGTTTAGTTTTTAAAGTTTATTTATTATTAGACACAAGTAGGCTTACATTAACACTGCAATGGAATTACTGTGAAAATCCCCTAGTCACCACACTCTGGTACCTGTTCAGGTACACTGAGGGAGGATTTAGCATGTACAACAACCTAACCAACACATCTCTTTGGACCATGAAAGGAATACAGAGCACTCAGAGGAAACCCATGTACACACAGGGAGAACATGCAGACTCCACATAGACAGTGACCCGAGGCCAGAATCGAACCTGGGTCCTGGCACTGTGAGGCAGCAATGCTAACCACACTTGGTCTTGACTCTGTGTATGTTTCACTGTAAGAGATGACTATTACCTTTTCTCTGAAATGCATGAAAATGCACAAAAGTAATGTCAGAAAACATTTTCATGGGGACAATATGCATTACCTACAGTATACCCACTTCTAAAATTGCTATTATAATACTTTTCATCTGAACATACAAAAAATGAGCAGAAGAGGCTATTCAGCCCCTTGACCCTGCTCCGCCATTCAATAAAATCACAACTAATCTGTTTGTGTTTCAAATTCCATACACCCATTTACTTCAAATAACCTTTGATTCCTTTGCCTAATAAAAACCTATCTACCTCTGCCTTTAAAATATTCAATGACCACACCGTCACCGCCTTAGAGGTAGAGAGTTCTAAAATTGCACAACCCAGTGAAAGAAAAATTTCTCCTCGCCCCTGTCCAAAAAGGGTGAGCTCTAATTTTGACAAAAGTTCTGGGTTCACCCACAAGAAGTTTCCATGCACACCTGTCAATACCATTTAGGATCTTGCATGCTTCAATCAAGTTACCTCCTCACTCTTCTAAGGCTCAGTGGAAACAAACCAAGTTTGTCTGATCTTTCCTGAAAAAACAGTCTACTCATTCCAGGTAATCATCCTGTGACCCTCCTCTGAATCATCTCCAGTGCATTTATATCCTTCTTTAAACAAAGAAATTGACACTGCACATGACATTCGAGATGTGATCTCACCAGTGCCCTGTATAATTGAAGCATAACATCCTTACTTTTATGTTCAGTTCCTCTCTTAATAAAGGATGGCATTCCATTAGCCTTCTTAATTACTTGTACTGATTGCTAACTTTTTGTAACTCATGCACAAGAACACCTAGATCCCTCTGCGCCTTGGAATTATGCAGCACTTCTCTAGTAACCCTCTGCTTTTTATTCGTTTAGCCAAGTGACCAACGTCACATTTTGCCACAACCCTCAACCTCTTTATTGCCACTTTAAGACATCTTTTCCTACCTGTCTTTGTGTCAAATGCAGTGAGTTACCATGCTTTCACTGCCCTCATCTAAGCCATTATATAAATTGTAAAGAGGAGAGGCCCCAGCACAGATCCCTCAGGGACTCTACTTATCACATTCTACTAATCATAAAAATACCCATTTATGCATACTCTCTGTTTTCTACCAGCCAACCAATCTTCTGTTCATGCCAATATGTTACCTCCATGAACTTTTTATTTTCCACAATAACCTTTGATATGGCACCTTATCAAGTGCTTTCTGGAAATCTAAGTGCTGCATGTCTACAGGCTTTATCCACAATGCACGTTACTCCTTCATAGAAGATGTAGGTTCAGAAATGGCCATTCAGCCCATTGTGTCTACTCAGCCATTCAATGAGATCAAGGCTGATCTTATCTCCATAACCCTTAATTTCCTGACTGATTCAAAGCTGAGATTGACAGATTTTTAATGTATTTAATAACCCAATCTCTACAGCTCTCTGTGCTACAGAACTCCACAAATTCACTATCCTCTGAGAGAAGAAATTCCTCCTCATCCCTACCTTAAATGAGTGACCCTTTACTCAGAGATTATGTCCTTTGGTCTGGGACTGCCCCACAAGAGGAAATATCCTCTCGGCATCTACATGTCAATAAGGTCGTCTCTCATTCTTCTGAACTCCCAATGAGTACAGATCCAACCTACTTAACCTTTCATAAGAAAATCCCTCCATTCCGGGATCAACCTAGTAAACCTTCTGTGCCCTCCAATGCCATTATATCTGTGCTTAGAAACCAAAACTGTTCACGGTATTCGAGGTGTGGTACAAACTAGTGCTTTGTATAGTTTTAACAATACTGTCCTAGTTTTATTCTTTCATTCCTTTGAAATAAAGGTCAACATTCCATTTGCTTTCCCTATTACCTGGTGAACTTGCGTGCCAGCTATTTGTGATTTATGCATGAAGACCCCCAAATCTCTCTGTTGCAGCTTTCTGCAGTCTGTCTCCATTTAAATAATATTTGGCTTCTTTATTTGTCTGACCAAAGTGCATAACTTCATATTTTCCTACATTATATTCAGTAAATCGGTTACACATAATTTTCTTTTCACAAAATGATACTGACTCTTCCTAACTACCTTGAGTTCCTCTTGATTCCCAATTATAATTTCCTTACTGATCTACTCTAACATCTTCCCCATGATAGTTGTCAAGCTGGCTTAGTTTCCTGCTTTCTGCCTCCTCTCTCCCATCTTGAATAGAGGGGTATTGTTTGTCACTTGCCAGTCTGAAGCAACCTTTTCAGAATCTATCAAACTTTTGGAACATTAACACTTGCTACGTCATTAATCTGACCTTTTAAGACCCTAAAGTGAAGCGTAAGTATCCAGAAACTTGTCACTTTTAAATAATCATTCATGGGATGTGGGCATCACTGGCTAGGTCAGCATTTATTGAAAGATATCCCTAATTACTCTTGAATTGAATGGCCGGCTAGGCCACTTCAGAGGGTATTTAGGAGTCAACCATTTTGCTGTGGACCTGGAGTCACATGTAGGCCAGGCCAAGTAAGGGTGGCCAACATTAGTGAACCAGATGAATTTTATGACAATTGACAATGGTTTCCATGGTTGTCATTAGACTTTTAATTACAGATTTGCATTGAATTCCATTTTCACCATCTGCTCTGGTGGGATTTGAATCCAAAGATTACTCATCCCAAAGCCCGCACCATCATGTTCCCATCTCACAGTTCCATCAGTTTGCTCAGTATCACTTCCCTAGCGATTGTAATTTCACCAAGTTCCCCTCTGCCTTTCACTCCTGATTTGCAGCTACTACTGGAATGTTTTTGTATCCTCTGTAGTGAAGCCCAAAGCAAAATATTTGTTCATTTCATCTGTTATTCCCTTATTATCTATTATCCCCTCCCAACTGTCATACTCCAGAGGACGAACAGACACTTTACCTGCACTTTTCCTTTTTAAATACTGGCAAAAGCTCTCACTCTCTGCTTTTACATTTCCAGATTTCTTCCCTTTGCACTTTCTTTCTCCTGATTAAGCTTTTAGTTATTCTCTGCTGTTCTTTATATTCTGACTGATCATCTGACCTGTCACTCATCTTTGTGCAGTTATATGCTTTTCATGCCTACAGGAAAGAACATATTAATAGCTTTCGCAAGATAATGGTAGAATGGTATGGTTGGTGCAAATTTCTGGAGATGGGGCACTTGAAATATTGGCATACTGCCAACATTAGAAAGAAAGAGGGATGGGAAAAAAGCTTCCTAATAATAAGCGTTGAGCCTGGCAACGGCTGCCAAACTGATACCAAGCTCTGCAGATGAAAATAGCAGCTGGTTAAGCAAGAATCTAGCAATTTATTGCAGCACGTGGCTGTTGCTGTCTATATTATGCATAACAAGCATTGCAAATAATGCAAATACAATTTTATTGCTCTATCAACTTAATGAACGCTAAACAATGGACAGTATCTCAAATCATAAAATGATTTTGTAACTTCAAAATAATTCTGCCTCAAAATCTTCCAGGGCATTTGGCTATTAATTCTGATATCAATATGTAAATTTGTGTTATAGGACAGCAATGTTGTTGCCAGTGTATTTAACTATAATGATCTTGGCATTCATGTGTTGGGCGACGCAGTGACACAGTGGTTAGCACTGCTGCCTCAGAACACCAGGGACGTGGGTTTGATTCCCGGCTTCGGTCACTGTCTGCGCGGAATCTGCACATTCCTCCTGTGTCTGCGTGGATTTCCTCCGGGTCCTCTGGTTTCCTCCTACAGTCTGAAAGATGTGCTGGTTAGCCACATTGACCATGCTAAATTCCCCCTCATTGTACTCAAACAGGTGCCAGAGTGTGGCGACTAGGGGATTTTTACAGTAACTTGCGATGTTAATGTAAGCCTACATGTGACACTAATAAACTTAAAACTGTTTCTGAAATGTTCTTCCATTAAATGACACTAAGGTTTATAACCATAATGATAGTCAAATTCAAAACATTGGTGCTAAAATTTGGATGAAGCCCAATATGAGAGAATTTTCCAGAAAAAAAAACACTGATATCCAGCTTTGAAAAAGTGTGTTCAAAAGTGCAATACTGCTGAGACTTAGATGACCTTCATAAATGGCCTTGGCTTGTAACTCTGTCTCAACCACCTGTTCATCTTCAATCACTAGTACCCGATTTAACTATGTACTGAATTATATATACAGAATAGTAAATCAATGATGATGTATGTAAAGCTCGTGGGTGTATTGCAGTACAAGTTTAGCGTTGTTATGAAGCAGGTTTGGCTTAATGGTACAGACTGGAGCATTTGCACTTCTACTTTTCAACAACATTAAAGAGAACAGCTTTGCACCAATGGTTCGGTTGTGTAACCATAACAGTAATCTAAACAGCTTTTCAGTGATGCATCTACTTTTTCTTAAAAAAATGCCATATTAGGTATCATTGGAGGCATCTTGAGTTGACTTATGGTTCTGTTTTTAAAAATGAATTGAATTATTGTAAATTTCAGAGTGGTACAGAAACGAATGATTAATAAGTCACTATGGTCATGAAGTGGATATTTGGATATCTACTTATTTCTGCTTATAACATAATTTTCATGAGGGAATTGCACATAAGTATAGTACTGAAGGCATTTTACAAGCAATAGCTGTGAATGCAGATTAGGAGGTGAAGTATTGGGTGGTGCTGAAAGCACATTGGAAGATGATTTTTTTAAAAGCTCTTGTAGTTGGAGCTGCATGAAAGAAGAGATTGCATGGATTACACATTTAAGATGATCAGATGCAGCCTGCTTCATTTGGAAGATCAGTCCTAGTAAAGGGGCAGTGAGAATGGGAAATAAGTAGTCAAGTATTTAATTAATTAATTACCGACCAGTGAGTCTAACCTCAGTGGTTGGTAAATTGAAAAGAAGATTCTGAGGGACAGGATTTATGAACATTTAGAGAAGTTTAGTATGCTCAGTAGTAGTCAGCACGATTTTGTCAAAGGCAGGTCATGCTTATGAGCCTGGTTGAGTTCTTTGAAAATGTGACTGAATACATTGACAAAGGAAGAGCAGTAGATGTGATTTATGTGGACTTCAGCAAGGCGTTCGATAAGGTCCCCCATGCAACTTTTCTTGAGAAAGTGAGAGGGCATGGGATCCAAGGGGCTGTTGCCTTGTGGATCCAGAGCTGGCTTGCCCGCAGAAGACAGAGTGGTTGTAGATGGGTCTTTTTCTGCATGGAGGTCGGTCACCAGTGGAGTGCCCCAGGGATCTGTTCTGGGACCATTGCTGTTTGTCGTTTTCATAAATGACCTGGATGAGGAAGTGGAGGGATGGGTTGGTAAGTTTGCTGATGACACGAAGGTTGATGGTGCTGTAGACAGTTTGGAGGGATGTCAGAGGTTGCAGCATGACATAGATAGGATGAAAGGCTGGGCAGAGAAGTGGCAGATGGACTTCAACCTGGATAAATGTGTAGTGGTCCATTTTGGCAGGTCCAATGGGATGAAGGAGTATAATATCAAGGGTAAGACTCTTAGCCGTGTGGATGATCAGAAGGACCTTGGTGTTTGGGTCCATAGGACTCTTAAATCGGCCTTGCAGGTAGAGGATGTGGTTAAGAAGGTGTATGGTGTACCGGCCTTCATCAATCGAGGGATTGAGTTTAGGAGTCAGGAGATAATGTTGCAGCTTTATAAGACCCTAGTTAGACCTCTCTTGGAGTACTGCGCTCAGTTCTGGTCGCCTCATTACAGGAAGGATGTGGAAGCTATTGAAAGGATGCAAAGGAGATTTACAAGGATGTTGCCTGGATTGAGTGGCACGCCTTATGAGGATAGGTTGAGGGAGCTTGGTCTTTTCTCCTTAGAGAGACGAAGGATGAGAGGTGACCTGATAGAAGTGTATGAGATGTTGAGAGGAATTGATCAGGTGGATTCTCAGAGGCTTTTTCCAAGGGCTGGAATGGTTGCTACGAGAGGACACAGGTTTAAGGTGCTGGGGAGTAGGTACAGAGGAGATATCAGGGTTAAGTTTTTCACTCAGAGGGTGGTGGGTGACTGGAATCGATTACCGTCGGTGGTGGTGGAGGCAGATTCGATCGGGTCTTTCAAGAGACTTCTGGATGAGTACATGGAACTTAATAGAATTGAGGGTTATAGGTAAGCCTAGTAGGTATGGATATCATTGGCGCAACTTGTGGGCCAAAGGGCCTGTTTGTGCTGTAGTTTTTCTGTGTTCTATGTTCTAAGTAGGAGTTAAAGAATAAAGGGTATGAATAAGGGTTATATTTGCAGAAGGTTCCTAAGTAAGATGGTCCATAGGAGGAATTAAAATCTTGAATTCATTGGGGTTTGAGAAATCAGTATACTTGGGGACAGAAACTGGGCAGCTTTGGTGTCCTGACCAAAATTTATTCTTTAGACAATGCCCTCAGATTATATAGTAATTTACCTCAAGAATACTGATGTGTACAAAATGGCTGCTACATTTGCCTGAGTTACAACAGTGATTGTATTTTAAAAGTACTTAGTTGCCTAAGACTCACTTGGAAGGACTTTAAGACAGCAATGGTGTTATATCAATGCAATTCCTTCTTTCTTTCTCTCTTGCAGTGGATGTGAAAAATAATTGAATCACGTTGTTGTGGATTATCTGACGCTTTGAAAGGCAGTGGTTTAGATGCTGGGAAAATGATCATTTATGAGATGATCTTTAAGGTGTTGAAGGCAAGACCAAGTGTTCCAGCTGTGGAGAAAGTATAGTTGGGGGATGAGGGCAATGCTCTGGAGGAGAAAGGCAGTGGTTAGAAAGTTCAGCTCAAAGTCTAACTGAATGCCTAAGGAGCACTTCGCTGGGTTGAGGCTGAGCAAGCAGCAAAGAAGATTGAATCAGTGAAAAACAGAATGGCTTCAGTTCTATTGACACCAATCCTTTGGATTCAAAGTACCGTTCATTGCATAAGATATTAGGCCCATGTCACATCTTTAACATAGTAAAATGTTCCATTATCAAGAAAAACTTGACACTGAATCAAATGTAAAAATTAACAGTTAATTTATAAGAAGGAAGATCCTTCAAGCCAGCCTAACTGCAAGGAGATTTTATGGAATTTTGTATGTTCATATTTTCTTAAAACATTCTTTTTCTTTTAGGACTTTGCAAGTTATTTACGCAGATATATTTTGATAGTTTTCAGGAAGTAAAAACACAATATTCAGAGAAGTGTAATGTAGTTTATATACCAGGGATATTAAAGCACCAACTGTGCTGAGTGTGCTGAATTAAAATATTTTAACGTATCCCTTCGTGCAAATGTGCATGAACAAAATATACAGTGGGAAGCACTGTATTCTGTGATGGAGAAGCACTTTGATTCAATGCTTTTACTCAGAGAAGAAAGCGGAAATTCTACCATCATTCAACATCTATCCTATGTATGCAAGAATGATCTATTTGGCAGCTTTAACCACCTGGGTATTGTATTTAATGTATCGCTGAAATTTGAATTGTTTCCAGTTCAGACCGCTCAAAAATGTGCGTTCAAAGTAAAAGTCAAATAACCCCTCAAAGTCGTAGTGCTTATCATAACATACTAAAATGGTTGAAACAGCTAACACAGTCAGAATTTATATTGCGAAAGCAAATCAATGAAAACAGTTTCTTGTTAGCCCAGTTTATGCCGGCTTGGCTATTACTGATCTAACTGTTCTTGCTCCAGTGTAAATGAAAACATCATTACTGACCCAGTTTGAGTCTGTTAAGTTGTCATTAGTATAGCAGTACTTGCGGGGTGGAAGTCTGATTATGTATACTGTTACAGGTGGCAAAAAAATGTGGGATAATTTCCCCCACTTCTAATTTCTCAGCTGACTGCAACAAGATGTATTTTTGAGAAGGATTATTTTAACCCTTTTGAACACTATGTGACTTAAACAACATACACAAAAAATAGCTTTCCTTGCACATTTAAGTCAAAAGAAAGGATAAATATTTATTTTCACAACATCCGGAATGTAAATGCAACAAACACTCATTTCCTAAACACAGCACAGACAAGGAAAGATGATTCTAAAGATGTAACATGTCTTTGGATTATTAGAAGAGAAAAGTAGAAATAGGTCACTTCTTTATACAGTCCTTAAGGTGATGGTTGAGAACATTGCATTCCTGAAGGATTCTGTTTAGTTCTTTGAAATCCAGTAGTGTTCAGACGTTCCTAGATGTTTCAGACAGAATTGTGGCTGAGCTCTTATAGCAAAGCAATATAATCATACAGGTAAGATTAAGATAAAGCAGATTATTATTTGAATGGATGTCAATTTTGAGAGGTGAATACTCAGCAAGACCTTGTCCTCATGTGTCAGTCACTGAAAATAAGCACACAGTTACAGCAGGCCGTAAAGAAAGCAAATGGTGTGCTGGCCTCCGTAGCAAGAGAACATGAGTATAGGAATAGGAATGTTTTACGGCAGTTGTTTAGGGCATCGGTGAGACGACACCTAGCGTATTGTGTGCAGTTTTGATGTCCTTGCTATAGAGGGAGTGCAGTAAAGGTTTACCAGGCTGATTCCTGGAATGGCAGGTCTGTCATATGAGGTGAGACTAAATCAGTTAGAATTATATACATTGGAGCTTAGAAAAGTGAGAGTTGATCTCATATAAACTTATAAAATTCTAACAGGATTCAACAGGGTAGATTCAGAAAGAATGCCCTGATGGTGGGGGAGTCCAAAACTGGAGGCATAGTTTGAGGACAAGGGGTAAACCTTTTAGGACTTGGACAAGGAGAGATACTTCACCTGGAGGGTGGTGAATTTGTGGAATTTGTTACCACAGAAAGTAGTTGAGTTGTGTGATTTCGAGAAGGAATTAGATATTGCTCTTGCAGCTAAAGCAATCAGATGATGTGGCAGGGGGGTGGAATGTGGAAGGTGGGATCAAGGCATTGAATTTGATATTCGGTCATGCTAATGAATGGCCAAGCAGGCCTGAAGGGTGGAATGACCTGCCCCTGCTTCTATTTTCTATGTATGTATACATTAGATCCTCTTCGCTGTCTGAGATGACTTTCTTTTCAAAGCGGGGTTCTTTTCCTGGGTGAGATCTCTCCCTGTGAGGTGTTTGTCCCAGACTGACTTGTTGGGCTTCCCGTGTGGATTAATAAAGTGTTGGTTCCCTCACCAGCCAGTTTCAGTCATGTGATGACAATGTCAACATATTCCATTGTTCACACTATAGGCTGGAGCTGACATAATTGACACAAATGGAGGAATGTTGATATACCGTCAACATTCCAGTTGTGATCACCCACACTGAATGACTTTATTTGAAATCCCACCTTTAAGAACATAAGAACATGAGAAATAGGGGCAGGAGTAGGCCATTTAGCCCCTCGAGCCTGCCCCGCCAATCAATAAGATCATGGCTGATCTGATAGTGGTTCAGTTCCACTTACCCGTCTGCTCCCCATAACCCTTAATTCCCTTATTGATCAGAAATCTATCTACCTGTGACAAACACGTTTAACGAGGTAGCCTCCACTGCTTCAGTGGGCAGAGAATTCCAAAGATTCACTACCCTCTGGGAGAAGAAGTTCCTCCTCAACTCTGTTCTAAATTGACTCCCCCTTATTTTGAGGTTGTGGCCTTCAGTTCTTGTTTCCTTTCTGCCTCTACCCTGTCTAGCCCATTCATTATCTTATGTCTCTATAAGATCCCCCCTCAGCCTTCTAAACTCCCAACGAGTACAGGCCCAATCTACTCAATCTCTCATCATAAGCTAACCCCCTCATCACCGGTATCAACCTGGTGAACCTTCTCTGCACTCCCTCCAAGGCCAGTATATCCTTTTGCAAATAAGGGGACCAAAATTGCAAACAGTGTTGCTTTGTGTTGCTGGCAAACATAATAGTGATTGTCAGTTAAAATCTCTTCCATTGAAATGGTGAGGGACAATCAACTGGCACCAGGAATGGCCATTTACATTTTAAGTGACTGCCCAGGGATATATCCAGATATATCTGTACAAAAATGACACAATAAATCCCTGACTATCTGGAGACAATTTTGTGAAGGTGGAGTGTCCATCTTTTGTATTGCTTTTTAAAAGAAGAATGTCCATCACCCAATACACTTTATGGAGGTATGATGTGATTATAACAATACAAACACTGTTTTTTGTCTATCACTTTCTGTTTGTTACTTTGTGGGTGCTTTTTAAACCATATTATTTTGACTTTAGTTGTTAAATCATCCTGGTTGGTAAATCCAAACTTCTAACACCTTTTGAGAGCCTCTATCTTTTTCTTTACGTTTAGGTAAGTTTTTAATTTGTATCAATAGCAATCACTGTAGATACGGGATTTTCCTATGCTTTCATAAAATCCTACTTAAATCTTTGAAAGCTATCAAGTTTTACTGTGGTCCTCATTTTAAATTTAGAATGTGAAGTGTGATATTGTTATGAAGTAATATATTGGTATTATAGTTATGGTTCACAAAGGAGGTTGAATGTCTTGTCAAGAGTAAAAAGGAAGTGTATGTAAGGATGAGAAAACACAGTTCAGTTGGGTCATTTGAGGGTTACAAGGTAACAAGAATGAGCTAAAAAAAAAGGGCTTAGGAGAGCTAGGAGGGAGCATGAGAAGTCCTTGGTGGGTCAGATCAAGGAAAACCCCAAGGCTTTTTACTCTTATGTGAGAAATAAAAGAATGATCAGGGTGAGGTTAGGGCCGGTCAAGGATAGTAGTGGGAACTTATGCATGGAGTCAGAAGAGATAGGCATTGAATGAATACCTTTCTTCAGTGCTCACTAAGGAGAGGGGCCATGTTTTTGAGGATGAGAGTGTGATACAAGCTGATAGGATGTTCTGAGGGAAGATGTATTAGCAATTTTGAAAAACTTGAGGGTTGATAAGTCCCCTGGGCCAGATGGGATACATCCTAGGATACTTTGGGAGGCAAGGGATAAGGTTGTGCAGCCAGTAGCTTTGATCTTTGGGTCCTCGCTGTGCACGGGGATTGTGCCAGAGGACTGGAGAGTGGCGAATGTTGTTCCTCTCTTCAGGAAAGGAAATAGGAATGACCGTGGTAATTATAGGCTAGTTAGTCTTACTTCGGTGGTCAGTAAGTTAATGGAAAAGGTCCTGAGGGCTAGGATTTATGACTATTTGGAAAAGTGCAGTTTAATCCAGGATAGTCAGCACAGATTTGTGAGGGGTAAGTCTTGCCTCACAAATTTGATTGAATTCTTTGAGGAGGTAACTAAGTATGTAGATGAAGGTAGAGCAGTTTATGTCATATACATGGATTTTAGTAAGGTGTCTGATAAGGTTCCCCATGGTAGGCTCATGAAGAAGGTGAGGAGGTGTGGGATAGTACAAAATTTGGCTGATTGGATAAGTAACTTGCTACCTCATAGAAAGAAGTGTCATAACATCAGATTAAAGCCCAACAAGTTTATTTGATAGAAAACCCACTAGCTTCCGGGGTTTGCCCCTTCATCAGGTGAGTGGAGAGTTCTAGTCACACACAGAGCATATAAAGGCACACACAGTTTACAGAATACTGATTAGAATGTGAGTCTTTACAGCTAATCTGGTGATTCACTTTGGTAGGACAAACTTGAATGTGGATTACAGGGTCAATAGCAGGGTCCTGAGGAATGTGGAGGAACAGAGAGATCTTGGGGTTCATAATCACAGATCTCTGAAGGTTGCAACTCGAGTGGATAGAGCTGTGAAAAAGGCTTATAGTGTGTTAGCATTTATTAACAAGGGTTTGAGTTTAAGAGTCATGGGGTTATGCTGCAACTGTACAGGACCTTGGTGAGACCACATTTGGAATATTGTGTGCAGTTCTGGCCACGTCACTATAAGAAGGATGTGGAAGCATTGGAGAGGAGATTTACCAGGATGCTGCCTGGTTTGGAGAGTAGGTCTTATGAGGAAAGGTTGAGGGAGCTGGGGTTTTTCTCTTTAGAGTGGAGGAGAATGAGAGGCGACTTAATAGAAGTTATAAGATGATGAAGGGGATAGATAGAGTGGATGTTCAGAGACTGTTTCCTTGAGTGGATGTAGCTGTTACTAGGCGACATAACTATAAGGTTCATGGTGGGAGATATATGAGGGATGTCCAAGGTAGATTCTTTACTCAGAGAGTTGTTGGGGTGTGGAATGCACTGCCTGCTGTGATATGGAGTCTGACACTTTAGGAACTTTCAAGCGGTTATTGGATAGGCAAATGGAGCACACCAAAATGATAGGGAGTGGGACAGCTTGATCTTAGGTTTGGACATAGCTTGGCACAACATTGAGGGCCGAAGGGCCTGTACTGTGCTGTACTGTTCTATGTTTCTATATGGATAATATCCAAGTGAATGATGCAATAATGAAGTGTAGCTATTTATGATTCTAAATAATAAAAGCCTGCAACACCTAAAACAAAACATGATCATGATGAATAGCAGAGCAGGGCCGAATGGCCTATTCTTGCTTCTATTTTCTACATATGTTTCGATGTAAAACTAAGCTAAATTTGCATGGAATTTCCCTTTCTCTTCAGGGGTATTGAACTGTTCAGTTATTTTCACACCATCTACTTTTATGAGATTTTTAAACTGACGCTCAAATTATTGAGGGACTTTCCAGTTGACCCTCTTCATGAAATTCTTCAGTTGCCCATAAGAACTGAATATTCCTCATTTTTGTATATTAGGCCTCCTCTCAATCCTGATACAAGAGAGAATACAGCAATAAACCTTATTTTATTGTATATTGCTTACCTGGTTGCTACTCAGTCATTGTTGTTGAGAAATTTTTCAAGAGACCATTAAATCAAAACATGCAGTTGATGTTTTTAATCACATTGCACATACCTGCAAATATTGGTTTATGACCAGTATCTGATTTAGAGTTACTTGCCAGTAGCACAGATATGCTACATACTATAGCCTCTGCATTGTTCTTATATATTGCGAAAATTGATGTTGCATTAATTTTAAGAATTCTGAGCTTTATGCATCAACTTGATTTTTTTTCTCTGGCTACTCATTGAATAGTGAAGTAGATTTGCTTGCAACTGTTCAATTCCTATCTTATTCACTAACAAAATCACTTACTTCCAACTGTGCAACATTGCTTCCTTATTCCCCCATCTTACCCCACTTTGTGAAGCTTTTATCTCTATTTGATTTGTACAATGCTTTCCTTTTCTGTCTTTCTGATATCCAGTCTCCATAAACTTGGAATCATCCAAAGCTTAACTTCAGGGGCAGCATGGTAGTACCGTGGTTAGCACTGCTGCCTCACAGTGCCAATGGGTTCAATTCCCGACTTGGGTCACTGTTTGTCTGGAGTTTACATGTTTCCCCTGCGTCTGCATGGGTTTCTTTTGGATGCTAAATTGTCCCTTCGTGTTGGGGAACTAGCAGGGTCAGTGCACGTGGTTGGGGATAGGGCCAGGGAAGGAGTGTGGTTGGTGTAGACTTGATGAGCCGAATGGCCACCTTTTGCAATGTAGGGATTCAATAATACCTGCATTTTGTCCTGTGCATTCCCTGTTCTCGCTGATCTACACTGGCCTTTGGCGCTGTGATGGAACCAAACTTAAAGCTTCATCCTCGACTACAACTTCTTCTGCAACGCTCTTCAAGAGTTCCATCCCACAGTCTCTGACCTGATCTGATTTGGACTGTTCTTGAACTCCAACTTCAGTGGAAAGACATCCATTGCCTTTGCTGCTCTCTTCGGAGCACCCTCCCCAAACCTGCTGCCTCTTTATCTCATGGCCCATCTTTAAAAATCTTCTGAAAACACAACCATGCTCTTAATACTCCCAAAAAGGCCAAATCATAGAATCCCTACAGTGGAGGTCATTCGACCCATCAAGTCTGCACCAACCGCAATCCCACCCAGCTGCCATCCCCGAAACCCCACATATTTACCCTGCTGGTGCCCCCCAATATCAAGGGGCAATTTATCATGGCCAACCCACCTAATCCGCACATCTTTCGAGTCTACTGTTTGCAGTCTTGGCCCAGCTCAACACCTAGATCGGTCAGTCTAGATCTTTCCCCTTATCCAAACTGGCAGGATGTCAAATAGCATGAAATAAGGCGGGTGCATGACATAGTGACTGTCTGTGGATCAGTAACTCAGAAACCCAGGGTACGACGTGGAGGACTGGGGTTCAAATTGGCAGATATCAAACAGCATAAAACAAACTCTTCCCTTGTCCATTATGATGTTGGATATGGACTCATGACATGGCCACTCCACACAAACAGGAATTACAGATTAAAAAAAGTACATGCATTACATTCAACTGGTGTCTGAGCTGTACCAATGTCTAGTCAGATCTACTTACATGTTATACTTCATATTTAACATTCTCTATTTTTCTTGACAAATTTGCTTGCCTTTTTAGAAAGATGATGAGTACCGTTGACAGCAACAGGTTTAGGTTTCGGACTCCCAGCAGTTTAAAAAATGCCTGCCAAATTTTTTTTTAATGCACTTTTGATGTTTTATTTATTAAAGGTGGCAGCTAAATGCAAATTGCAGTTATTATTTCTCACACTCACCCAAAAATGGGTAACATTTCTGATGTTGATCAATTGTTGAATGGACAGTCTGCTGTTTGCTAAATTTACAGAGTATAAAAATGAAGACTTTAACTGCCATGCAGTTTTACTGCAGAGTTTTACTATGATTATCCATTTGTTTGTAGGAAATTATGTTTGCATAGTTTGGACATTGCACCAGTATAAATTACCACAAGCTTAGCGAAATGTGCTGCTAGGCATTGGAAATGGTTATTTTGCAATTCTGCACAGGTTCTTATTTATAGTTAGTCAGCTGACTATTACTTCATTCTGTAATTGGTTCTATGGTTTACTGGGTCACCTGACCCTTGCATCTTGGTCACATTACATCCAATACAAAGTTATCACCGGTTACGTTCCAATAATGATGGAAGCATAGAATTACACAGAGACATTGATTAACTGAATGGGGAAAACTGTGACAAATGGATTTCAAAGTAGGCTAATGTGAGGTCAGCTACATTGGACCTAAAAGGAAAGGACATGGTACTTTCTAAGTGACGAAAAGCCAGAAACAGTGGAGCTCCAAATAGACTTGGGTATCCAGGTACATAGGTCATTAAAATGTAATGAACAGGTACAGAAAATAATCAAAAATGCTGAAAGAATTCTGGCTTTTATATTTAGCGGAATAGAATACAGGTTGATCAAAGTCATGCTTCACTATACAAGATTACACATGGAGTTCTGTGATCAATTCTGGGCACCACAGTAGGTGAGTAACTCATCTCCTGACTCCCAAAGCCTATCCACCATCAAAGGGCACAAGTCAGAACATTCTCTACTTGCCTGGATGAGTGCAGTTCCAACAGCACTCAAGAAACATGACACCATCCAGGACAAAGCAACCTGTTAAATTGACACTCCATCCATCACTCCCTTCATCACTGACATGCATTGCCGGCAGTGGGAGAGCAATCTATGGTCATCTGGGATTATGACAACTTTACCTTTACATCTACAAGATGCAGTGGAGGAACTCACCAGGGCTCCTTTGAAAGCACATTCCAAACCTATAACTTCTGCCATCTAGAAGGACAAGGGCAGCAGACAAATAGGAATGCCAGCGCCTGTAAGTTCGCTTCCAAGCCATGTATCAACCTGACTTTGAACGATATCATCATTCCTTCACTGTTGCTGGGTCAAAATTCCAAAGGACCCTCTCCCACTGTGGGTGTACCTACACCACATGGACTGCAGTGGTTTGAGAAGGCAGCTCGTTACCACCTTCTTGCGATCAATTAGGGATGAACTGTAAATGTTGGTTTAGTCAGTGACACCCATTGTGCATGAGTTTAAAAAAAAACACGCTAGGAAGGATAAATTGGCTCTGTGGAAAGTAGAGCAGATATTTATCTGAATGCAACCTCAAGGCTTAAATTACAAGCAAGATTACACAAATTGAAATTATATTCCCTGGAATTTAGTAGTGGTGATTTGATTGAAGATTTTAAGATATTAAGGGAAAAGAGAAACTATTTTTGGGAGACTAGAACTAGGGGGCATGTTCATAAAAATTAGAGCCAGACATTTCTATTGATTTTCTGAAAATACTTTTAACACAATAGGTGGTAAAAGTTTGGAAGTCTCTTCCTAAAATGACCATGCAAGAATTGTTAATTTTAGATCAGTGATTGATTCTTTTATTGTTACCAGAGGTATTACAAGATATGGGCAAAGGGCCATAAACTTTGAATAGCAGAACAAGCTTGAAGGACTAAATGGCAACTCGTGATCCTATGTTTAGAATCTATTGCTTACTTTGAAATAATTATTCTTCAGTTTTTTACTTGCTTTGCAAGTATTTTGCATCACCAGACCAATCAAGAGATGCATGTCTGTAAATACTAATGGATTATGAGTGAATCCTGCCAACCTTGAAATTCCCCATCCTATACCAATCCACGCCAATTATAAGGAAATTCTGAAGAAGCCTAATATGTATTTTATGTTCACCTTGAAGTCAAACTAACTACAATAATCCATTTTGAAAATAATGTTGCATCTTCCATTTTCTAGCTCCTACCTGTCCTGTCTTCTGACTTCGAGAAAGCTTATTTTGTTTGTGCTCGTATCTTTACGAACCTGTGTATCTACACGTAGGGTTGCTCTATTCCTCCACCACATTAATTCCTCCATTTGAACTGGATTTTGTTCCTCTTTTTATTTGCAATATATATTAAAATGTTTTGACATTGAATTCCATTTGCTGCTGAGGTGGCTGTCTGTTTGGATGATAGTCACATCAACACAACTCGTAGAAACAGGTTATCACATTGTCATTGTCTGAGAAAACTCCTTTTGATTCTGTGCTTTGTCCTTCAAGCATTACTCTACTATTATTATTGTCATAAGTTTCTTGTATGGTACCTTATCAAATGTTCTTTTAAAAGCTATATAACCACATCCACTAACCTCTTTTGTTATTTCTTCAAATAATTCAACAAGGTTGCTGAAGAATGACCTTTTCTGTAGAATGTCATTCAAATTAGATCTGATTTTCTGTAGAACGTCATTCTAATTAGATCTGATTAACTCACCATTTTCTTAAATACTTAATAATGTAATCATCTTATTGAATCATGGATTATTTGTGACTTCTGATCCATGTTGTTTTGATCTCAACTGGACAAGAAAAAAATCTCCCCTCTTTTCCCCCTTTAGTAACCCAAATGAGAACTGCAATTTATTGTATAGTAATGAAGCACAGATCTTACTAATTGAATTAAAGTTATGTAATTTATTTAATTTTTTTTAAAGAAATGTAACAATAAACCTTGAATTTCATGCAGAAGGTATTAATTGATACCCTCTCCTAGTAATGACAGTGTCACCCTCTCCTAACAATGACAGTGTCATCTTTTTAATCTTCATTAACTGGTAGATTGCTGAGACGTTAGGTTGGAACATCTTTTGACAAGATACTGTGATGTTAGTGTACCTTTAAGAGTTTTTTTTTAAGTTCATGCTCACAGCCTTAGGTAATGTCCTTGTTGGGAGAAGAAAAAACTGCAGCTCAGGTGATAGTGATTTCATTTTCACTTTCAGTTTGGAGCTGCAGGTTGGAGTTGCGTTTTAGAAGAGGCAATGTGCTAAAAAGAAGTGTTTGCCCGCCCCCGCCCCCGCCTGTTATTTTGAAAATTCTCTTGGTTTCCTGAATGGTGAAAATCTGTTGTTCTTGAGGCTGGACCAGAGTCTCTCTGGTGCTTTGGGAAGCTGACTTGTCTTCAGACTGTTTGAAGTGAATCCAGAGAACTGCAAACTTCAACCAATGGATTCAAATTTATATTAGTCATGTGAGCATTAGTCTGTGCTGTTTAAATCTGTGAAAAAGGTCTTTTGTCTATGGGAGGTTTTGGTTTTGCTTGGGGGAACATATATATGTCCATTAAGGGTTATACATTATAGTTGTTATTTTGTTCCTTATTTGTAATTGATAAAAGTTCTTGCTAATTTTCTTGCTATACATGTTAATTATATTCTTAAATAAACTTTGTTTGATAAAAGCTCCCTAGTGGGTCTTCTGAATCACACCTGAAGTGGAATGTCCCGTGCTTATCCTAGCCAAATTCAAAATGCAAAACTTAAGATTCAGGTGGGCTTCATAAACTACCATGGAATTTCTAACCTGAACCATAACAAAGCCAAAACTTAGTGTATTCAATTACGATCAAAGTTTAGGAAAGATTAAAAACGCTTCATAGTTTTGAAGCTTTTATTTGAATGGAAGGAAGTTTTGTTGGAATCTTAAAAAGTCAAGGCCACAAATATTTCAGTTCTGATGGATGAACTTCAGTGATCAATCTAATGTAGCATTTTAAGGTCCTGAGTCTCACTGCTTTGCTATCAGAAAACTATGAAAACGAGACTAACCAATTCTCACATCAACACTAAATTAACTGACTCTCAAGAATTGTTCAAGAATTTTCAGGCTATAATCATAGAACCCCTCCCATGCAGAAGGAGGCCAATCGATCCTGCGCTGGCAATAATCCCACCCAGGCCCTATACCCATAACCTCATGTATTTACTCTCCTGATTCCCTTGACACTAAGGTTGATTGGCCATGCTAAACTGCCCCTATCTCACACATCTTTGGAGTGTGGGAGGAAACCAGAGCATCCATTGGTAACCCACGCAAACACAAGGAGAATGTGAAAACAGTGACCCAAGACTGGAATTGAAGCCGGGTCTTTAGCGTTGTGCAGCAGCAGCGCTAACCACTGTGATACCGTACTGCCCTATAGTGTGCTTAGTTCCTTGCAACAGATGTGTGTGTTGTTGGGGATTCTTGCCTTTTCTGTTTATGAAAGCATAAAAAAACCTTAGTCACATGTTCTGAATTCTTGTTTCTCGAGGAAGTAATTTTTTTAAAATGCAGTGTATTGTGGAGAATAGTCCTGTTATCTCAATCATGGTTACTTGCAGCTTCCTGGATATGTGTATTCTGTATTTTTGAATGAAAACCTCTGCAGAACTTCAATTCAGTGGGAAGCCAAAAATTGAATGTCTATATTAATCAGACTTAAAGTGCCCTGATTTTCTCTTTTTGTTTTCTCAAGGTAATTTAGCACTTGTTTCTAATTCACCATAGGTTAGCTCTATTTTAACAGGATTGGGCAAAGTTGATCTCACAAAAATAACAAATGGAACTGCCTTAAACCAACAAATTATTGGCAGACGTGTGGTAACCATTTGTGAAATGTCAAGGGTGTGAACTTAAAACCAATATTATTGGGATCAAGACCGAGGTGAACAGCAGTCTTGACTTGTAACTTAAATAACTACTAATGAACCAAATTTAGTGAAACGATTATAAAGACTGGAAGATGCTGCCTAGTTAATAAGGCAGTTTTGCTTCACTTTTTTTGGCACATCAGTCTCAGTTCATATACATCAATTATATATTTTGTGATTTGTTTTTTGTGGTTTTGCAGTTGTGAAAGGTTGTTTAAATCCATTGTATTTCATATTTGTATTTTATGCTCACTAGGCACTGGATATGGAGGATTATAAAACTGTAAATGTTAAAATGTGGCTTCTGTTCTTTATTTCATTTAGCATCCAAAGTCAGCCTCGTCAGAAATTATCATTCTTTCTCTGTTTAGATATTGATGAACTTGCCATTAATATTCAGCATTTATTTATTATTCCATTTTAAATCTGGAGTTTCTTTCATACACAATATAGCTCATGGCTTGGTTGTTGTAGTTCTCAAATATTTCCAAGAAGATTTCTGATCCCAATTTCTACTGCCTTCCAAAGATATCTGGCTTTGGTGACAGTGTTTTCAATCTCCTTGGGATGTGGACAAAGATTTGCTTATCGTAGTGTAATATTTGTGAAGTTGGAGTAAAAATTTGAGGGTAATCCAGTAAAGGCCAATCTCGTTGTCCATAGATATGATGAAAAAGAGAGGCCCAGGCATCTATTTTTAGCCCCCACTTTTCCTTAACTTAATGACAACATTATCTAAAGGCATGAACCCTGATATTTATAGGATGGCTTCAGGGATGCCTGTCAACTGCAGGTAAGCTTGGAAAGCAGAAGCCTTGCCTCATTTAACAGAAAGCACTCATTAATTTTTGTTTAAAACTTTGGCTGAGAGCTGGGCAGGAAACAAATTGAAGGCTGCTTGTTGCTGCATTCTGAGGCAGCAAGTCCAGGCAATTGAGAAGATTGAAGAGGAAGGCAAGGTGGAGTTGATACTTTGAATGCATGCAGGAAGGATCATGGTGCCTTGCTTGCTGGAATCACATGTTTGTAACATTAGAGACAGATCACTGGGGCTTTACCTGAGGGTTTATGGGGGGAAGCATTTCTGCTCCTTTATGCCCCACAAGTGTGTTGGAGAAGCTCCTACCTGCTGGATCTCGCAGTTCCTGTCTCCCTTCAGCTATCACTTTTCCAGAACCTTGAGAAAACCCAGCCTGCAGCCATTACAATTTCAAATTGATGATGAAGATGTGAGCCTCCTGTTTTATTTAAGTGTTAGAAGTAGAGCCGTCATTTGGGAGCAGGCTAATAGTCCAACTCCAAATAGGCCCCAGTCAAATGTAAGCTTTTATTTAACTCCCTCACACTGACGCTGACTCACCCATCCTGGGAGTGGTTCAATTAAATACCCCAATGGAATTGCATTCCACATGTATGCTGATAATGTCCAAACCTCCTATACCTCTCTGTTAAACCATTGTAGATTTCTAATCCTGCTGCCTGTGTCCTGATCCATCATCCCATCAAATCTGTCCTCACTGAACTATGTTGGCTACCAGTCTTCCAGAGCTTCCAGTTAAAATATTCTCCTCTTAATGTTTAAATCCCATCATGGCCTCACTATCTCTGTAAATTTCTCCAGTGCTACAATTGCAACTCGTCCACATGGCTCCAAATTCTTACTCCGCTAACTCTGGTTTTTTGTGCAGCAACCCCATTCCCCTCTATTTGCGCCACCACTGGTGATGGTCAACTTTTGAGTTCTGGAATTCCCTCTAGGCACCCATTTTGCTATTGAGTTCCTGGTCCTCCTCTAAGACTCTTCTTCAAAAATCACTATTTGAATAATTTTTGATCAGCCTTTCTAATATATCTTTTTGTGACCAAGACTGCAAGAAACTACAAAGGGTTGTGAATGTAACCCAGTCCATCACGCAAACCAGCCTCCCATCCGCTAACTCTGTCTATATTTCCTGCTGCCTCGGAAAAGCAGCCAGCATAATCAAGGACCCCACACAATCCGGACATTCTCTCTTCCACCACCTCCTGTCGGGAAAAAGATACAAAAGTCTGAGATCGCATACAACCGATACAAGAACAGCTTTTTTCCTGCTGCCATCAGACCTTTGAATGGACCTACCTTATATTAAGCTGATCTTTCTCTACACCCTAGCTATGACTGTAACACTACATTCTGTACCCTTCCCTTTCCTTCTCCTATATACTCAATGAACTGTATGCGTTGTCTGTATAACACGCAAGAAACAATACTTTTTACTGTAGGCCAATACATGTGACAATAATAAATCAGATCAAAGGTGTTTTTTTTTAACTACTTTGAACATTTTTCTACATTAAGACATTACACAACATGTGTAAGTTGTCAGCCTCAGAGAAAGAAATAAATTGGAATATACCATCTTTTACTTGATTGGCCACTGTAGAAGCTTCGACCATAATTTTGACTCCCTGCAGTCCAGAATTACAAAGGGTTTTTGTAGAGAAAATAAAATTCAATATCTGATGGCAAAAGGATCAGTAACTAGCAGACACACATTTAAGGTAATTGAAAAATAGTCGGGTTAACAAAAGAAAGATGCTTTTAAAATCTGTTGTGATCTAGAATGTACTACCTGAAACGGTGCTAGAAGCAGATTCAATATTAGCTTTCAAAAGGGAGATGAATAAATAGTTGAAGTAGAAAAAGTGCAGCGGTATTGGTAAAGCGTAGCAGTGGAACTAATTGGGCTGATCAGCTTCTTTCAGTATCATTCAGTGCTTGGATGATTGTTATTTGTAAGCAACTCCCCTGTCACCAGCAGTGGTTTGCACTGCTGCCTTACAACACCAGGTACCGGGTTTGATTCCCATCTTGGGTGACTGCATGGGTTTTCTCCAGGTGCTCTGTTTCCTCCCACAGTCCCAAAGACATGTAGGTTAGGTGCATTGGCCATGCTAAATTCTCCCTCAGTGTGGCGACTAGAGGATTTTCACAATAACTTAATTGCCATTTTAATGTAAACCTCCTTGTGACTAATGAATAAACTTTAAACTTGTGCAAATACCTTGTTTACAAAATTAGAATCCAATGATTTTGAATATTCACCATCTCTTTGACGATTGAGACTAATGGAGTGGTAATAGGCTGGTGTGGATTTGTCCTGTTCTTCGTGATGGGGCATTTGTGGACATTATTCCATTCTGTCAGATAGATGCCAATGTTGTGGCTGTATTGGAGTAGCTTGGCCAGAGGCACAGATACTTCTGGAGCACAAGTTTTCAGCATTACATCTGGGAAGTTGTTGGCACCTATAGCTTTGTTCAGCTCATCTAGCCATTTCTTGATATTTTGTGGTTTGAATCTAATTGGCTGAAGACTGGCATCTGCCAAGATTGGAATCTCAGGAAGAGGCCAAGATTCATAATGCACTGTGCGTGGTTGAAGGAAACCATTGCTTCAGCCTTGTATTTGCTTTCTCATCGCAACACAGTAGTAATTTAACAACATTGAGCAGTACATAGCTCAAGTAGACCCAGCATCCACATTTCAAGGTAACAACAACAGCACTGAAACATTTGCACAAAGAGCTAAATTAGCAATAAATCAAGTCAAAGGACATCAGCAGTACTGCCACATCCAGCTGAATGAATGGTGAGTTGAAACTCACTGCCCTTGACATCAAGGCAAAACTAAATTTAATGGGATTTGAGAGGAAATCTCTCCACTGGTTGGAGTCGTATCTAGGACAGTGGTTGTGGTTATTGGAGTCTATCCTTCGATGTGATGACTGAGGTCTAATAATGTTCAGCTGCTTCATCAACAACCTTTCCTCCAGCATAAAGTCAGTAGCTGTGAAGTTTGCTGATGATTGCACGATATTCAGTTCCGTTCGCAATGTCTCATAAAATGACGCAGTTTTTCTCTGCATAGAGCATGACTTGGACAACATCTGGGGTTGAGCTGATAAATAGCAGATAACACTTGCACTGTACAAATGCTTGACATTGACCACCTCAAACAAGAGGCCATTCAACAGCTTTACCGCATACTACTGATCAGAAACTAAATTGATCAGCCACATACATACTGTGGCTACAAAAGCAGGTAAGAGTTGGTGAATGAGTTACTCCTAACTCCTGCCTGTCTATTTTTTAAGGGACAATTCAAGAGTGTGATGGTAGTCTGTTCACTTGACTGGACGAATGCAACTCCAACAACACTCAATGAAACTTGACACCACCCAGGACAAAGCAATGCACTTGATCTGCACCCCAACCTCTACCTTAAACATTCACTACCTCCACCGCCATCACGGAGTGGCAGCAGTGTGTAGCATCGACAAAATGCCCTGCAACAACTTGCTAAGGCTTGTTTGACAGAATCTCCCAAACTTGCAACATCTAGCACCTGGAAGGAGAGGGCAACAGGCTCGTGGGAACTCCACCACTACAAGTTGCCCTGCAAGTTACACACCATCCTGATTTTGAAATATGTCACATTCCTTCACTATTGCTGGCTCATAATCCTGGAATACTTTGCCCAGTGGCATTCTGGATCAATGTCCACTATACAAGTACAGCAGTTTAAGAAAGTGGCATACCACCACCTTCAGGGCAGTTAGTGATGGTCAATTAATGCTTGCTTTGCCCACATTACTAGAAGTGAATAAAAGTTAAAAATGACCTCCATGATATCATGATGAAATACCAGTTACACATCTATCATTGGAAGCAATTTGATAAATGAACGGTATTCAGCTGTTTTCATACATTAGAGTGTGATTATTGGTATAGTTTACGTCTGTTTTTGATCGTAACATAATGGTAGAAAATGTTAAACAAGCTCAAGAACTGCTTTTGCTAATCACTGACAATTTCATCCAAAGGATTGTATACACTTTGATGCATGTGGAAGAATTGTGTTCCAACTGAGTGATAATTTATAACAGTGTAATAATGTTTTCAAAATGAGAATGGGAGTCTACAGCGCAAAGCTGCTTGAATTCTTGGGAATTCCAAGGTCTAAGGAATGGAATGCATATTTGATAAGGGGTTATATAAGAGGAGTGCTGATACAATTAAGGTCACAAATATTAAAGGGAATGTGAGAGCATGATTTGGAAGTTGCTGCGGACCGAAAAGAGTACAGGTAATTGGTTAATGGGTGATTTTCAGACTGGAGGGACATAACCAGCACTATTCCTAAGGGTTGTGTGGGTGTGTGCACCTTTCTAGTATCTCCTGCCTTGTGAAACATCTTCAGTCACATTGCTAAGTTAGAAATATCTTCCAAGTGCACGTTCTTGTTTAATCCAAATGTTGGAAGTATTGTTATAGAAAATGGTCTCAAACTATAAATTAATATATATTTATCTTCAATGTCCTTGTGTAATTCTTTTGGAGATATTGACTCATCTTGGGTCTGGTTTCAAGGGCATGAACAAAATTTATCCAGTTAGTCAATCTTCATGAGCCTGCTGAAGCCAAAAAGATCAACCAGTTGCTGAATCTAAATGTGAACTTCAATCTAACTCTGCTCAAGGGGTGATACCGTGGTTAGCACTGCTGCCTCACAGTGCCAGGGACCCAGGTTAGATTCCCGACTTGACTGACTGTGCAGAGTCTGTACAGTCTCCCCATGTCTGTGGGTGTTTCCTCCCGGGTGCTCTGCTTTCCTCCCACAGTCCGAAAGACATGCTGGTTAGGTGGATTGGCCATGCTAAGTTCTCCCTCAGTGAACCCGAACAGGCGCTGGAGTGGGCGACCAGGGGATTTTCACAGTAACTTCATTGCAGTGTTAATGTAAGCTTAACTAATAAATTTTACCTATTCAGGCAAAAAGGCAAAATACTGTTGAAGCTGGAATCTGAAACAGGAACAGAAAATGCTGAAGAAACTTAGCAAATCTGACAGCACTGTGGAGACAGAATAGAGCCAACGTTTCAAGTCAGGATGCCCATAAGTTTCTCCAGCAATTTCTGTTTTTGTTAGCTATTTAAGCATGCTTTCCACCAGAAATCACCAGTTAGAAGTCAGCAATATGCGCTCTGTTTACTCCTTTTAGCACCTCAAGGGCAAGTAAAGACAACAGCAGTATTCCTGTTCTTGCCTTAGCTGACAATAGCTAACTTACCATAGACTAATGATCAAACCTGGTACTTTACCTCGGTCTGTTGGCAGGTTGGTAATTTATCCACCGAGCTGTAAGAAAAATTGCAAATTTGTGTTTATTGGTGAAAATTAATTTCTTTTAAATTGATATGTGTATTAAACAGCATTATGACAGTAATTTGGGGTATTGCTTGAAACAAGACCACAAGTGTAAAGCTATCCCTTGTGGTAACTGTAATAATTGTGATAAGTCAAAACAAAAAAAAACCTTTGTACTCTTTACGAATACAGAAGGACTTTCTTTTTTTTGTTTGAGTCAGTAAGAGGAGAAAAGGTTACTTGAGTTTAAATGGAGACAACAATTGGCTAGCTGTTTTCAAGGGAAAATATATAGTTTGACCTTCACCCTTGGCAAAATTTAAAATTGTCATTTAAACTAACACTTCCTCAGTTAGCCAGATTGTCATAAATCACTTAAAAGGTCTTATTGAATCAACTGATGTTGAATAATTTTTTGGCATTTTAATCTTGTTGCAGTTGATTTGAGTAGCATTCCGTAAAAGAGTTGAAAACATTTCCAGGAAGCCAAGGACAGCTCTCTCACTTTTCAAATATCTCTTATTAGTAAGAAACCACATTATTAGTAAAGCGTTACCTTTTTTATAAACTATATTTCATTTTTAATTTTTGATTTGTTTGTCCAAATTTTTATCAGTTCAAAAAAATCCGTCTTGACTTGATCAAAATATGTTATTTTAAAGGTAATGGAACACTGGGACAGACGTACTGAACCTAATGGCCTTGTTAAAAATCTAGTGCACGATGTCAGTGTGCACGTAAGGATCACCTATTTTTTGAAAACGACTAGTAATTGAGGGAAAAACCAAGAGAAGAAAAGTAATAATTTAATACACCTCGTAACAGGTTTCTGATTATGTGCCCTATTCTTCTCCCATCTCCATTTTTTCGTTAACAACACTGTATGAGAAAACATGGAGGCCTGGAATGTATACCACATGAAGGAAAGGCAGACTGGAGTTTCCACCAGATCACAATCTCTCGTGTCGTTTTGGCAAACAAATGAATGATATTAGCAGAGGCCAAGGTGTAGTCTGCTCTGGATACACAATTATCATGGACAAAATTTAACAATTCCTTTTTATTGCCAAGTATCAATATATTTATACATGAAAGGCATGTGTTTCCTATCCCTCAAAGAGTTTGCCCAATTTAAATAATCTCAGCAATGAGCTTTTAGGGAGTATTTTTTTAAAAAAGGGATATTTATTATCACATAGTTGCTCAGGATTTTTAAAACGCGATGCCTCACTCGCTCAACACACAAAGTTTAGATACAGAAGAAGTAAAACACTACTACAATTTATGATTGTCTCAGATTCTTTCATGGCAGGCCTGTAGTTTATTAGATGATTTGATGCTTTAATTTAAGTGAAAATCTTGTAAAGCAGAGGATTCTCACTAAGCAGCAAGGATCTTATGGAAGGTCAAGGATTTGAGGTCATAATGAAACGTGTTTGACCTGGTTTGCAGTTTTGGAAATGGAGGCAGACAATGTTGTAACAATTCCAGTCAGCAGTCCAGCTGATGGACTGGAGCAGAGGTCTGAAATTCAATTATGTGGAGTTAAAGTAGTAATACTTTTGTTTCAGCTCAAGGCACTGGGGCAGGAGAGAAACTGAGAGAAGCGGAGTGAGTTTATGGCTGTGGCTGAAATAATTTGTCATCAGATTAACAATTAAGGAGTCATTTTCTAATGAATTTTCAAATGGCCACATTTTCTGCCAGTGCTCTGCTTGCACAGTTGTATGCTGATGACAGGCCTGGGTTAATGGCCGCCATTTTTTTAAGGGGCATTGTGCAGCCATCACTGGCAGCAGGAGTAGAGAATTATGTGAATTTCTATACTGGATATTACCGATGGATTTTGGATATTCCATTTACAGGGGTAATAAGGCAAGGATTTGCAGACGGGAAACTAAAATCTTTTCCTGGTGGGATATTTTACTACAATTATGTTGGGCAGTGTTTCTAAATGCTGCCTCATTAACCCAGTAATGAAGTGTATTGTAGGCAGTTGCAAATTTGTCTTGTTTAAGACTCACTGCGATGTACAATGCACCTATATTACTAGGAAGGTAAGGTAGAGTTCAGAAAAACTGACCAGTGTGAAGGCAGCAAAATATCCCACAAGGAAAAGACTTCAGTCTACCATCTTCAAATCCTTCCCTTCCTCCTCCTGCCACTCCAAGTTCCAGGCTGTAGACTCCAACAGTAACATAATTGGATTTCTGCACAATCACATCCACTGTGCATGGGCAGGTGGGTATTGGCAGCCATCTTGTGTGACCATCATGAGTTGGCAAGACACTGTTTTCTAATCAGCCACTTTATTAATAATCTTCCTTGGTACAAAATGTGTAGATGTTGTAGTCAGTTTCATCCAATTTGTTCAATAATTTATATTTTGTACAACGCAATTTGTGTTCACATTATGAAAACTTGATGGTTGCCATTTAGATTTTTTTTAAAATGTGTTTTTGAAGCTCGAGAACACTAACCTCCTCTGCAGATTCAGCTGTAAGTAGGAGGAAGGATACGACAAATGCATATATAATGTGTGTTTCAGTTTTAGCATGGCGCATTATTTGAAGATGAATTAGGTTTTTATATTTCTACAGGAACACAGTGCTAAAATGAGATTGTAAATTTTTAGCATTTAAAGCAATTTGCAAAATAAACTTAATGTTCATGTAGGGATTCACATTTAATATTGTAAAAATCCGCAGACAAATGAAAACCACATGGAATGGGTAATTACTTTTTGTTTAGTTTTGAAACATAAGGTTTAACTTAAGGTCTGACCAGTCTGTACTGAGAGAGGGAGCACTAATTCTAAATTAGCCCAATTTTCCTACCTGGCCCAATGCACTGGACACTTTTGGAATGCCCAATTTTTAAATCTATGCACTTAGAATGCCTGCAGTGCAGATGGAGGCCATTTGGCTCATCAAGTCTGCACCATCTCTCTGACAGAGCATCTTATCAAGGCCCATCCCCCTGCCGTTTCCTCGTAATCCCATATATTTATCCTGCTAATTCCCCTAGTTTACACATCTTGGGACATGAAGGATCAATCTAGCACGGTCAATCGACATAATCCGCACATCTTTGGACCTGCAATTTATAAAAGGAAGTCCGTGAGAAGGGCCAATTTTTAAAGTTAACACATGTACAGAGCCACAAGATATATTTGCTGCAAGGTGTGAAGTTCTGGATTTGAGAAGGTAAATCTGTGAGAGAAGAAGCCTGTACAAATGAAAGATTTGATGACTGAGCCTTCTTAGCAATTTTGTGATTTCTTCTTCACAATTGTTGTTAGGGACTGGGATGCATTATTATGAATGGAAACCAGCACAAAGACTGGAGGCACTTGTTTAACTAGTGTTATGATGATTGTCCGTTGTTCATCAGTAGCTTTTTAACGAATGGATTTTTTTTTAAGAATGAGGTACTAAATGATTTGGAAGGTAGTGGTTTGTGTTTTGTGAATGGTATGTTTTGTCGCAAACATTTCCCACATGACCTTTTGTTCTGCATGGGCCACTTTTTCTCTACAGACATGTACTGGATGCAAAACAATTATGTGGGTACATAGTGCATCTATAAATAATATTTGACAGAGTTGCTAAAGACTGTGTAAACAGCACAGTTTCATAATGTAAAATGATGGGAATGACATGCAAACTCTAGATCTATATGAAAAAGGGAGAAGTGGCAAGGGATGGAACAAGATCTCCAGTGTAATTTCAGCACAAGAAGTGAAACTTTTACATTAAATATACTACTGATTATTTTGAAATTGCTGTTGTAATTCAGGTGATGGATTGGATTTTGTGTCAACATATTAATGTCTTTTGCTGAGTTATAACAATCAATCCGCCTTTGAATACTTAACTTTTTTCATGGTTCTTTCTGCTGCTTTTCATAAACAGAATTATATTTATCATTCTATTTATCATTCTATCTAATGCACAAATATTTTGAAATCGTGCCCTTGTCCCTGAGCAGCAATATTTGTGATTAGATGTCTGAAATGTTTAGTTAAAGCACACAATGTACATTTTATTTCCTTAAAAAAAAGAGATAACATGGTGCTTACGTGAGGGAAGAGAGAAAATGGCAGAATATAAGATGGGAGCATGGAGCAATTCTGAAATGGAAAGATTGGAGTCCAAGAGAATGTCTGACAGGAGAACAGCAACTGGGCGACATTGGAGTAGGATAAGATTGAGCCTAAGTAAGAGGAATGACATAAATTTGATTTTGGTTCCCTGAGGATAGGGGAGTTGTCTGTATAAAATTTAAAGTTGAGACTGGATGGGAGTGGCAAATCATCAGTTTTGGGGTATGTGTTGAGCTGGGAATTTGAAGAGCAGGCCATGTAATGGGTTCAGTTATTAGATCAGCCCTGCAATAGGATTGTGCATTCAGTGTATGCATTGTGATGGAACCTGATGTGCAGTTATGATGTGCTGGTCTGTTTAAAGTAGAACATTGAATCACATTTGGGTGGGTTGGGTTGTGAAATACTGGGGAAGGGTGTAACTGAGATGAAAGCATGGTCGATCTTTCAAGAGCCCAGTCAACCCTCCAAAATCCTCCCCCCAACATTTGGGGATCTGTGCCAAATTTGGGAGAACATGTACCAGCCTGATATAGTTGTATGTTGACTTCTATCAGACTCTTCCACCACCATCCCTGGGAATGTTTGTTTTCCCAGCACATGACAAACCAAGCAGAGATGCCACCACAATTGTATACAATCAGGAAGAAGTGCCCTGGGAACCCTCAATATTGACACCAAACCCCATGAAGTCTCATGGAATCAGGTCAAACATGGGCAAGGAAACCTTCTCCCGATTACAACCTACTGACCCTCCATGTTGAATACCTCATGGAAGACACATTGACGATAGCAAGGCCACAGAATAAACAGTGGGGTGGGTGATTTCAGTGTTCCCTCACCTAAGGGTGGCTTGATAACCACATTACTGACCACACATATCAATTCCTGAATGATGTAGCTGCCAGATCGAGTGTCCAGTAATTGGTGAGAGAAGGGAAACTTTGTCCTTGCTGATGCATCTGTCATTGACAGTGTTGCAACCTGTGGTAGGAGCGGCCATCATACAATCCTTTCGAACCAAAATCCCATCTTCACACTGAACATACCCTCCATCCTGCTGTGTGCCAACACCTCTATAATGGTATGGGTTCAGAGCAGATCTAGAGCATCACAATGATGATCCATGATCCTGCAGCTGAATTGTATTCCACAATCTCTAATCCCATGTCTGGTATGTTCCTCACTCTATCATCAAGCTAGAAGACCATTCCTGGTTCCTTAAGGAGTGGAGCAGAACATGCAAAACCAACAGTAGGATTACCTCAAAATGACCAGCTACAAGACAGTTCCTGATTAAACTTGTATACAAGTGGAAGTAGCATGTTAGAAAGAGAAGTAATTCCACAATCATTATCTCAGGTCAAAGTTCTACAGTCCTGCTACATCCAACTGTGAATGATTTGATTTGATTTATTATTGTCACATGCATTGGGATACAGTGAAGAACATGGTTTCTTGCGTGCTATAGAGACAAAGCGTACCGTTCATAGAGTACCTCAGGGAGCAGAAAGGGGGAGGGTGCAGAATATAATATGAGATTGAAATAGGGCATTATTAGAGAGCTTAAAAGAGTTAGAGTAGAGTTTTAAAAGCATAGAACGAGAGTAAAAGATAGAATTAGAGTGTATGTTAGGGACAGCTTTCAAGAAGTCACCTTGCTCCAGCACCTTCTTTATTCAAGTCTTTTGGGATTCCTTCTGTTATAAAAGTTAAAGGTAAGAGTCTTAAAGTCTACTGGAATTTTGAAGTTGCCTGGTGATTATTTCATTTGGGCCTTTGGCATCGTTGTTTTTCATCTTATTTATCACTGTTCTTACTTTGTCTTTCATGATCCTTGGACCACCCATACTTATCTTAATTGTTGGAGGAAATGGTGTGGATAATTAAACTAACGGGAGGAGGAATCTCCATGAGTATCCCCATCCTCAGTGTTAGCAGAGACCAGCTTGTGAGTGTAAAAGACAAGGCTGAAGCTTTTTCAGATATCTTCCAGCAGAAGAGCGTGGTGAATTTTCCACCTAGGTCTTCCCTGTGCTCCCTAACTTCAAAGATGTCAATCTTCAGTCAATTTAATTTAGCCCATGTGATATCAGGAAATATCTGAAGGGACTGGATCCAATAGAGACTATGAACCATACAACATCCAGACAGTAATGATGAAACTTGTGCTCGAGAACTACCCTCATCTAGCTGTTGCATGATGGCTACACCATTGACATCTGGAAATTTGCTTGGCTATGTCCTGTCCCCTACAATCACAACAATCCCATCTGATCAATTACTGTTCCAATGGTCTGCTGTCCAGCATCAGAAAGGTGCTTGAAAGTGTTGTTGATGGTGCTATTCAGGTAATAGTTACTTATGAAAAACATGCTCACTGATGCTTAGAACAATTTGGCTTCAGATCTTGTTACAACCTTTGTGCAAGTATGGACTAAAGAGCTATGTTCCTGAGAAAAGGTGAGAGTGGCTGCTCATGACATTAAGGAAGCATTTGATTAAGTGTGGCATCAAAGAATCTTAGGAAAATGGGAATTGCGGGTTAAATCTCAGTCAGCTAGAATCATACTTGGTGCAAAGGAAGGTGACGGCTCTAGTTGTTGGAGACTAATCATCTCAAATGCAAGACATTACTGCCGGAGTTCCTCAAGGCAGTATTTTAGGCCCAACATCTTCAGTTGTTCCATCAGTTATCCCCCTTAAGTCATTAGATTAGAAATGTGAGGGTATTCACCAATGATTACAGAGTGTTCTGTTCTATTCACATCTTCTCAGATAATGGCGTAATTTACATCTGCACTGAGCCAGCATTTGAATTTGGACTGATGAATGACAAACACTCGAGTGCTAGACGATCTCTGACAAGAGGATGTCTAACCACCTCTTTCTTGTCATTCAATAGCATTATCATCATTCAGTGGCAACTTTGAATCCCTTGCGATCAGCATCCCGGGGGGGTCACCATTGACTAGAAATGGAACAGGACAAGCCGCATAAATACTGTGGCTAATGAGCAGGACAGAGACTAGGAACTCTCTGTTACGTGTCTCGTTTCCTTACCCCATACAACCCTCCCCACCCCTCCCGGCCGAACGTCTTTCCATCACCTACAAGGCATAAGTCTGGTGCGTGCTGGAATACCCTCCACTTGCCTAGATAAATGCATCTCCAACAACACTCAAACTTAACATCAGCCAGGACAAAATAGCTTGCTTGTTGGGCACCCCATTCATCAGCTTAACCATTCACTTCCTTAAACCCCCCCATCAAATTGTGGCTGGTGTGTGGCTTGTACAAGAAGCATGAAGCAATTTGCCAAAGTTGTTTGATAACAGTTCCCTAAGCCACCTCCTCCCTAGAAGGACAAGGTCACCAGGTATACAGGAACACCACTACCTTCAAATCACACAACATCCTGATATGGAAATATATCTGTGTTATGCATTGCTGGATCAAAATCCTGGAATCCCTTAACTTAGTAGCACCATGGGAATACGAGTGCCTTCACCACACAGGCCGCAGTGATTTTTAGAAGGCATCGCACCACCCCTTTCTCATAGGGAATTGGTATTAAATGCTGGCCTAGCCAGTGATACCCATGTTACATGAAAGCATCTTTAAAAAGCCAAGGGGAATGCATAAAAGTAGTGAAAATTGAGAGGTAGTGGAAATGATTGGATAAAAGAATTGGCACCTTTGTGATTTTCTTAAAGTTCTTTTTGTTATATTATAAATTTTATGTTTTGTGGCAAGTTAGCAGAGTGGTTGGAGGTTATCATGGCAACTGTATGAGAGGTTTTGTTACTGCATTGCGATGGGAATGTTTTTGGGGAATTTGAGGAAATCTTTTGCTTTTGAGCAACATGATTTATGAAATATGAAAATAGAATGCAGCCACTTAGAAAGTAGAAGAAATATAAACCCATGAGGAAGAAGAATATTGATATTATGATCACTCTGGACAAGCAAAAAGTTATTCTGTGGCTGGATATAGGGTTGGACAGTGGTTAGCACTGCTGCCTCACAGCATCAGGAACCTGAGTTCGATTCCCAGCTTGGGTCACTGTCTGTGTGGAGTCTGCACGTTCTCCTCGTGTCTGTATGTGTTTTCTCCAGGTGCTCCAGTTACCTCCCACAGTCCAAGAGTCTCGCTGGTTAGATGCATTGGCCATGCTAAATTCTCCATCCGTGTACCCGAACAGACACCTGAGTGCAGCGACTAGGGGATTTTCACAGTAACTTCATTGCAGTGTTAATATAAGCATACATGTGACACGATTAAATAAACTTAAATATGTTTCACAGAGTTCACCTGAATTTGACCAAATCAGTAAACAGAATGAGGGACTTCCAATGTAAGTTAGATCTTGCACAAAAATTGAGTTTCTGCAACCTTTTATGTTTAAAATGTTTAGGTTTAAAGTGGGCAGAAAGCCAGCAGCCCTCTGCCTAGTGAACTGCCCATATCCCCAAATTGAGTGTGGCAAATTTCTGCGAGTTGTGTTTACAAGTTTCAATTAGGCTCTTTTTAAAATCACTGTAATGTTCGTTTTCTAAAATGTTGCCTGATGGTGGAAAATTTTGCATTTGCGATTATGCAAAGGAGTTTGTATTTAAACTTGAACCATAACTTCTTCTTGGAAAATTAGCATAATTTTAAACACATTTTGCACCAAAATTGCCAATTGTGCCCAAAGCCGAAATTTTACCCCATAATCAGATAATAAAATATTTTGTGTACTCTTCTACATCATGTTATTATCAACTTTTTCTCAATGTTCTCCCTAAAACTGTAAAAATTTCACTTGTATAGCACTTTAGCACAATAAAAAGTCCCAAGGAATTTTGTACAAGCAAAGCCAGACAAAAGTTGACATGCTGTCAAGTAAGGAAACATTGGGATGGGTGAAAAAAGTTTGGTCAAAGAAGTAGGTTTTAAAATGGGTCCTAAGGTGCAGAACAAGGCAGAGGGGTTTCCAGAGGGAATTCCAGAGCTTAGGGCTGAGGTAGCTACTGGGTGCAGGAAGTGGGGAATGCACAACAGGACAGGATTAGAGGAATGCAGACTCTTAGAAGTTCGTAGGTCTGGAGGAAGTTAGAGTTGGGGAGTGGCAAAGACGTAGCATTTGAATATGAAAATAATTTTCAAATGGATACATTTGGGGACCTGGAGTCACGTTAAATCAGCAATTACAGATGATTGGTCTGCTCTGCTGTGCACTTTTCAGTTTCATTGAATAGCAGATAGGAGAACTTGGCATATTATGCAAGGCAAAAGATCTTTCCGCGTTTTTTCTAGTACATTTCTACAAGGTATTGCATTTGTAATCAGTGGCAAACTTATAGATTACTGCAGCACCGTGTTAAAATTGAATCTTAATATCAATTTTTGACTGTGTTGGCTTTCAGATGTAGGTTATTCAACCTATCATCGAAAGACTGAAACTGAAGTTGTTCAAGAAAGTGTAACAAGGCAGAGGCAAAGCAATGATGGATCAGAGATGGACAGACAGCAGAATAGTCTTTCTTACAATTTTATTGCTGCTTTGTTTGTGAGCTGCTAAACCTATCCTCTGGCAGTGACAAATTGAATTTTGATGATCCAGATAGAATGTGTGTGGGGAGATGCGGGCCACAGAGGATGGTGGGGTGTGGGTTCCCACTGTACCTGATCTTAGACAACCTTTAATTGCTGGGGGAATTGGATATGTGCTACTCTAATTACACTTGCACTGTACTTAATTGAAAGAGAATAATTGCCCTATGGGAGGGAGTGTTGAGTAAAACAAAATTTATACAGTATATTTAAGCACAATGCTATTCCTGTCCAATTTGATGAAAGCCAAGTGTGTAGAGTTAAAAGTGTTCCATGTGTACACATAGCTTCAAAATTAACAAGGCAAATATAAAGTGACAGAAAATACCAGAGAAAAATAAACAGCTTCTTGTCCGTTTTATTAAAGTCCGGGCAGTTTTGTGCAGTGGGTCACGGTTCAACAGAAACCGCTTTAAGTCTGTCAAAATTCATTTTGTATGCTGCATGCAGGGAAGAAAAATAGAGAACTTAGGAGTAATTTTGACCTAACTTATTTAATATTCCCCAACTTTATCTGTCATTAACTGTGGTGGACATTAAAATTAGATGTGATGTAAAACAGGCGGCTAATCCAGATCCACTCTTACCTGCCTGAGGAGGTGGATTAGAATTGCTGCCTTTGATTCCATCAGTTCGAGTTGGGTTGTAGCTCAGAAACCAGAAGTGAAAGAACAGCGTGCTAGACTTTCCACTCAGTCCCCATTTATTGTTTGTTATTTAATAGTCTTCTTACCCTGATTTGGCATTGTATAAGGAAAGGAAAAGTCAAAGTCACTTGAATACACAAGTGAATAGTTACTGTTTGAATTCTAAGTGTTCTGTAGGACACCACCACATGTGCATTTGCAGTCCTGAAACCAATTGAAATTGAATGTAATACAATAAGTCCTCACAATGACTGCCTTCCTGTAAATTACAACTTTAAGTGAACAATTTAAGTGAATTGTGGGTTCCTGCTTACCCAAACAAACTAACGTACAATTTAAGATACTGTACCATATGTGCAACACTCTGCATAGCTTGCTGGAGTAAGTTGCAGAATAAAATAAACTGCTGAATATACTGGCAATACTATATACATTGAAATTAGATAACATTAGATTATCCCAAAAAAAACCCCTGAGTAGCCCTGCTTCTGTGTCTCTCAAACAGCACTTCTGGAACTTGGCACAACTTTTTGCTTGCTTTCTTTTCCCACTGTGAGTGTCTCTCCCTCACCCTGCTTTCCATGTTTGTGTGTCTCATTCTTTTCCTTCCCACTCTCTCTGTCTTGCTTCTTTCCCACTCTGCTCACACTGTTGGTGGATGGGGGGATGGAGACACAGATGAAGCTGGGAGCAGAGAGTGAGACACAGATGGAGCCGGACGGTCCTTAGATGGAGCCAGAGTTTGACCCAGTGACAGTGAAAGAGCTGTGATATAATTCCAAATCAGGGTGGTGAGTGGCTTGGAGGGGAACTTGCAGGTGGTGGTGTTCCCATGTACCTGTTGCCCATGTCCTCCTAGGTAGTGGAGGCCGTGGGTTTGGAAGGTGCCATTGAAAGACCTTGGTGAGTTGCTGCAGGATATCTTTAGATAGTACATGATGCTGCCACTGTGCGCCACTGTTGGAGGGAGTGAATGTTTGTGGAAGGGATGCCAATGAAACAGACTGCTTTGTCCTAGATGGCTTTGAGTTATACATTCAACTCCTGACGTGTGCCTTGGAGATAGTGGACTGGCTTTGGGGAGTAAAGAGATGAGTTATTTTCTGCAGGATTACTAGCCTAGGAACTTCTCATGTAGCCACGGCATTTATATGGTTCAGTTCAGTTTCGGGTCACTGGTAATCCTTTACGATGTTGAAAGTGGTGGATTCAGTGATGGCAATGCTACTGAATGTCAAAGAGGGATGGTTGGATTCTCTCTCGTTGGAGATGGTCATTGCCTGTCAGGTGTGTGGTGCTAGTGTTACTTGCCATTTATCAGCACAAGCCTGAATCTTGTCTAGGTCGCTGCATTTGGAACTGGACTGCTTCAATATCTGGGGAGTCATGAATGGTGCTGAACATTGTGCAATCATCTGCAAACACCTCCACTTAGAATGGAGGGAATGTCATTGATGAAGCAGCTGCAGATAGTTGGACCTAGCACACTAACCCTGAGAAACTCCTGCAATGATGTCCCGAGACTTGAGATGATGGAGCTCCAACAACCACAACCATCTTTCTTTGGGCTAAACTGTAATCAATGGAGAGTTTTTCCCCTGAATCCCATTGACTCCAGATTTGCTTGGGCTCCCCGATGTCACACTCAGGCAAACCCTGCCTTAATGTCAAGAGCAGTTACTCTCACCCCACATCTGGAATTCAGCTCTTTTATCTATGTTTGAACCAAGGGTGTAATAAAGTCAGGAGCTAAGTGACCCTGACAGAACCAAGACGGAGTATCAGTGAGGAAGTTATTGCTGAGTAAGTACCACCTGATAGCACTGTTGAGGAAACTTTCCATCACTTTACTGATGATTGAGAGTATACTGATGGGGTGGTATTTGGCTGGGTTGGATTTTTCCTGCATTTTGTGGACCAGAGCATACCTGGACAATTTTTCACGTTGTTGGGTAGAAGTCAGTGCTGTAGCTGTACTGGAACAGCATGGTTGTGAGCACAGCTAATTCTGAAGCCAGAATGTTGTCAGGGTCTAAAGCCTTTGCGACACTTAGTGCACTCAGTTGTTTCTTGGCATCACATGGAGTGAATCATATTGGTTGAAGACTGGCACCTGTGATGGTGGGGACATTCTGAGATGGATCATCCCCTCAACACTTCTGGCTGAAAATCAGTCTTATCTTTTGCAATGATGTGCTGGGCTTTGTCACCGTTGAGGATGGGGATATCTGTGGAGCTTCCTCCTGCAGTGAGTTGTTTAATTGTCTACCACCATTCATGGCTGGATGTGGCAGAACTACAGAACTTTGATCTGTGTGGGATTGCTAAACCTTGTCCATCACATGCTGTTTCCAATGTTTGGCATGCAAGTAGTCCTTGTAGCTTCACCAAGTTGACACTTCACTTTTAAGGCATGCCTGGTGCTGCTCCTCCTGAACACTTCATTGAACCAGGGTAATCTCTCATCTTGATGTGCCAGGATGATATGCCAGGTGAGGAAATTACACCTTATGGTTCAGTATACCTCTGCTGCTGCTGCTGATGGTCCACAGTGCCTTGTGAATGCCCAGTTTTGAGTTGCTAGGTCTGATCCAAACCCAGAAACAGAGTGTAGGTGACCATGGAAGGTGGGGATTTATGAGGCAGGACCAGCCTGCCTGAGTTTTCTGGGACTTAGTCCCAGTTGAATTATAAAATTTTAGGCCCTCTAGTTGTCGCCCATTAACCCCCCCACCCCCCACATTCATGCCCCAAGCCAACTTGTAAAATATCCATCTTGGGCCAACCTCGGGAACCATGTAGAAATGAAGCATTGGATTTCTCATTTTCTGGCAGAATGGAACAGGGGGTGGGAAAAATGGGATGGAAGCTGCCAGTCCCAAAGGCAACTTCCTCCACTGTATTAATAACTTCTTAGAGAAAGAAAGTGAAAGGTCAGGTCCCACAACATCATGGGCTCAAGGTTTTGAAAGGCCAGGGCACCATTTTTAAAATGCCAGCTGACCCAATCTCTCATCGTGCGACAATCCTGCCATCCCGGAAATCAATCTGGTGAATCTTCGCTTCACTCCCTCTATGGTGAGTTTATCCTTCCTTAGATAAGGAGACCAAAACTACTCTAGCTGTGGTCTCCCCAAGGTCCTGTACATTGCATTAAGACATCCTTGCGCCTGTACTTAAGTCCTCTTGCAATGATGGCCAACCTACCATTTGCCTTCCTAACTGCTTGTTGTGCCTGCAAGCTTGCTTTTAGTAACTGGTGAACTAGAACATCTCTGTGTTCAGTGATTAGTACTGCTGCTTCACTTGAACCCAGAGACCCAGGTTCAATTCCTGGCTTGGGTGACAGTCTGTGCGGAGTCTGCACGTTCTCTCCTTGTTTGCACGGGCTTTTTAGGGTGATTTAGTTTTTTCCCACAGTCGAAAGATGTCCTGGTTTGGTGCATTGGCCATGCTAAATTCACCCTCAGTGTACCTGAACAGTCGTTGGAGTGTGGCAACTAGAGGGGTTTCATAGTAACTTCATTGCAGTGTTAATGTAAGCCTACTTGTGACTAACAAAGAAAATAAACATTTTCCAATTGATCATCATTTAAACAATACTCTGCCAAATGCATGATGCTTGTTTGGTTAATGATTTGAGATTCCAGTGACCAAAGTATGATTGATAATACTGACAGATTCCAAAATTTGCAAACCTGTAGTTGTGCCAAGATTGATTTAATAACTAATGCATGCACATAAAAAGGTCAAACCCCTTTTTAGCAATAGTTTCGCGAGTATTGATTTTTTTTTTAGTATCATACAGATATAGATAGGTCTGAAAAATACATTATAGATTTTTAATTTACATAGTCACAAAACTTTCATTGTAAATTTAATGCAATGCTACAATGTCAGTGTTGTGAGAGAGTAAATTTTGGTAGCTGTGACATTTTGAACTAAAACAGACTATATGGCCAAAAGAAATTGTATGAAACATGCCTCTAAGGCTTGTAATTCTATATGGTCAATCTTCATTGTACCAGTGCTGAACAACTATAAAATTAATAGAATATGGTATCATTTGGAAAAGTGGATAATATTAAAAAACCTACTAAGGAGCTTGGCAGACATGTGTTTCGTTCCTGCTGAACTGTTGAAATTTGACACGTTGGAATACTGGGGTGTTATTCTCTTTTGAGTGAATTATAATCTGAAAGTCCTTTTGAAAAGGAACGTAATTTATTCAGACTCAACAACATACAATTAATGTAAGAATTATAGGCAAAGTTGTCAACACTGACCTGTGTGTGGATATTTATTCTGAATATAGTTATTTAAAATCTTAATTGATTTACAAAGTATTTTAATTAGTGTTTTGTGAAGTTGCAACTCTTGGGAGGGTATTTATTCTTTTGTGTGATTTTTGAAATGGAAGTTGCTTGTGGTAACTTCAAAATTGGGCAAAAATAGATTTAATTCCAAATATCTTTGCAACTTTTTCTTTTTTTGACACTAATTTGTATTTAGTAAATTGATCTTCAGATTATTGTTAGTCCTTCTTTCTAAAGATTGTTTTTGCTTTGTTTGCAGATTTTCCATTCAAAATGTTGAGCTGGAGATGTAGATGAAGAACGATGTATAGTTGAGTTATCCTTTGCACTCATGAGGTGATGGTGACTCCGAGCAACCCACAGTAAAGGTGTCCAACAGCAAGATACCGGCAGTAAAACGGTTCAAGCTTTACAGACAGTTGAAATGGATTATACTTTTCTAGATCACTTGCAATCTACGTGAAGTTCTAGGTTTCTGCTGTAATGAAGTGGCTGGTTCTTTAAGTACCAAATAACCCATAATTTGGGGACAGTCCAGTGTCACCATGGCTGATGGAAAAATCAGGACTCAAATGGTGACTGCTGAGAAGCTGGTGGGACTGCTGGAGAACGGCATGGAGAGAGTGCTAGTTATTGACAGCCGTTCTTTTGTTGAGTACAATGCCTCACATATCTTGGATGCTGTGAATATTAATTGCTCAAAGCTCATGAAAAGAAGACTACAGCAAGACAAAGTACAAATAATAGAACTCATCCAGCATTCTGCAAAACAAAAGGTAGGTTTTGCTGGAAAAGTAAAATTTGAAAGATTACCAGGGGAATTTTAAAAAGTGCATTGCTTACAAAGTAATTTCCAGTTTTATCCTTTTCTTTTAAGTTTGACATTTTATCTCTAAAATTCATTTTTTAAATAGTGAATGGGGAAGGGATTGTCTATACAAATAAAATACAATTTTTGCAGTATTGCAATGCTCTAGCCTCATTTGATTTCTAAACATGGACCAATAGCATTGATTTTTAAACACTAATCCAACATTGTCGCTGTGAAGTGGAAAATGAAAAAATGTACATTGGAAGAAGGTTGATGCTTAGTTTATGACACGCTTAAAAATTTGAAAGGCTGTTTTTCAGTCTTGGTATCACATGATTCAAAAAACTCACCAGGTAACTGATGATTGTTGGTAATTGTGCATGTTTTCTT
Organism: Carcharhinus amblyrhynchos; assembly: GCF_965287045.1. Taxonomy (NCBI): domain Eukaryota; kingdom Metazoa; phylum Chordata; class Chondrichthyes; order Carcharhiniformes; family Carcharhinidae; genus Carcharhinus; species Carcharhinus amblyrhynchos. The sequence goes on along the minus strand of NC_137329.1, from coordinate 96,242,996 downwards.
CTACATTTTTAGAAAATAGTTTCATAAATCTTGTTTCCAAATTACGTTTTGTTAAGAAGAGCATTATCACCTGGAATTTACAGCACAGGCTTGGATATTTTGTTCTAAAGATGTGTTCTTATTCTCCCCACGAACCTCCTCTCACCTTACTTCAGCTTTCCCTGTAGATATCCTTCTGTTCTCTTCTCCTTCATTTACCTAACTAGTTTTTCCTTAAATGCATCCGTGCAATTTGCTTCAGCCACTCCATCTGTGAGGCATAAGCGAAGAGTGTGATTGATACTCCCATTTGCCTGGATGAGTGCAGCTTGAACAACATTCAAGAAGCTTGACACCATCCAGAAAAAAAAATTCCTTCTTGATTGGCACCCCATCCTCCATCTGAAGTATTCACTCCCTCAACCGCTGACACGCAGTGACATCAGTGCAATATTTAAGATGCTTCTTTAACAGCACGTTCTAAACCCATGACTTCTACTAGCTTGAAGGACAAGGACAGGAGACGTGTGAGAACACCATCACCTGCAAGTTCCCCTTTTGAGCCACCCACCTTTCCTGACTTGGAACGATATCATTTTTTTTTCCACTGTCACTGGATCCGTCCCTAATAGCACTGTGGGTGTAACTACCCAGCATGAATGGCAGCAATCCAGGAAGGCAGCTCACCATCAGCATCTCAAGGGCAGTTAGAGATGGATAATAAAAACTGGCCTAGCTAGTGATGCCTGCATCCCATGAATGAATTCTCTCAGCAATACTGAACACCCCAAGCTCTGTTATGGAGGATACCTTAATTCAAGGAGCCACTTCCATAGGGCTCAGGAGACACAGAATCCTTAACTCCACTCACTACTATTGTGACCATTTAATCCAGAAAGACAAAGGGAAGAGTGTTAGTGTTTGACTGGGATGTACTATGATTATGTAATATACCTGCTACAATCAAATTGCTGGAAGTATGTGAAATCAACAGGAAGTCATAATGAGGATGGCATCATTGGAATGTGTGTGAAAGATGAAGTGGGGTGTTTGGACTGAGTTTTGAGTGCCAGAAGATGCAGATCAGTTAGTGGTGAGAGTTTAGAGCATTAAACATCATGAGAGGTTGATGGAGTGATGCGTAGGGGATGTCACATGAAGATGCATTCACTGGCCTAGGCTATCTTCATCAGTTCATTATGTTTCTTGTCGTATGTTGTATGAAAGATTTGTTTGACAATTGAGGCATAAAGTATTAAGAAGGTAGAATCATGGTGAGACAATTTGTTAAAGGGAGGGTAATAATGCAGAAGTATTTTTAGGACTGGAGGGACATAGGCTGTCAAAGCCTGGTCATCTTCTCCCATTCCCTTCGGTGGGCTATCTTTTGAGGGCATCCTGTCCTCTCCATGGAAGCATGTCTTCTTGCCTTCTGTCCACCTTCAGCACTATGGAGAACTCCACTATCACATTGCAAGCTGGGAGCCTCTTTGCCTTAATGTTCTGTTCTGCATGTTTAGAATGGTAACAATAACGTTCAGCAGTAATGTCCTGTGATTCAGCGTTGTTTCCTTTAAGAGGGACAGACTGCTGTTAAGAAGAGCAGGCTGTCTGTACCATGTGCTCTCTCAATCCTATTCCCACTAAACTGCTGGCCACCCAACTTGCATTCTTCCCTCCTGATGTTAGCTGTCATTGTTAGTAGTTCTCTCTTCTCAGCTTTTGTCCCTCTCTCTTTCAAATCTGTTGACATCACCATTTTCCTCAAAGTGAGAAAACCCTTGACCCCTCCATCCTTGTAAACTATCATTCATTTCTAAGGTCCCGTACAAGTGTTGTTAGCTACAAACTTCATGCTCGTTTTCCCTGAACTCCTTTGCTGAATTCCTCCCTTAGTTTCCTTCCTTGCCATAGATTGAAGCAGCTCTCATCAAAGTGACAAATGATATCCTATGTGAGAAAGGCAGAGCATCCATGCATTGTAATTATAAAGTGAAAGTAAACAGCGTTTAAAGGAAAAAATAGTTTGTTGCTTTGCAACCAGCGGCCACTCTAGGTTAGAAAGTACATTTGAGTATAGCTTTAAGGAGTTTCAGTTTTAGTAGAAGAAAGTACAGAAACCAGGAAGTTGGGACAGAAAGTATGTCTCAGGAAGGCAGTTAAGTCAAAGGAACAAAGAATAGGAAGTTGAACAAGGTCCTGTTGGGTGAATTTAAAGTAAAATCAGGGCAAGTGCTCTGAGTTAGAGATAATTGCAAGACCCAGATTTAAAGTGAGAAGCCAGACTTCTAAAGTTTGATGACATTTTTAATATAGCCTGTGAAGCAATGGTGTTCTATTGATATGGCTGGCTGCCAGAGAGATTGTGTGAGAACTTGAACGCAGAGAAATGCTGAAAGGAGAGACTGAAATCCTGGATGTGGACCCTTAGTGAAGGCACCCTAGAGAAAGTTTTGTTTGGGAGAAGACTCCAAGGCATGTTTTTTTGAGAGTTTTCTTGTGAAAGGCAGAGTTCCAGTGAGACTAGTTGGCACACAACGTTATGTACATAACCACAGTGATTATACACAAACATCACTGGTTATAAAACATTTTATGGCATCCGAGGGCATGATGGTGTAAGTTTGTTTCTTTCTGCTCAAGTCCATGAGATTTCTCACACAATGTTTCTCAGACTCCCAAGGGTTAATTGTGAGGAGAAATTACATAAACTAGATGTGTATTCCTTGTAAAGCAGAAGGTTATGGGTTAATTTTACAATCCCTGTAGAGACCTATAATTTTTTTAAAAGAAAGGAATCCGCACAATGCCAATGGAAAGAAAGCTGATGGACAAGATTTCACTTCCACTGTAACAAACCACCTAAAACCAACATAAATCAAATATTAATTAATAGATGAAGGATATTTCGAACAAAAAGGTAAATTTCACTTTAAATAGTCAATATAACAAAGATGTGCCATGTGTAATTCCAAGCATCCACATTAATTCCTGCATAGATGTGGTATCATGGGCAACCTCAGTCTTTCCATCAGTATCTGTTATACAGGATCTTTTGCTTCTAATCCAATTGTTTTGGCCCTTGAGTCAGATTCATCAGCAGCCTTACTACATCTGAAGTCGCCAGACATGATTACCACTAACAAGGTACATATCTATAAAGCCTTTCTTACTCAGGTCATGATGGTCCTGATAGCACATAATTCACTGGAACTCCCTTTTCTGACTCATTTAAATGGTTTGGTGGAGTTCATCAACTCTGAAATAGAGGCAATGAGTCTTGTCCAATCCACAATCCTTTGCTCTTGTCTTTAACTTTCCAACCTTTCCAATTATATTACATTTACAGGAACACAGTTTTTGCTCTGTTCTCAAAGACCTACTTCAGTGCAAGGATTTTTTCAGAAACAGCCAAACACACAACTGTTCCAATCGGAAAGACTTTGCTTGTTTTTTCTCTCTCTCAAATTGTATGTGTTCTGAATTGCCAAACAGAAACAGTGACTGAAACCCAACCCCACTTCAATTAGCTTTTTATTTACTCTTTGCTTCTTAGCAGTTCATGGGATGAACAGCTATGGTCAAGTGGGCACTTCATGGAACCTATTGATGTCCCAGTTTGGAAACAAACTAACTTTTTCAGAATACTCCCCAGTTCAACCTAGTCTAAAGGAGATATCTCAGCAAAAGAAATTAGAGACTTTCCCCAAAGCACATTGGTCATCATTGTGTCACTTAATTTAGGTTTTAACATTTTGAAAGCGTTAATGTAAATAGAGAGAAACTTTTCTTGCTGTTTGGGAGTTCTAACCTTAAAATCAGAGCCAAGCCATTTGGGGAGAAGTTAGGAAACATTTCTTCAATTAATAATTTTCAACCATAGATCGATAGATTGTAACAAAACATGAGCAAGATAGGATATGCAGCCAAAGCAGGTAAATGGAACTTTGTACAGGGCAGCAATGATCTCATGATTTGGCAATCAGACTTGAGGTGCTAAATGGCTTGGTCCATTTATTTTGCTACTTCATAATGCAATAGAATAGTGGCTTGCCATTCATTATTTTGGTCAACAATTTAAGCTCTTTTCAGACCTCCTTTCATAAAGGAAAACAGTAATTCTATTAACTGAACAGCAGAATTCCAAATATCCATTACAACTCTAGAACATCAGTGCATTCTTAGCTAGTATCCACAAACATCTGGTGCATATACTTGAATAATAATTCTTTCATTTGAATTGAGAATTAGCAAATTGTGCATTACAGTGAGTTAACATTCTGCGCCCTTAACTTGTTCAATTTCCCCCACCTCTCCCTTGGTTGCACTAGCTTTGCCAGCTGTAAGGTTCTTAATTTAGCTCCTGGTGGATGTGGGTCTGTAGCACAAAGCAAACTATAATTTAGCAAAAATTAGCAATCCAAATTATCAGTCGTGGAACATGGAAAAGTACCAATCAGTGCAGTATCACTTTGTTAGCTCAAACAACACTCATTAATGCACTCATTAAGAAACTAGATGTGGTAATAAGTGGGTAGCATGGTTAACCTTCTGGAAAGATGAGATGACACAGATTGATCATTTGACTTGATCTCGTGAAGTTACTTTTCTTAGCATTCAATAATAAAAATTTACATATTCCAAGAGGACGAGAATATAACTGGTAATGATATATGAGAGAGTAATTTAGAAAAGTGCTTCTGACAACTTCTTAAACTACAAGACCAAAGCTCTCGTTGTTTGTATATCAGCAAAACCCCAAAACTAATTTATTGTCTTAACTCATTCCCATTTTTCTCCTCACAATGCATTGTTTTTGGGGAAATCAGTTAAACATTGAGTACACAAATAGAGTTGCTATGACCTATTGAAAAGATGTTAATAAGATGACTGTTAAATGAGCTGGTCTGTTACATTTTCTTCAAGCTTCAATGAAGATTTTTTGATATCAAAAATTTCATCATATATGTGAAATGCTGCATCACTGACATGGTTTTCATAAGTTTGAAATGAGCTTGAATTCACAAGTGTGTGAATGTTCTTGAGCAATGATTTTGGCCAAACCAGATATTCTATAACTTGTATTTCTGAATTTTAAGCATGTTATGAATGTTGTCATTGTAATTTTAATAGTTGCATGAATAGAACAGGTAGCGTTTGCAAATGAAGGCTCAACAAATGATACTCCAAGCTAATGACATATGGCCAACACTTGCGTATTATACCTGTTTTTATAAGAAACATCTTTGCCATTTTTAATCTTAAGCACTGAAGTTGTTTATAGAACACAGCTGCTGGTGAACTAAATGCATATTTGTAGCTAAACAACCTAGCAGATCCCAAAGCACTATTTTGCAAAGAACTGTTGCAACAAACTGTACAGTTGCAATTGTTTCGTCCACACAAAATTGCACAAGTTCTTGTTTTTTAATGGCGAGAGCATTACAAAATAAGATTTGAATAAACCATAAAACACTTGCAATCAGAAGTAATATAACCCCTCTCCAATCGCAATTGGATTTTTTTTGTGCAATAAGTTTTAAAATGTAGGTCAAATTTGGTTCACTATAGAATTAAAAGATAGATGCTGAATGCCTTTTCTTATAGTTTGTCATAAGTAATTATGTTTTAGTTGCTTAATTCACTTCTTCTGATCATTCAGTGATGAAGTTTCCCTTTTGATTGCATTAGTATAATTTCAATAATTCATTTTTTGGTGCAATCTGACGGAACTATCTTGAGTATCTGTAAAGAACATCGGTAGTGTTCAACTGATTTGTAAATGCTGTATCAAATTTTAACCCTTGCCAGTATATAGTGCCTTGAATTATTGTAGATTTGAGAGAAGTGATGAAACTGCCTTGATTGTGATTTACTGCTATGCTGCTTTATAAATTTAAAAGGGAAAATTTGAATACATTCTGAAAGTGGGAATGGGAATCACAGTATGCACTTTGTGCCACCTCTCATTTACTTGATAGAAGCAAGCAACCAGTGTGAAGTGTGCCATTGACTGGTGGTGTGCCTGTGCAAAGGGTTCAAAACCGTGAGATGCCAGCAGGATTTCAAACTAACTTACTCTGCTTAAAGTCAGCTACATCCCTTATATGGGAGGCGGCTTTTGATTGGTAGAAGTGTTGCAAGTAATTCTAGAAATAAGTTTGAGCTGGAAAAGACACAAGACACAACATAGCAGAGAGCATGCTCCAAGGTTCTGCAAGGCAGCAGGAGGACAGATCTCCTCAGGGAATATCCACAAGGGACCAAGAGACCTTCCAGAATCTGGGAAGGCAGTGGATAAGCATCCTGACCAATGTTAGCAGAATAGGGCCCCCCACCTCCCGGACCCTGATGCAATGCTGCAAGCAATCCAGTGATTTCACACTAGTGGCCAAGGTTAACGAATGCATCCCTAAGTGTCACGTCCCCTCAACTGTAAGCTTCAACAAGCCCCTCTCATTGCTCTGTTCACCAACCCTCCATTCCACACTGCCCAATAATCTCCATCAATTGTGCTCCACACCACTATTTTGCCAGTTATTCAAATACATCACCAAAACAGATTGCACAGCATTCACTGGCATGCTTCCCTCTCTCCTTAAGGACAAGGTGACACACAATCACAGGCAGCAGCACTAAATAGGCAGGAGACAGGTCCTTGCCTCACTGGAGGAGCTGGTGCTTGCCATCATAAGAGTGGACATCAGCATAACCAGAACTATTAAACAGGACTGTGTGCTCAGACTTAATCTACCTCCACATATCTCACTTTCCCCTCTCTGTATATTCTCTTATGATTGGCAAGCTGCAAATGGTCTTGACTATTTGCTTTCCAACACCCTCCACCACCCCCCACAGCTTCATCTCTTCTCCATCCTCCTAGAGTATTAAGTGTCTTTGTCCTTTCACATATCCAAGAGCTGTAAAGCGCTAGTCTGACAGCAGAAGTAGGAGAGCAAGATGAGACTAATAAACCAACACTGTCACATTATCTCACACTTCCAATCACCAGCTCAGTAACTGAGCACTGTGTGTATTTTAGAGGTAGCTTAGAGGCTGGTTCTGCATATAATGAAACACTGAGCATAAGTGACCTGCTGCTTGGAGAGAAGGACAGGGTAGTGCAGTACCAGCTCCCTACGGGCATTGTTGTGCTGTCGAGGACTCAGGTAAGGACTTGATGGGGCAGAGTTTAGAAAAATGCTGATTGAAATGCAATTTGAAATCTTACTACATTGGCAGACATGCTTGGAAGCCACTGTCACTGTTGAGGAACATGGGGGAATCTGGGTCCAACTTTGTATAGTGTTCTGAATCTGTCCTTTGCAATGTGGAAGTGGTGGTTAATGCCATCATCACCCTTGTAGACAAAACCGGAATATTATGGCTGGGGCCTCAACTTCCATTGCAGCACAAGCAGAAGCTGCCAGATGTCTGAGTGCTATAGTGGAAACTGAAGTTGTGCGAGCTTGGCTTGATGCCATGTAGGAGAGCTTGTAGATGTGCAAGCTCGGAATCCACTATGGTGCAGTTATCAGTATGCAAAACAGCTTGTAGAACCTCACAGTAGTCCAGCAATCTGTCCTCCAACACATCGCTAGAATTACTGAGGCACGAGTCTGAAGGACTGCCTCCATTTGTCCATGTCCATGTCCTTCCTCAGAACGTTGACGTTCATTTTCCCACCACAGCCACCCTTCCAGTGCCTGTTAGCTAATGTGCCCAGATTGCTGCTGCCCATGCTGAGGTGGTGCAGTCTGAAATGGGGCTTTCTAGGGCTTGAGAGGATTGAGATCATCCTGCAAGACCATGTGCGGTCTCTCTTATTGAAAGTCAGCAGCTTTCACCCAGTCATGTTGCCTTTGCTGGGATAGCTCTGCATTGGAGCACAGATAAAGGCAGTGCAGTAAACAAGCATAAAGTGAACACACATGGGGATGAGCTGACATTTTGATTGATTGTATTGGATTATACTTTGTTAGATGATTTAAAGTGCTTTGGAATTTTTTTTGCGTTGGCTTTTATGTTGGTGTTGAGGACAAGAGGATACTGCATTGAAGGATGTTAAGGTTTGTTATTGAGTGAAGAATTGCGATTGCACTCACTGGTTCACAGTCAGATGAACTGATCACAAAGCTTGGCTGGAATCTTTCTCCTCAAAATCTCAACCAAGCTTGTGACGAGGGCTAAGCCCTTTTGATGGAAAGGTTATGCAGTATACAACACGAGAGTACTGCAGGTCCTTTACAGGACTATCCAAGCAGCAGAAGTGTTGCTTAAGTATCTGCTTGATGATATTTTGTGTGACCACATGGCTCTCATTATGTATTGACTGTGTGTATGCGCATGGGTTGCACACTGGAGTCGTTAGTCAAGAGTTCATTGGATTGTCTTTGGTATTCTGTAACCTTTGATATGTTGTGGTGGCTCAAATGCTGAATGTTTGGAGAGTGCCACACAATAAAGACATCTTGGCTGCTGTCAGTGTATTGACCTACATGCTACGCTAAGAATCGCACACTGGTTAGACATCGAGGGAGTGAAACCACTTGCGATTGGTGCGTTTCTGAGTTTACATGTAATGTCCATAAGCATTGAGTGTGCATTCAGTGATACCCTGCACCATGGGGAAGTCTGTGATCCTGGTAAAGTGGTGTACTCATTGTGTGTTTCTCTCTCACAAGAGAAATGAAAACTATTCAACTTCAGCTGCCCTTGCATACAGAGCATTCAGGGGAAGTGTCTTTTTCAAGCTGCCGCAACCCACACAAGCTCACAGAAATTGTGCATGAGAAGAAATAGTTTTCACAACCTTGGAAGAGGTGCATTTGTGTTCTGCAGTTCAGGCCTACCAACCTGCCAAAAGGCCACACAAATGGTATAAGGTCAGGATGGCGCAGGGGAGTTGCTTCTCCAGCAAAAAATAGCATCACATGATCTGATTCTCAACTCTATTGGGGAGACAAATATCCAGCCCATAATATCATGTGTAAAGAAAATCAGAGTGAATTATGATTGCTGGAGCAGACGAGGAAGGAGCATCAGAGAGAAAGCTAAGACTTTACCTGTTAAAAACCTGTTTAAAATAAGTTTAAAGCACTTTGTTCTTTGTAGAACTGTTTAAAGCATTTACTTATTGTATTTACTGCTTTAAGAATTGTGAGGGAGTGATTATCAGGCAGTTGTGGCCCATCAGCTTTAAATCAGCGCCAAGTTTAAAAGGAGGCCTGGTGTAGATAGCGGGCAGCGTCGGAGCGGGCAGCGGAGTGAGAGGGAAGCAGAGTGAGCTATTAGGGCTTAATATCAAAAAGGGCTTGAAGGTAAAAAGGCCAGGTGGAAAGAACAAGGAAAAAAAAAAATTTTTCAAAACTACTACAGCAAAAAACAAGGAAAAAATTTTTTCCCACAACAAATTATATTGAATAATGGAGGGGCATGTGATGTGCGGTTCCTGTATGATGTGGGAACTGGTGGACCCCAGGGTCCTTCCCAGTGGCCATGTCTGCAGTAAGTGCAGGTTGCTGGAGGAGCTCCAGCTCAAGGTGGATGAGCTGGCCTCTGAGCTACAGACACTGAGGCTCATCAGGGGGAGAGAGGGTGTCATTGTCAATGGGGTGCAAGTGACATCCACCCCCCCTAGACTGTCTAAATCTAAGGGTCAGGAACAAAAGGGGGCTGCTGGGAGGAGGAAGGGGGGTGAGGAGCGGAGGCCTCAGCCTCTTAATCTGCATAACAGGTTTGAGGTTCTTGCTTCCAGTCTGGAAGAGGACGAGGCAGGTGAGGTTGGTGAGCAAACTGCACACGGTACAGTGATGCAGCAGGACATAGGCAAAGAGAAGGGGAAAAGGAACGTAGTAGTGATTGGAGATAGTGGGGTGAAGGGTATTGACACTGTCCTTTGTCACAATGACAAAGTGCACAGAAGGGTGTGTTGTCTGCCTGGTGCTCGGGTACAGGATGTCGCAGCTGGGCTGCAGAGGAATCTGGAGTGGGAGGGTGAGAACCCAGTTGTGGTGGTACATGTGGGTGCCGGCGACGTAGGCAAAGTGCGGACTGAGGATCTGGGGAGGGAGTATGAGAAGCTGGGAATGGAATTAAAAAGTAGAACCGACAAGGTGGTCTTCTCTGGGCTACTGCCTGAACCGAGTGCAGACGGGCGTAGGGTTGACAGGATAAAGGAAGTGAATGGGTGGCTCAGAGATTGGTGTGGGAGGAATGGGATCGAATTTATGGGGCATTGGCACCAGTATTGGGGTAGGTGGGACTTGTTCGGGCGGGATGGGGTTGGTCTGAATCGTGCTGGGACCAGAGTGCTGGCGAATCGAGTAAAGAGGACTGTAGACAGGGCTTTAAACTAATTAGGGGGGGGGAGGGTGCGAGGGTAGGTGATGTTAGGAGGTCTACAGTTAAGGATAGGGTACAGGTAAGGGAAGAGGCTGAGGATGTCCCAAGTGGTGGCGTTACGGCAAATAGGGTCCAGAAGAAGGCTGGGATGAAAGCGCTTTATCTGAATGCACGAAGCATTCGGAATAAAGTGGATGAGCTGGTGGCGCAGATCGACACAAATGGATACGATCTGGTGGCCATTACAGAGACGTGGCTGCAAGGTGACAGGGACTGGGAGATGAATGTACAGGGCTATCAAGTGTTTAGGAAGGATAGGCAGGAGGAAAGAGGGGGTGGCGTAGCTCTGCTGATTAAGGACAGCATCAAGGTGGTAGCAAGGGATGATATCGGAGCCAAAGAGCAGAAAGTGGAATCGTTGTGGGTGGAGATTAGGAACAGCAAAGGGAGGAAGACGCTGGTGGGTGTCGTCTATAGGCCCCCGAATAATGATCTGGAGGTGGGGCGGGCTGTTAACGCGCAAATAAGTGCGGCGTGCAGGAATGGGACGGCAGTAGTTATGGGGGATTTCAATCTGCATATTGATTGGTCGACCCATGTTGGACGAGGTGGGCTCGAGGAGGAGTTCTTGGAATGCTGCCGGGATAGTTTCCTGGAACAGTGTGTGTTGGAGCCGACGAGGGAGCGAGCTATCTTGGATCTGGTGCTATGTAATGAGGCGGGTAGAATTAGGGACCTTGAGGTGAAGGATCCTCTTGGAGAGAGTGATCATTGTATGGTGGAGTTTCTGTTGCAGATGGAGGAGGAGAAAGTGGGTTCCCGGACACGCGTCCTTTGTTTGAATAGAGGGGAATACGGTAGGATGAGAGAAGAATTGGCGAATGTGGACTGGGGGAGCGCGTTGGAAGGTAGGTCTGCTGAGGAGCAGTGGAGGATCTTTAAGGAGATCTTTCTTGGTGCTCAGCAGAAATTTATTCCGATGGTTAAAAAGGACAGTAGGAAGAGAGGTAATAAGCCGTGGATAACGAAGGAGGTGAAGGAAAGTGTTAAATTAAAAGCGGAGGAATTTAGAGTAGCTAAGAGCAGTGGGCGAGAAGAGGATTGGGAGAGGTTTAAATGTCAACAAAGATTGACAAAAAAGTTGATAAAGGAGGGTAGAAGAAGCTATGAAGCTGGGCTAGCGCTTAATATAAAAAAGGATAGCAAGAGTTTTTATAAATATATAAAAAGGAAGAGGCTGGCTAGGGTGAACGTTGGTCCCTTAGAGGATGAGAAAGGGGACCTAGTGGTAGGGGATGGGGATATGGCTAAGGTCTTGAATAACTTTTTTGTTTCTGTCTTCACGGAGGAGGACGTGAATAATTTGCCGGGTGTTAGCGATGGAAAGGTGGTAGGACTGGAGGGTCTTAATGACATTACTGTTACTAGAGAGGTGGTGCGCAACAGACTGGAGGGGCTGATTGTGGACAAGTCCCCAGGACCGGATGGAATGCATCCGAGGGTTCTGAAAGAAATGGCGGAGGTGATAGTGGATGCCTTGGTGGTTATTTTCCAGACGTCGCTGGATTCCGGGGAAGTGCCGGAGGATTGGAAAACGGCTAATGTTACGCCGTTGTTTAAGAAGGGTGCCAGGCAAAAGGCGGGGAATTACAGGCCGGTTAGTTTAACGTCTGTGGTAGGTAAAATGTTAGAATCCGTCATTAAGGAGGAAATTGCGAGGCATCTTGAAGGGAATTGCTTGATAGGGCAGACGCAACACGGTTTCATTAAAGGGAAGTCGTGTCTGACAAATTTACTGGAGTTCTATGAGGATGTGTCTAGGGCGGTGGATAGAGGAGAGCCGGTGGATGTGGTCTTTCTGGATTTTCAGAAGGCGTTTGATAAGGTACCTCACAAGAGGTTACTGCAGAAGGTCAGAGGACATGGAGTTGGGGGTAGGGTGTTAGCGTGGATAGAGGATTGGTTGTCAAATAGGAGGCAGAGAGTGGGGGTCAATGGGTGCTATTCGGATTGGCGGTTGGTGACTAGTGGGGTGCCCCAGGGGTCGGTGCTGGGGCCTCAGCTATTTACCATTTATATAGATGATCTGGAGGAGGGAACCGAGTGTAGGGTGTCGAAATTTGCTGATGACACCAAGATTGGGGGAAAGGCAAATTGTGCGGAGGGTGTGGAGAGTCTGCAGAAGGATCTAGATAGGCTGGGCGAATGGGCCAGGAAATGGCAAATGGAATTTAATGTTGGCAAGTGTGAGGTGGTCCACTTTGGTAGGAAGAATGGTAGGAAGGACTATTACTTACGTGGCGAAAAACTGCAGCAGGCGACGGTGCAGAGGGACCTCGGGGTCCTTGTGCATGAGTCGCAAAAACCCAGCCTGCAGGTGCAGCAGGTGGTCAGGAAGGCGAATGGGATGCTGGCCTTCATAGCGAGGGGGATTGAATATAAAAGTAGGGAGGTCTTGCTGCAGCTGTATAGGGCACTGGTGAGGCCGCAGCTGGAGTACTGTGTGCAGTTTTGGGCGCCGCACCTGCGCAAGGATATTTTGGCCTTGGAGGGAGTGCAGAGGAGGTTTACTAGGCTGATACCGGAGTTGAGGGGGTTGAGCTATGAGGAGAGGCTGAATAAACTAGGCTTGTACTCGTTAGAGTTTAGAAGAATGAGGGGAGATCTCATTGAGACGTATAAGATGATGAATGGGATGGATAGGATAGAGGTGGAAAGACTCTTCCCGCTCAAAAAAGACAGTAGGACTAGGGGGCACAGCCTCAAGATAAAGGGGGGGCGGTTCAGAACGGAGTTGAGGAGGAACTTCTTCACTCAAAGGGTGGTGAATCTCTGGAATTCTCTGCCCGTTGAAGTGGTGGAGGCTGCCTCGCTAAATATTTTTAAGAAGCGGGTTGATGGGTTTTTGATAAGAGAGGGGATTAAGGGTTATGGGGAGAGGGCGGGAAAGTGGAACTGAGCCACGACAGATCAGCCACGACAGATCAGCCATGATCTTATTGAATGGCGGGGCAGGCTCGAAGGGCCAGATGGCCTACTCCTGCTCCTATTTCTTATGTTCTTATGTTCTTATGATTGTCTTTGCATTTTGAGATCAAACTGCATTGTGGGCATTACTTTCTACTAATCACTTTTCCCATTGCTCTTGCAGATTACATTTGATGGTGAACAGGAGGTGGTCGTATATGACCAATGCACACAAGATGTCAACGTGATTGCCTCTGATTGCTTTCTTTCTGTTCTTCTGAGCAAACTAGAGAAGAGTTTTAACAACGTTTCCCTCCTAATAGGTAGGATCTATTATTATCTCAGAAATTCTGTAAGAAACATGGTAAATTAATTGTTGTGATTGTACGTATGCAGAATGTACAGAATTCATTGACCTATTAAAATTCCTAGAAACAGATTTTCCATACCATCTTAAGTACTAAAAAGTGTGTATGTTATATTGGTCTCAATTTTGCTCTCAGCTGTGAAGCAATGGCACCTTATGGTACCAGGATTTCCACTAAGCAAGCACCTACTTCAATATGGTGCCCACAAATCAGATCTGTGGCATGTGTAAGCAGAGAATAGCAACAGTGAGACTCTTGAACCAATTAGATTAAAGTATCCTCATTGAGACATGCACAGTTTAAATACAGACCCAAAAAAATCCAGGAAATTTAGGCCAATCACTCACCAAATTCTATTTGAAAAATGTAACCGTTTTGATTGGGAACATATTTGAATTATGAGTTTCATGAAGCTGTTTGAAATAGTGAGATGTAAAAACCTTGTTGTAGAAGGGGCAAAGATGACATTAAAATTAAATGACAAAAGCAGGTAAAAACAAATGGGGTGGGGGGTTGCGGTGTGGGTGGGGGAAGAGAGCTGTTACTAAAAAAATTCTAAGTGCTGAATGACCTTGAAAACGGGAGGGAATCCCATCCACGCTTATTTTCAGTGAGCTTTCAGACTCACCGTATGTCACTTAGTTCAAAAAAAGAGGTGACGGCGGTGGGGAGAGCGGACGAAATCTACTCTCACCAGAAAGCCAGCTGCTCACAGCTGGCGGGTGCCACTGCGCGTGTGTAGATCTCTGTGTGTACAAAAGTGTACAGAGAGAGATCAGTCAAACCCCCGGATAATATTTATCCCCCTCCCCCAGGGATCATGTCTCCCAGGCTGTTCTATCCTCCTCCCTGCTCCCTCCCCTCCCCCCCCCCCCCCTTCCACGGATATCACCCTGATTACCTACCCCCACTGACCACTGTGCCTGTCGATCCCCAATTGCAGACTGTGTTGTAGTGGAGAATTTCTTGTTTTCCGAGCTGTGATAGTAAAACTTAACAAAGTTTGCTTAAAAGAAAACTAGCTTTTATTATCACAAAACTGCACGCAGTATATGGCAGAGTCTTGGAGACAGAGAGCAGTCCCTACAAACTGCTGATTCTATACCAAGACCGTGCCGGCTACAAGAATCAGTTCCATAGTTATACCTTTTTCTTATCAGTGTACATGTTCAATTAGTAATACAAGCAGTAATACATCATCAATTGTATTAGGATCCAGTGACCTCTAAGATCTCTTTGTTTCATCAATATTATCATTATCTTGTACCTCGAGGGGACAAGAAGGTTCTGTGATTTCTGATCATGTCTTGTTTTCTGATGTAATAAGTATTTCTGTGACTCCTTCATCCGACCTTATCTAATTTCCTGCATGTTATCTCAGGCAGTTGACCTTCTCTGATGTTCGTCATGTCTTAGGTGATGCAAAGTCAAACTTATCACAACAAACCGAGGTCAGGCAGTTGGCCTTCTCGGGTGTTGGTCATGTCTTAGGTTATTCAGAATCAGTTTTACAAGGGTCTGACAATTTGGAATAGCTTGGTCAGCTCTCCTTTATTTTATACCAATTACTTGACCATTTTTCCCATCATGCCAGTGCTTCATTCGTACACTATCACAACCTGAGCAGCTCCCCCTGCCCACCTCCTCTTAGATCCCAGCCTCATCATGGCTGCAGCTCTGGGTATTTCCAGGGTGCCAGGCTGGCATTGCCAAGCTTCTATCATGGAGGGATATAAGAACATAAGAAATAGGAGCAGGAGTATGCCATCTGGCCCTTCGAGCCTGCCCCGCCATTCAGTAAGATCATGGCTGATCTGTCGTGGCTCAGTTCCACATTCCCGCCCTCTCCCCATAACCCTTAATCCCCTCTCTTATCAAAAACCCATCAACCCACATCTTAAAAATATTTAGCGAGGCAGCCTCCACCACTTCAACGGGCAGAGAATTCCAGAGATTCACCACCCTTTGAGTGAAGAAGTTCCTCCTCAACTCCGTTCTAAACCGCCCCCCCTTTATCTTGAGGCTGTGCCCCCTAGTCCTACTATCCTTTCTGAGCGGGAAGAGCCTCTCCACCTCTATCCTATCCATCCCATTCATCATCTTATACGTCTCAATGAGATCTCCCCTCATTCTTCTAAACTCTGACGAGTACAAGCCTAGTCTATCCAGCCTCTCCTCATAGCTCAACCCCCTCAACTCCGGCATCAGCCTAGTAAACCTCCTCTGCACTCCCTCCAAGGCCAAAATATCCTTGCGTAAGTACGGCGCCCAAAACTGCACACACTACTCCAGCTGCGGTCTCACCAATGCCCTATACAGCCGCAGCAAGACCTCCCTACTTTTATATTCAATCCCCCTCGCTATGAAGGCCAGCATCCCATTCGCCTTCCTGACCACCTGCTGCACCTGCAAGCTGGGTTTTTGCGACTCATGCACAAGGACCCCGAGGTCCCTCTGCACTGTCGCCTGCTGCAGTTTTTCTCCACGTAAGTAATAATCCTTCCTACCATTATTCCTACCAAAGTGGACCACCTCGCACTTGCCAACATTAAATTCCATTTGCCAGTTCCTGGCCCATTCGCCCAGCCTATCTAGATCCTTCTGCAGACTCTCCACACCCTCCGCGCAATTTGCCGTTCCACCAATCTTGGTGTCATCAGCAAATTTCGACACCATACACTCGGTTCCCTCCTCCAGATCATCTATATAAATGGTAAATAGCTGATATAATATGATATAATAGTTATTGTTGAAATGTACTATAAGTTTTGAACAGGACCAGGATGTAATAGTTCTGGCAATAATGTTTTCAGGAGAAATGGGGAGGAAATGAAAGGGGATGTAGCAGCAAATGAAGGATTCTATCACAACCCAACAGTTTAAGTGAGTCTTGGGGGTTTATGTTGAGACAGAATCCATATGGGTAGAGTTAAGAAAAAGGAAGGGCGGTTCCTGATGTACATTACAGGCCACCAATCAAGATCTTTGGACAGTTCAGAGACATAAGATAAACAGCATTAGTACTAAGTGATTTTAATTGCTCCAAAATGAGCCAAAATGAAGATATTCCAAGTTTAGAAACTCGGGGAATGCATTCAGGGCTGGATCATTAGCCCAAGAAGGAAAGATGCATTGCTTGATCTAGTTTTGACAAATGAAGTTGACCACAACATGGCTTCAGTGTGAGAATAGAAAAGAATAATGGGGCAGCACAGTGGTTCGCACTGCTGCTTCACAGTGCCAGGGACCCAGATTCGATTCCCAGCTTGGGTCACTATCTGTGTGGAGTTTGCACATTGTCCTCGTGTCTGCGTGGGTTTCCTCTGGGTGTTTGAAAGATGTGCTTGTTAGGTGCATTGACCTGAACAGGCACAAGAGTATGGCAACTAGAGGAATTAGTGTCACAAGTAGGTTCACATTAACACTGCAATGAAGTTACCATGAAAATCCCCTAGTCACCACACTCCAGTGCCTGTTTGGGTACACTGAGGTGGAATTTAGCATGGCCAATACACCTAACCAGCACGTCTTTCGGGCAGTGGGAAGAAACCAGAGCACCTGGAGGAAACCCAGGCAGACAGTCCGCACAGACAGCGACCCAAGACAGGAATGAAACCGAGTCACTGGCACTGTGAGTCAGCAGTGCTAACCACTGTGCCACTGTGTCGCCCCAGTACTATAGTATAATTTGTATCTGTGCTCATTTGGGTGTCATGACAGTGCTATGAATGGCAGATTTAACAACCCTTTAAATAATGTTGTTTCCAAATTTTTGCTTGCTGTTATTGACATGTTGTAGAAATTACTAGCTTTGTGTGTGATGCAGAGTGTAATGAACAGCAATCTGGTTGCTTACATGTATCTCTTTGGACAATTGCAGACAAACTTGGGCAATTGCTTACCCATCCTCTGATGGGGAAATGTGAATTGTAGCAGCCTAACTTACAAAATGGAATATTTCTTCTCATTAAAGAAGTGAATGTCATACCAGATTCTTGCTATTACATAATCTGAATTTTGTCACCTGGCAAACTTTCAAGTAAAGGATCAACATTGGAAATGTGGGAAAAGTGTTGAAGTGAATTTAAAACAACGTAAAAGTTAAATAAATTGTAAAATACATTTTACAGCATTGTAGGTGTAGCCGAGTAATATAAGTACATTTCTAATTTTGGAGCACTTTCAATTGCTTTAAGTTTTCAATTTAGACAGCTGCTGAGGTTCTGAGGGGAAGTGAAGGAGAGAAAGTCCGGAGACAGAGTGAGCAAGACATGTACACAAGAGGCTGCATGATGTATTCTAGGGGAAGTGAAGGAGAGTGTGCAGGAATGAAAGAGAGAAAACCCTGAGAATGAACGAGACACACACGCAGAGGTTGCATGGTGTGTGGGATACACGTGCTCACACATCCACATACCAAGCAGGAGAGGAGGAAAACTTGGGCTGAAAAGCAGTACCTTTAATATGAATTCCACATAGGCCAGTTTACAGTGTGCACCACCAGAAAGGACATAAATAGTTTTAGTAATTAGCTTAGCTGCTTGGCACTTCATAATGGTCATTTCTGTTAATTTTTAAAAAATGATCTATTTATTGCTTTGGCATCTGTCAAACCAGATCTTGGCCAGATGCGGCTGGGTTTCTTGTGAACTCTAATTGCCTTTTGGCAAAACAATTTATTTTTGCTCCAATAGAAACAGGAAGTGTTGTCAATACTCAGCATGTCTGGTGGAATTTGTGCAGAAAGAAACAGAGGATGGGATTTTCCGGCACCACCAGGCACTGGGATCGTCTGGTCCTGCTGAAAGTGGATGGGCTTTTGGCTTGGTCTCAGCATCCCCTGTTCCGGAAAATTCCAGCCAGAGGTCAGTGATCTTTCATCAGAAATAGTGTGGATTGCGGACTGAAGTGTCAACTCTGTTTCTCTGTCCAAGGATGTTACCTGCCTGCTGCATATTTCCAGCGTTTTCTAGTTGTATTTCAGATATTCAGCATTTGCTGTGATACACTTTGTTTTTCTATTATATTCTCTATGTTGGCCATTTGTAGGTGTGGTAAGTTTTGATTTACAATGAGAACCACACTCGCTGCAAAGTGCAATTTTTCTCTCAAAGCAGTCCAGTTGTGTGGATACAAATAGCACTATATTACTGGTAAATTGGCCTGTGCTAGTTTACTGGCAGATCTTGTCATTTTCAAACCTGGAATTGAAACCAGGGATCATGCACTGATGAATATCACAGAACCACTACAGTGCAGAAGGAGGCCATTTGGCCTTTTTGAGTCTCCACAGACCATAGATGCGTAGGTTAGAGAGGATTAGTGGGTAAAATATGTAGCGATTGGGGGTAGGGCCTAGGTTGGATTGTGGTCGGTGCAGACTCAATGGACCGAAGGGCCTCTCTCTGTACTGTAGGGTTTCTATATATATATATATATATATATATATAAAAAAACCACCCAGGCCCTATCCTGTAACTCCATATATTTTCCCTGCTTATCCTTCTGAAACTAAGAGTCAATTTAGCGTGGTCAATCAGCCTAACCCTTGCATCTTCAGACTGTGGGAGGAAGCCGGAGGAAACCCACAAAGACAAGGGGGAGCAAGTGTAAACTCCACACAGACAGTGTGAGGCAGCAGTGCTAACCACTTTGCCGCTGTGCTGCCCTAAAATTGAATGCTTCTGCTCAGAAGGCAAATGTGATGACCACTACACCACCAAAACATTGTGACTAATATTTTAGTGTTAGTTCAAGATATTCTCATTTGTACATAGGATTATGGTGTGAGATTCAAGTCATCTGAATGTGGCTGTCTGGACATTTGCCTAGGGCTGGGTTCAGAGAAGCCAAACTGGTTACATAGCATGAATGAACAAGTTGTGTATATAATTGTCTGACAGAGTGTATCATACTGAAACATAAGTTTTTGATGGGCATTATAAATAGAGGCTTGGATCACAAAAGTCAACAAATGTTGTTAAACATATCAATCTCATTGTGACTGTGGCTATGCTTTCCAGTTCTGTTCCAAGGGGGGGAAGCGGGGCTGGCACTTAAGAGATGAAAGGTGAGTGCTTAAGGGGCCCAGAACCGGGGGAAACACCAGGGCTGGTGAATTCTTTCCCTGGCCCTGGTTAATGCACTCCCTTGTGAACTCGCGCTTTGGATCAGTCTCCTATTTGCCCACCAGATTAGGAATGGATTACACCAGGGCTTTGATGAATGTTTCATTTGTGACCAATATGTGGCATAAACATCTGTTGTTCTCATATTGCTAAAACCAGTATCAGCCTTTTACAGATATTTGTTGATAGGACACTTGTTGTTAGTTTGTACTTTGTCTTCTTACGAAAAGAGGAAATAACTTGAATGGCAAAGTTATCGCGTGTCTGATGTAATAATTCCCAATGAGCTCACTGGGAAAGTCCACTAAATAGTTGACAGAAGCTCAGAGTTTGCAGTTTATTTTTATAAAGGTCAATGCACTTGGGAAAAACTTCAAATTGTGTTGCATATATTGGAACTTCATCAGGCTTACAAATGGTGTAAACAACTATAAACATCAAAACTTCGTATTTATATTGTGCCTTTTAAATAGTAAAATGTGCCAAAGTGCTTTGCAGAAAGGTTATCAAATGAGGTTAGATACCAAACCACGTAAGATGTTAGGGCAGATGAGGGGTAGATTTTAAGGTTTAATAGGGGCTTAGGATCTTTGCAGCTGAAGGCATAGACATCAGTTATGGCACTTTTAAATCAAGGATGCTCAAGAGGCCAGAATAGGAGGTTATATTGGATGGTTATAAACAGTATAACCACTCATTTCTTCTTTGGAGTGTGGGCAGTTTCTTTAACTGTGCACCCCTTTAAACTTTCATGCATGAAGGAGAGTACGTGGGTGAATGGCCCTTGAGGCAAGGAGGGATATGGGCAGCAGAGTCATGGATGACCTCAGATCAACGTAAAGTAGAACATGGGAGAAGGACACACAGGAGTGAACAAGAATACTCAAGTCTGGAGGAGACCAAAGGCATGGTAGAGGGTCCTAGTAGCAGATGACCTGGAGAGTGGCAGAGACATGCCATGTTTTGGAGGTAAAACTAGGCCATCTTTGTGATGGCACGGATATGCTTTCAAACTTGTCACGGATTTGAATTTCTTGATTTCATTTATTGTTGTCACATGTATTAGCATACAGTGAAAAGTATTGTTTCTTGTGTGCTCTACAGACAAAGCATACTGTATATAGAGAAGGAAAGGAGAGAGTGCAGAATGTAGTGTTACAGTCATAGCTAGGGTGTAGAGAAAGATAAACGTAATGCGAGGTAGGTCTATTCAAAACTCTGATGGCAGCAGGGAAGAAGCTGTTCTTGATTCGGTTGGTACGTGCTCTGAGACACTTGTATCTTTTTCCTGACGGAAGTAGGTGGAAGAGAGTATGTCTAGGGTGGTGGGGTCCTTGATTATGCTGGCTGTTTTTCCGAGGCAGTGGGAAGTGTGGACAAAGTTAATGGATGGGAGGCTGATTTGTGTGATAGACTGGGCTTCATTCACAACTCTTTGTAGTTTTTTGCAGTCTTGGGCACAGCAGGAGCCATACCAAGCTGCAATACAACCAGAAAGATTGCTTTCTATGGTGCATCTGTTAAAGTTGGTGAGAGCCGTAACAGACATGCCAAATTTCCGTAGCCTTTTGAGCAAGTAAAGACATTGGTGGGCTTTCTTAACTATAGCATCGGCATGGAGGGACCAGGACAGGTTGATGAACTAGGTGCCTAAAAACTTGAAGCTCTCGACCATTTCCAATTTGTCCCTGTTGATGTAAACAGGGCATGTCCTCCGCTATGCTTCCTAAAGTCAGTGACTATCTCTTTCGTTTTGTTGACGTTGAGAGAGAGATTATTATTGTCACACCAATTCACCAGATTCTCTTTCCACTACTCCTTCTCATCATTGAGATCTGACCCACTATGGTGATGTCATCAGCAAACTTGAAAATCGAGTTGGAGGGAAATTTGGCCACACAGTCATTTGTGTAAAAGGAGTATTGTGAGGGGCTGATGACACAGCCTTGTCGGCACCGGTGTTGAGGATGATTGTGGAGGAGAGGTTGTTGCCTATCCTTACTGATTGCAGCCTGTGGGTTAGGAAGTCTAGGATCCAGTTGCAGAGGGAGGAACCGAGCCCTAGGCCATGGAGTTTGGAGATGAATTTTGTAGGAATAATGATGTTGAAGGCTGAGCTGCAGTCAATAAATAGGAGTCTGATTATCCAGGCGTCCTGGGGTTAAGTGTAGGGCCAGGGAGATGGTGTCTGCTATGGACCTGTTGCGGCAGTAGGTGAACTGTAGAGGATCCAGGCAATCTGGGAGGCCAGAATTGATTTGTGCCATGTCTGGCCTTTCGAAGCACTTCATAATAATGGATGTTAGAGCCACCGGACGATAATCATTACGGCCCGCTGCCAGGCTTTTGTTTGGTACAGGGATGATGGTTGCCTTCTTGGAGCAGGTAGGAACCTCAGCTGGTGTAAAGATAGGTGCAAACACCCCCGCCAGCTGATCTGTGCACGATCTGCATGCTCGTCCGGGTACCCCATCCAGGCAATGTGACATGAAGGTTGTAAACAGTCTGGTTCAACCTCACTCAATTGCTAGTGAGAAGGATAGGTCTGTGGCAGGGGCCAAGTCTTCAGTCTACTCAATATTCAACTGGAAGAAATGTTTGCGTCCAGTGGAGGGGTGGAGAGAGAGAGATGACTGTGAGATAGACCTGGGTGTTGGCATACATGCGGGTGGTGTTTTTTGTTTGGATGATGTCGAGGAGAAGTGGGATATAGATGAGGAAAAAAGTTGGGATTAGGACTAGTTCCTAGGGAGACACCAAAGATAATGGGAAAGGAACCTATTGCTGGCCATTCTCTAGCTACAACTGATAAGAATAGAATTATCAAGCTGGAGTCCCACCTAGCTTGAAATTGGTGTTAGAGCATTGGAGGAATGATCAACCATGTTAAAAACTGCAGACAAATTGAGAAGGATGAGGAGAGAGAGTTTAGTAGCAAATAAAATTTGAATGTATAAAAATAAACCATCTTCCTGTAACATTGGTATTCAAATGTTAGTAATAGTGGATCTTCCATGATATCTCATGTCACTTATTGTATTTATTTGTGCAGATGATGACATTAACTGGAATTTCATTTGAGAACGTACATACATAAAGACATTTATTGAAACTGTGTGATTGAGTTAGGAGGTAAATATTTGCAATGTTTAACTCTGTAAATAAATGGAAGACTGAGTAAAGATTGGCTCCAGTGCTATCATTCACCAGATGGCTTTCTGCAAAATAAAACTGTTCACAATAAGTTGAATGATATGGGAAGGGAACATTAATTATACCATGTAATGTGAAAATGTATATTCTGCCTAATTAAAAAGTCAAAATTAGAATAGCTAATTACTATTCAGGCTAGAGGGCAGGACCCTGACTTTGTTTGTAGAAAGATTAATTCACAGCCAGCAGATATTGTGGTTCCAGTATTTCTGTAGATTCCACATCACTAACTTTGTTTCTTTTTAGTATTATTTTGAGCATGGCATAGAAACGTGCACTACACTATGTGACATCTGTGATAGAGTGAACAGAAAATGCACACCAGATGTACTATTTTTATAGTGATTCTTCCACTGTTATGGTTGATAATGCGTTATGATCTGTTTTTACACTGAATAAATACAGCCAATTTTCTTGATTTTTCTTTTGCCATGCAGTGTAAAGATGAAGTGGGGGTGAGGAGCTGGAACCCATTTTACCTCTGCACCATTTACATTTCCCGAGGATTTCTTGGGTTTCCCTGAGAATTCCCAAGCTTCCCTTGAGCCAGTGCTTGACACTGAGTCTGGGTGCACTGAGATTGGATTCACTTGGGCGGGTGGGGGGAGGGAGTAATGTTAAATGGGAGTGGTTAAAAAATCTGGAGAAGTGAAAATTTTGCAGTAGTCAGGCCATTGGGAAGGGAAAGTCATGGTGCTGGGAAACCAAGAGATATCTATCTGATAGCTATTCTCTCTGAACCCTAATGGACCTAATATATAGTAGCACTTGAGTAAACCTTGCAATATGCAAAAGAATTGTAAGCATTGGGAGAGTGGTGGTGGATTTGCAATAGGGTACGTCAGCACTGAAGTAGCAGTGTGGGAATGTTGGGGATATTACAGAGTGTGGGAGGAGGGAATCGTGGGCAAGAGTACTGTTGAAATCGATGTGCAAGTTGCTGGTGACCAAGGCTAGAGGGGACCTGTGGGTGACAAGGACATGGCAGTTTGATGTGGGTACCCAGCAAGGCCTGGGGAAAGTGAACTGATTGGGGGAGGTATGGGGATGCAGAATAAGGAGAGTGGAGGGGTATGAGAAAGCAACAAAACTAGAATTAATTGTTTTAAAAATCCAACCAACATCTCATTTCAGAGTCATTAAGTTGTGAAACTTACTATTAGTTTGTTCAGGAACTTAGAAATATATGTACACAAAAATGTACCTTCTCATTTGTAGATTTATAGAATATTTAAAAACATGTTTCACCATAACATAATTAAACTTCTTTATTTTTCCAGAATTCTTTACCTAGTCTCAAAAACCTAAGTTTGAAACTTAAACTTTGATCTGGTAACTCCTGTTACATGCTCAAACTAGCAGCTTTCTGAAGGTATCAGTACACTGTTCCCCATTGCACGTCAGTAGGTTTTCCATCTTGCCAATGAAAGATTGATAGTTCTGTAACAAAAGAAAATAACTGAGGCTACAAAAACTAAATGCGACTTATAAGAACATAAGAACATAAGAAATAGGAGCAGGAGTAGGCCAACTAGCCCCTCGAGCCTGCCCCGCCATTCAGTAAGATCATGGCTGATCTGTCGTGGCTCAGTTCCACATTCCCGCCCTCTCCCCATAACCCTTAATCCCCTCTCTTATCAAAAACCCATCAACCCGCGTCTTAAAAATATTTAGCGAGGTAGCCTCCACCACTTCAACGGGCAGAGAATTCCAGAGATTCACCACCCTTTGAGTGAAGAAGTTCCTCCTCAACTCCGTTCTAAACCGCCCCCCCTTTATCTTGAGGCTGTGCCCCCTAGTCCTACTATCCTTTCTGAGCGGGAAGAGTCTCTCCACTTCTATCCTATCCATCCCATTCATCATCTTATACGTCTCAATGAGATCTCCCCTCATTCTTCTAAACTCTAACGAGTACAAGCCTAATTTATTCAGCCTCTCCTCATAGCTCAACCCCCTCAACTCTGGCATCAGCCTAGTAAACCTCCTCTGCACTCCCTCCAAGGCCAAAAGATCCTTGCGTAAGTACGGCGACCAAAACTGCACACAGTACTCCAGCTGCGGCCTCACCAATGCCCTATACAGCCGCAGCAAGACCTCCCTACTTTTATATTCAATCCCCCTCGCGATGAAGGCCAGCATCCCATTCGCCTTCCTGACCACCTGCTGCACCTGCAAGCTGGGTTTTTGCAACTCATGCACAAGGACCCCGAGGTCCTTCTGCACCGTCGCCTGCTGCAGTTTTTCTTCATGTAAGTAATAATCCTTCCTACCAAAGTGGACCACCTCGCACTTGCCAACATTAAATTCCATTTGCCATTTCCTGGCCCATTCGCCCAGCCTATCTAGATCCTTCTGTAGACTGTCACCACCCTCCGCACAATTTGCCTTTCCACCAATTTTGGTGTCATCAGCAAATTTCGACACCCTACACTCGGTTCCCTCCTCCAGATCATCTATATAAATGGTAAATAGCTGAGGCCCCAGCACCGACCCCTGGGGCACTCCACTAGTCACCATCCGCCAATCCGAATAGCACCCATTGACCCCCACTCTCTGCCTCCTATTTGACAACCAGTCCTCTATCCACGCTAACACCCTACCCCCAACTCCATGCCCCCTTACCTTCTGCAATAACCTCTTGTGAGGTACCTTGTCAAACGCCTTCTGAAAATCAAGAAAGACCACATCCACCGGCTCTCCTCTATCCACCGCCCTAGACATATCCTCATAGAACTCCAATAAATTTGTCAGACACGACTTCCCTTTAATGAAAGGGGCCAGAGAAAATCAGTTAGTGATTCTTGTGGATTCCTAATGATGAACACAAGATGGGTACAGGACCAAGCGCAGATTAAAAACATTGCCACCCTCTTTTTTTAAAAATTAACTCTTGAGGCATGGGCATCACTGGCTGGCCAGCATTTATTGCCCATCCCTAGTTGCCCAAGGGCAATTGAGAGTCAACCACATTGCTGTGGGTCTGGAGTTACATGTAGGTCAGATCAAGTAAGGACAGTAGATTTCCTTCCTTACGTGACATTAGTGAACCAAATGGGTTTTTTCGACAATTGACAATGGTTTCATAGTCATCAGTAGATTCTTAATTCCAGATTTATTTTTATTATTGAATATTCGAATTCCACCATTTGCCATGATGGAATTCGAACCCAGATCCCTAGAATATTAACTGAGTATCTGGATTGATAGACTAATGGTAAAACCAGTAGGCCAACGCCTACTCTCAACCTTCTGTACCAGGTGATGGTGTTTATGCTCCGACTAAAGAGAAGGAGAAACATCGATTTATTCAGATTTATTTGTTAAATAATTTTGAATAAAATTTCAGGTTGATGAAGTGCAAACATCGAATACTGACTGAACCTTTGTATCAGAATTTCCTCGTCTGCTTTAAAAATTTCAGCAACAGCTGTTCACATCTGTGTCCCTATTCAGTTGGTGAGATGTATAGGAACCAAATGGGGGAGGTAAATGTTCTGTATCTTTTAGATGAGACATCCCACCTAAGCTACTTGGAACTGATTGGATTTTACTCTTCGCTGACAGCATTTGCAAAGACATTTGCACATCCAAATATACAATCCTATTGTTCTGATTAGTCCTCAGTGATCAAATTGTTATAAAGAGACTAACTCGGTGCATAATTTGTTCTTTTGTAAACATATGAAAGCTTACTTAAACAGATATAAAGTATTGACGAAGCTTTGCCAAGGCAAGCTGATTAGCACCTTTCTTGGAGCTCAATGCAGCTTAAATTCACTTCCTTTCTTCTCCTTCCTCTTCACTTTGTAGTTTTTCACAGTAATTGTGCCTCATCAAGATGCTCCACCTACATAAATCCATTGTGATTGTGCAAGGGTAAATGCTGTGTCCTTTGGGACAACTACTTTTCATACAGACAGCCCCTCTGAGTTTTACATAAGTCATTTACCATAACTTGTTTTGTTCCTTTCTCTGTGACTCGTGTTGCAGTTTAGTTCCAAAGCCACCTCAAACACTCTGCCAGCTTGCTTAGGCAAACATTAGTCACACATGAAAATTAGTTGTTTGGAGACTATTTCATCATGTGGGTCCAAATCCAATTCTCATCTATGTAGATCTTTCCCCTTTGCTTATAACTTACCAACAAGAAGCATGAACTCCTGATAATACTCTCTCCTCTTTTCTAGACCAGCAAAAATAGTAACAAAAATAAAAAAGAACATGATAGATTGCACACCTTGACTACAGTGAAATAAATTGCTATTTCTCCATTGCCACTTTGGTTGAGATGAATGAACACATGTAGACCACTGGACGTAATTTTAATAGTGTGTTTAGACTCATTTGTGGAGCCATAAACCGTCCAGCAACAAAGCATTTCTCCATCACACACTCATGGTTTTGGTATTTTGTTTTTAAAGAAAATTAACATTATCCAAACCTTCAAAAAGTAAAATTACTGGAGTTTTTTTAACCTTTGTTCAAATTATGCTCATATCATCTGATATTTAATAAAGACTTGACATCTAAGTTCATTGAAGCAATATATTTATCATAGAAGTTACAGCTTAGAAATGGATCATTAGGCCAGGTGAGTTTGCCAATTGATTCTCATCCTTTCTTGAAGTGGCTTTCTTGAAGGTCAACCCAAGGAAAGTAGTTGGCCCGGATGGGGTACCTGGATGTGCACTCAGATCCTATGCAGACCGGCTGGTGGAGGTATTTGCAGATATCTTCAACTTCTCTTTACAACAATCTGAGGTCCCTATCTGCTTCAAGAAGACGATCATCATCCCGGTACCTAAGAAAAGCCAAGCAGCGTACCTTAATGACTATTGGCCAGTGGCTCTGACATCCATCATTATGAAGTGCTCCAAAAAATTAGTAATGGCACAAATCAATTCCAGACTACCTGGATCCATTACAGTTTGCCTACTGCCACAACAGGTCCACAGCAGACATCATTTCCTTGGCCCTGCACTCAACCCTAGAACGCCTAGGTAACAAGTACACCCACGTCAGACTCCTATTTATTGACCTTCAACACTATTATTCTCATGAAACTTATCTCCAAACTCTGTGGCCTGGGCCTCAGCACCTCTCTCTGTACTGGATCCTGACCTTCCTAACTAACAGACCACAATCAGTAAGGATAAGCAACAACATCTGTTCCACGATCCTCCTCAGCACTGGTGCCTCACAAGGCTGTGTTCTCAACCCCCTACTATTCTCCTTATACATCTATGACTGTGCGGTCAAATTCACTTCCAATTCGATTTTCAAGTTTGCTGATGACACCACCGTTGTGGGTCGAATCTCAAACAATGGCTAGACAGAGGACAGAAATGAGATAGAGAAACTACAGAAGTCGTGAATGTAGCCCAATCCATCACACAAACCAACCTCCCATCCATTGACTCTGTCTATACTTCCCGAAGTCTCAGCAAAGCAATCAGCATAATTAAGAACCCCATGCACCCCGA
Source organism: Carcharhinus amblyrhynchos (assembly GCF_965287045.1). Lineage (NCBI taxonomy): Eukaryota > Metazoa > Chordata > Chondrichthyes > Carcharhiniformes > Carcharhinidae > Carcharhinus > Carcharhinus amblyrhynchos. The sequence goes on along the minus strand of NC_137329.1, from coordinate 96,214,514 downwards.
ACATTCTCTCTTCCACATTCTTCCTTCAGGAAAAAGATACAAAAGCCTGTGGTCACGTACCAACCGACTCGAGAACAGCTTCTTCCCTGCTGCTGTCAGATTTTTGAATGGACTTGTCTTGTATTAAGATGATTTTTCTCTACACCCCAACTATGACTGCAACACATCTGCACTTTCTCGTTTCCTTCTCTGTGAACAGTATGTTTTGTCTGATTAGGGCCCTAGAAACAATACTTTTCACTGTATGTTAACACATGTGACAATAAATCAAATCAAATCCTTCTGCCCATTCTCCACAACCATTAGTGACTTGAAAAAGGAACAAGTTATGAAATTCCTCTCTTAAAATGCCTGCACTTTAGTTTCCCAGATGGAACATGCAATGCAGATACATTGCAACAGTGGCAGCTTATTTATTGTTAAACATTCAGCCAGGGCACGGGTAAATGAAGCAGTAATTTTCCTAGCAGGGACAATTGTAGCAACGAAAACACTTACTGTCACTGAATCGATAAATGGAAATTTTCACTTATGCAATTTTAGCCCTTCCTCTCATTGCTTGTCATATTTTAAGTATTGATTGTAAGTATTTAACACAAAAAATACATCTAAAAATCATTATTAATCTACAGTAAAACTACTCAATGTTATATTTGGAATCATGGATTTTATTGATGTGAGGAAGAAAACTGCGTTCCTCTGTATTCCTTGAGTTCTGCAGTTATCACAGAGTCACACAATGATGGTTTACTTGACTTCTCGTATGGCTTCATAACTGATTGAAAGGTTGTGAGATTAGGCTGGGGATTTGCTTTCTGTTTGTCGTGTGGTCTTTTAATGCCTTTGCATTACTTATTTTTACTATCTAAATTGAGTGATTCAATTGATTATGTATTTTATTAGTCATGGGAGTTGTTGTGTATGGTGAACCATGCGAAGGTCCATTGATCTCGGATGGGATTTTCTGGTTTTGGGGTGGATGTGGCTGCAAAATACTGCCCTAGGGGTGTGATCTTTCAGCCGTTCCCACCAGCAAAATTTAATAGCCCTGCTGAAGGCAAATCCTCCCCACCATGGTGGGTTCCCCAGTGGTGGGTGGGCGAGCCATACAAGTTGCCATTGACCTCAGTGGCACTTGAAGATCCCCAGCTGCCTCTGTCGCCAGCAAACACACTGCAGAGAGGCTGGGAAGTTCTGGACCTAAGTCTATCTCTCTTTAATGCAGTTAATAGTCCATCACGCCAAAGTTGTGAGACTAAATTCAATAAATCTTGTAATTTTTGGATTAGCTCCAGAAAATAATTGAGAATGAGAACTGCTGAATTGTTGTAAAAAGCCACCATTGAAAGAGTTGGATTTTATTGACAACCCTTTCAGTGAAGTGAACCCAGCACCCATACCTGTCCCATTCTATATGTGACTCCAGCCCCATACTGTGAAATTGGCTCTTAAAATCTCCTGATGTGGCTTAATAAACCAATCATTAGTGCTGTTTGCCACCACTTCCTTAGGGCATTTAAGAGCAGGTAATAAATGTAATCATGCCTGTGTTACCCACATCCCAAGTGAGGCAGAATCATTCGAGCTGATGATTTTGTACATGATGCTTAGTAAATGTAATTTGATTCTGATTCAAATGAGCGAAATGATGTGGATAAGTTTGATAATCCTATTGTGGTCTCGCTAGAACAGGAACAGTAGTCAATTCTGGATGGATTTCTGCACTATTAAATTTTACATCTAATCCTGTAAAATGCTGTATGTTTGGGATATGAAATCATCTTTTTAGAAGGCTGTCCTGTGGATCTTGCCAATATGGGGGGAGGTGGTTAGGGACATGGCAGGGCAGTGAAAGTCCAATGATTGATTGAGGGTGGTCGGTGGTTGTGCCTGCATGAGGGTGGGAGGCAGAGACGACGGGGTGGGGGTAGGGCCATTGAGTGATGGAGTCGAATTTGCCCCTCCGCATTCGGAGGTTGGAGGTGTTTCCCTTATACACTGGGGGTACCGATATCTGTGGGGATGGGGTGCCCTTAGGCTCTGCCCTGCCCTGCCGTAATGACTGTGCAGACCACACTCCAATTTATTTTTCTCTTTTTTTGATGAAGTATCAGAAGATCTGGTGAGAAAATCTGCTTGTGTCTTTGGAGAGAAACATGCTGGTTTTCAGTCAAAATGTGACACTTGCCATTCTTTTGCAATATTCCGCCTGGAGTATTTAAAATATTTTGTGAATTAATGCAAGTTCATTGGAAAGATTTGCTGACTTGCTACTTAGTTTATGAACAAATCACGCTGCCTTGTTGCTGATGGTTCTTCTCTAGCAACTGTCTTAGCCCAGGACCCCATTCAACTTATATTTGGATTTTCAGCTTTTGAAGGATATGTAATTTTGAATCCACTTCAGTTTCATAGAATTACAGCACAGAGAAAGGACCATTCAGCACAAACCAGGCTGTGATAGTCTGTGTGGTCCAAGTATATCATTGTTAAGGTGTTTGGGTCTAGGAAGCAAGGCGTAGTCTATCCCCTCCTGCCTTTAATAAGTTCGTAACATGAAGGGATACAGGGGGAAACTGAAGGAAACAGGAATTGCTTAAAAAGAAATATGGTGAATACCTGTTTCTTAAGATTTTAATAACCTTGCAAGTTAAATATTTGTTCTGGGGATATACTGAAACCCTTGTGGAAGGACTAAGTTTTAAAAAAAAATGTTTGTAGGTTCCCATCTTAATTCAGTGGATTGTTACCTTGTTCTGTAGGCACTTTGTGATGCTATGAGTTTGACTTTTCTGTGCAATTACCTTTGCGGCACCAGTTGTGATTTTCAGTTAATTATTAATCCTGGCCATCGATCTTAATTTTTTAATGCAGTTTGTCATTTAGGTGAAATGTTTATATCAGTTACTTTGCTCAGTTCCATGGCTGAACTAATCAAAGCAACAGATGTTACTTTTCTTTCTTCTATGTACTGCAGAACCTCGATCTGATTCATTGGTTCTGGAATTGCTTAGTCCTGAATATAGCACGTTGCTTCCACTGTACAGTATTTGGTTTCCCCACATTGACACCTCATTTTCAGGTGCATCTGGTGCTGTGGCTGCCTCGCTAAATATTTTTAAGACGCGGGTTGATGGGTTTTTGATAAGAGAGGGGATTAAGGATTATGGGGAGAGGGCGGGAATATGGAACTGAGCCACGACAGATCAGCCATGATCTTATTGAATGGCGGGGCAGGCTCAAAGGGCTAGATGGCCTACTCCTGCTCCTATTTCTTATGTTCTTATGTTTTCCTGCCCTTGCCTGCACAGTGGCACAGTTGTTAGCTCTGCTACCTCACAGCTTCAGGGTCCCGGGTTCGATTCCTGGCTTGGCGGGTTCGATTCCTGGCTTGGATCACTGTCTATGTGGAGTTTGCATATTCTCACTGTGTCTGCATGGGTTTTCCTCCCACAGTCCAAAGATGCGTGGGTTAGGTGCATGGGCTATGCTAAATTGCCCCTTAGTGTTCTGGGATGCGTAGGTTAGAAAGATTAGAACATAGAACACTACAGCACAAACAGGCCCTTCGGCCCACAAGTTGCGCCGATCACATCTATACCTACTAAACCATAGACCTATCTATAACCCCCAATCCCATTAGATCCCAAATACTCATCCAGAAGTCTTTTAAAAGACCCCAGCGATTTTGCCTCCACCACCATCGACGGCAGCCGATTCCACTCACCCACCACCCTCTGAGTGAAAAACTTACCCCTAACATCTCCTCTGTACTTGCTTCCCTGCACCTTAAATCTGTGTCCTCTCATAGCGACCATTTCAGCCCGGGGAAATAGCCTCTGAGAATCCACCTTATCTATTCCTCTCAACATCTTATAAACCTCTATCAGGTCGCCTCTCAACCTTCGTCTCTCCAGGGAGAAGAGCCCCAGCTCCCTCAACGTATCTTCATAAGGCTTGCCTCCCAATCCAGGCAACATCCTTGTAAATCTCCTGTGCATCCTTTCAATAGCTTCCACGTCCTTCCTATAGTGAGGCGACCAGAACTGCATACAGTACTCCAAGTGGGGTCTGACAAGGGTCTTAGAAAGTTGCAGCATTATCTCCCCACTCCTAAACTCAATCTAAACTTAGCAGGGTAGATATGTGGGGTTATGGGGATAGGGCCTGGGTGGAATTGTTGTCAGTGCAGACTTGATGGGCCGACTGGCCTCCTTCTGCACTGTAGGGTTTCTATGATTTCCTTTCACCATGTTCAGAATAGACTCAACAGCGCTAAGCTTGACATTCATTAGGCCAGTTGACCAGAGGGAAGTTCTGTAGCCCTATCTCAACATCGCAGTAATTATAGTATCAGGGAAATTGGTAGACAGAAATAGACCAAAATCCATCTTGTTTGCCTTCAATCATCCTTCAATCACTGTACAGTGAAGATGAGTAATCAGTCTGTGTGTCCTGGGGTGGGCTGAAGGAAGGTGCTTGTCCACTAAATTGTCACTAATAATGAGATATTGAAATAAATTGTTTTTTAGTTCCAACATGAAACTTTTAAAAATATGAACAAATAGTTTGGTGTAGGAATTTATGAAGCTCCAGCTCCTGGATATGCTGGTTGCAGCCACTGTTCACATTCTGCAGGTGAATTCAATGAAGGAGTCAGTCACCCTACTCTGACCCAACAATATAACTGAGCTCTGAAATGGCTTAGCACACTGGTTCCTAACCAGAGCCATAGCACACTAGTGAGCCGTGAAGACCCCCAAGAATGTCGTCAAAAGATGCAAACGAATTCAAAATTCATGTAATTAAATGAAAACAAACTTTCATCTTCAACTCTGTGTTAAGCAGCTCCAATGAGTCTTGAGTCTTCAGCCTTCTGCATGTACTCCAGATGAAAAAGAGTTGTACATGCATGGTTTAGATTTTTTATGTTGGTCAATGCACACGACCAGCAGGACTTAGAACTGAAGACAAAGGTCCCATGTGACTGCACAAAGAGTGAAATTCAAAAAGGGCACAAAAGCCCTGGGAGAAGTGAGAGAGACAGATTTAAAAAACAACAGGTGAGAGACGGTGAGAAGTTAAAAACAAAGTTTATAGAATCATACAGTGCAGAAGGAGGCCATTCAGCCTAGTAAGGGAAGAAGACAGGGAAAAGTTTTCTTACAGTATAGAGGCATGTCATGACATGGAAAAGGTTGGAAACTATTGGCCTAGCAAGCTATTAAGTTGTATCAAACCAGTAGAAAATTTGTAAGGAATGAAACCAGAAACATCACCTGACATCAACTTAGGAACTCTCCCTAACAGCACTGAGAGTGTATCTACACCATATGGACTGCAGTGCTTCAAGAAAGCAGCTCACCGTCACCTTCTCGAAGGCAATTAGGAATGGATAATAAATGCTGGTCTGGTCAGCATTGCTCACATCCTATAAATGAATAAAAATATATAAATGGTACACGAGAGTCCAAAGATATGCAGGTTAGGTTGTTTGGCCATGCTAAGTTGACCCTAGTATCAGGAGGGATTAACAGAGTAAATACGTGGGGTTACAGGAATAGGGCCTGGGTGGGATTGTGATTGGTGTAGACTCAGTGAGCCAAATGGCCACCTCCTGCACTGTAGGGGTTCTATGAAAGTGCTTTGCCTTTGAAGCTTGAATGTTTTGGAGGTAATCAGAATTGCTTTATTGCCCTATTAATCATTGACTAATTGTGAACTTGATGTCATTCTGGATTCCAGCTAGGGAAATATTTGATCTTTTTTTCAATACTACAAATACTTTTTTTAAATGCCAAATGTAAATTTAGATATAAACTAACGGATCTTCTGGAATATGGTTCAACGGATTAATAAAGAAAATAAACAGAGTACTGACTGCACATGTCCTTGACTGAGTGAGTTAAATAAATTAACATATCTGTGGCTAATGGTATACAGATTAAAATAAATGTTTAAAATAAATGTCAACTATTGTGTCCAATTACTGATTACCAAATAGAAATGGAATAGCCAAGCTTCAGAAATACTATGCAGGGCAAGTATTGCATATATGTACTAAATGTAATATATTCATGAGTAAAATTGAATTTAAAATGTCATGTGGAAATCTAAATTTATTAATTGGTGATATCATAGGAAATTACATAAAAGTATACTTTTGTATTTTGAAGTATTCATTATATATCTGTGTTCTGGAACATGACAGGAAAGTAACCTTGATGCACCACTTCTATAATGTAAAGCCTTAAATAGCAAACTCATGGACTCATGTTTTCATGGGTTTGAAATGGTCCATTTTCATTAATGCTTGTAACTAATCAAGGGAGAAACACGTGTCATCTGTGCTTTTAATGTAAAAGTGTTTTTAAGTATGAATAGATAATCATAAACAGATCCAAGGTGCATTAGCTCCTGATTGAAGTAGTTTGATTTGCATTACAGTAACCACTTCTTCAGACAGTTGCCGCATGCTGCATTGTTATAAACTTCTGTTAAATGCAAATGAACATCTGTTCTTGCAATTACAGGCTTCAGAAAGCTGCGTCATACCATAGAGCAGGAAAGTAAAAATATTTCGGCAAGCCAAATTTTAAACTTTTACATGTGTTTTATTTGAGGAAAATGAAATGGGATTTAACCTTTAGTGATACTTAAAAATCTCCACAACATGCAGACATGATGTTTACCAGGATGTTGCCTGGTATGGAGGGCATTAGCTACGAGGAGAGGTTGGAGAAACTTGGTTTGTTCTCACTGAAACGACAGAGGTTGAGAGGCGACCTGACAGAAGTCTACAGGATTGTGAGAGGTATGGACAGAGTGGATAGTCAGAAGGTTTTCCCAGAGTGGAAGAGTCAGTTACTAGGGAGCACAGGTTTAAGGTGCGAGGAGCAAGGTTTAAAGGAGATGTACGACTTTTTACACAGAGAGTAGTGGGTGCCTGGAACTCATTGCCGAGGGAGGTAGTGGAAGCAGATACGGTAGTGACTTTTAAGGGGTGCCTTGACAAGTACATGAATAGAATGGGAATAGAGGCATATGATCTCTGGAAGAGTAGGGGGTTTTAGTTCAGTCAGGCAGCATGGTCGGTGCAGGCTTGGAGGGCTGAAGGGCCTGTTCCTGTGCTGTAATTTTCTTTGTTCTTTGATCAAGTGGCAGTTTAATCATAACAATTTGCTTTAGCCTATGGTAATAAAGGGGGAATGATTAAATGATGTCTATATTGATACAAAAATAACACCAGTGAAGACAAGGGTGTTGCTGATTTTTCAGCCAGTGCCTCTTCATTTCAGAGATGACCACATTGGGTAAACTTCTTGTTTTGTTTGGAAAATAGCTTCAAAGTAGTTTTCAAATAACAAAATGGCCTGAAATGAGTTATGACAGGCTTGTGGTTGACCTGAGAATTATTATTTGATATAATCTTCTCAAACACTGGAGGATTTTCACTGTTGATAGTGATGCAATCAGGTGAGGGTGTGGGGTGGAGGAGTTAGATGGTTGTCCTCTCTTCCCTCTCCTTATTTGACCGCAGTGGGTTTTTTGTTTAATTAGGACACATTTGCTAATTCAATGTGTGTTTAACTGTTTATAGCAGTGACCATAAAAGATTGATCAGGTAGGTTTGCTTGCGTTCTTTAAAAAAAGATAGTTTTTACACAGTCTAAATAATGTAAAAATCACTCCAACCTCCTCTTGCTTTCTCTCTCTCACTGACACACGCACGCGCGCACACACACAGTTCACACAAATAGATTACAGAGTAGGGAGGATAGCATCATAGAATCCCTACTGTGCAGAAGGAGGCTATTTGGCCCATCGAGTCTGTATCATAAGAACATAAGAAATAGGAGCAGGAGTAGGCCATCTAGCCCTTCGAGCCTGCCCCGCCATTCAATAAGATCATAGCTGATCTGTCATGGCTCAGTTCCACATTCCCGCCCTCTCCCCATCACCCTTAATCCCCTCGCTTATCAAAAACCCATCAACCCGCATCTTAAAAGAATTTAGCGAGGCAGCCTCCACCACTTCAACGGGCAGAGAATTCCAGAGATTCACCACCCTTTGAGAGAAGAAGTTCCTCCTCAACTCCATTCTAAACCGCCCCCCCTTTATCTTGAGGCTGTGCCCCCTTGTCCTACTGTCCTTTCTGAGCGGGAAGAGCCTCTCCACCTCTATCCTATCCATCCCATTCATCATCTTATATATGTCTTAATGAGATCTCCCCTCATTCTTCTAAACTCTAACGAGTACGAGCCTAGTTTATTCAGCCTCTCCTCATAGCTCAACCCCCTCAACTCCGGTATCAGCCTAGTAAACCTCCTCTGCACTCCCTCCAAGGCCAAAATATCCTTGCGTAAGTACGGCGACCAAAACTGCACACAGTACTCCAGCTGTGGCCTCACCAATGCCCTATACAGCCGCAGCAAGACCTCCCTACTTTTATATTCAATCCCCCTCGCTATGAAGGCCAGCATCCCATTAGCCTTCTTGACCACCTGCTGCACCTGCAGGCTGGGTTTTTGCGACTCATGCACAAGGAGCCCGAGGTCCCTCTGCACTGTCGCCTGCTGCAGTTTTTCGCCACATAAGTAATAGTCCTTCCTACCATTATTCCTACCAAAGTGGACCACCTCGCACTTGCCAACATTAAATTCCATTTGCCATTTCCTGGCCCATTCGCCCAGCCTATCTAGATCCTTCTGCAGACTCTCCACACCCTCCGCGCAATTTGCCGTTCCACCAATCTTGGTGTCATCAGCAAATTTCGACACCATACACTCGGTTCCCTCCTCCAGATCATCTATATAAATGGTAAATAGCTGAGGCCCCAGCACCGACCCCTGGGGCACTCCACTAGTCACCAACCGCTAATCCGAATAGCACCCATTAACCCCCACTCTCTGCCTCCTATTTGACAACCAGTCCCCTATCCACGCTAACTCCATGCCCCCTTACCTTCTGCAATAACCTCTTGTGAGGTACCTTGTCAAACGCCTTCTGAAAATCAAGAAAGACCACATCCACCGGCTCTCCTCTATCCACCGCCCTAGACACATCCTCATAGAACTCCAATAAATTTGTCAGACATGACTTCCCCTTAACGAAACTGTGCTGCATCTGCTCTATCAAGCAATTCCCCTCAAGATGCCTTGCTATTTCCTCCTTGATGACGGATTCTAACGTTTTACCTACAACAGATGTTAAACTAACCGGCCTATAATTCCCTGCCTTTTGCCTGGCACCCTTCTTAAACAACGACGTAACATTAGCCGCTTTCCAATCTTCCGGCACTTCGCCGGAATCCAGCGACATTTGGAAAATAACCACCAAGGCATCCACTATCACCTCCGCCATTTCTTTCAGAACCCTTGGATGCATTCCATCCGGTCCTGGGGACTTGTCCACAATCAGTCCCTCCAGTCTGTCGAGCACCACCTCTCTAGTAACAATAATGTCATTGAGGCCCTCCAGTCCTACCACCTTTCCATCGCTAACACCTGGCAAATTATTCACGTCTTCCTCCGTGAAGACCGAAACAAAAAAGTTATTCAAGACCTCAGCCATATCCCCATCCCCTACCACTAAGTCCCCCCTCTCATCCTCTAAGGGTCCAACGTTCACCCTAGCCAGTCTCTTCCTTTTTATATATTTATAAAAACTCTTGCTATCCTTTTTTATATTAAGCGCTAGCCCAGCTTCATAGTTTCTCCTACCCTTCTTTATCAACTTCTTTGTCAATCTTTGTTGACATTTAAACCTCTCCCAATCCTCTTCTCACCCACTACTCTTAGCTACTCTAAACGCCTCCACTTTTAATTTAACACTTTCCTTCACCTCCTTCGTTATCCATGGCTTATTACGGTCCTCCTATGGTCCTTTTTAACCATCGGAATAAATTTCTGCTGAGCACCAAGAAAGATCTCCTTAAAGATCCTCCACTTCTCCTCAGCAGACCTACCTTCCAACGCGCTCCCCCAGTCAACATTCGCCAATTCTTCTCTCATCCTACCGTACTCCCCTCTGTTCAAACAAAGGACGCGTGTCCGGGAACCCACTTTCTCCTCCTCCATCTGCACCAGAAACTCCACCATACAATGATCACTCTCCCCAAGAGGATCCTTCACCGCAAGGTCCCTAATTCTACCCGCCTCATTACATAACACCAGAGCCAAGATAGCTCGCTCCCTCGTCGGCTCCAACACACACTGTTCAAGGAAACTATCCCAGCAGCATTCCAAGAACTCCTCCTCGAGCCCACCGCGTCCAACATGGGTCGACCAATCAATATGCAGATTGAAATCCCCCATAACTACGGCCGTCCCATTCCTGCACGCCGCATTTATTTGCGCGTTAACAGCCCGCCCCACCTCCAGATCATTATTCGGGGGCCTATAGACGACACCCACCGGCGTCTTCCTCCCTTTGCTGTTCCTAATCTCCACCCACAACGATTCCACTTTCTGCTCTTTGGTCCCTATATCATCCCTTGCTACCACCTTGATGCTATCCTTAATCAGCAGAGCTACGCCCCCCCCCCACTTTTTCCTCCTGCCTATCCTTCCTAAACACTTGATACCCTTGGACATTCAGCTCCCAGTCCCTGTCACCTTGCAGCCACGTCTCTGTAATGGCCACCAGATTATATCCATTTGTGTCGATCTGCGCCACCAGCTCATCCACTTTATTCCGAATGCTTCGTGCATTCAGATAAAGCGCCTTCATCCCAGCCTTCACCTGGACCCTATTTGCCAGAACGCCACCAACCATATTCACGCCCCCTACTCCCTTTATTATTGGGACATCCTCGGCCTCTTCCCTTACCTGTAACGTCTCCTTTAACTTTAGACCCCGCAATGTCACCTACCCTCGCACCTTCCCCCCCCCCCCCCCCCAATTAGTTTAAAGCCTTGTCTACAGTCCTATTTACACGATTCGCCAGGACTCTGGTCCCAGCACGGTTCAGACCAACCCCATCCCGCCTGAACAGGTCCCACCTACCCCAATACTGATGCCAACGCCCCGTAAATTCAAACCCATTCCTCCCACACCAGTCCCTGAGCCACCCATTCACTTCCTTAATCTTATCAACCTTACGCCCGTCTGCACTTGGTTCAGGCAGTGGCCCAGAGATAACCACCTTGTCGGTTTTACTTTTTAATTCCATTCCCAGCTTTTCATACTCCCTCCCCAGATCCTCAGTTCGCATTTTGCCTACGTCGTTGGCACCCACATGTACCACAACGACTGGATTCTCACCCTCCCACTCCAGGTTCCTCTGCAGCCCAGATGCAACATCCTGGACCCGAGCACCAGGCAGACAACACACCCTTCTGTGCGCTTTGTCATTGTGACAAAGGACAGTGTCAATACCCTTAACCCCACTATCCCCAATTACTACTACGTTCCTTTTCACCTTCTCTTTGCCTATGTCCTGCTGCATCATTGTACCATGTGCAGTTTGCTCACCAACCTCACCTCCCTTGTTCTCGTCCACACTGGAAGCAAGAACCTCAAACCTGTTATGCAGATTAAGAGGCTGAGGCATCCGCTCCCCACCCCCCTTCCTCCGCTCCCCACCCTCCTTCCTCCGCACAGCAGCCCCCTCTTGTTCCTGACCGTTAGAGTTAGCCAGTCTAGGGGGGGTGGATGTCACTTGCACCCCATTGACAATGGCACCCTCTCTCCCCCTGGTGAGCCTCAGTGTCTGTAGCTCAGAGGCCAGCTCATCTACCTTGAGCTGGAGCTCCTCCAGCAACCTGCACTTACTGCAGACGTGGTCACTGGGAAGGACCCTGGGGTCCACCAGCTCCCACATCATACAGAAATAACACATCGCATGTATCGACCACAATCCTACCTATACTCTATTCTCCCATATATTTACCCTGCCCTGATATTAGGGTTAATTTAGCATAGCCAGTCAACCTAACCTGTAAAGCTTTGGACAGTGGGAGGAAACCAGACCACCCAGAGGAAACCCATGCAGACACAGGGAGAACGTGCAAATTCCATAAAGACAGTGACCCGAGGTCAGAAATGAACCTGGGTCGCTGGCGCTGTGAGGCAGTAGTGCTAACCACTGTATCACCGTGCCACCCCAGTCTGGCAACATTAAAACGGTACAATTCTTGAGTGTTGGTGTTTTGGCTGAATGTTCCTTGTATCAGTGCAGCATGTTGTTCAATAACTAAGGTATTGCTCTGCATCAGCTCTTGATTTCCTACTTACAATGGTTAGAGGATGGAATTATATTCGGGGGTGGGGGAGGGGCAGCTGAATGTCACAGAGGATGAAGGCATTGGTGCTACCTGCCTATGAAACAAGTATAGAGCCCTATGATCCTTTTACAGTAATCAGATCAACAGGCTATTAATTGAGTGATGGCCTTTTCTGTTGCCGAAAGCTGCCAGGTGGTTGTCTAGTGTCTTCATACCTTCACGAGCACACTATATAATCTTGAGTACAAGAGAAACTAGCCACTGAGTCAAATCCCAGACCACTTTCATTTTGAATAGTGGCATACATGGGAAAGGTTATGCATTGGTAGGCCTAGCAAATGGGGCTTTGTGGCTTAATATAGCAGATGTTACAGATGACAAAATGCTGGTGATATTGTGTTAACAGGTGGAGGGACCTGTACAAATAAGATTAAGAGTGTCAGTGACTTTGACAGCCAGTGGCATGATATGGTCCATGTGTGCAGAATGCAGATCATGTTGTAGAAGGCAGCATAGATCAACAGCAGCCTGACTAGTGAAGCGCAGCTTCCTGCTCCTCAATATCCAGAAAAATAATGTTCTATTGGCTATGTGGGCTGGATATTCCAGCAACCTTGCTCACTTACTAGCTTATAATGGGCCCATGAGCTACTTTTCTCAGATATGAGTCTTCTCTTTCTCCATCCAAAGCAATGAAGCACAAGTAACATTTATGCTGAGCTGGAATTTCATCGGGATGAATAAGAAGAAAGGTGACATGAAAGCAATCTTTTAAGCTCAAAAACCCTTTGAAAATCTATGAAACACAACACAGATTCCTATGATCCAAATGCCCCTTTTAAATAATGCTTTCAGTAAATCTGTCAAATTAGTCAGACAGTACCAGAATGCGGTGCTGTTAGGTTTTATTCAGTGGACCAGCCACAGGGTGGGGAACATTTAATATCACCTTGGGGTGCATTCAGGAGGCACCAACCTGAATTAAGTAAGCAGTTAAAATGGCAGGCAAGAACAGTAAGGTTAAATTGTTCATTTTATTGGCATATAAACTCTAATCCAATTGCTGATGTGGGTAGAATCATCTTTTGTGTAATATGGTTTTCCTTTCAAGCAATGACTGAAAAAATGTGAAATGACATGCAGCACACGCATTAGAACTGATTGATCGTGAGTCTTCATAAAAGGACAATGACTCCACTTCAAGAGTACTTAATTGGCTGCAGAGTGCTTTGAGATTCTGGTTGTTAAGAAAAGTGGTATATAAATGCAAGTCTTTATTTTCTTTTCAGACAATAGTTAGACACAATCATCATTTTAAAAATGGGGACAGCGTGATTGCGCATTTCTGTTTAATCTTGGTGCATTGTGCTGTAGAATGATTTGTGCTCACTGATTCATATTTCAGTTGTTATGACTTGCAGTGGTAGCGAGGAGTTTGTATGCAAGGAGGTATAAATCAAGGACTGATTGAGTCTGAGCCCTCAAGATAGCAGAGTCTCCCAGAATAGTGATCTTTAACACAGAACAATAAACTGCTACGGTTTTCACTTGTTCTCTGATGATTTGTCTGTTTTTACTGTTTTCTTTAGGTGGATTTGCCACATTTTCATCTAGCTTCTCAGGCCTGTGCGAGGGAAAATCTGCTCTAGTGCCAACAAGCATTTCACAGCCATGCTTACCTGTAACCAACACTGGCCCAACTCGCATTCTTCCTCACCTTTATCTGGGTTGTCAACGTGATGTATTGAACAGGGTAAGGAGTGTTAGCTGCCAGTGTGCATAAACCTTTGTCTTTGCACAAGACAAATACCCCACCCACTGTAATTAAACATTTATTAAAGGAGCAACTACTTTTCAAGTTGCTTTAGGTATTTGTGGCATTAATAATATCGAAAATATACAAAAAAAGGGACGAATTTTACCATCACGCCCGCCATGGGAATTGGAGTGGCGAGGGGTGGACTATGGAGAGGTCTGTTGACCTTGGGTGGGATTTTCTGGTTTTGGGGCAAGTGAGATCCAAAAATCCCACCCCCAATAAGATTTTCATTCATTCAAAACCCTCAAATTCACAGTTAAAATTGGGCCTGTAGTGTTTTAGGACTAATTTTGTACATCACAATTATATAGTAGGATTAAGCCAAAATAAAGCTGAAGTTTGAGACAGTACTATCATTTGAACTGTATTGAGTAGTATTTCATTGTACTTACATGCCTTCTGTTTTATTTCAAATATAGGAGCTAATGCAACAGATTGATATTGGCTACGTACTCAATGCAAGTAACACGTGCCCAAAACCTGACTTTATCCCAGAGAGTCACTTCCTACGAGTTCCAGTCAATGACAGCTTTTGTGAGAAGATCTTACCTTGGCTTGACAAGTCGGTAGAATTTATAGGTCAGTTGGAACTTTATTAGAACATAACACATAGAATGCTACAGCACAAACAGGCCCTTCGGCCCACAAGTTGCGCTGATCATATCCATACCTACCAGGCCATAGAACTATCTGTAACTCCCAATCCCATTAAGTCCCATGTACTCATCCAGAAGTCTTTTAAAAGACCCCAGCAAGTTCGCCTCTACCACCACCGATGGCAGCCGATTCCACTCACTCACCACCCTCTGAGTGAAAAACTTACCCCTAACATCTCCTCTGTGCCTGCTTCCCAGCACCTTAAACCTGTGTCCTCTCATAGCGACCATTTCAGCCCTGGGAAATAGCCTCCAAGAATCCACCCTATCTATACCTCTCAACATTTTATAAGCCTCTATCAGGTCACCTCTCAACCTTCGTCTCTCCAGGGAGAAGAGACCTAGCTCCCTCAACCTATCTTCATAAGGCATGCCTCCCAATCCAGGCGACATCCTTGTAGATTTCCTCTGCACCCTCTCAATAACTTCCACATCCTTCCTGTAGTGAGGCGACCAGAACTGCGCACAGTACTCCAAGTGGGGTCTGACAAGAGTCTTGTAAAGTTGCAGCATTACCTCCCGACTCCTACCTCAATTAATGAAGGCTAGCACACCATATTCTCAATTGTTAAATAATTTCTCTGAGGTGTAAGTTTGTTGATGCTTTCGTGTTGCAATTCTGTTTTGAAACTTTCTGCCTGCAGTTATTGCTCTTTAGCCAGCCAGCAGATGGTTGTGTGGGAGAAGGTTGGGATGCATGGTCCCATTGTGGTCTCCCCCCTTCCCCATAGTAGAATATTATCTCTTCCATCTGACCGCTTCATAGCAGTGAAATTGGGAACTCCTGTGAGAAATCACATGTGTAAATTTACATTATGCCATGAGCATAGAAACTAAAATCTCTGCTGTTGTTGGATATATGTCAAAATATCAAAAGTTTATGTACAGCAACAAACAAAATATTTCTTAAAATTGGCTGTATACTGTTGGTTGGTG
The DNA here is from genome assembly GCF_965287045.1 of Carcharhinus amblyrhynchos. NCBI lineage: Eukaryota > Metazoa > Chordata > Chondrichthyes > Carcharhiniformes > Carcharhinidae > Carcharhinus > Carcharhinus amblyrhynchos. The sequence goes on along the minus strand of NC_137329.1, from coordinate 96,198,876 downwards.
TACATTTCTGGATTTTTTTATGTTCATAAGAATAGCCACAGAAGTGTTACCACTCAGATAGAGGAAGCAAATGTTGATGTTTAACTCTCTTCATATTGTGAATACGTTTAATTCTTTTTGTATTTTAGTACTTAACTAATATAAAAATCCTAATTTATAAATTTTCCAAGCACTGCCAGCTATTTAACAGAATTTTTGTGGGGCTTTTTTCAATGTCTGTTTGATGCGACCAATCAATTTGTTCTCTTGAAGCTAAATTTCAGCTTTCCTCAGTAAAGGACGAGAACGGGTCAACCCATATGGCAGGATTGATGTCATCAAATCCATTCCTCGATTAAGCTGCCATCATGCTGTTGAGTTTTCTTTCAGTTCCTTGATAGAACATCAGATTGGCAAAGATGGCTCATGGGAAGATCAAATCTATGAGTTAATTAATAATGAAAGTCTGAGGTGGTACTGAGATACATGCTAGAACTTCACCTGGGCAATGGTGCGAAGGGACATGGGACAAAGTGAATAAAATATACAGTTTATAACAGTGAAATCCAGTCTACTGGTTAAGAGTTTAGTGTTATAATATTGTAGGCAGTAAGTTGCATTTAATTTCAGTTTAAACAAATTGCTTAAAGTTCCTTCATCATTTTATTCCTAGAGAAAGCAAAGGCATCAAATGGCTGCGTGTTGGTGCACTGCTTGGCTGGAATTTCTCGTTCTGCCACCATTGCCATAGCTTATATAATGAAGAGAATGGATATGTCACTAGATGAAGCTTATAGGTAAGAAGTATTAATGTTATCAGTTAGTTTTTGCAGAGATTTTGTCATTGACCGTGAATTAAAGCAGCAGAAGGCAGAGATAGTAACAAATGAAAGGTATGGAGATGCATGTTTTGTTTAAATAGTTAATAATCAAACCATAACCAAATCCTTAAAAAAAATGGCCAATTAAGCATTAGCAATCCAGCTATTAAATGTGATATGATGCTATTGCTTGATGTTACTGAGATATTTGCTAATAATTAGGGAAAAACCTCATAGATCAATTATTGGTTACATTGGATGTGTCCTTTTTGTGGTAGGTCCTGTCTTATCAATTTTGCACGATTAGAAACCAGTGCTGTTTGTAATGGAATAACGTGACTCAGAATGTGGCTAGCTCCAGTATGCACATCTTTCAAGCAGCAGCCAGGATGAGTTCAGGGCCCTTGGTTTATTCTGTATCTTGTGCAAATTAGTATTTTTTTTGTTATTGTGAAGATTTGGTTAAAGTCTGGCATCTATAACAGAAGGAAACTGCATTTCAGCTTTATCTCTTGTCAGTTGCTGAGAGTGGGGAATGTGCATGTGGTTTTTGGACCAGGCATTTTCAGGCCAGGTGATGGAGGGATCTGGGTGTTTGGCTGATAAGTATGATTCAATGAAATAGTGTAATCTCAGACTCCAAATTTGAACACTGATCCCAGATTTAAGAGGATGAATTGGGCTGGAATTGTGTGTTGTCATGATTTGATGCCTGGCTCTTGTATCTCAGACAATTACTTTATAGTTTTGGGCTGTGGCAACTGTTTAATAGCTTAATCACTTGAGGTTACTTAAAGGCTGTTCAACTGGCAGCATGGGCTGTGTCCAGACTGCAGTATGTGGGAGTTTATGGACAGTGAGTCTTTCACAAGTGAAACATGTTCACAGTAGATGTCTCTGCTTTGAGTCTCTTTGGCTCTCATGCAAGTTGTAGACACTCCAAAGTACAAGAGAGAAGGAGCATTTGGATGGTTTGCCATAGAGCATGGTCACACCTCATTGAGGTAAAAGTTCAGAAAGAGGTGGGTGTGACTGATAGTGTACATAATAAGAACTTTAATATAGACTTAGGATAAAAGCAGATAAGCTCACAAGTTCAGGATAGATTTGCCCAACAATGTGTTCTAAAATCAACAAAGGGGCAGGCCATATTAGATTTAATAATGAGCAATGAGCCAGATTTCTTTAACTGTCTAAGGTTACATCAGTATTTATCTAATAGTGACTGTAATGTGATTGAATTCATTATTGTTTTCAAAAAGGAGAAACACAAAGCATCTTCTGAGATTCTATAGGGCAAGCCAGTTTCAATAGGGTGAGCTACAGACTGTCTACTGTAAATTAGACATCAGTAAATCTGTTATGGGTAAAATGACAGTGGGAATGTTAAAAGTTATTTATTAGTTCTTAAAGGAATCATAAAGAGATGGATTTCTCAGCAACCAACTGAAAGAAACAAAGGCAAGAATTCACTTTAAGACTTTTACTGTAACAAAAATCAACATGGCTCAAACATTCCTCAACAGTTCACTGATACATTGAACTAAAGAAAAGGTATTAATTTCCTATAGCAACCAAAATCTTCTTGCCTTGCTTCTGGTAGATATGTACCATTACAGCAACAGTCCTCGAGTCATTCCCATATTTTCAGCAGGTTCATTTCTCCCCGACATCCTTAATCAAAACTTCCAGAGTACTTCGACAATTGTTCTGCTCAGTCCAAGTTTTCCCAGAAACCAAACTTTCACCGACATCCTGCTTCATCTCAAGTGCAAAACAGTCCATCCACTTGCCCACAACTGTAGCTTCTTTCTCTTTGTGTCTCAAACAGCAGCTGTCCCTTTTCAGTGAAATGCTAAAAAGGTATTAAAATTGGCATGCAATACTTAAATGAGCTTCTGTTTGGATTTCTTTGCCTGCGGCAACCAAATCCCATGGATATAAAAACAGAAAAACTACAGCACAAACAGGCCCACAAGTTGCACCGAATGTGTCCCTACCCTCTATCCTACTAAATTCCATGTACTTATCCAAAAGTCTCTTAAAAGACCCTATCGAAGCCGCCTCCATCACCACTGCCGGCAGCCTATTCCACGCACCCACCACCCTGAGTGAAAAACTCACCCGACATCTCCTCTGTACCTACTCCCCAGCACCCTAAACCTGTATGCTCTTGTGACGACCATTTCAACCCTGGGGAAAAGGCCTCTGAGAATCCACTTGATCAATACCTCTCAACATCTTATACACCTCTATCAGGTCACCCCTCATCTTTCATCTCGCTAAGGAGAAAAGACCAAGCTATCCTCATAAGGCATGCCACCCAATCCAGGCAACATCTTTGTAAATCTCCTCTGCACTCTTTCTATGGCTTCCACATCCTTTCTGTAGTGAGGCGACCAGAACTGAGCACAGTACTCCAAGTACTGTGGAGTCTTATACAGTTGCAGCATTATCTTCCAACTCCTGAACTCAATTCCTCGCTTGATGAAGGCCAGTACACCATACACCTTCTTAACCACAGCCTCTACACGAAGCTGCTTTGAGCGTCCTATGAACCCGCACCCCAAGATCCTTCTGATCTTGCACACTACCAAGAATCTTATCCTTTGACCTACCAAAATTAATCAGGGTTGAAGTCCATCTGCCACTTCTCTGCCTAGGCTTGCATCCTATCAATGTCTTATTGCAACTTCTGACATCCCTCCACACTATCTAAACACCTCCAACCTTTGTGTCATTGGCAAACTTACCAACCCATCCTCCACTTCCTCATCCAGGTCATTTATAAAAATCACAAACAGCAAGGGTCCCTGGGGCACTCCACTAGTGACCGACCTCCATGCAGAAAAAGACCCATCTACAACCACTCTTTGCCTTCTGTGGGCAAGCCAGTTCTGAATCCTCAAAGCAATGACCCCTTGGATCCCATGCCCTCTCACTTTCTCAATAAGCCTTGGATGGGGCACTTCATCAAACCACATCCGCAATCCTCCAATCCTCTGGAACCTCTCTCGTCTCCATTGATGATGCAAAGATTATCGCCAGAGGCTCAGCAATCTTTTCACTTTGTTCTTTGTAGAACTGTTTAAAGCATTTACTTATTGTATTTACTGCTTTAAGAATTGTGAGGGAGTGATTATCAGGCAGTTGTGGCCCATCAGCTTTAATTATCAAGTGTCCACACGGTGAAGCCTTACATTGTTTGCTGGAGCAGACGAGGAAGGAGCATCAGAGAGAAAGCTAAGACTTTACCTGTTAAAAACCTGTTTAAAATAAGTTTAAAGCATTTTGTTCTTTGTAGAACTGTTTAAAGCATTTACTTATTGTATTTACTGCTTTAAGAATTGTGAGGGAGTGATTATCAGGCAGTTGTGGCCCATCAGCTTTAAATCAGCGCCAAGTTTAAAAGGAGGCCTGGTGTAGATAGCGGGCAGCGTCGGAGCGGGCAGCGGAGTGAGAGGGAAGCAGAGTGAGCTATTAGGGCTTAATATCAAAAAGGGCTTGAAGGTAAAAAGGCCAGGTGGAAAGAACAAGGAAAAAAAAAAATTTTTTTTTCAAAACTACTACAGCAAAAAACAAGGAAAAAATTTTTCCCACAACAAATTATATTGAATAATGGAGGGACATGTGATGTGCGGTTCCTGTATGATGTGGGAACTGGTGGACCCCAGGGTCCTTCCCAGAGACCATGTCTGCAGTAAGTGCAGGTTGCTGGAGGAGCTCCAGCTCAAGGTGGATGAGCTGGCCTCTGAGCTACAGACACTGAGGCTCATCAGGGGGAGAGAGGGTGCCATTGTCAATGGGGTGCAAGTGACATCCACCCCCTCTAGACTGTCTAAATCTAAGGGTCAGGAACAAAAGGGGGCTGCTGGGAGGAGGAAGGGGGGTGAGGAGCGGAGGCCTCAGCCTCTTAATCTGCATAACAGGTTTGAGGTTCTTGCTTCCACTCTGGAAGAGGACGAGGCAGGTGAGGTTGGTGAGCAAACTGCACATGGTACAGTGATGCAGCAGGACATAGGCAAAGAGAAGGGGAAAAGGAACGTAGTAGTGATTGGGGATAGTGGGGTGAAGGGTATTGACACTGTCCTTTGTCACAATGACAAAGTGCACAGAAGGGTGTGTTGTCTGCCTGGTGCTCGGGTACAGGATGTCGCAGCTGGGCTGCAGAGGAATCTGGAGTGGGAGGGTGAGAACCCAGTTGTGGTGGTACATGTGGGTGCCAGCGACGTAGGCAAAGTGCGGACTGAGGATCTGGGGAGGGAGTATGAGAAGCTGGGAATGGAATTAAAAAGTAGAACCGACAAGGTGGTCTTCTCTGGGCTACTGCCTGAACCGAGTGCAGACGGGCGTAGGGTTGACAGGATAAAGGAAGTGAATGGGTGGCTCAGGGATTGGTGTGGGAGGAATGGGTTCGAATTTATGGGGCATTGGCACCAGTATTGGGGTAGGTGGGACTTGTTCGGGCGGGATGGGGTTGGTCTGAATCGTGCTGGGACCAGAGTGCTGGCGAATCGAGTAAAGAGGACTGTAGACAGGGCTTTAAACTAATTAGGGGGGGGGAGGGTGCGAGGGTAGGTGATGTTAGGAGGTCTACAGTTAAGGATAGGGTACAGGTAAGGGAAGAGGCTGAGGATGTCCCAAGTGGTGGCGTTACGGCAAATAGGGTCCAGAAGAAGGCTGGGATGAAAGCGCTTTATCTGAATGCACGAAGCATTCGGAATAAAGTGGATGAGCTGGTGGCGCAGATCGACACAAATGGATACGATCTGGTGGCCATTACAGAGACGTGGCTGCAAGGTGACAGGGACTGGGAGATGAATGTACAGGGCTATCAAGTGTTTAGGAAGGATAGGCAGGAGGAAAGAGGGGGTGGCGTAGCTCTGCTGATTAAGGACAGCATCAAGGTGGTAGCAAGGGATGATATCGGAGCCAAAGAGCAGAAAGTGGAATCGTTGTGGGTGGAGATTAGGAACAGCAAAGGGAGGAAGACGCTGGTGGGTGTCGTCTATAGGCCCCCGAATAATGATCTGGAGGTGGGGCGGGCTGTTAACGCGCAAATAAGTGCGGCGTGCAGGAATGGGACGGCAGTAGTTATGGGGGATTTCAATCTGCATATTGATTGGTCGACCCATGTTGGACGAGGTGGGCTCGAGGAGGAGTTCTTGGAATGCTGCCGGGATAGTTTCCTGGAACAGTGTGTGTTGGAGCCGACGAGGGAGCGAGCTATCTTGGATCTGGTGCTATGTAATGAGGCGGGTAGAATTAGGGACCTTGAGGTGAAGGATCCTCTTGGAGAGAGTGATCATTGTATGGTGGAGTTTCTGTTGCAGATGGAGGAGGAGAAAGTGGGTTCCCGGACACGTGTCCTTTGTTTGAATAGAGGGGAGTATGGTAGGATGAGAGAAGAATTGGCGAATGTGGACTGGGGGAGCGCGTTGGAAGGTAGGTCTGCTGAGGAGCAGTGGAGGATCTTTAAGGAGATCTTTCTTGGTGCTCAGCAGAAATTTATTCCGATGGTTAAAAAGGACAGTAGGAAGAGAGGTAATAAGCCGTGGATAACGAAGGAGGTGAAGGAAAGTGTTAAATTAAAAGCGGAGGAATTTAGAGTAGCTAAGAGCAGTGGGCGAGAAGAGGATTGGGAGAGGTTTAAATGTCAACAAAGATTGACAAAAAAGTTGATAAAGGAGGGTAGAAGAAGCTATGAAGCTGGGCTAGCGCTTAATATAAAAAAGGATAGCAAGAGTTTTTATAAATATATAAAAAGGAAGAGGCTGGCTAGGGTGAACGTTGGTCCCTTAGAGGATGAGAAAGGGGACCTAGTGGTAGGGGATGGGGATATGGCTAAGGTCTTGAATAACTTTTTTGTTTCTGTCTTCACGGAGGAGGACGTGAATAATTTGCCGGGTGTTAGCGATGGAAAGGTGGTAGGACTGGAGGGTCTTAATGACATTACTGTTACTAGAGAGGTGGTGCGCAACAGACTGGAGGGGCTGATTGTGGACAAGTCCCCAGGACCGGATGGAATGCATCCGAGGGTTCTGAAAGAAATGGCGGAGGTGATAGTGGATGCCTTGGTGGTTATTTTCCAGACGTCGCTGGATTCCGGGGAAGTGCCGGAGGATTGGAAAACGGCTAATGTTACGCCGTTGTTTAAGAAGGGTGCCAGGCAAAAGGCGGGGAATTACAGGCCGGTTAGTTTAACGTCTGTGGTAGGTAAAATGTTAGAATCCGTCATTAAGGAGGAAATTGCGAGGCATCTTGAAGGGAATTGCTTGATAGGGCAGACGCAACACGGTTTCATTAAAGGGAAGTCGTGTCTGACAAATTTACTGGAGTTCTATGAGGATGTGTCTAGGGCGGTGGATAGAGGAGAGCCGGTGGATGTGGTCTTTCTGGATTTTCAGAAGGCGTTTGATAAGGTACCTCACAAGAGGTTACTGCAGAAGGTCAGAGGACATGGAGTTGGGGGTAGGGTGTTAGCGTGGATAGAGGATTGGTTGTCAAATAGGAGGCAGAGAGTGGGGGTCAATGGGTGCTATTCAGATTGGCGGTTGGTGACTAGTGGGGTGCCCCAGGGGTCGGTGCTGGGGCCTCAGCTATTTACCATTTATATAGATGATCTGGAGGAGGGAACCGAGTGTAGGGTGTCGAAATTTGCTGATGACACCAAGATTGGGGGAAAGGCAAATTGTGCGGAGGGTGTGGAGAGTCTGCAGAAGGATCTAGATAGGCTGGGCGAATGGGCCAGGAAATGGCAAATGGAATTTAATGTTGGCAAGTGTGAGGTGGTCCACTTTGGTAGGAAGAATGGTAGGAAGGACTATTACTTACGTGGCGAAAAACTGCAGCAGGCGATGGTGCAGAGGGACCTCGGGGTCCTTGTGCATGAGTCGCAAAAACCCAGCCTGCAGGTGCAGCAGGTGGTCAGGAAGGCGAATGGGATGCTGGCCTTCATAGCGAGGGGGATTGAATATAAAAGTAGGGAGGTCTTGCTGCAGCTGTATAGGGCACTGGTGAGGCCGCAGCTGGAGTACTGTGTGCAGTTTTGGGCGCCGCACCTGCGCAAGGATATTTTGGCCTTGGAGGGAGTGCAGAGGAGGTTTACTAGGCTGATACCGGAGTTGAGGGGGTTGAGCTATGAGGAGAGGCTGAATAAACTAGGCTTGTACTCGTTAGAGTTTAGAAGAATGAGGGGAGATCTCATTGAGACGTATAAGATGATGAATGGGATGGATAGGATAGAGGTGGAAAGACTCTTCCCGCTCAAAAAAGACAGTAGGACTAGGGGGCACAGCCTCAAGATAAAGGGGGGGCGGTTCAGAACGGAGTTGAGGAGGAACTTCTTCACTCAAAGGGTGGTGAATCTCTGGAATTCTCTGCCCGTTGAAGTGGTGGAGGCTGCCTCGCTAAATATTTTTAAGAAGCGGGTTGATGGGTTTTTGATAAGAGAGGGGATTAAGGGTTATGGGGAGAGGGCGGGAAAGTGGAACTGAGCCACGACAGATCAGCCATGATCTTATTGAATGGCGGGGCAGGCTCGAAGGGCCAGATGGCCTACTCCTGCTCCTATTTCTTATGTTCTTATGTTCTTATGTTCTCCTACAGTAGCCTGGGGTACATCCCATTCGGTCCTGGCAACTTATCTAACTTGATTCTTTTAAAAAGCTCCAACACATCCTCTTTCTTAATGTCTACATGCTCAAGCTTTTCAGTCCACTGCAAGTCTGCACTACAACCACCAAGATCCTTTTCCACTGTGAATACTGAAACAAAGTATTCATTGAGCACCTTTGGTATTTCTACCGGTTCTATACAAACTTCCCCACCGTCACACTTAATGGGTCTTATTCCTTCATGTCTTATCCTCTTGCTCTTCATATACTTGTAGAGTGCCTTGGGGTTTTCCTTAATCGTGCCTGCCAAGGCCTTCTCATGACCCCTTCTGGCTCTCCTAATTTCCTTCCGACTAGCCATATACTCTAACATTATGTAGCTCCCTGAACCTTTTGTAAGCTTTTCTTCTTCACTAAATTCATTACAGCTTTCGTGCGCCACAGTTCCTGTAACCTACCATAACTTCTGTCTCATTGGAACACTGCTGTGCAGAACTCCAGACAAATATTCCTTGAAAATTTGCCACATTTCTTCCGTACGTTTCCCTGAGAAAACCTCTTTCCAATTTATGCCTCGAATTTCCTGTCTGATAGCTTCATAATTCCCCTTACTCCAAATAAACACTTTCCTAGCTTGTCTGATCCTAATGTAAAGGAGATAGAGTTATGATTACTATCCCCAAAATGCTCTTCCACAGAGATCTGACACCTGTCTAGGTTCATTACCCAATAGCAAATCAAGTACAGCTCTTCTCTTGTAGGCTTAACCACATACTGTGTCAGGAAACCCTCCTGAACACACCTAACAAACTCCTCCCCATCTAAACTCCTTACCATAGAGATTTTCCTATCGATATTTGGGAATTTAAAATCTCCCATCACGACAACTCTTATTATTACATCATTCCAGGATCTGTTGCCCTATCTGCTCCTCAACATCCCTGTTTGTTAGTATCAGGTGGCCTACAGAAAACACCCAGTAAAGTTAATGACTTCTTCCTGTTCCGAACCTCCACCCACAGAGATTCCGTAGACAATCTGACCATGGCGTCCATCTTTTCTGCAGCCGTGACACTATCTCTGATCACCAGTGCCATTCCCCCACCTCTTTTGCTGCCCTCCCTGTCCCTTCTGAAACATCTGAATCCTGGCATTTGAAGTATCCAGTCCTGTCCTTGAGTCATCCAAGTCTCTGTAATGGCCATCACATCACATCACATTTCCAAGTAGTGATCCACATTCTAAGCTCATCCACTTTGTTCACAACACTCCTTGCATTAAAATAGACACATCTCAAACCTGAACATGAAAAGAAACTTGCAAGGAGATCGAAACCAAAACGAAAAAAACTGGTTATGTTAAGAAAGAGTATAATTGAGAACGATGTAACCTCAAAAACAAACTGGCGATAAATAAGGAAGAGGTTGGTGGACAACCCAAGAAAAGTAATATTGAATCAGGAACTGGGAGTCAGCAAATTGAGGAGCAGATTTCCAGTAATGAAGAAAATGATGGCACTAAAGTGTGACCAATCTGCAAGACCGATGGTTTTCAGGTTTGCAAGGGAGTAGGCAAGAACATTGCAAATGCCCTATGATCTTACAAAGTTCTCTCCATTCAGGAACTGTTCCTACAGATTGTAAGATTGCACGTTATTTTACAAAGATGAGGGGAAATTCAAGAATTATAGTCTGGTTAGTAATTTTGCAATAATAAATGAGAAAGCCTATAATTAAGAATGGAATGTTTGAATACCTGGAAATTTTTCAGCTGATCGAACACAAGCATGGAGTTTATTTTTAGCAGGACAAATCACAATCAGGCACTAAAAATAATCAAAAAGCTAATAGGAATTGACCTGTCTATCTAGATGACCAGAAAACAAAGGGTTAGAAAATCACGCTGCTGTTGTACAGAAAAAGCCCTGGTTAGACCACATCTGGAGTACTGTGTTCAATTCTGGGCACCATATCAGGAAGGATATAGTGGCTCTAAATGTAACAAATTTAGCAGAATGATAGTTATGGTTGTAGTCCCTGAAATTTGGAAGATTGAGTTATTTGATTATGTTTTTAATATATCATCACTTCAAACTAAAAGGATAGAAGAGGAAGTACTTCTGCTGGCTGGGGAAGCTAGAGGTAGGAAATTTGCCCTAAACGTTGGAGCCAGACCTTTCAGGAGCGATGTTAAGAAATACTTCCGTATACAAAGTGATGGAAATTTGGAATTCTCAGGAATGGTAGTTGATGCTGGAACAAGTTAAAATCTGAGCTCGGTAGATTTTTGTTAACCTAAGGGATATGGGGCAAAGATGGATATAAGAAATAAGGTCATGGATTAACCATCATCTCATTCAATGGTAGAACAGACTTTGGGGCTAAGTGGTCTACTTCTGTTCCTAAACTCCTGTTAATCACTTATTTCAGGAGTAGTGTAATTGTAAGCCAGATCAGATAAGACTAGCAGGTTCCTTTCCCTTGAAGGAAATTAGTGAATCAGTTGATCTTTTGGCAGACATTCTGTAAGAAACTTAACTATGAGGAGGAAGAACATTCCTCTCTACAAATGGTAAACCTATTTTAAAAAAATAATATAGTACATAGAAGACCTCCATCATCCTCTTCTCTTCCTCCCCTAGTATCTCAGTAGGGAGAGAGTGGAGACAGCCAGAGTTTACAGAAGCTGTAAACAGTGACCAAGTGACTAATCCAGAAGTGTTTTCGTAAATAATTCTACCACATCTTCAAAATCTTCTGGATTTTTTTGAAGTTTTGACTTTAAAGTGATAATAAACATTTTGGAAAAGTTTGCACAGCTTAAGTGGTGCAGTATGAATATTCCCAACGGACAACATATTATACTAGTTTTAGAATAATCAGAAGTGCATCTTTTGCTTTATTTAATTTAAATTCATACAATCTATCCCTGTAAACAAAATTGGTAAACCTCCTTACAAAGACATTAGTCCCTGAGCTGGTTCCAAGACTTGGAAGTCCTCGACATAGCGCCACTTTTCCATGGCACCGTATGGCACTACAATTGGAGAAGAAATTCATTGCACTTGGTACAGTCTGTTCCTGAAAAAGGGGGAAATTACAGATCTGCCGTTCCATCAGATTGCATAATCCTGTGAAGTGATACAGAACACATCGAATAGTTGCTGTATATTTAGGATAGATTCAAATCAGGAGCTTAATACTAAGGCATGAAGTTTTCTACCACATAAATTTTAAAAATACTTAAAGAAACATATCAGGAAGTGGGACTAGAAAGATAAGGATTAACCGATAACTAGGCTACAACATTAAACAGCCAAATAAACGAATACAAGGCACTCTGCTTGGAAAAAGGGAAACAGCTGAAACTTGTGGGCCATATTGTAACCGACGACACAGGTAGACAGGCGTTTAGGCTCCTTACAGGTCTTCAGAGTTTCTCCTCAGAAAATTAAAGCACAGGACCGCAAAGGTGATTATCTCTCAGTTTACTCCCAGTATTGTGTGTTAGTGAGTACTGGAGCAAGAATAGTGCAAGTAAATGTTTGAATTATGCCAAATATACCACAGCTATCAAGAAGTGCTGTGTGTCATGGAGACATTTGGGTGATTGGTACCCCACCATCATCTTACAAATTCCCCCTGCCTAGCATCAACAATTATCCCTTCCACATATTAAAATAGCACTATTAGGCATTATTGTTTTTATTCTGTGAATCAAAGCTGCTCCCAGATTGTCCTGTTTGCTACAAGGAATTTGAGGTGGTATCTTCATCATGGTAAATAATCTGTCATTATGGTGGCCATCAACAATGGGGAAGTATTAATACTTCTTACACAGTTGATCAAAAGGTATGCTTTTATTTTTTGCTGGCCTAATTACCAGCTTCTGTTGTATTGAGTTAATACGGGTAAGCCTATTTTTGGAACAGTAGTTTTTGGGAATTTACTTCCTTGTGGTACTCTATCTCATTTATAAGGACATTAAATGTGCTTTTGTTTTTAAGATTTGTCAAGGAGAAGAGGCCAACCATTTCACCCAACTTTAACTTTCTTGGCCAGTTGCTGGATTTTGAGAAAAAGTTGAAGACGCAGACTGGACAAACAGGAACCATTACCAAACTGAAGTTCCTGCAATTAGAGCGACCTGGGGAACAGAGGATGACCCAGGATAGTGGCCATTTTGATACAGTAACAGAAAACCAAGCCTTTACATCCACTACCTCAGAGACTATGGGTCAGAACGCTACTGCACCTGTTACGCCTTTATCTGCACTTATGGAATCCACTGTTTCCAGTCTGGAAGAAGAACGTTTTCTGGCTCAAGGAATCAATGGACTTAACCTGTCCTTGGACAGGCTGGAGGACAACAACCGGTTGAAACGTTCATTTTCATTGGACATAAAGTCTGTATCTTATCCTGTAAGTGCCAGTGGCGGTGCTGATTCTGAACCAGTTGCTGCTTCTGGGGAAGGTAGTTGTGATCCTTTGAACGAATCAAATGCAGGTGAATCCGGCCAGTTCTGCTTTTTCGCATCAGCTCAGAAAGAAGTAGAGCAGTTTTCGGAACACACAACCCCTGTTGTGATGGAGGTAAACACAAAACAGCCACAAACCATATGGGAGCAAGGTGCATCAAAAGGTGCAGCTATTCCTTCAGCACAGACAGCAGCAAACACAAACACAATGCCTAGAACACTCCTGTATCCCCTGCACAGAAGTGGTAGCATGGAGGATAACTACAGAACAAACTTCCTACTAGGTCTTTCCAGCAGCCAACAGCATTTAGCAACATCTGCAGCAGGAATGGGGCTCAAAGGATGGCATTCAGACATACTCTCACCTCAATCAACCTGGTACTTTGCGACAGAAGCGTTGGCAGGCCAATCTCCCCGGTTTTTGTCAAGTTCTACTCTGTTTGGTGGTGCTACGGCCTACTCGGCATTTAGCTGCAGCCAACTGCCATCAGGCTGTGACCAGTCAGGGACAGTGCGTCGGCGTGAGAAACATTGTGACCGCCGAGATTCCAGGCGCAGCTGGCATGAGGAAAGCCCGTATGAAAAACAATACAAACGCCGCAGCTGTCAAATGGAATTTGAGGAAGGCATGAATGAAAGCAGGTCCCGGGAGGACCTGGGGAAAATTGGAAGTCAGTCCAGCTTTTCTGGCAGTATGGAGATCATTGAAGTTTCCTGAAGAATGCTAAAACACAGACTGTGGGGTGATTTCAGTCAAGTTATAATTCACACTTAGACAGTTTCTGCACTTCATAATTTCAGCCAGGGACTTCAATTATTTAGAACATTATTGCTCAAGTGCTACAAGTGATGACTGTCTGTTCAATCAATCAATTCAACATACAAGTTTCTTATCTAATCAATGCAATCTCTCATAATTGTCAGTCTTTCTGTACGCATTTGAAAAAAATCCAGTTAGCATTATGTAATTGTCCAATAATGCACTTTGCCTCTGAAGACTGAGCCAAGTTCCATGGAGATTTCTTTTAAATTCCAGACAAGCTGGCAGAATCTGGATATCTGGTGTAATCATAGCTTATCTGATGCAAATGTCTTTGCATCTGTAAATAAATGGTGTAACTATCGTGATTTGAATTTATGGATAGGTAATGTGCCAGTGCTGCTTAGAGCAAATACCTCAGAATTTTAAAGCTTATACTGTATGTAGTATTCAGCAAATCAAATCTCAGGTCTTACTCGATACAGATGAGATTTCCAGTTTTTGGCTAGGTTTGAGTTTAAGTTGCTAATGTGGGCTGCTAAATTAGCACTGAGAAAACATCTGTTTGTACATTTACTTGTGGCCATATAAATGAGGACAAAATCAAAAAACAAGTAGAAGTATAAATAAAACGGATAAGAGTGAATTCTATGCAGAGTGCATGAGTTGCAGGTTAGAATACTTGTGGGAGTCCTCTGGTGGAGATGTGCTGGAAATCGTTCAGGATGGTACAACATGTCTGTGCACGATGGAGCTATTTTGTTTAAATGTGTAATGTATGAAGTGTTGTCAATGGATAACCAACAAAAGAGTTCTTCATCTTGAGGTGAAATGATGAGCACATTTTTAAATAAAATCTGAGATGGTACCTGTTACATAGAAGCGTAATTTAAATAGTGTCAAGTTGATGCCCAAAAGTAAATCATTCCTCATGCTCCAACAATTGCAGGTGTGGAAAATTTCTGGAAATATTCTGGGTGGGATTTTATGGCCTTGCTCAAGCAAGACCAGAAATTCCCATCCGAGTTCAATGGAGATTTTCGTTGTCAGATCCTCGCACGTTCCGATGTCGCTCTCCATAGCTGCTACCTGACCTGCCAGGTATTGCCATGGAGACATAAAAATGACTTAGTAAGTACCATTGCCACTAGCCTCCATTTTGTTGTGCCAAAATCAAAGCTAAAGACTCTCATTAAATCATTTTCAAATGAAAACAAAACACTGGAAATATATAGGGCAGAAGAACAAAACTCCCAAAATATAATCTGCTTTTTCTCCTGATGAAAGATCAACTGTACATTTCCAGTACTGTCTGGGTTTATTTTGTTTTAATTTCAATTTTTAGAATTATCAGGTGTAATTTTTTAAAGTAATCAGGTATGAATATTACATGTTTCACGGTGCCATAAATTGACTTTTAAATCACTGAAATGTCCAGTTAAATCCCAAGAGGTAAACTGTGGCTAGAATTGATACAACAAGTTTCTTGAAATTACAGTGAACAACATTTTCCGAACCAGTTTCAGAAAGATGGTAAATCATTACTACAGCTAACCTATTTTCAGTTTTATGTTCACAGATCACAATGTGCCAGAATCCTGTGTAAAAAATGTTGCAAGTTAATACAGAAGGCCACCATTTGGCCCATCGAGCCTGCACGAACACCCAAGCGCATCACTGTAACCACATGTATTTACCCTGCTAATTCCCTAACACTAAGGGGCAATTTAGCGTGATCAGTCAACCTAACCCACATATCTTTGGACTGTGGGAGGAAATCCATGGAGACACAGGAACACCACACTATCACCCAAGGCCAGAATTGAACCCAGGTCCCTGGCACTATGAGGCAGTAGTGCTAATAACCACTGTGCTACCCCTATGTAAAATGAGTAGTTTTGAAGTGAGGTTTTGGTCTTGGTCTGTGGTGTAGCTTAATCTGAGTTGCAACTAAACTGTTATAATTCGGTTAAAATCACAAACAACCTCCCCCCTTGCCTCAAAAGAAAAAGATTTGGGTTGGTATGTCTGATTGGATTAAGTTAAATTGACACTAAAGAGAAATCTTGCATCAGCTTGTTTTTTTAATTTTGAAAATATAAATACAATGCACAAAATATACTGCACAGAAATGAATAAAATAGCCTACTTGTGACACTAATAAAATAAACTTCAAACATCTACACCATCACAATGGTGGAACATGAGTTCTCAAAGACATACACTCAACAATACAACAAATAGTAGCTTACAGGAAGCCAATGAGCAACTTTCCTCTTGCATGTTCACCTAGTCAAACCTATAATATCTGAAGTTAAGATCATGGATCATGCAAGCTGAAGATTTCTTTCCCCATAATTGTTTTCACAGTTGTGAGCTAAAGAATCTTAACTGGTGAAAGAAATCTTTTTTTTATTATTTTACTTGCCTCTAACAGGGGAACAAAGTGTCCAATTTATGTTCTTTGTTGCTGATCACAGAACTAGAGAAGCTAATGGAGAGATTTAGATATTAAATTTGTGTAAATGGTTAGCTACATGCGATATAACCAAATATTGTTTACAGTTCTCTGCAGCTTCATACACTTTCAAGACTTGTTATAAAACTAACAACTGCATTTTACAACTGTTCAAGCTTTCAAACAAAGAACAAGACTTTGTGAAAGCTCCATGATAAATATTAGCTGTAGGCATTTAAGTAACATTTTGAGAGACTATTATAAAAATGCCATTTTTTAAAAAAAGTACTAGAAAGGCAACAAAGTACTTTTTCCCCCTCCCTTTGCCTCCCATTTTCCTATACTTATGTACTGTACCTGTTTATTTATTTCCTCCGGGCTCCCGGACTCAAATTTCAGCATAGTTGGACTACTCTTCAAAACACCAAATTATTTGTTAATCTGTTTTCATTATAAATCAGAGCAAGTCATTCCAAATTTTCTCCTAGAGCAGCTCCAATGATTAAACTCAAATTAACAACAGAGTAACTCCAGTAGCAGTCACCACTTTTTTGAACCATCTGGTTGATGCCTTGCAGTCTATTGTTAATTACTTTGTGAACAACAGCTAATTCCTGAGGTATACTATATAGCAAGTAAACACACTTTACCCAAGCATAATGATATCATTACAAATTTAAAAAAACACAAACTAAAATCAATTGTCTCGATGCATCAAACAGATACACAAGGCACGTATTAGCCATGTATTTATGCTCAGGCGAGACCAGAAATTCTCATTCGAGTTCTGGGCACCAATAAACATGTTTAATTAGGTAAGTGTCGAAGGCTCCAACTCAAAGTATTAATATTGTGTCCTTTCTCCATGCATTAATTCAAAATCTAGTAGTGACCACTGCAATGCTAACTGATTTGTGGTAGTGCAAATATTTATCCCCAAACCCTCAAGTTTCTCCAAATGATTGCAGTAAGCTCACCTTTGAACAACAATATACAGCCAACTAATAATGAATGACAATGTCAACACAGGCATCAGCCAATAACCAGTACTTTGGAGCTAGATTTTACATTTGCAATCCAGAACATTCTGGAAGAAGTGAGGCAGAAGAGCACATTGCAATTAATGCTGAATATACATGACATTTCACTGATTTTCCATCCAAACCACAGATTGGATGGCGGTGACAGTACACAAACCTACTGGAGTGAAGAGGGTAGAGATTTGGCTTGGTGACTCTACTGGTACTTTATATCTTTGTCAGCTTTCATGCTGAATGGTTCAAGTCTTTCATTTTCTGGCAATAAGTTATTAAGTTTCTCCATTAATGGAATAGTTTGATCTATGCCCATCTGTATGCGTCGGAGAATAGCAGACATCTCATTAACTTTCTGTATTTGCTCTGCATACTTGGCATATCGCTTCTGTCGCTCTTGCATAACACTGTATAAGGCAACAACGGAGAGATCCATCTGTAATAGAACAAAAAAATACTGTAAGGTAACTATTAGAAATTGCACTTGTCGGGAGAGCAACTATTTAACATTTTGTTTATAAACTAAAGAAATTTTACACAAGCTAAGGCAAAAAGCATGTAAACTTATCTAAAAATAACAAATTCGTCAAAGGTGTACCTCAGTCTCAGGAATGATGTCCAAAACGTGAAAGCACCTACCCAATGTACTGCAACAAAGCTTAGCTTTTGAAATTTAATTTTGGTGAAATATCAAAGGCAGGACTAGCGTATAGATGGAAACAAATGCCAAAGATACCTGCTTTGGAATCTTGCAATTTTTATATGCCAACAAACTGTGCTCAGATTTTCCCTGCTGTAACATACACCTGCCTATCATCACTCTGAAAAGGAATCTATCCGCAAAACAATCAAATTCATTTCTATTAGCATGCAACTAATTGTAACATTAAAAATGGCTCATTGGTTTGGAAACTACAAACAGCTGTTGCCAGCAAAAGAAAGGTTCATTCATACACAATTTACGATGCCAATGTATGCATAATGTATTTCAGAATATCTGAAAAGCATCTAATTTCACATAGCACAGGTCTCGTACCTGTTAAATCATTCTCATCGTTTTATATTAATATATGACCTCCTTTATAAATATTTATTAGGGAATCCCAAACTTAAAATGTCAATACATCTGTCACACCATTACTTGGTTCACTAATAGGAATTATAATGTTAAGGTGATAACACTGACCTGCAACAAGTACTTGTCTTACAATTAGTTGGTCCTATTTTTCTTTGGCCCAGAAATCAAACACAACTTGCATTTATATAACGCCTGTAACAAATATGAAGCATTCAAATGCACTTCACAGAAGTGAAGTCATACGAAAATGATACAAACAAAATTAGAAGGCATGCTTGGTCAAGGACGTATGTTTTAAGTCAAGAATTAAAGGAAGGTAAGGGATTGTCAGTTTAGGGTCTTGATGGCTGGATGGGGCAAATGGATCCAGACATGACTATTTTGAGTTGAAACCCTGCTTTGTACATTCTCCATTGCTTTCTGTACCTGGGGCTTGCTACGTTATTCAAGAGATCACCTTTACCATACTATCATTAAAGCTCACATTAACTGACTGTACAGCATTTATGTTCATTCAGCAGATTAAAGACCATCTGGACCTGGAAAACATCGGGGCTAAAAATTAACTTGCGTTAAGATTCAATTTATTCATAAGACGGAGTAGAACAGGATGTAAATGCAGACATTATTATGGATTTTATTATTATATTAAGGACAAGAAACTGAACCTATTTTTACCAAATAGTACCCAGCTTTAACTCAGACGGTATGCACTGGAGTCAGCTTGAAAGTGTGTCAAAATAACTCCATACAATGTCATGTTCCAGTCTCCAAGCCTGTTAGCTTATTTCTAAACTTAGGTTATTGTTTAGATGAACTACGTAAATGACATAGGAATGTACTGAATGTTCTGCAGAACAGATGCTGACGTAAACAATCCTCCATTAACTACTTTCAGTCACCCTATTAACTGAAGTGCTTGTTTTCTTACATGTTATACAAAAGGGAAGCTAGTAAATTAATTGTTCCACAGTATTGAATGCAAAATACGTCTGGCCTAGACATGGTATGCTACTAAATAAATGCTCTTGCATTGTCAAATAATTCCACTTACAAATTCATAATATTTTTCTGTCTGGGATCAATGCAAGACTTATGAAATTGCACTGCAACAGTACACTGGTAAAATATACAATAATGCAATACATTAATGTTCCAGTTAAAATCTCTTTCAGTTTGCATAGTACCCAAATTTGGATGGAGTCATATGGATAAGAGGGATGGATATGGGCCAAACGCAAGCAATTGGGACTAGCTTAGTGGTTAAAAAAAAGGGGCGGCATGGACAAGTTGGGCCGAAGGGCCTATTTCCATGCTGTAAACCTCTATACTCTATGAATACATGTTCTGAATTCACTGTTAGATGGTAGAACTTTACAGCCTTCAAAACTGAGTGAGGTTCAACAATTTCAGATCATAAACTCTGCCTTTGTTTTTTTTTCAGACAGTAGCTGTTTGGTGATAATTCTGCTATTTTATTTACACCTCTAAAACAATCTTTTGTTTCTTTCCTTGTTCCATTACCATCTCATTTTTCTCTCTGCCATCATCCCTTTTAGTCATTCAATCTCTCCTGCCTTCTGCCCTTTCACAGACTTTCCTTCCTTTTGTTCTTTCCCCTCATACTTGCTTAAGCACTGGCACAGATCTTTTGGGCTGAATGACGTATTCTTGTTCTGTCCCTCAAAACATCTGTATAGTCATCATCCATGATGTGGAGATGCTGGCGTTGGACTGGGGTAAACACAGTAAGAAGTCTGACAACACCAAGTTTAAGTCCAGCAGATAAACAGAAAGCAAATAAATCGGTTGGACTTAAACCTGGTGTTGTCAGATTTCTTACCGTCATCATCCAAACATGGTCTACCAATTATTGTTCAAAACTGAGGAAAATAAAATCCCAGAGAAGCCAATCAGCACAAATACAATGCAACAAATAAAATTTGGCTACACGTCAGCAGCAGACAGATGCAATGCCAGTATACAGCATGAATAATGATCAGTGCAGTGCCACTGCTATTAGCATTCTATTTGATGGAATACCCAGTTGTTGCTTACTACTGGGAAACCAGGGCAAAGAGGTCATATTTACAGAATCATTAAAGAAGTTTATGGATACCAGTTTCTATAGTAACCACATTATTCAATAGCTTTACGTCAAGTATTGTGTTAGGGCTTTATTACTGTTACCAAAGCAATCTGCATTTTAACCACAAGATCTTGTTTACATGTTTTCAGTCTGAATGTGTGATATTTCAGCCTTAAACCAGATGAATGATTAGCTTATCATCCAGTTAGCGAAGATGCAATGTTTATGAAATAATTATTTGATTAGTGAGTTCTTTTCATTTAGTCCTCAGAGGTGGTTTAAAGTATATGTACTCAATTTTCCTAACATTAAAACAACTGTAGTGTATTTACGTGAGATCTACAAAAGGATCAAGTATAAACAAACTGGATTTTTGCAAACCATCTGAATGATAACTATCTTTTTCAACAATCAAATAATTCAAGTTATGTATTTTACAAGACAAGACCACAAGACAAAGGAGCAGAATTAAGTAACTCAGCCCATCGAGTCTGCTGCGTCATTCAATCATGGCTAATATTTTTCTCATCCCTATTCTCTGCCTTTTCCCCATAATCCCTGATCCTCTTATTAATCAAGAGCCTATCTATCTCTGTCTTAAAGACACTCAATGACCTGACCTTTACAACCTTCTGTGGCAAAGAGTTCCACAGATTCACCACTCCTTGGCGGAAGAAAATCCTCATCTCTGTTTTAAAGGATTGCCCCTTTAGACGGAGGTTGTGCCCTCTGGCTCTAGTTTTCCCTACTAGTGGAAACATTCTCTCCATGTCCACTCCATCCAGGCCTGTAAATTTCAATAAGATCCCCCCATTTCTTTCTAAACGCCAACAAGTACAGACCCAGAATCCTCAACCCTTATACGACAAGCTCTTCATTCCAGGGATTCTTGTGAACCTCCTCTGGACCCTTTCCAAGGCCAGCACACCCAATTTTAGATATGGGGCCCAAAACTACTCACAGTACTCCAAATCAGGTCTGACCAGAGCCTTATACAGCCTCAGAAGTACATCCCTGCTCTTCTAATAAAGCCCTCTTGACATGAATGCATTTGCCTTCCCAACTGCTAACTGAACCTGCACGTTAGCCTTGAGAGAATTTTGAACAAGGACTCCCAAGTCCCTTTGTGTTTCTGATTTCCTAAGCATTTCCCCATTTAGAAATTAGTCTATGTCTTCATTCCTCCTTCCAAAGTGCATAACCTGACACTTTTCCACATTGTATTCCATCAGCCACTTCTTTGCTCACTCTCCTAACCTGTCCAAATCCTTCTGCAGCTCCCCCTGCTGCCTCAATACTGCCTGTCCCACTACATATCTTTGTATCATCTGCAAACTTAGCAACAGTGCCTTCAGTTCCTTCTTCCAAATCCTTAATATATATTGTGAAAAGTTGTGGTCCCAGCACTGACCCCTGAGGCAAACCACTAGTCACTGGCTGCCATCTTGAAAGAGACCCTTTTATCCCCACTCTCTGCCTTTTGCCAATTAGCCAATCCTCTATCCATGCCAGGATCTTACCCTTAACACCATGGGCACTTATTTAACAGTCTCCTCTGCGGCACCTTGTCAAAGGCCTTTTGGAAATATAAATAAATCCTGTCCACTGGTTCTCCTTTATCTAGCTTCCTTGTTACCTTCTCAAAGAACTCTTAACAGATTTGTCAGATATGACCTCCCCTTAATGAAGCCGTGCTGACTCAGCCCTACTTTATCATGTACTTTCAAGTACTCCGCGATCTCATCTTTAATAATGGACTTTAAAATCTTGCCAGTGACCGAAGTCAGGCTAACGGGCCTATAATCTCCCACCTGCTACCTCCCTACCTTCTTAAACATTAGTTACTCTCCAGTCTTCTGAGACCCTCCCTGCTTCCAGTGATGCTTGAAAGATCACCAATACCTCCAATTTCCTCAACTATCTCTTTTAGAATATGTCACAAACATTGAATGTTTAGACCTAATTATTGTAGCTATTATTGGAATTTCACCTTAAAAATAACTTAATGTTACCTTCCACTGTAGTATTGCACAATAACATTAATGATTCAAAGTGCCTTGACAAATATGTTTACACAACTTAAGATATTTACAAATAAATAAACATTATTTGACAGATCACCAATAGCACCATTGATAATGAGCCAATTGTGACATTGGGTCTTCTTAAAGACTTCTCCCCACCACTCTCATTTCCAACTTGTGCAAGGAACTTTTTGTTGCAAAGATTGAGACCATCTATTCAGCTGCCTGTGTTATCAATCTTTTCTTCAGCTTACCAAGCAAACATGTCCCCAAGAATCCCTGCCCTGGCCCTCAATGTGGATCTCCCATCTCCACTCATGCCCTCTTGTCAATCAGACCAATCTCCTAGGCTCAGAACTCTATTCCTACTCATAGAAATGTCATGTTGCCACTTAAATCTATACCTAACCCTTTCTTAACTACTCACGCAAGATAGGTTGCCTTCACATATAGTCTTAGAAGTTTTCCAGACATGTTCTTACTTTCTGAATTACACATTCTGCAGCTCTTCAACACCCGTCAGCTTTGAACCAGCCAAAACATGTGATGGCAAAAATTTCAGACTGCAGGAAGTAGGAATTAGGCAAAGTTGTGCAAGTTAATTTTTTTTAATAAAACAATAGTTGGTAAATCTCAGCTCTATATTAAGTGTGACTCACTTAGAATCTGGCACTGTAATTAAGAAAAAACAAAATTGTCTCAGCAAATTTCTGTTATCACAACAGAATAGATAAGAAATACATGCAATGAACTAGAACGTAGATGTTAAGCAGAATGATGGGACATAATCCAATTTAGTACATAGCATCTAAGTGGAACATCTTAACAAAAGGCTTGCTCTGCAACATCCCAGACTTCCAGTATTCCAGGAAGGCATTAATTCCTACCAATCTGGCACTTAAAAATGTCAGATCAATAGTACTGGAAACAGGCTGTGGCAGATTTATAAATATTTTAAAGAACCAAGAACAAGGATTATTTTCCATGAATCACGCTTCACGAATTTTGACACCTTTTCTTGGCATGTTCATACGATTCTCTTGCTCAGCCTTTTTGGCAAACGTTTATTTTATGTTTCAACAAGCAATGGCCTCAAACATCTTGCCCAACAACACCTCACCCAATTCCTGCACATTGCATAAATCATCGATGGTGGAAACCAAATTATCCTCAACAGCTTTGAAGCTTTCAACACATTCAATCAACTCAATATTAGATTTCAAAGTGGTGACAATCTCAAGGTCAGCAGATTCCAGAAGTTTCCATTTAAGCACAAAGTTTTCTTAAAATTTTCTCACGTTCTCTAAAATCTGACCAGTTTTCCACCATCTTGGTAACCTGTGATTTTATGGTTTTGGGTCTGGTCTTTTATTCACCACTTATTTTAGAATTGTGTAATTTCCTTGCTTAAAGAGTTCAGCTATTTTTCATTCAGTGCAGCAAGATTCTTGAATTTTTTTTTCCCCCCGATGAAACAAACATTAGATGTGAAAATACAAGGATGCCAGAAACTAGCGTGAAACAGGAAATATCCACTGACATGTATTCAAAGATGCTGGACCCAAAGAAATTTGATCCTAAGCTTCAACTTTATGACACCACTGACTTGTGATTGCCAAAGCAGCTTACCAGTCTGAAATTCTGCCAGCTGTAACTTTATAACAGTAGCAGATATGTCTGGGGTTGTCAAATTGGTGATGGTAAAGCTTGGGCTGACACAGGGTGCAGCATTTTTGTGGTGCCACCTCCTACAGAAACGTAAGTACAAGGAAGTTATTTTGCGAGCAATGTGTCTCAGCCATTGAAGGGCTACCAATTAGCTTGCCAGGGTGAAACTGCAACCCAAATATTTTGCCAAGAGGAGTATCAGTGTGTGTTAATTTCTTCCCCCTTCTCAATTAAATATCAGGTGAAATAGCTGGCTGAACTCCTCCCCCCGCACCCTTAACTAAATTTCTGTTAGCTACAAGACTTGACTGCTTTACTGGTAATTGAAAAGAGCTGAAATACAAACACATTTCATCAACGTTCAAAATGATGGTAGTTCAGGGGGATTGCTGAATTGGTTTACAAAATCACCATTCTCCAACCATTTCATTATCTGTGAAACTCAACTCTTCTATCAATATTAAAACAAACTGCTTCTCACAGTTGTGTGCACACGTGTTGTGGTGGTGGGGCTCTTCAACATTCCAATTCTCAGTAAAGTGCAAGTGTAAAATAACAATTAGCCTCAGTTGTAATACTTCTATAATTGAACAGAGTCAACACTCTGGATCCTGGTCAGTATTTCTCCCCCCTCCCCTCCCAGCACCGAAGAGCTGGTCATATGCACTACAGACCTACGGCTGAATCTAGAAATTTCCAAGTCTGCATTCCAGGCTTATTTTTTTTAAAATCAAAGGACAATCAAGGAAGATCAAGGCAAACATTTTCTTTCATTTTATTCCTACATTTTAATTTACAAGTTTTTACAGTTCTGGGGATGAGAGTATCTGAATGACCCAGACTACCAATATTGCTCTTTAATCTGCCGAAGGCATATTTTACATCTGAAACTGACACCTGATTTTGCAGATCCAATGGACATGAGATGGCAAAAAACTGTTGAACAGCCATGGACTGAAACCATGATTCTAATTCTGCTGATGACCATTTTACAGGGCCAGGGAAAGGGTGCAGGGCAGTATGCCCACTTACCCCAATCAAAAGGCCCAAGGTCAAGCCTTTCAGGAGTTTCACTGGGGTAGACAGGCTTTGGGAGCCTTTCATGCATCTGCTGAATGATAAGAGATGGGAACGGCTGTGGAGGCAGGACAGGAGGCCAGTTAAAGGATTTTTAGGGACTCAAGGATCTCATTAGAAGATACTGTTTAAGGAACATTGGTGAGTTTCTGCAGTGCACTTTGTAGATGGTATGCAGTGCTGCTACTGCGCATTAGATAGGATGTCAATCACGCAGGCTGTTTTGTCCTGAATGGTGCCAAGCTTAGAGTGTTATTGGAGCTGCACCTATCCAGGCAAGGGGACAGTATCCCATCATATTCCTGACTTGTGCCTTATAGACCATGGACAGGCTTTGGGGAGTCAGGTGTCAAGTTACATACTGGAGGAATCCTAGCCTCTGATTTGCTCTTGTAGCCACACTATTTGTATGGCTAATCTAATTGAGTTTCTGGTAACCTCCAGGATGTTGATAGGGGATTCAGCAATGGTAATGCCACTGACTGTCAAGTTGGCGATGGTCGATTCTCTCGTAGGAGGCAGTTGTTGCCCGACACTTGTGTGGTGCAAAGATTACTTGCCACTTATAGCCCAGGCCTGGATATTGTCCAGGTCCTGCTGCATTTAAACATGGGCTGCTTCAGTATTTGAGTCGCTGCAAATGGTGAACATCGGCGAACATCCCCACTTCTGAACTTATGATGGAAGGATGGTCAGTGATGAAGCAGCTGAAAATGGTAGAGCCAAGGACACTCTCCTGGGGAACTCCTGCAATGATGCCCTGGAGCGGAGATGAATGACCTTGAACAACCACAACCATCTATCTTTGTGCCAGGTATGACACTAATCAGTGGAGAGATTTCCCCTAGTTCCCATTGATTCCAATTTTGCTAGGGTTCCTTGATGTCAAGAGCATTGTCACCTCACTTCTGGATTTCAGCTCTTTTGTCCACGTTTGTATCTAGGCTGTAGTGAGGTCAGGAGCTGAGTGGCTTTGGTGGAACCCAAACTGAGCATCAGTGAGCAGGTTATTGCTGAGTACTACTTGATGACTCCCTTCCATCATTTTATGATATTCAGGTATAGACCGGTGGGTGATAATTGGTTGGATTGGATTTGTTCTGTTTTTGAGTACAAGATGTACTTGGGCAAGTTTCCACATCGCTGAGTAGATGCCAGTGTTGTAGCTGTAGTGGGATGGGCTGGACAGGTTCTGGAGCACATCTTCAGTACTATTGCCAGAATATTGTCAGGGTCCTTAGCCTTTTCAGTACCTCAGCTGTTTTTTGACATCATGTGGAGTGAATCAAATTGGCTGAAGACTAGCATCTGTTATACTGGGGACCTCAGGAGGACATCGAGATGGATCATCCATTCAACACTTCTGGCCAAAAATTGTAACAAATGCTTCAGCCTTTTCTTTTGCGCTGATGTACTTGGCTTCCCCATCATTGAGGATGGGGATATTTGTGGAGCCTCCTCCTCCAGTGAATTGTTTAATTGTCCACCAGCATTCGTAGCTGGATCTGGCAGGACTACAGAGCTTAGATCTGATCTGTTGGTTGTGGGCACTTAGCACTATCACTTACTGTTTATACAAGTTCTGCATTGTAGCTTCACCAGGTTGACATCTGATCTTCAGGTGTGTCTGGTGTTGCTCCTGGTATGCCTTCCTGCACTCTACATTGAGCCAGGGTTATTCTCCTGGTTCGGTGGTAATGATAGAATGAGAGATATGCCGGGCCATGAGGTTCCAGATTGTGTTTTAGGACAATTCTGCTGCTGCTAATGGCCTATGTCTCAGGGATGTCCAGTTTTGAGCTGCTAGATCAGTGAGCAATCTAGCTCATTTAGCTTGCTGGGTAGTTCCAATCAATACGTTTAAGGACATCCTCAGTGCGAAGGCAGGATTTCATCTCCAAAAGGACTCTGTGGTGGTCACTCCTACTGATACTGTCATGGACATGTGGATCTGCAGCAGCAAGATTGGTGAGGATGAGGTCAAGTAGGTTTTCCCTTGTTAGATCTCTCACCATCTCTGGCAAATCCCATCTAGCAGCAATGTTCTTTAAGATTCAATCAGCTAGGTCAGTAGTGATGCTACCAAATCACTCTTGGTGATAGATATTGAGGTCTCCCACTCAAAGTACATTGGGGCAGCACAGTGGCACAATGGTTGGCGTTGCTGTCTCAGTGCCAGGAACCCAGGTTCAATTCCTGGCTTGGGTGACTGTGCAAACTTTGCACATTCTCCCCATACCTGCATGGATTTTCTCTGGGTGCTCCAGTTTCCTCCCACAGTCCAAACGATGTGCTGGTTAGGTGCATTGGCCATACTAAACTCTCCCTCAGCGTGCCGGAATGTGGTGACTAGGGGATTTTCATAGTAACTTCATTACAATGTTAATGTAAGCTCACTTTTAACACTAATAAATACAATAAGCTTCTGTAAGTGGTACAGAAATAATATCTAGAAGGCTGGGGAAAGTTGAAAAGAGAACTATAAAAGGTAAGTAATATTAATTCATTCATAAAAGATGATCTTACCATTCATATACCTATAGTTTGTTATTCTGGTTTTATAAAATCAATAAGACAATTCAAAATGGTGCACTGGGCAAAAGTTTAGAAGTTTAAAAGAAAACAGCTCAATTGATGTCACTTTGATTTTCCTCACAGGTAGTCATGATCAAATTGGTAATAATAATGCAGTGGAATTAAAAAGAACCTGAAACACAATAATAACGTACAAATAGCAACTGGAATCCCAAAAGAAATTCTGATTACGGGATGGACAGAAACTTGCAACCTACACAGAACAAGCAACAATGGCAGGACCTAAGAATTGAGACAAGGGTTCACACATGAAAGTATGCTTTTATTAATCTGTTCAGCTTCAACAGAGCTAATATAGAGGGAGATTTTCATTCTTAAAACCAGGAAAGTTATTTGGAACAAAGACATTTGTGTCCTAGACTCCACTGAGAAATGACAGAAACATTGAACTGTGTAGCAATCTGAAAATGTGACTTTAGGTTGCATCGTACCTGAAGGCATCACGGGATTGATGTGGAACAGTAGTTTGGAGTTCCGACAAAACTTGAATATAGACCACTAGGGTCTTTTGTCAATATAATGCAGAATAACTGAGATTTAGCTATCCTTAAATTGAAGGCAAGTGTAATTTTAATTTCCGCAGTTAACATTTGGCTTTCCATCTTCTCTTCTGCCCTTAGGCGTGGCAGAGATCAGAAGAAATCTGTCCATATTGTAAACTGAGGGCTTTTTCTCCTCCTCAATCTGGGTGTCCTATATTGGATGCATTAAAAATTGATACATCCAATACATTTGGTACCTTACTGTTACAACAAAATATTACAATGTCTAACATCAGCCCACAGCTTGCAAGAAGTCCCATTATTCCACATGACTGAGCAACAAAAGGTGAACCCAGAATACACACTAAACCAGAAAATAATGACAGAATCTGCCCAACTGTAACCTGGAAATTAACATGACCCAAATACAGGCTGCAGCAAATCTGTCATCCTGGATTTTGAACCATAATTCATAATACATCCAAAAGTAATAAACATTTTCTCTACAGCAATCAGTTCAATGTATGTTGTCCCCTTACTCCGTAATATGCATGTTCACATTTCATTTTGAAGATGATAATACAGCTCCCCAATGTTCAGAGGATAAATAGTAAGATTTGATGCGGAAGCAAGAAGAGCAGGGAGCTTTCAGGATCAACTCGTGCTTTCTACCGAGTTAGCTCAACTGGGCCTGGGACTGGAGAAATACAGAATGTAAATAATTCCTCATTTCCACTCAATCAATAACCTAGGAAGCTGCTATAAACTCCGAGTACAGGTAAAACAAGGACAGGATTGGCAATCCCAACAATGCATAACCTCCCACAACTCAATCAATGCTTAAAAAAACCCAACTGGGTCAACGTAAAAGGACCAGCAAGCTCACCGCACCTCAATATATTACTCCCTTCAGTGAAAAAGAAAAAAAAATGCAATAAAATGGCTTTGATTTCCTCTAACCTCTAAGGGCAGCACGGTAGCACAGTGGTTAGCACTGCTGCTTCACAGCTCCAGGGACCTGGGTTTGATTCCCGGCTTGAGTCACTGTCTGTATGGAGTTTGCACATTCTCCTCGTGTCTGTGTGGGTTTCCTCTGGGTGCTCCGGTTTCCTCCCACAGCCCAAAGATGTGCGGGTTTGGTTGATCGGCCATGCTTAAATTGCCCCTTAGTGTCCTGTGTTGTGTAGGTTAGAGGGATTAGTGGATAAAACATGAAGGGATATGGGGGTAGGACCTGGGTGGGATTGTGGTCAGTGCAGACTCAATGGGCCAAATGGCCTCTCTCTGTACTGCAGGGCTTCTATGATTACCAAAAAATAATTCTTCAGCACTTAGCAACAGATTTCAAATGATAAAATAAGATTTATAGCATTTAAAACTGGGAAGTGCCATTGTAACAAGCACTGAAAAGCCAACATAGAATATGCGGGGAGGGGTGCGGGGGGACAGGAATCCAACACTAAACAGCCTGAACCTAGCCAAATTTCTTAACTTATTCTACTGCCTGGAATGCATGTTTAAATGAAGATTTAAATTCCTACACACTTCCCTTCTGAGTTGCAGCTGGTTGGATTCTGGCTAATTATTATTCCAACTGATGAATGAATAACCTTTGAAAATTCAACTGGCATCATCAAGAGCACCCCTATCTGTACCTTCCAAAATGCATAGCTCTTTTATCTCTGGTTGTCCAGAAACATCACACAAATGCGAAGTTAAAGCTCAATACTTGGGTTTGATCCAATAAACCGCAAACATATATATAATGTGTTCCATTTTTAAAAGTTTCTAAATCTCTGACATGTCAGCAATGGCATTTATTTCTTCTGATCACCATCCCCACCGCAATGCAGACATGCTTAAATTGAAGCTGGGGTTTAATCAAATTGATAGAACACTGCACCTTTCATCTGTGTTGCTGTCAAAATATATACCCAGCTTTGATCACTCATACAGGTTTGCAATATCCTCAAAACCTCAGCAAATCTCAGGGAATTACTTTTTAATTTATTCTGATTGCCAGGCACTTAACATAATTTTGAAAGGTGACAAAATGGTTTTGATTGTCCCACGATTTACATCTTCCGTTGTTCTTCTGAATGTTTAAAGAAACTAAGAACTACAAATGTACAATCAGACAGCAATCACCTCCGAAAAAAAAAACACAAGTCGATTTTGGGGGAAAGGATGCAAGAATGAATTTTGTTAGTGGCCACGTAAACACTGTTGGTATCAATGCAGACGTCAAGAACTGCTGGGTCCTGACGTACAACAGGGTTTGACACAAGTTCAGGCTTCTTCATTTTGCTCAATTCTTTCACAATAAAAATGATATCAGAAGAGAAGCTTTTGCCCTAGTGTTTGGGATTAACATGAAGGATCATGTTTGATGCAAGCTGGATTGAGAAATACTAATTAATCAACACTGTTGAACACATGCTGCTGTCAACAGCTATTTATTAGAATTCATAGTCTAAGTTACCCTGAGTGCCTACACAAGTGTAAAAGCAGGAAACTACTATTGGCCCACATTATTAGAAATATAAATGAGAAGGAATATCCAGGACTTGATGGGGAATTCACAGAATGGGTCAATAAGCCCAGGACATTTGGATGGGGTGGGGGATGGAAATCAATTCTCAAGCAGTAAACGAGTGGAAACAGTACCCAGGTGAGTCCCCTGTGAATTACCTGGTGGGCCAGCAGCTGATTTGTCCGCCCACCATCAGCTGGCGGGTCCCAGTGCCATATTTGAACACCAGCCCAGCAAACACACACACACACACACACACACACACACCACTCTCTCCAGCTCACCCATGCCCCACTTGGCCTTTACCCACCACACCTGGAGCCTTTGTGCATCCCCCACCAGTAAATAATGTGGTTGCCCTCTGACCCCTTAGAGTTCTCATGCAGCCTGTTTGGGGCTCCGCTTCCCTCCCCTCAGTTTTCCCTCTACTTCTGTTGTTTTTCTTCATCCACCTCTTGCCCCTCTGTCTGCCATTGTGAGCTCTTGCCACTCACCACCCCCTCCTTGTCTTCATCAGCCTACCTCCTGCAATTACGTCACACTCACCCGTGTCGAACTTTGACCCAACTTGATGTTGCAGAAGGGTAATTGAGTCCAGAGGCACAGTACAAAGTACAAAGAACAAAACAGCCCGGGAAACAGGCCCTTCAGCCCAATGAGCCCGCGCCGCCATTTTAACATTCTGAGTCCCCCCTCCACACATGACCCTTGTTTATGCTTATGGAATTCCACACTGAGGAAAGACTAATTTAGGGACAATTTGTTACACCAGCCTAACAGCACATCTTTGGGGTGTGGGAGGAAACCGGAACACCCAGAGAAAACCCACGCAAGCACGGGGAGAATGTGCAAACTCCCACAGACACCGGCCCAAATCCATGTATCTGCACAACAAACAGTGATAGTCACTGAGCTGTCGTGTTGCCCAGCATCTGGTCCAGTTTAAGCGTATACTAACAACGTGAAGTACTAGGCTATTCTCGAAACAACCAAGAGCAGCCCTCGTACGACCCATTGCGTGTATGCCCCTCGTTGGACAACAAGGCGGACCGAAACGCCTGTGGATTAAAAGAGAAAAACATCAGTATCATCCACATCAGTATTGTCCATAACGTGTCCAAGGATCATCAGTTTGCGTGGAGGAGAGGCTTGTATGCTCCAATAAATCTGACAGGTGGAGGGGCATAGCAACCCCAGTGGCTGAGGGGGCAGATAAAGGCTGCAATGGGGAAGTGGTTCCAGTCATCACGGTTCACTATGTCACTGAATGTGGCCATCAACCACCAAGACTGTCTGGAACCAGGCTGCGCACTGGAGTCCCCATGCTAAACAATGTCACACGCAGGTCTCCGTCAGTCAAATGTAAAAGTCCTGTGGCAATGGAGGATTGCAACAGGAGGGCTGTGATTCCTGTAGGTCCCCAGCCAAGGTGGTGGACACAGGCACCTATCATGGGACAGAGCTGCCTTTGGGCATCAGTGACTCAGCAGCCCTCTTCAGGATATCCACTGCTCATCCCAAATGGAGAGGGGGGCTAGAAAAAGTACCGCAAAAATAGGCTGTCCCATTTCTCCTGGCTGAGTAACCACACCCAGCAGGATCACTGTCTCTGCTGTCAAAACCAGAAGCTGGAACGCGAGAATGTTCATTGACAACACAAAGTGCGGTCACCCAGAGAGACGAACTGCCATCATGTCTTGGAAACTAGCAAAGTATAACATTGACATTGTTACTGCTGGCAAAACCCTGCTGGTGTGGGAGATGCAGCTGAGAGAGGCCAGTGAAGGGTACACTTTCAGACCGTGACCCCCCATCAATGCAACTGGTTTCACCATGAAGAACAGGGTCACTGTCATGCTCTCTGAACTCCCCTCAAGTTTCAGTGAGAAGTTGATGACCCTATTCCTACATCTCAGCCATAACAATGCACCATCGTCATCAACACAAACGTTCCAACTTTAGATTCTAAAGTCAAAAGAAGGCTTTACTCTGGTCTCGACAACATCACTGCTTCCATCCCCAGGGACAGGGTCATCCATCCCGCATCGGACATGACCATGAAATGCGCAATGCAACCAATCGACAAGAACGGCATGAGGAGGGCCAGTGCCAGCGGCATTCTACTCTTAACCAAGTGCTCCCAATATTGCAGAATTGTGATAAATACAGGTTTCCACCAGAAGAAGCAGCTCAAAATGCAGCCAAGGCATTAGCAGTCAGGGCATTAGCACCTCCTGCGCTACATCACTGTCAGAGGCAGAGATCCAAGGGACATACTTGTCACAAAGGCCATGGAGCATTCCAAATATTGCTGGATAGACCATCGACTTGTGCGCTCAGTAATGGATAACTGCCTGGTGGCAAGACATCAGAGGGCCTGGAGAAAGCTGAAATTTGTGGCATTGAAGGACCTGGAACAGCAGGAAGGGTTCCAGGCCAAGTTGCAAAGTGCAATGAAGCAAGTGCCCAGCACTAATGTCATCTCCGTCCAGTTGCACTCAGAACAACTCAAGATCACCATCCTAGACATCTGTGCACAGACTATCGGGTTTGTGCCGCAACAGGACCAGGACTGATTTGACGCCAATGACACCACAATCTCCTTGAACGGACGCGAGCCAACCTTCATTGCCTGTCAAAGTCATCTACGTACCAGCAAAGGACAGCAGTGTACTACCAACTGAAGGCTAAGGTCCAGCTTCACAATTGTGACATGAAAACAACTGATGGGTGAAGACACATGTCCAGCAAAAGACAAAATTGACCACTATGGAAATCCATGACCTTCTGTTTGCAGATGACTGTTGTGTAATGGCTGATTCTGCACAGGACATGCAAAGAACGTTTGACCTCTTCGACACCTCCTATAAAAGGCTTGGCAGATCATTAAACACTGACAAGGTGAAGGTCCTTCAGCAACCTTCCCCAGACCAGATGAGCAGCCACCTCTAAGAGATTATCAATGAGGAAGTCCAATGAGTCAACTATACCAGTGCTGCCGTCTTTAAGCTTTGTCAATGTGTCTTTGACAGCAGGGACCTTTGGAAGTCAACAAGGGTCCTGGTTTATAAAGCTATTGTGTTAACCACCCTTCCTTATTGTAGAAAAACCTGGACAGTCTATCAACGCCATGTTAGCATGCTTGAGAGCTTCTATCAGCAGTGCTTGCATCAAAATCTGGGGGTCATAAGGGAGGATTGCTGGACCAACGCAAACACATCATGAAGCCGCATTTATCAGCATCAAATCCCTGCTCCTGCAGAATCAACTCTGATGGATGGGCCATTACGTTAGAATGCCAAGATATCACCTCCCTTAGCAGGTATCCTTTGCCCAGTTCTCTGTTGGCAAATACTTGAAGGGCAAAGAAAAAGGTACAAGGATTTGCTTAAGGCCACCCTGAAGTACAGAGGCGTTAACATCATTGGTGGGAGAAGGCGGCTGCAGACTGCTTGGTATGACTCCATCTGGTCCAGCAAGGCGCAAGCTGTTTTGAGGCTCAGCAACTTGACAGTGAGGCATTATGACAGGGATGGCGGAGGGGGTCAACCTGGAGCTGCAAATTCCACTACTCTGCAAAACCACATGCCCTCATTGCAGAAAAAAAACGTGGTTCCAGAGTTAGGCTCCTCATTTATCTGAAGATTCACCAGGCCTGACACACATCATTCTCTATTTCGAGGGACTGCCATTGATGCTGTCCATGAAGATAGGAGGTCAGGAACCGGTCTGCCCTGGGAGAGCAGTGTACAGCATTATGGCAAGTAGACTTTGCTGCACTCACCTAAATTCCCTTGTGAACTGAGACCACCTTGTGCCACTCTGTCAATCAGGTTTTAGATCGCCATAATTTCCTACTGGCTTGACACAAGATTGGAATGTTTGACAGGATGCTGACAGGGCTTGTGGTTTCCAATCTAAACATAATATGTTATCTCTGTTGTAAGTGATCAATCTTGCAAGCATAATACATTAGTTGAGATTATGGCAGATACAGCAATCTGATGACCAACAGAACAGAAAAAAAATCCATGATATGGAACTGAAGCGGGGGAAAAGAAAAGAGATAAATCCTCAAAACAACAGGGAATAAAGTGGGGGTGGTGGGGGGGGGGGGGGGGGGGGGGAGAAGAACAAGCCAGAAACATGTAGAATTTTCAACTCTCAAGCGTACAAAAATGTTGTCACAGTGGCCCCATTATCCTCTACGGAGAGGTTTCCCAAGACCCACTGTCAAACAAAAATGTTCCCACACATTGAGAGCTCTGGCAGCAGGACAGTTGGAAGGGCAAAAAGATAATTTTAGACAGAGTGGAGAACAAACAGTGATTATGCTGTTGCCTTTTTTTAAAAAATACTTCTCAGGGTTGCACGTCCACTATTTTGCAGTCAACAATAGGCTTTGGGAGAAAACATTTTTTTTAAAAAATCACCAAACTCAAAACTGCTAATCCCAGTAGCTAGATCAGATAAATGGTCTTGCTCAGGTCAAGTGTTAGCTTGAATTCAATCAAATATATGACATCACCTAGTGCAACTAATTTGCGGTCCTTCGATGATACAGGACAAAGGAAAGCTCAACGAACAATACAAAATGGTGAACCCTTGAGCTGGATTCAGCACCATGCAACATTGATGTCATACATGCCCATCTATTGAATCGTTAGGACTACTAAATTTAAGACTCCTTCCCTTCCAGAAATAATCTACTGCAAAACTCTACCCATATACCGGTTTCAGAACTGAATTTGGTATTACAGAGTTGGCATTGGAATACTTTACTACAGTAAACAGATCCACATTCTTATTTTCTTGTACACTAAATTCTGAGCTATGCTAACACAAGTACACACAGACCGTAGAGTACAGAACTGTAATTCTCTTTCTTAATTCTTCTTGAAATATTTATTCCGCTACAAATACAGTTCTAAGCAACAATTGGTTTAGATCAGAGTCTAGTCATTGGATCCACAAATCCATTAATGATAAAGTGCTTCATGAGATACTAATATTCTGGAGCAATATTAGAACAATGGAAATTTATGAGGCATGTAAATTCAGTAATTAAGACAAACTGGTTAAAATTCCTATCTGACAAATTGGGAAGAAATCTTTACTGATAGAAAAACAGCAAAAGCAACAAGAAAGGTTACATTGCAACCCCAGACTGACTCCAAATTGTCCTTTTATGCTTTAATAATTACAAAGCATAATTAGGCCTTGAATTTCATCCTTGTGATGATTACATGTAAATGATTGCGTTCCAGCCTATTTGAATTGTTCAAACATTTTTAACCAACAACACTTCATTGACAAGGCCAGCAATGTTGTTTAGTCACAAGAAACAGACAGTGGTCTCATTATTTTCTAACAGAGCAACTTTACTAGCTAACGTGAGGGAAAGATGTCCAGAATTCTCGGGTAGATACACGTAATGTCATGAAGAGATTAGTTTCACAAATTTCATTTACTTCACACATCTTAAATTTTATGCACTTTCAAGTGTGAGGAAAGACCATAAATAAAGTCTTGGCTCAAAATTAATTATGATTTTCCATTAGATTAGGACATGATAAGAGATGGTGCCTCAGAACTGCAAGTAGAATTGCAGTAAAATTTAGA
The DNA here is from genome assembly GCF_965287045.1 of Carcharhinus amblyrhynchos. Lineage (NCBI taxonomy): Eukaryota > Metazoa > Chordata > Chondrichthyes > Carcharhiniformes > Carcharhinidae > Carcharhinus > Carcharhinus amblyrhynchos. The sequence goes on along the minus strand of NC_137329.1, from coordinate 96,162,563 downwards.
AGCACTCAGAATCCCTGTTAGATTTATTGGTTCAAGTTTTACTGCACAGCCTAACCCTTACTTCCATAAGTGCAGAACAAATAGTCTGTTTTAATCTGTAATACTTTATTGCCCTTGAACTCAATGATCCAAATAAATTAGCAAAATTATTGCAAAATAAACATGATTTAAAAGCACTGAACTCGCATCTTTTTCCAGATTGTCTCTCTTCCCTCATGCCCTCTTTGAGCTCATCTTGTCTATAAGACTCACTTCCTGTAGCCTCTATCCTATTCCCTCTAAACTGATCACCCAACTTCTTCTGGCCCCTATATTAGCCAATGATGCAAGTGGCTCTCCCTCTTCAGATGTTGTCCTGTTGCGTAAACTCTTACTCATGCCTTCAATATATCTAGCCCCAACTATTCCAGCGAACTCCTGGCTGGTCTCCCACCTTCTATCCTCTGTAAACTTGAAGTCATCTAAAATCTTGCTGATCCTTGCAGCAAATCCTGTTTCCTTATCAGCCCTGTGCTTGCTGACCTACAGACCCCTGATGATTTTAAATTCTCACCTTGGTTTCAATTTTCATAGTAATTTCATTGCAGTATTAATGTAAGCCTACTTGTGACATTAATAAATAAACTTTAAAAGAAATCCCTCTATAGCCTTGCCCCCTCCTTATCTCTCTAATCTACCTCAATTCCACAGCCCTTTCAGGTATCTGCACTGCTTCAATTCTCTTTTGCATTCCCAATTGTAAATGCTCCAACAGTAGTGGCCATGCCTTCAGTTGTCCTGGCACACCCCCAAGTTCTAGAATTCCCTCCCTACCCCCCACTGCCTCTCTGCTCTCCTTCTTTAAGGCATCTTTATAAATTTTCTTTCTGACCAAACCTTTGGTCATCTAACCCATGAGGCTCAGTTTTATAATGCTGGTATGAAGTGCCTTAAAAATATTCATTGTGGTAAAATTACTATATAAATACAAATTGCTGCTTTGTGTAAAGATAATCATGGTATTAATGGATGGCCTTTGAAACAAACAATTCAATTGCCTTTTGGTGCAAGTGTTATTTACTGATTAATAATCAACAGGTCAGATATTATCCATAGTCCTTTGTGAGAAGGCATTTACTAATTAGTAAAGGCCCAAGATTATCATGTATTTTGCATTATAGCAGAAACACTGTTTAGTTATCTAAAGTAAATGTGAAATGAGAGAAAACAAGGCAAGTAAGAGATGAGGGGATGGGAGGGGGATGGCAAGTGAGAGAGGAGAAACGTAAAGTTATAGAAATGTAGCATGAAAAATGCGATCCAATTCAAAGAATAGAATTACAGAATCCCTACTGTGCAGAAGGAGGCCATTCAGCCCATCAAGCTTACACCAATAACAATCCCACCCAGACCGTTGCTCTGTAACCCCACTTATTTACCCTGCTAATCCCCCTGACACTAAGGTGCAATTTAGCAAGGCCAGTCCACCTAACCCGCACATCTTTGGACTGTGGGAGGAAACCGAAGCACTGAGGAAACCTATGCAGAAACGGGGAGAATGTGCAAACTCGACACAGTGACCCAAGACCAGAATCAAATCCAGGTCCCTGGCGCTGTGAGGCAGCAGTGCTAACCACTGTGCTGCCCAACTGCTTGTGGCACACACTGCAATCAAATTTTACTGCAAATCTGAAGGTTTATATCAGCAGTTTATTGAGGCAACTCAACATGCATTGTGCCACAGTGCCTATTTTTAAAAACTTGCTTTAGTTGAAGAGGCTCAACATAAAATATTCCTAGGCATTTTGAAAATTGAAGTTATTTTTTAAAGTTTTGAAATATAATCAGGAGTTTGATAATATGGTTATGCAAAACAAAATGGTAAATATTAGTGCGAGACATTTAGATTTGGGAAAATACATCTTTGACTTGCATAGCCCAAAGGAGAATAGTGCATTGGAAACAGTTCAAGTCTGAAACATCTGCAAATATCTTTAGATATTGTGTAATGCTTGGCATGCAGCTTGGAACACAACACAAACATAAACACGTTTTATCGCTTCTTAGGTCATCACAGTTCCATCACTCAAAATGAAACTCAATTTCCTAACTGGCAAAAACAGACAATCAACTTTTGAGTTTACTTACATTTGCAGACACAATTTTGCCCTGAGGTCATTGCTCAACTGCTCATTCACATTTCATAAAAATAAAAAAATGGTAAAATAAATATAATTAATCTCAGCCCAAAGAAACTTAGTCCAACTGCTGATCACCCACCAAAAAGAAAATCCCACAGCCCCTCAGCAAATCTGCAAGGCCTCTTTCTTTCAATGTTTTATTCTCTTTTCCTCGGTTCTGTTCTCTTTTTCCACTGGTGCCTTGGTCTCCATCTTTAGTTTTTCTCACATGCTATTCTTAACTTGGATCTTCCACTCTATAATCACTGCAACATCTTTCTTGCTATTTCCTCTTCCACCAGCATCTCATTTTCAAAGAATCATATCACATGAAAGTACTGCATTTGGCTCCTGTGCCTATGCCAGCAGGTTGAAAGAGCTGGTTGGTGAGTTCCACTTCCCTGCTCATTGCCTTGGGTCCTGCAATTATTTTCTCTTCAGGTATATATCTGATTCCCTGCTGAAAGGTGTTACTGAATCATTTTCTAGCATTCTTTTTATAAAGTGGAACACATTGCCGAACTCATCTCAAACATTTTTCCTCATGGGGCCTCTGGTTCATCCCCTGCCATTACCCTTAAATCTGTGCCCCTGTTTATTGACCCTTATGCTACTGGAAACAGATTCTCCTCAGTTACAAAAACCCTTTATGATTTTGAACACAACTATCAAATTCCCCCCCACAAACTTCTCTGCTCTAAGGAGAAACGGCACCAGTTTCTCTGACTTGTCCAAGTAACAGACGTCTATCTCCCCTGCACCTTCTCTTGGGTTACTATCCTCTCCAAGTCTAGAATTAGACATTAATACTATAACAAAAGCTAAATAATGCAGATACTGAAAATCTTAAATAAAAACAGAAAAATGCTGTCTCAAAGAGTTAAATGGACTGTAAACCTGAACTCTTGTTTCTCTCCCCACAGATGCTGCCAGACCTGCTGAGTCTTTGTAGCATTTTCTGTTCTATTATTATTGGACACAATTCATTAGCTGGGCCTAACCAGTCTCTTATGAATGTTTAGCATAATTTCCTTTTGTACTACATGCCTCTTTTAGAAAGTAATTGAACTGGTTGGCCTTTCAAACAGCCTTCTCAATTTGTCCCTACACCTTCAATCCCCAGCTCCCTCAGTTCCTGCAAACACTTTAAAACTGTTTCCTCTATACCTCCTCAATCTGCCTTCTAAACCACTCAATTTCATCTAAAAACCCAAGAACAGAAAAGAAATTGGAGTAGGCCTTACAGTTGCACCAACATTCACCACCATTCAATAAGATCATGGCTGATTTTCCAACATTCCCCACCATCCCTATATCCTTGATCCCCTTAGTAATTAATAATTTGTCAATTTCCATCTTGGATATATTCAATAAATGAACATACACAGTTCTCTGTGAATCTTTGGAATTTCTCATTCCAGTCTTGAGTTGAAGTGGCTGGTCGTCTCATATTGGTCCCAAACGACTGACCCCTTATTGTGAGAATGTGATTCTTTGTTTTAGATTATGTAACTACAGGTAACATCCACACAGCATCTACCCTGTTAAGGCCCTTAAGAATGATACATGTTTCAAAGAGGTCACTTCTCATTTGGCTAAATGCCAGGAAACATAAACCTAGTCCAGTGGTTCCCAAGACGCAGGAAGCTTACAGGTGTGCTGTGGGCTGGAGCAGGTTTTAAACAGCGCACACCGTAGGAGTCTGAGAAAGATCAAGAAAACAATCCCAGGATTGGGGCCTGGGAATGTGGCACTAAATGCAGCGGGAGGGGAACTGGGAGTATGGTGGATCCAGAGCAGGAGTATGGCGGATCCAGAGCAGGAGTATGGCAGTGGGCAGTGAGGAGAGAGGAGGAAGCAGGGATATAGCAAACCCAGAGGCCAGAATATAATCCACAAATTTAATACAACTCCACATGCCCCCAGTGACAATTACTAAAAATCCAGCAGGTGCCAACATTTAATCTCCATGGTAATGGGACACCCAGCCCTTGTATGTAATTGGTCACTGTTGGTTCATGACTACATTGTGGGCCATTTGTGAGCAATCGATTCAGCTGAAGAAATGGGTGTACTGTGGACTTTTTTGTCTCATTGAAGTGTGCTGTGTCACTGAAGAGGTTGGGAATCACTGACTTAGTCTTCTCAAATCTCTCCTCATAGGACAATACTCTCATCCCAGGAATCAGTCTATGAACCTTCATTAAGGCATGGTTTCCCAAACAGTTCCAGCCATGAAACCCTTTTGACCTCCCAAGAGTGCTGAGCAAATCCCTGAAAAACATAATTATTGTGCTGAAGAGTCAAAGCACAAAAAAAATGACTGTTTTGAGCAACAGGTGCAAACATACAAAAGCCTAATTTATGGAAGTTTTTTTTATTTCTTATATAAAAATCATAGAATGCCTACAGTGCAGAGTGAGGCCTTTCAGTCCATCCAGCCTGCACTGACAACAATCCCGCCCAGGTCCTATCCCCATAACCCCATGTATTCACCTTGCACCTGATACTAAGGGGAAATCTAGCATGGCCAATCAACCTAACCTGCCCATCTTTGGAGGGCGGGAGGAAACTGGAGCACTCAAGGAAACCCATGCAGACATGGGGAGAGTGTGCAAACTCCACACAGACACATCTAAGACCAGAATTGAACATAGTTCCTGGTGCTGTGAGGCAGCAGTGCTGCTAACACTGTGCCATCATGCCACCCTTTTTTTGTGTTTTTACTATCATTAAAAAGTTCTCTTACGAAAAAACATACTTGGGTCTTATCTTTTTAAGATTTTTAATTAGGGAGTATTATTGCTCTTTTGGTCCTAGAAGGCTATGTTTCTCCACCCCTTCCCCGCATGCCCTGTTCACCCATTCCTCTCAAGTCCTCACTCCTCTTCCGCTCTCGCAGGCCCTGCTCCCCCACCCCCTGGTTCTACTGAGTACCAGTATTTCCCAATCTCTCCTAGTTCAAAATGTTCTGTTTTAAATTTTTCATATTAAATGGATAACTTCACCACATTATATACTCCATCTGCCATGTACTTGTCCAATTACAATCTGCTGAAATCTATTTGCAGTCTCTTTACAACCTCCTTACAGCTTACTTTACCACTTACTTGGATACATTACACTTGGTCCTCTCACCTAAGTATAGATGTAGCTTGTAAATAGCTGAAGCCCAGGCATAGATTGTTGTGGTACCAAACTAATTACAGTCTTGCCAACTCAAAAACGGCACAATATATCCAGATTTGTGTCCGTGCCCATTTCACCAACATGTCTTCCGATTCCACCAATGCCCTCCTGCAGTCTGTCATAATCCAGCTCAGTGTTCACAAAATTTCAGAGTTTCATGTCATCTACAAATTCTGAGAATATGCCCTGTAAAGCCAAGTCCAACCCATTAAAACATATCAAAAAGAGCACTGGGCCCACACCAGCCTCTGGGTCACAACTGAGAACCTCCCTCTAGTCTGAAAAACAATGGCTCACTGCTATTGTCTTTCTGGTCTTTGGCCAATTTTGTATCCATGTAGGTACTGCCTTTTCAAGTCTGGTAACATGTCTATCAAGGGTTAGTTTATAAAATGCCTTTTGAAATTCCATATACAAATAATAACCGCACTACCCTGCATCAACACCTTTCTATTACTTCAAAGAACTCAATCAAATCAGTCAAACATGAACCGTCCTTAATAAATCTGCTGGCTTTCATCTACTAACTTGTATTTTTCTCAAGAATCAATTAATTTTGCCTTTAATCATTGTCTGTAAAAGCATCTACACCATCGATATTAGGTCATAGTTGCTGGATTTATTCCTCTCTCTTTTTAAGCAGGATATGACATTGGCAATGCCAGTGTTCATTGGTACCATTTTTACATCTAAGTGTAGGTAGCGGCAAAGCTTCCATTCCGCCTTTACTTTCCTCAGGAAAAAAGGATGCATTTCGTCCAGACTCCCACATTGAGCACAGCCAAACTTTTACCAACTCATCTTTCTCTTTCCCAATATCGCCCCTACCTTCTCCTTTACTGCTCTTGGCAGCATCTGCTTGAGGTGATGATAGAAACAAAGCACTAATTGAGCATCCTTTGTTTGACTCTTGCCTGTGCCACTTCCCTTTCGATTTCTCCTCTTTTCCATTTTCAATTACCCTCAATTTGCTTCTCTTTATCTTTTGCTTCATCTTTCTGTCCTCTTTCTTACTTCTCCCTTTTATCTTTTTTCAAGAACTTCTTTTCATGCTATTTCTTGCAGTTGCCATATGAGGAACAGAATGTAAAAGATGAGAAGGCTGAACTTTCAGAAAGGAAGTGAAGCAGGGTTCTTCAAAGGGAGCAGAGTTCGGACAGTGGTACGTTCAAAGAGGAGGAGAGAGAAGTGAACTGAACTTTCAAAAAGGGAACAGAGAACAGGTAGCTGGACTTTAGAAGGAGCAACAAATTGACAAGCCAGCTCATGCTAAATGTTGATCAGGACTGACTCAAAAAGGTCAGTACACAAAGCCCTTGTTTGCATAGAAGGTCAGGGTACTAGCCTTTTACCCTCAGGAATCTGAGTTCAACTCTGGTCTAGATTGTGGCTTAAAGCATTTCAAATGAAATTGAAGAGGCACAAGTCAAAGTAAGGAGACTAAATTAGTGCTTTGTGTCTATCACAAGAGACTAACACAACAGTAAAGGAGAAGGTAAGAGCAAAACTGGAAAAGATAAAAATAGATAAAGAGGAGGTAGTTAAAAGTTTAGCTGTGCTCAATGTAGGAGCGCTTAGTCTAGATGGAATGCATCCTTCTTTCCTGAGGAAAGGAAAGGTGGAATGGAAGCTTTTCTGCAACCTAGATCAATTTGAAATGGTTGTAAAGCCCCCAGTTAAATTGGTTGGACTAGTCATGTCAAAGACCTATCTACACCTGGAAGCTGACCCACAAAAGCTAAAAAGAGCAGATACTGGAAACTCAAAATGAAAATAGGCAGTGTCAGAAATACTCAGCAGCTCTGGCAGCATCTGTGAAGAGAGAAAGAAAGTTAAGTGTTACAAGTCAAAGAGGAGTGATATTTGACTTGAAACATTAGCAGTAATGAATGCAGTAGTGGTGTACCTCAGGGATCTGCTTTTGTTAAGTCATTTTTATAAATGACCTAGATGAGGGTGTAGAAGGATGGGTTAGTAAATTTGCTGACGACAAAGTTGGAGGAGTTGTAGACGGTGAGGATGGATGTTACAGTTTGCAGAGGGACATAGATAAGCTGGAGAACTGGGCTGAGAGGTGGCAAATGGAGTTTAATGCGGAAAAGTGAGAGGTAATTCACTTCGGTAAGAGTAACAGGAGTACAGAATATAGGGCTAACGGAAGGACTCTTGGTAATGTCGATGAGCAGAGAGATCTCGGTGTATATGTGCATTGATCCCTGAAAGTTGGCACCCAGGTTGATAAGGTTGTTAAGAAGGCGTACGGTGTGTTAGCTTTTATTGGTAGAGGGATTGAATTTCGGAGCCACGAGGTCATGTTGCAACTGTACAAAACTCTGGTGCGGCCGCACTTGGAGTATTGCGAACAGTTCTGGTCGCCACATTATAAGGAGGATGCGGAGGCATTGGAAAGGGTGCAGAGGAGGTTTACCAGGATGTTGCCTGGTATGGTGGGGAGGTCTTATGGAGGAAAGGCTGAAGGACTCGAGGTTATTTTCGTTAGAGAGAAGGTTAAGAGGTGACCTAATTGAGGCATACAAGATGATCAGAGGATTAGATAGGGTGGACAGTGAGAGCCTTTTTCCTCGGATGGTGATGGCTAACACGAGGGGACATAGCTTTAAATTGAGGGGTGATAATTATAGGGTGGATGTCAGAGGTAGGTTCTTTATTCAGAGGGCAGTAAGGGTGTGGAATGCCCTGACTGCAGCAGTTGTGGACTCGCCAACTTTAAGGGCGTTCAAATGGTCAGTGGATAGGCATATGGATAACATTGGAATAGTTTAGGTTAAAGGGTCATTAGACCCCCACTGGTCAGCGCAACATCGAGGGCCGAAGGGCCTATACTGCACTGTAACGTTCTATGTTTTATGTTCTACGACTAGGACTCTTCTTTGACTTAAAGCATTAACTCAGTTCCTCTCTCCACAGATGCTGCCAGACTTGGTGAGCAGTTATTAACACAGGAAGCCTTTGCTGTTTGCTGGCATGAAACATGCCAAGGCATATTCAGGAGAAGTTGTGTTTCTGTAATTTAGGTTGGGGAATATTACTAGGGCACAACAGGAGATAGCTTTATCATATATCTGAATTATTAATGCTTAATGTTCTGACTTGTTACAAAAAAAAGTAGCAAGGTAATTTATACAATTCAATTTGCAAAACAAGTTTTCCAATTATTGCACCTTTTTTTCAGATCTAATATTTAACTATTTGCTGTTTGTTTCAATGCTGCTTAAAATGCATCAGTGTTTCAGCATGAGAATACTCAGTCATACTTGTATCTAAGAAACTAGCAAAAAAATATAAAATCCAGGTCAGCTTATAGGAGATAACAGTGAATATTATTCTGTCCTGATATTTACAATAAAAAAATGCAGGAAACTAGCTCAGAACTAATTACATATGTTCATTCAGTAGTTCCCATTTTGGTTGATTCTCATTCCTCCCTCCTACCTCTTTGATTCGCTTAACAAGGGCATTTTGATCAAAAGCCACTGCTTCCGCGCACTGGTGCAGATGATCCTGATAGCGTAAACAGAGTTTTAGAACTTGCTGCGAGTCTAGCTTCTCCAGTTTGTTGTTGCTGATTGTAGTCTGACCGCTTAACAGTCCTGTGAAACACAAAAGATAAAATAAGCCTATATACATAAATTTAAAAGCACACCAACCCATTGCCCCCATGGGGGCTGGATTTTAGTAAATTATTATTTTGCAGTTCATTGCAGATATATTCATAAGGTTAACCATTCAAATACATAATTACGTAGAGAAAGGAAAAACACAACATAAATTCAAGTTCAAAATGTACAAAAAGTCTTAAGGCACTGATTGGCACAGCACACGTCAAACAGAATAGGAGATCCTAGGTTCCATGCCTGTTCTGTTTCATAGTTGATCTCAGTCCAGACAACAGTTGCCAGCAATGGCAATGCTCCTAAGCTTAGGAGGTGAAAAGGCCAGCTGCAATACAATGGATTACAGTCTCCAATAAAGTAAGAGAAAAAGGAAGTTTATCTTCTTCAATAGTGCAGGATAACCACATATCCCTGTACTCCAGGATAATTGTAGGAACATTTATTTTGCATTTGGGGATTATATATACACAAGTGTCGAAATATAGGTTGTTAAAAGCTTTTTTCTTCATAACACTAATTAACCTACATTTTCTATCCTGGTTACTTTGCTGTGCTCCCCGCCCACATCCCCTCCAGTTTTGGTTCAGGAGATATGGTCATTATCATAGTTTAATTTTAAAATCATACAAAGAATCATACAATCCTAACACTGCAGAAGGAGGCCATTTGGTCCATCGAGTCTGCGCTGACCACCTAGGCCCCATCTCCGTAACCCCACATGTTTATCCCGCTAATCCTTCTGATTTACACATTCTGGGTCACTAAGGGGAAATTCAGCATGGCCAACGCACCTAACCTGCACATCCTTGGACAGAGGGGAAACCGGAGCACCCGGAGGAAACCCACACAGGCACCAGGAGAACATGCAAACTCCACAGGGTTACCCAAGGCAGGAATCGAACCCAGATCGCTAGAGATGTGAGGCAGCAGTCTTAACCATGTGCTGTTGTGCCACCCCATGGAAGTTTAATTATTGGCGATATTTTCCAAAGGAAATTTGAAGAATGAGGGAATATTCTTCAGGTGGAGTGTTTTTGAGGAGGAGCTTTTTTTTTAAATTGTGAAGTTAGCATTACATTGCAATTATTAAAAAAAAGCCTCATTAAAATCAACAGTTGATCTTTTGAGAGCTCAGCTACATCCACTGTTAAATCACAATGCTACTAACTAACCCTCCACTCTTTATTTCAATATAACTTGCACAGCACACAAGCGCCATAGTAGATGCCTCACTAGAAACAAAAAACACATATTTCATTCAGATAATAATAGCAGAACAGAACATGAATATTGCCTGAAAAGAAAGGCACATTGCCGAATCTTTTCATTTTGCACTCATCAGGATAAATGCATAAACTGTTCTGATTGAGTGCAAGACAAAGATGCGGTTACACACTCCTCTTTCCGGCAACATTAAAGAACCCCGAATATGCACATTGATATTTGTGAAGGTGGAGTATAAAATGCAGGGCAATTTTATCTTTTCCTTTCAATACACTATGCAAGGCACCTGAATGGTTTAAAAATATTTATTCCAAAACTGAATGCACCCTGTGGGCTTTCTACGTGGGGTAATTCCATAGGCATTTAATCTGTGGAGTGGTTTTCAATGCAGCCTTTCATAATTTCCACATAAACCACTCAAACATCTGCAACGCAACAGCTGTTGATTAGTTACTTCACACCACACAACAAATTACAAATAAGGATTCATCAGTGGCGTAATATACTTCTGAATTAGCGACTGTATATTTTACATTCTTCTGCATGTTCTGGAATGCTGAATGGAGCCTTGGGTGATATCTCACAAGGGTGTATTCTTTCTGTTTTCAACTGGCATGAAATGCATTTGCTTCAGAGAGGCGGTAGGACACAGTTATACAAAAAAAATTTAAAATTACTGAGACTTAGAAAATATCTGAACATGTCCCGCCAAATGGTTTGCACTGAGAATGTTGCTTTGAAAGGTTGGCTGAACCAGCGCACCGTGGCCCTGTTCATTCCCAGTTATGAAAGATGGCATTGCCACAAAGCATTGAATGAAAGCCTGTGCATGTTTGTAATTAAAATCAGACTTTCAGCATAATTTTCCAGCTAGCTAACTGAGCCTAAATACACAGGGCATCAAAAGCAAGAGATGAAAAAGGAATTTGATTATTTTTACTTCTGACCCCTAAATGAAATTTGCAACGTCCATATCTAAACCTTTGTATTGTAGAAACTTGCTATCGGGGCACCTTGTAAACAATGTTTAATTTAAAAGAGCATAGTGGGTGCTTTAGAAATTATGGGCTGGATTTTTCTGCAAGTTTTGGGACTCCAAATGTTGAGACCAATGACAAGGAGACAAGCTGTGCAATCTTCTGGGAAGTTGGCTCCTAAAAGGTCGCTTCCAGCCTTGCTGTCCTCATGGCCTCTAAAACCTGTAGGTCCGTTCAGAGAACTGGCACCTCTGAAGCTTTGGCAACCCACTGGGAGAGGTGAATGCTGCTGACAGTAGTGCAAAAGTGCCTCAACGTGGAGGTGCCCTCAAAGACTGGGCAGAAATACAATATGGATGAAGCAGTCAACTCTTTGCACAGGCAGGGAGCAACTTTGACTTCCTGTTAATGTGCCAGTAAGGTCGCAGAAATGCACCTAATTAGAGCTTTAGCAATGCTAATTGGCTACCTAGGCCCATGGAACAAGCTGCTACTCCATTTTCCAATACACCCTGGAAAAATTCCTCATTGGCAAGGAATGAATTAGTGAGCATGGTCACAACTGATGGTGATTGGTACCTTGTTTAAAATGTTTTGATTTGATTTATTGTCACATGTAGAGAAAAGTTTTTTTTTGCATGATAAAGCTTACCGTACATAGAGAAGGAGAGAATACAAAATGTAGTATTACAGTCATAGTTAAGTGGAGAGAAAGATTAACTTAATACGAGGTAGGTCCTTTCAAAAATCTGGTGTCAGCAGAGAAGAAGCTGTTCTTGAGTTGGTTGGCAAGTATCCTCAGATTTTTGTATCTTTTTCCCCAATGAAAGAAGATGCAAAAGTGTGTGTTCAGGGTGTGTGGGGATGGGAGATTGGTTACGTGATGGACTGGGCTTTGTTCACGGCCCTTTGTAGTTTTTTTTGCGAGCGTGGACAGAGTAGGAGCAATACCAAGCTGTGATACAACCAGAATCATATGATAAAAAGTGAGTCCTAGGCCCAGGCTGATGGCAATAAGGCTGCCTTCCAATAAGAATTCAGGGCTGGCTCTAGGGCCAAAAACCTTAACAGTGCTACAAACATCATAGACAAGTGAAACATTTCTTTAAACATTCACTGGGCTGGGGGGAAACAGTTTGCTGAGACCACCGGTACTACCTTCCCTGCCGGCCACCCCTACTTTGGCCAGTGAAGCCTTACCCTCCAGGCTGCTGCTGGAAGGCTGTCTCCTTCCTTACATGTCAGTAAAACGCTGCCGTCATGGTAAAATAATAGGCCTTTGATTGTGGGAATTGGTTGCCCGCCTCCTTGTGGTGAGCAGTCTGGCTGTTTCCAGTGAAATGCCTTTAGTATCATCATTAAACTTGGCTACAATATACTTGGTTCTTCATTGAAATCATTAACATAGATCACAAAGAGTTGAGGTCCCAGCATTGATCCCTGTGGCACCATACTGGCATTTTTGCCTATCCAAAAATGACCATTTAGCCCAACTCTGTTTCCAGTTTGTCATTCATTCCAATATATCATCCCAACAGCAAGAGCTAATACCCTCTGAATAGATAGAGTTTTAAAAACCAAGTGTGACATAATCTAATCATTATGTCTTCTTTCCTCTAGTTATATGAGCTTGGATCAGTCGGCCACAGTTTTAACACTATGCCAGAAGATTGTGGATTCAAATCTCACTGCAGACTAAGGCACATAATCCAGACTGCCACTAAATCAGCTGAGATTGCAATGTACTGCTCTACAGTCACAAGAATATTGTGAGCCAAAACTTTGTTAATATCCAAAACACCATCAGGAGTCCTTTCTGAGCTCTAACCAACATGGAATTTCAGCTCCCTATGCGAGTGCAAAATGATAGTGAAAAACTGGGTGTTTCTTTGCTGCCTTTGGACATGGCAGTGTCAATCATGTTAAATTTAAAGACCTAAGGCATAGTATTCGGGTGTTTGATTCAAGTAATTGTCACACATCCAAAAAAAAATTGGCACAACAAACAAGAAACTTGCTGATAGGCCACCAATTTCTTGAAAGAATAAATAGTTTGGTCTGCTTCCTTAACGAATCACATACATTCTCTGTGGAAGCTCTAAAATCTATTTAGTTCTACAGATGATTGTTTGCGACCAGTCAGTACAAGCTAATATTAGTGGGTCCTCTTCAAATATCAAGGTTCATTTCAAGCAGGAAAGCATAGATTACATCTCACTTAGCCCGCATTCTGAAAAAGGAATTCTAAATAGACTTTAGCTTCATTTAAAGAAGCTGAGAGATTAATAAGGGCCACAACTTGTGATTTTAAATCAGATGAATCTAATTTCATCATAAAGACTTCCTGAACAAGTTAGAACCAAATCTCCAACTACACAATTGCATTTTAAAATTCAGCTCTAGCCTTCCCAGCCTTGAATGCATCTTGGATGCGCAGAGTCCCAAAGGATCATTTCTCAACCCACTACTAAGCTCCAGGATCTCAGACACTTGCACGTAATAAAGCAGCAACCTAACAATTTGACCTCAGCACTCCATTGGACCAAGTTTCATACATCAGATAACTTGCTGCAATGAATAAGTTCTCACACCATAAAGCAATTATGCTGTCTTAAATTTTTTCAAAAAACTAAAACTGTGATATCTGCGCTACACACATTGCAATTTGCTACCTCTTAGAAAAATAAACCATAAGCAAGTATTATTTTCATTTAGTTGTGGGTCCCCATTGAATACTCTCTGTAGGGCTGCATTACAGTTTATAATATTTAGATTAGCCCAATCCTGGTTTGGATATACATGCACCCATAAATAATCATTTTAGTAAATCTGTTTCAAAAATACTTATAATGCTTTCTCTTTGCCATTTACACATTCCAATTAAGATAAAAACTCACTGCAATACCCCATTTCCTGAAGCAGTAAATTAAACTTCAGACCACTGAAATATAAAAGTTGACTTATCACTATCACAATAACCCAGGCAATCCCACTTAAAAATTTGTAAACTGGCAAATTATCCTTTTGAGACAAGTAGTAACAAGTTCCAACAGTACCCAGAAGTTAGCTGGATATAATAATGAGTGAGGGGTGGCAGGGTGGCACATTAGTTGGCAATTCTGCCTCTCAGGGACCCGGGTTTCATTCTAGCCTTTGATGACATGTGGAGTTTACACATTCTCCCTGTGACTGTGTGGGTTTTCTCCAGGTGCTCCATTTTGCTCACTGTCCGAAGAAGTGCAGGTGAGGTGGATTGGCCACACCAAATTGCCTCAACTGTCCAAAGATGTGTAGGTTAGATGAATTGGCCCTAAGAAATGTGTGGGGTTACAGGGATGGAAAGAGAGGCCAGGGGAGAAAGATGAGGGAAGAGGAGCAGGGGAAGAGACTCTGACAGAGTCGATGCAGATTTGATAGGCCAAATGGCCTCTCCTACACTGTAAGGATCCTATGGATGAGAATTTACAGCCACGCTCATCCTGAAACAGTAAAATCCCACCTGAGGTCAACGGACCTTTCCACTGTCTGCCCCTCCCCTGCTCTGATTCCCTGTGGCAGCCCGGATGGTACAGTTCTGGCCTGCAAGTTCAGAAAATTGGAAAAAAAAAAGCCCAGCCAGCAGGGGGTGCAGAATTGGAGATTCAGGCAAGTTTTCAGGCAAGTTGATTTTGCACAGCAAAGAGAACTTTGTTTTGCATCTGGCTGCCCTACACCTGACCCAATGCTGCTAGTGACAAAATGACCTAATCAGAAAAAATGTGTTCCATTTCCCAGTGGTGACATTAGTCAGCTTGATAAACACAAGTATTCACCATGAGAAAATGGTGATAAACATCTAGAATTCATCTTTACGTAAGAAGCACGATTTTATTTTAAGAGCGCCAAGCTTTCATCAGAACCATTATCTAATGGTTCTGTACTTAAACCAAGTTTCTGCTTGCGTCACGGCATTGAAATTGGCCTAAAAAAAAATCACAAAGACAACATCTTGGGCATGATCTTACTGCCCATTCATGCCACGCTCCCATTGCAGCGAAGTTAGAGAATTTGATGACTAAGCCAAATCTCCATTCATTGAAACAGGATGGAAAAATCTCACTGGTATCAAAGGTTAGAAAATTCCGGTCTTTGTCTGACTGCTACTCCTTCATTATCCTTCTCCAACTGTTTGCAGCTTTTAACACATTTGACCATGATGTGGAGATACCGGTGTTGGACTGGGGTGGGCACAGCAAGAAGTCTCGCAACACCAGGTTAAAGTCCAACAGGTTTATTTGGATCCATGAGCTTTCGGAGCACTGCCCTTTCATCAGGTGAATCTCACCCGATTCCAAATAAACCAGTTGGACTTTAACCTGATGTTGAGAGACTTCTTACATTCGACCACACCATTCTTCTCCAATTCCCCACCCTATCCAGCTGAAAGGAACTGTCCTCACCTGGTTCCATTCCCGCTTACCCGGTCATAGAGAGGGTTTCCGCAAATGGCTTCTCTTTCAATATGCTATAATCTCCCAAGGATCTATCTAGGTGCCCTCCTGTTTCTGAGATACTTTCTGCCCAACAACATTATCTGAAGATATGATTACTGGTTCAGATGTACACTATCCTCACTCTGCTTTACTCCTCACACTCCTCCACTGTTTGCATGTTGTTAGGCTGCTTACCCAAACATCCTTGAAGATCTGCGATTTCATCCAATTAACTTTAGGAATACAGAAGACATTGTTGTGGGGCCCACTCACAAAACCCTTCTCCACCAATTCCACCACCTTCCATAGCCACTGTCTCAAGCTGAACCTGATGGTTTGTAACCTCTGCATTGCTGCCAACCACACTGAGCTTCCTCCCCTTTAGGCTGAATAAATTAGGCTTGTACTCGTTAGAGTTTAGAAGAATGAGGGGAGATCTCATTGAGACGTATAAGATGATGAATGGGATGGATAGGATAGAGGTGGAGAGACTCTTCCCGCTCAGAAAGGATAGCAGGACTAGGGGGCACAGCCTCGAGATAAAGGGGGGGCGGTTGAGAACAGAGTTGAGGAGGAACTTCTTCACTCAAAGGGTGATGAATCTCTGGAATTCTCTGCCCGTTGAAGTGGTGGAGGCTACCTCGCTAAATATTTTTAAGACGTGGGTTGATGGGTTTTTGATAAGAGAGGGGATTAAGGGTTATGGGGAGAGGGTGGGAATGTGGAACTGAGCCACGACAGATCAGCCATGATCTTATTGAATGGCGGGGCAGGCTCGAAGGGCTAGTTGGCCTACTCCTGCTCCTATTTCTTATGTTCTTATGACCAAACCACTTACTTCCATCTACATAATATTGTTTGTTTCTGCCCCATCTCAACTCATCTGCTATTGAAGCCCTCATCCATGGTTTTACTACCTCCAGAATCAACTATTCCTATGCCCCCTTGACCAGCTTTCCATCTTGCACCCTCTATAACATGAGCTCATCCAACATTCGGCTGCTGTATCCTAACCCACTCCAAATTCTGTTCTGCTGCTGCTCATATCTGTTTAGCAATTTAAAAATTCTCATCATTCAAATCCCTCTCCATTCTCTGCAACCTACTCAAGCCCAACAACGAAGAACACTGCATTAAAACATGGTATTGGTGCTCTTGTTCTCAGTGGTAAACGTAATGGGGCTGAAAAGTATTAAAGATGTTTGAGTAAATCTGTAATAGAGCAAAGCAGTGAAGAGGATGGACACTAAGTTTGGTGGCAGTGGCACTGTCCAAGTGTGCTGCTTTGTCTTGCATGGTGTTTCACTGAGGGAATTTAACTTGGACTCTCCCTCTCCTTACTTGAGCCTTGTGGCAAAGGGGGAAACATTCAGTATCATGAAGTGAATGATTCACCACCCAAAGTTTGACAAATGTAAAACTTTAACTGAAACAAACATGTTTCCAACATCTTATTTTCACATAATTTGGAAAAACTAAAAAACTTAAATCCTCTTGCACCATGAGTTACAAATACCTTTTAATGTCTCCTTTCTCTTATTAGTAGTTTTCATTTGTTTTTGATAATTTTTTAGTACTTTCCTCACTGTTCTGTTCATTTTTGATTTGTATGTTCCCTAATCGATTGTTATTGTTTTACTTTGAGTCAATTAACAAATTGTGACATTATAGAACTATGACCGAGTTTACATTTTCCATTGTAGTCAAAATACTGATCAGCTTGTGATGGTGAAATCGAGATTTGCAGAGGGCTATGACAACTTTTCAGCACCAATTGCTTGCAAAGGCATCACAATGTCCTGTAAAGTTCGGAAAGGCTGGAACTATGATCTTACTACAGCTGGAAGGAATAATGTTATATACATTGTGAATACAATAAGTTCCATTAATTTCATTCCATACATGAGGTCTGATGAATCAATATCACAAATTGGCCTGCTTAATGACTCAGGAAGCCCAGCTGGAAAGGAATATAGTTCATTACAGAATGCAAAGTAAAACGACTACCATGGTATACACCCACTAGTCCCTGCCTGAGACCATTCAGCAGGCCCAGTCCTGGGCCTGCGTTATAAAAGGCTCAAATAATGTGTTCCAGCTGGGCAGGCCACTGCCAGTTACCAGGTGAACTCCGACTCAACGAGCCCCACAGTGAGATCAATCAGTAATTCCCCGTGGACCTCATGAGGTTACCACAGTTGGGAAGTTTTTTTTGTTTTTTTCTAATGTACCTTGGCTTTTCCAGCTCGTGTTTTTGATTATTCTCAGGAGAGTTCCAGCTCTCTGCAAGAGTATTTTCACCAACAGATGACAGGTCTGTACTCCAGTTGACTTGATGACCAGTGAGGTATCTAGAGAATCTACACTGCTATCTTACTTATGAATGATTTTATGAATTGTTTTAGTATTGCTTTCAACAAGGTCCCTCATGGTAGACCTGATAGAAGTCTATAAAATTATAGATAGGGTTGACAGTTCAGAATCTTTTTCCCAGAGTTGAAATATCTAATAGTAGAGGGTATGCACTTAAGGTGAGAGGGGGAAATTCAAAGGAGATGTGAAGAGTAAGCTTTTGTTTTTACAGAGTGGTAGGTGCCTGGAACACGCTGCCAGGGGTGAATGTGGAGACAAATATGATAGGGGCATTTAATGGGTTTTTAAATAAGCACATAAATGTGCAAGGAATAGAAGGATGTGGACCAAGGGCAGACAGAAGGGATTAGTTTAATTTGGCGTCACGTTTGGCACAATCTCATAGGCCGAAGGGCCTTTTCCTGTGCCGTTTGATGTAGGAATAGAGAGCCACATATCGAAGTTTACAGACAAAGTAGGTAGAACAGTAAGTGATGATGTAAATGCAAGCAGAAAGTTGCACAGGAACACAGACAGATTATCAGTTCTGATGAAAGATAATCAACCTGAAATGGTTGCTCTATTTCCCTCTCCAGTATATACCAGAAAGCCAAGGTACATTAAGTACATTAGAAAACTTCCCAACTGTGGTAACCTCACGAGGTGCACGGGGAATTACTGATTGATCTCACTGTGGAGCTCATTGAGGAGGAGTTCCCCTGGTAACTGGCATTGGCCTGCCCAGCTGGAACACATTATGAGTGTTTGAAAATCTTAGTTCAGATTTCCAGCATCCTCAGTACTTTGTTTTTACACTGATAGGATAAGCAAGTGAACAGTGTTGTGGCAAATGACATGCAATATGGCAAAGTATGAAGCCTTCCACTTGGGCTGAGGAAGGAAGGAAGAGAGAATACTTCCTAAATAGCAAGTAGCTTGTACCTACTGAGGAGCAGAGACTTAGGGTCCCAAGTTCAGAACTCATTAAAATCCAGGGAGCAAGAAAAAATAATTTTAAAAGCTAATGAAGTATAGCCTTTATCCCAAGGGATTGGAATAGAAAGGGATGGAAGTTAAGGTGCCATTGTATAAAGTTGTTTAAACTACATCTGGAGTACTGCAACTCAAGTAGCATATATTGGATGCAATACAGATTCACAGTGATGTTAACAAGACTAATGATTGTGCTTATATTCCCTTGAATATAGGTTAAGGGGCAAATTAATTGAGGTGTTTAAAATGAGTAAAGAAGTTGATTGGGCTCACAGAGAGAAGTAATTTCCACTGGTGGGGGAGTCCAGGACAAGATAACAAACATATCCTTAAATTTAGATCTAGGCTGTTAATAATGTCAGGAAGCACTTCCTTATACAAGGCAGAATGGGAATCTAGAAACCTCTCCCCACCACAAAGCTGTTGAGGCTGGGTCAATTGAAAAATCTAAAACTTGAGATTGAAAGGTTGTTATCCAAGACCATTACAGTGGGAAAACAGAGGCAAGAGTAACCATGATTAGCCTCGTGGGTCTATACTACTAATTGCAGCAGAAACCCCATTTACACATATAAATGTAATTTATCTCCCATTCTGGAGCAGCTTTCAGGAAATTCCCAAACCTCACTTCAGATTTTGACCACCAAACCAATCCATTCAACCACATGTAGACAAGTAAATAAGGAACATTAATAACATTTACAGTACAAAACCCACTGTCTAGCTCAACAGAAGGAAAGCAAGTTTGGAATCTCCATTATAAAATGACCATTTTTTCTGCATCATATTCTTTTATTTCTCATCATTGTGTGTGTTGTGCTAGCTGATAAGCAGTAGCTTGGCTTTTGGATTTCATTAACAAAAATAAATTGAAAAGAATTGATTTGGTACATAACCAAACCAGTATTGCAGCCTTGGAGACAAGTGGTCTAAAGCTCACAAGTTTTATTGATTTAGGCCAAGGACATGGATTTTAACTACAACGGGAACTTTGGCTGGAATTCTCCAGCCCTTCATGCCCTGCTGTCGACGAGAACTGAGAATGCAGCGCTCAGCCAAATTTCCATTGTCTGCAGTGGGGTGGGAGAAGCCAGGCTGTGGGTGAGGTCGGAGAATCTGGCTATTTGTGTGTTCAACTGGATTTAAAGAGACACAATGCCTAAACTAGATAAAACAATCACCAACTTTGATGCAAAATGCTTCAGTTTGGACGTGCTTCCCCCGTCCCCCCCACATCCCCACCCCAAAATTCTGCTCAACTCATTTGTGTAACTGGTGAACTCAAACTCTGCTAACAAATCAGCCCAATCGGGCAGTGTTTTCAAATGTAATTTTTTCAAAAATATTTATTTTTTCATATATTAAAGAATGGTAACTTGAATTTTGATCAAAACAGCTGAAGGTTGGTACGTCACAAAAGATGAGCATTTTTAATCTAACATCAATCCACCACTTCTGAATAACCAATTTTAAATTCTGGAAATTCACTGCTTATAAAATAAAACACTTCCCTGTAACATTTGGGGAGAGTGATCAGTTTCTTAGTAATTCCAAAAGAATTACATTCAAAGCTTTAAAACACATCCTTAGTGTCCTTATGCACAAAAGAATCAGGTTAATTTTTAAAGCCTCTCTGAAGGCATTCAAATGAGCACAATTAGCGGAAATGTCCAATGGTGATTAATTCGCCCCAGGGGCCAGTGTTGTGAGTGGGGTCTGCTTGCAGTGTGATGTTTTCAGAACTAGAGCAAAAAGGTTGCAGCTATTCAAGTTGTGCTGAACGCAAATTGTGCTTAAAATTCTATGAGTTCTAGCACAGTGACTTCGGAAAACTGGGCCCAAAAACAAATGTAACTGAGCACAACCTTAATGAGATTGGAAACAAAAATACCCCAAAGTTCACAAGATCATGGACTGTTACAGCCTTCAATAACCAATTAAAAGCATAGGAAAGTAAATTGGCCATTTACAGTTTGACTACAAGGCAAGAGGAGATTCATTTTCAACACAAGAAATTCAGGGCTACAAATGTTAAAACAAATGATTACATTGTGCTGTTTATGTATATTTAAACAGATGCCCAAGTACAACATTCTTTTTTGAAATTGTCAATGCATCATCTGATCGCATGCCATGTGGGACCTTAACCTTTACCCCTTCAAATGATTTATTCCTTAATATAATGAACACAAACATCAGTATTTTTTCATCCTTGTTCATAAAGAATGCTTGTATATCCAGGCTTGTTGGAATAAGAATCAAATCTTTCATTCAGCCAAGTCTGACTTCAATTCATTAGTATTTACTGATGCTTTCCATGTACTGAAGACACACAAAAGATTGTTTTCCTATTTTAACATTGCAAGTTTATCCAAATAAATTTCATTCCATCCTCTTCGAGCCTCCATCCTGTTCACATTAACCCATCCGGTTTCTATTTGCAAGCTGGAATCCTATTTCATGGGATAAACTCAATACTGAATCAAACCCTATACTATTTTAAATTTTCGCCAAATTACAAAGTAAGCTTTTATAAACTTGCATCCTCAGGTAATGGCACTCAAGCAATGTAAAGTTTAAAGTTTTCAAAGTTTATTTAGTGTCACAAGTGGGCTTACGTTAACACTGCAATGAAGTTACTGTGAAAATCCCCTAGTCACAGTACTCTGGCATCTGTTCGGGCACACTGAGGGAGAATTTAGCACAGCCAATGCACCTAACCAGCATGCCTTCGGACTGTGGGAGAAAACTGGTGTACCAGGAGGAAACCCACGTAGACATTGGGAGAGTGTGCAGATTCTGCATCAACAGACAACCAAGCTGGGAATTGAATCCCGGTCCCTGGTGCTATGAGGCAGCAGTGTTAACCACTAAGATGCCATGTACGGTCAGTCTAAGTCCACTCCTGCCACTGCCTCAACTACCCATCTGTGATTGCCCACATCCTCCATCTAGTGGATGTAATAAAACATTAGCCTGACAGTATTAATAAAATATGCACTCTCTATTGGTCCACACTAAAAGTGGATAATTAATGATCAGTTTTTTAGTTTTCAAAGAGAAATATTAAATTAGCATAGCTGGCCAATTCTGAATGCAGTGCAATAAATACAGAGCATTAATTTTGCTATAATAACCTGTTAGATCACAAGATATACAAATGGCCAGACCAGGTGCTGGAAAATGGGATTAGATGGCACTGGCCATCACGTCTGTGCTTGATGGCCAGTGCAGACATGATGCAAAGGGCTCTGAGCTGTAAAACTCTATGACTATGATAATTCGCACATCTAACTGACAGCTGCATGGCTCAAATGGATAAGTTTAATCAGTTATGTACTCAGTAAATTAGTTGACATTAGTAACAAATATTAAGATATTAATAAGGTGAGATAAAAAAAACTGCTTCATGAACCATGCAGGAGCTGTATCTATTTGTAGGTAGGACATTTCGAGAGCACTGCCTGCTGGAACTCAAGCATGTTTTATCAAAGTGCAGCAAATTACAGGTTTGCACCCACAGTTTTCCACAAATTATGTTTTCAATCTTGGGCAGTCAATCTGAGCAGATGTCAGGCCTTCCCCAGCAGCAAGGAGGGATCTAAATCAGAATAGCAGACAACTTTTGCTTGGTCTCCATCCTCAGGTGAATTCCTCAAACATTATCAGACTGACTAAATACAGACAGGTTGCCAGGCAAACAGTAATAACATCTTAAACAGGAAACTAAACGCAAAAAGTAAACAAACAGGAAGGCCAATTAATACTCTGATGACATAAAATAAAAGATCATAGGCAGTCTATTACTGTTTACACAAACAGTTTCCTAACAATGACCAAAGGTTTTCCATTTGAAAATTATGAAGCTAAAACTTATAGTACTGGCAGAGTAAGAGAAAACTATCACCAATCATTCACAAGTTTGTTTTGGAGTTAAACATCATCATTGCCAACATCTGAAGGTAACTTTATCATTAATTTATCGATCTGAAAATACCGAGATATTCAGTGACATTGAATGTCCTTTGCATTTCAAAACCCAAAACAGTCGATCATGTAAGAAAGGTCCTATCTGACTTGCCATATGCGACCTCTGCCACAGGATACAGACTGGGGAAAACAATATTCCATTCAGTTCAATAAAGACGTAGTACTAGGAGCACTGTACTTCTTCGTGTTCTTAATATGGTGTCAGAAGTGGAGCTGAGATCGAGTTTTAACAAGATAGAGAGAAGCCACAGCTACTGGAAGAGGAATGTAGAAGTCCAGAGCTGCAAATAGCCTGTGACGATAAAAGCAAAACACAAGCTGAAAGCAATAAGAAAAATCAGTGGTCAAGTCAAAAATGGCTGCTAATTTTCCTCGCTCAGCTCCTGTTGAAATGAAAGGAGATATTCAGCAGAATTGGCAGTTTTAACACTCACAATGGCAAAAATATTAGATTGCAACTGACATATTAATAAGCCAAAGCCAATAAAACTGCTCTGGAGGGATGCTATAAATTGTATTCCACCCTAAATATCTCTAAATAACATAAAAGACAGACGGTCAGGATTTTGCAAGCCTGGAAGACATGAGTTGAACACCAAATGAATGACTTTTCAGCGCTGGGGCTCAAGGTGAAAAATAGACCAATGATCAGTTGTGACTGCAGTAATTTGCAGAATCCTGTGATTTTGGGCAACTGAAAGATAACTGCATTAAACGTAAGATTGTGTTAGGCATATAACAGATCCTGCAGTGAGACCAGGTCTGAGAGGAGGGAAACTTACTCAAGAATCAACAGATGTGTACAGAAGCTGTAAAATGTTAGGGCAGAACAGACCAGGCTGAAAGAGCAAAACAATCATGAGCAAAGGACAGGATGCAAATACTGCCGAGGACATCATACAAAGGAAAAAAAGGATTGTCCAGCATGGAGAAAGCAGTGTTTCAACTTATGAAGGCAAATCATTTTGCTGGAACAAGACAAGCCTATACGGATAACCACTGGAGAGATATGAGCCAAAGAGTCTGACAAATCAAAACACCACATTCCAACTTAATGGAACTAATCTATTGTGGGGTGACAAATAGTTTTTAATTATTAGAATGATGACCGCATAAGGAGAGCATTGAGTGAATGTGAAGTGTCAGGTAGACACCAGTGTGGCTTGCAATATCATGACTTTCATAGACCCTGCGCAAAAACTTGGGTTTGCGGACCTGCAAACACTCTCACCTTGGTGTTCTCCACCCAGGAGCAAAAATTATTTCTCAGTCAAATTCTGTGCACTGAAAAACTCAGCTACTGGGATGATTCTCCCCTCAACTCGTCCCCTGCTTCTTCAGTTTTACACGTGAACAGCGAGAGAAATGCAAACCTTTTCTGATCTGATTTGATGTTCCGTGTATTAGTATACAATGAAAAGTACTGTCCCTTGCACGCTATACAGACAAAGCACAGAGAAGGAAAGAGTGCAGAATGTACTGTTACAGCCATAGCTAGGGTGTAGAGAAAGATCAACATAATGCGAGGTAGGTCCATTCAAAAGTCTGATGGCAGCAGGGAAGAACTGTTCTTGAGTCAGTTGGTAAATGACCTCAGGCTTTTGTTTCTTTTTCCCAACGGAAGGTGGTGGGAGAGAGTATGTCCAGGGTGCATGGGGTCCTTAATTATGCTGTCCGGTTTTCCAAGGCAGTAGGAAGTGTAGACAGTGTCAATGGATGGGAGGCTGGGCTTCGTTCACAACCCTGTCATTTATCATGGTCTTGGACAGAGCAGGAGCATGCCAAGCTGTGGTACAACCAAAACAAATGCCTTCTATAGTGCATTTGTACAAGTTGGAGACAGTCATAGCAGACATGCCAAATTTCCTTTGTCTTCTGAAAAAGCAGAGGCGTTGATGGGCTTTCATAGCCATAGCGTCAGCATGGAGGAAAAGGACAGGTTGTTGGTGATCTGGACACCTGAAAACTTGAAACCCTCGACCATTTCTACTTCATCTCTGTTGATGTAGATATGGACATGTCCTTCGCTATGCTTCCTGAAGTCAATGACTTTCTCCTTCATTTTATTGACATTGAGGGAGAGATTATTGTCATTGCATCAGTTCAACAGATTCGCTATCTCATTCCTGTACTCCATCTCAACCATTGGAGGTTTGGCATACTTTTGTGCATCAGCCTCATGTTGAGGGCTTACAGTTAGGCTTCGGGTTATTAATGCCCACTGGAAATTTGCTTGTTTTTCCTCTGCACATTCAAAAAGCTTCATGTGCACTTTTTCAATTTGTGTGTCTGGAATTCTCTTTTGATCATTTCTCACTGAGCTGAGGACAGGACATCACAGATTAGAGGAAATGCTTCTGTGGTAGAGTAAAATGGAATGATCATGATGTCCAACCTAAAGGCACATTGAGGTTTTGACCAGCAATGCACTGCCACTGAGTAAAAACACCATATAACTAGATACTGGGACAAATAATTCTTCCATTACACTTCTGCCCTCTCCTGGCATGAAATTAAACATAATCAGTATATAATCAAATAAAACTTGGGGACTGGGTACACAGGTGAGCCCTGAAGCCTGAAAGATGCAACTTATTCACACTTGCAATACCTTGAATTATGATTCTTAAACCCATAAAACAAAAAGCAACATTCCTAGCTGAAGATAATTTTCCACACAAAAAAATTTAGGATGAGAATAAAGGTAACTTTCTTCCTGCTACGTTCGGAAAAGAAAATTTTGTCCAAACATAGCACAACAGTTTTGATGCTAATATTGTGGTGGATATTACTGTCATACTTTCAACAAGGAATGTTCTCTACCCATGAAAAATAAAATCAAATATCACTCAGGGACATAGGGAATTCTACCAGATGCACAAATCCACCACTCCATTGCAAACCCAATGGAGTGGTGAATTTGTGCATCTGGTAGAATTTCCTACTGCGTAATCTCTCAGCCAGGCCGTGACTGGAAACCAATGCCTATGTGGTGAAAAGGTAGGGTAGGGGGGTTGGGGTGTGTGGGGTAGAAGGAATCAGTAAGAGAGCTTTCAATCAACTGATTCTTATGCAACTCCCCACACCCTCTCAAAGCTAGACAGAGATAAAAGTTTGGGGGGGGGGGGGTAGAGGAGGAAATAATCTGAGGTACAGAGATTATAACAATAAAAATAATTTAAAAACAAGTCCTAAATTAAATCTGAAAAACACCAGGGGAGATTCTAAGGTTTTATTAACTGTAAATAATGCAAAACTGAAAATCTCCATATCCCTTGATTCCCGAGACACCAAAAATCTGACTATTCCAGCCTTAAACATAATCAACATTGAAATGTCTGCAACCTTCTGCAGTACAGAATTCCAAAAATTCACAACCCTTTTAGGTGAAATAATTTCTCCTCATCTAAATGATTGGCCCCTAACCCTGAGACCGTTACCCCCGTGTTTAAGATTCCCCAACCGGTGGAAACGATTTCTCAGTGTCCACTCCAACAAGCCCCTGCAGAATCTTACATGTTTCATAGAGATCATCTCTCCTTCTTCTAAACTCCAGAGATGACAGATCCAATTTACTCAAGTATGTCATCAAAGGACAACTCTCACATTCCAAGAAACAAACTATTGAACCTTCACTGCATTTCCTCAGATATGGAAACCCAAACTGCACCCGGTAATGCAGATGCTGTCTCACCAAAGTCCTACACAATCGTAGCAAGACTTCACTCTTGTACACCAATCTCCTTGCAATAAAGGCCAATATGTTAAGCAATGCAACTGCCAGTGAAATGCAAATACTTGCACTGTCAGCAAGGAAGTAATTTTCAAAGTTTACTTCAGTCATCTTTAATAAGATGCAGCTGTTTCATTTTTCAGACAGCATGTATTTTTAATGTATTAAGAGCAATCCAAAGATCTCCAACAGCATTGATCAGAGCCATGTTTGTTTCACTTACCGAGAAAACTCACATGCAGCAAGATTTGTTACTTCTTTCAAGCTCAGCAAAGAATAAAATAAACATATTGAAGGATATTATGGAGTACCTTTTAAGAAAAAGGACAAATAAACAGCGGCTGGATGATATGTTGAAGGCAGACACCCTGTACCACTGCTAAAATTTTGGGGGGTGAGCCCACCTTTGCTTAGCCGGCTCACAACTCTTGATTTGATCTATTATTGTCACGTACTAACATACAGTGAAAAGTATTGTTTCTTGCACGCTCATAGAAGGGGTATGTTATCTATACAGGCAAAACATATCATTCATAGAGAAGGAAATGAGAGAGTGCAGAATGTAATGTTACAGTCATAGCTAGGGTGTAGAAAAAGATCAGCTTAATGCAAGGTAGGTCCATTCAAAAGTCTGACAGCAGCAGGAAGAAGCTGTTCTTGAGTCATCTGGTACGTGACCTCAGATTTTTGTATCTTTTTCCCCAAAGGAAAAAGATGGAAGAGAAAATGTCTGGGATGCATGGCCTCCTTAATTATGCTGAAGGCCGAGGCAGCAGGAAGTGTAGACAGAATCGATGAATGGGAGGCTGGTTTCTGTGATGGATTGGGCTACATTCACAGCCTTTGGTAGTTCTTTGTGGTCTTGGGCAGAGCAGGAGCCATACCAAGCTGTGATACAACCAGAAAGAATGCTTTCTATGGTGCATCTGCAACAGTTGGTGAGAGTCGTAACTAACATGCCAAATTTTCTTAGTCTTCTGAGAAAGTGCACTTTCTTAACTATGGTGTCAGCATGGGGGACAAGGACAGATTATCGGTGATCAGGACACCTAAAAACCTGAAGCTCTCAACCCTTTTTACTTCATCCCCATTGAAGACAGGGACATGTTCTCCTTTACACTTCCTGAAGTCGATGACAATCTCCTGCATTTTGTTGTAATTGAGGGAGAGATGATTGTTGCCACACCAATTCACCAGATTCTCTATCTCATTCCTGTACTCTGTCTCGTCATTGTTTGAGATCTGACCCACTAAGGTGGTATCGTCAGCAAATGTGAAAATCGAATTGGAGCAGGATTTGGCTGCACAATCATTGGTGAATAAGGGAGCTGAGAACACAGCCTTGTGGGTCACCAGTGTTGAGGATTACCATAGAAGTGGTGTTGTTACCTATCCTTACTGATTGTGGTCTGTGAGTTAGGAAGTTCAGGATCCTTAATTGGTCAGCGATGGCCCCTTAATTAATATCAGCTGGGTCTTCTCCATCACCATGAGTCACGTCTCATAGCCAATGCGAGGCCAGCAACTCTACACACCAGCAGCACCAAGCTGGAGTGGTGGCCACTATTGGTATTGCACGTTGGTCAAGGAGATGATGTTCAGAAAGTCCTGGAGATCCAAGTGCCTCTTGGATCTCGCTGGGGCCAGGCTAACAGCCCCACCAAGGGGATGGAGATGTGTTGGGGGGAGGGGGGGCAGTGGGAGATAGTGGTGTGGTAGACAGTTAAGGGTCTCAATCTCAGTTGGGTCACGGACAAGCAACTGACCAGACACCTCTGCTGCAGCTTGTAAAATAGTAGGGGGTCACAGGAATAGCGTTGGTGACATAGTATCCCAATTGATACATTTACCCTCCTGCTTTCCTGCCTGTAAAATAAAGCTCATAAAACGTTTGCTCTTGTAGTTACTTTCCTCTTCGGTGAACTTCTCACCATGTGTTTTAAATTACAAGTGAAACTCACTGCAAGGCCAGTTTTCCAGGAGCAGATGGATTCACACTTTAAACAGATGAAGCCAAATAACTATCAACAGGCTAACTTATTTTGAAACTGTTCAGCAAATAAAAATGGAGATCCATAGCAATTCTCTCAACACTTTGACTTGATTCTTTACCATTTCTCCTAGCAATTAAAATAATAGAATGCTCCCCTATCCCAGAGTTAGATTTCATTTCTTCTCTCAACAAGCCCTCTAGAGCTGCACCCAACTCAAAGCCAAAATTTTACGGCCCCCTGGTGGGTTCTGAGGCAAACGTGGGGAGGGGGAAAGAATCAAAGAATCCCTATAGTGCAGGAGGTGGCCATTCAGCCCATTAAGTCTGCACTGACCACAATCCCACCCAAGCCCTATCCACTTAACCCCTACATATTTACCCTGTTAGTCTCACTGATAGTATGGGGCAATTTAGCATGGTCAATCAACCAAACCCACACATCGTTGGACTGTGGGAGGAAACCAGAGCACCTGGAGGAAACTCACACAGACACAGGGAGAGCGTGCAAACTCCACACTGATAATTAATCAAGGCCTGAATTGTATCCAGGTTCACAGTGTGAGGTTGCAAGGAGGGGACTGCCTCCAGATTCCAGCCCGCCTGGCCTGGTAGCGATTTTACACTGGGACAGGCATCAGGTCCTTGGAGGGGCAGCACACCCTTGCCCAAATTAAGGCCCTTAAGTGAGCACTTTTCCTGCTCAGTCCCAATTTTTAGGCAAGCAGGTGGATGACAGCTTAGGGGGTAATTGCATCAATGAACATAGCTGGCTTTTAGGTGGGAAGACGTGGGGGACACCTTCTGACCGGTGGCATCCTCCCCTTAAGGCCCAGCAACCTCTGGAAATCACTCCCATCTGGCCTATCACCCCCTGAAACCCCAACCATCCCAGGCCTTCCCAGGTTCCATCCCTGCCACCCGCCTCATGCCACTTCAGAAGAACTTCCAAGGAAATTTGGAATTTAGCAAGCAAGTCAACTAATCTGCAAGGATAGTCACAAAACTGAGAAGTAGTTACAGAAAGGGGAGAATATCTTTTGTTTGCACTTCAAATGGAATGTAAAGATAGCTTGATCTCAAAGAAGGGAGTTAATTTCTGTTCCTGCCTTCAACTTTTTGGAGCAAGCCTATTATGTTGAAAGTGCATTGACTGGATAACAATTAAATATGTCTGATGTGCAATGTGCAGCGGAAGTGTCAGATTACCCAAACCCATATGGCACACATTTGCGCTACTCCCTGATTGCCAACCAAAAGATTGTTGGCGTTCTTCAGAAGATTGCTGTTGTCTAACAGAATGACCCTAGTTGGAACAATGAATATAACAAAAACAGCAATTATTTTGTATAAGCAGGCTGGTATGTCTCATTGTGAAACACAAGGATGTATTAAGACTTTTTAAGGTTCCCTTAAATCTCATCCTGCGTTTTATTTTCACTGAAAAAAATGAATATTTCTTCTTAACTATTTCATCAAGTCCCAAATGGAGAATTCAAAGTACCTTAACAATGGTCTATTTGATTAACCCCTTGAGAGCCATTTCCCATTTTTCTCACATTTAACCATGATCATAATGAATGGTGGGGAAGGGCTGATTGGCCTACTTGATGTTTCTATAAGGGCAGTTAGGGATAGGCAATAGATGCTGGCCATGCCAGTGATGCTCACATCCTGGGGAAAGAAGAGGATCGCACTATCATACAGCACAGGAGGAGGCCATTCAGCCCATTCCATTTTGAGGACACCCAGGTGCCCTTTCTAATCTTACCTTCCTGTACCTGGCCCATAGCCAGCGCAGATCCAGGTTCTTTTTAAAAAAGATTTTAAAAGGTCTCCAACACCAACTCTGGCAGCAAATTCCAGATATCCACTAAACTCTGCGTAAAAAGGTTCTCTCTCATGTTCTTACTATACCTACTGCCACTTATCTTTAATTTATGGCCTCTGGTTCCAGAACTCCCCACCAAAGGAAACAATTTTGTCCTGTCCACTCTATCTCTCCCTCTCACTCCATCTCTAACCCACTGTTTGGACCAATTCCATTTCAACTCCCAGAAATGAAAAGGTCACGTATGGAATTACTGCATCACTCAATCCCCTTTCTTGTCACTTCTAAATACCTAAAATCTGTTCTCCCAAAAAAGTTCTAAATGTCAAATTTGCATAAAAAACTGGAGTGAATCATGTTGGTTTTTTCAGCAGGAGTTTAAAAACAGAATCTCCCACACTCTGTGCACAGCTGAGTGCACTAGCGTGAATCATGTTAAAATTCAGTGAGCAGGGCGTATTCCCGCTGGAGAGGCCAGCAGCACAGTGCTGAGCGGGCCGCTGCACAGGCGCGGACCTGGCAGCACTGAGACTGGGGCATGCACAGTGGCACCTGATTGCTGGCCAGCTCGATTGCTGAGCAGCCCGACCCTCCCACGGCCCGATCGCTGGCCTCCCAAACATGCCCAGGCTCTCACCAATGGCATCCCCCCCAGCCCCGGCAGTCCCAAACCCCCTCCCTCCAGAGTGCCTACTCCCCCCACCACCACCGCAGTACCAATCCCCCTGGCAGGCTGCCCCCTCCATCCTTAAACCAGATGGCCAATCCCAATTGCTGGCCACCCCCCCCTTGCTCCCAATCCTGACCGCGGAGTGGCAGCAGGATCCCCACCAATCGCACCTTTCCCAGAAGCCCTGCCCCCTGCCTGGTGAGCACTGCCAAGATGTCCCCTGAGCATTGGCACTTTGACCCTTGGGCAGTGCCAGGGGCCCAGGCTGGCACTACCAAGGTGCCAATGATCAGGGGGCATTCTCTCTGAAGGGGCCAACTGCCCTTCACTCCAGTGGAGTAGTGGGGGGTGCTCACAGACGTGGAGATTTCAGTCCCAGCATACTAATAGTATTTCAATAGTATGCAAATTAGACACTGCATACGTTATGCAGCTCCGCACCGATTTCCAGCACAGAACTGATGGCGCCACGGGGAGACGCACTTAAGCCCAAACACCCAGTGGGGAACCCATGAAACAATACACTCCAGGGTCTTCCAGCCTGCTGCACTAAAAAGGGTGTGCAATGGGATGGGAGAATTCCCGCACCCCACCCCCCACCAACCCAGTTTTCCAATCTCCATTAGATTCATGTTAGTAGCAGCAGCAGGTGCTCCCTTACCAGTAGCAAGCATGACCAAGTTCATGCAAAACATGTGTGTTCTGGAACTCAGTGAACAAATCAGGCCTCACACACAGTAGTTCTCAGTGTGTAGTTCCACTAATTACAGCTGATCAAACATCACTGTTTTCCTACAGCACTCATTTATGGATCCTTTCTGTAACATTCTCCGCTTAAAATGTATTACTTGGCAGGCTGGGAGCCAAAAATCACTTTTTAACAAGGCTCAACTGTGCCATTTTCGCAGCTTCAATTTGCAAAATGTGACCTGGTGAGATTTCTTATGATTTGTTTGGCTTTAATTTATAAAAAAAACTTATATAAAAGTCACTGCAGAAAAATCAGCCGGGCCACTTCATAGCTAAAGCTTGAAAAAGGCTCAAGATCACCCTCTATGGAATGTAGTAATGCACAACAGTTTATTGCAGCTTCCTATTAAGAACTTATTCTTAGAATCTCTGCAGTGCAGAAGGGGGGGGCCATTCAGCCCATCGAGCCTGGACCAACAATTCCACCCAGGCCCTATCCTAGTATTTTGTTCTTGTAACTTGTTATGCTCATCAATCGCAGGTCAGTAGAGAACTTAGTCAATGGCCAATCGGAACAACCATTTCTGTTATGTACTATATATCTCATAGACTCATACAACCCTACAGTGCAGAAAGAGGCCCTTCAGTCCATCGAGTCTGCACCAAACACAATCCCACCCAGGCCCTACCCCATGTCCCTGCTTATTATACCCACTAATCCCTCTAACCTACGCATCCCTAGACACTAAGGGGCAATTTCTTAGTATGGCCAATCAACCTA
The DNA here is from genome assembly GCF_965287045.1 of Carcharhinus amblyrhynchos. Lineage (NCBI taxonomy): Eukaryota > Metazoa > Chordata > Chondrichthyes > Carcharhiniformes > Carcharhinidae > Carcharhinus > Carcharhinus amblyrhynchos. The sequence continues at coordinate 96,129,877 of NC_137329.1, read as the reverse complement.
ACCCACACATTTTTGGACTGTGGGAGGAAACCCATGCAGACACGAGGAGAATGTGCAAACTCCACAGTGGCCCAAGCCAGGAATCGAATCCAGGACCCTGGAGCTGTGAAGCAGCAGTGCTAACCACTGTGCTACCGTGCCACCCCAAATATATATAACAAAAAGACAAGGCTAATAGCATTGCTCTTTACTCAAAATGGTAACATTTTAGAATTCTAAATCACACGTTAACATATGTTTAATTTCATAGAATCAAAGAACCCAGACAGTGCTATTTGGCCTATCCAACTTACACTGACAACAATCCCATCAGGCCCTAGCCCTGCAACCTCACACGTTTACCCTGTTAATCCCCCTGACATTAAGGGCCAATTTAGCATGGCCAATCAACCTGTACATCTTTGGAACATAGGAAGAAACCAGGGCACCCGGAGGAAACCCATGCAGACATGGGGGGGGAAGGTGCAAACTCCACACCGTCAGTCACCTCAAGCCAGAACTGAATCCAGGTCCCTAGCGCAGTGAGGCAGCAGTGCTAACCACTGTGCCCCTGTGCCACCCCACAACTTCAATTGATCTTAAGTGTGGTATTTTAACAGAAAGGCCAAAGATATAGTCCAGGATCTCTTATCAAGAAAAAAGGTACTAAATTCAGGACGGTTATATGTCAAATTAAAAGACCAATGGTGAGCGAAATAAACAGAAAAGCCTGCAGTTGCTGGACATCTAAGATGAAAGCTCAAAGAGTCAGAAACTTTTAGTAGGCCAGGCTATAATTCTGGAGGGAGAAGGTGTGGTTAATGACTTTTTGACAGTGCTTCTTCACCTTCCCGAAAAACATTACTGCAAGTTTTCTGCTTTTTCCTCGAAGGACAGCCTAACCAACGTCCATCCAACACCTTCTTCTGCCACTTGACTGAACTTCTCCATGCATTTGAACGTCCTTCAACTCCACACACTTCCTTTCAATTAAAGGAGTCACTGTGAGAAGCCCCACATGCCTGCAATTCTGGAGGATTTCAGAGTATTATTTATTTCAGTACTGCTCATGCCCCCCGCCCCCCCCCAACCTCTTTTTATGGCACACTGATGAATGACTGCGCTGTTTCCTGAACAGAGAATTTCATCAATTTTGCTTTTAACCTGCACCTTTTTAAAAAAGATTTGGACAAAAGATTATCAGCCAGAAACAATCTACCCTCCTCTCTTCATTGAGACTCACTGATTTGCTGAGTGCTTCTAGAAGTTTCTTTTTAATAAAGATTGACAGTAAGCTTGCGAGCAGAAGCAAAATGGCACAAACAACATATCTCAATCACTGACAGCCATCCACTATTAGAAACCTACACCTAGGTTTCCAAGTGTAAAAGCACTGCCCCAAGTTCAGTCAGCACAACTGATCCCTCCATCTTACAGCAGTAACATCAGCTTCCCTCAATCCTATCAGCTAGTATTAATCAGCTAGGAAATAAGGAAGGGCAGGTAACAGAAGTGTTAGTGAGGGATCACTTTAGGACCAGTGACCATAACTCCATTTGTTTTAAGATAGCTATGGAGAATGATAGGTCTGGCCCAAAAGTCAAAATTCTAAATTGGGGCAAGCCAATTTTGATGGTTTCAGGCAGGAACATTCAAAAGTTAATTGGAGGGGTCTGTGGGAAGGCAAAGGGACGCCTGGTAAGTGGCATGCTTTCAAAAGTGTGTTAACCAGGATTCAGGGTAAACACATTCCTCTTAGAGTGAAGGGCAAGGCTGGCAGAAGTCAGGAACCCTGGATGACTCGGGATATTGAGGCCCAGGTCAAGAAAAGAAAGAGGCACATGACACACATAGGCAGCTGGGATCAAGTGAATCTCTTGAAGAGTATAGGGGGTGTAGGAGTAGAGGTAAGAGAGAAATCTTAAGGAGGGCAAAAAGGGGACACAAAATTGCTTCGGCAGATAAGACAAAGGAGAATCCAAAGAACGTCTACAAAGTCATAAAGGACAAAAGAGTAACAAGGGAGAGAGTAGGGCTCTTAAGGATCAATAAGGTCATCTATGTGCAGATCCACAAGAGATGGGTGAGATCCTAAACGAATATTTCTCATTGCTGTTTACTGTTGACAAAAGCATGGATGTTAGGGAACTTGGGGAAGTAAATAGTGATGTCTTGAGGAGTGTATGTATTACAGAGAAGGTGGTGCTGGAACTTTTAAATCACATCAAGGTAGATAAATTCCTGGGATCTGATTAAGTATATCCTAGGATGTTGTGGGAGGTTAGGGAAGAAATTGCGGGTCCCCTAGCCAAGATATTTGACTATCATCGATAGTCACAGGTGAGGTGCCTGAAGATTGGAGAGTGGCAAATGTCGTACCTTTGTTTAAGAAGGGCTGCAGGGAAAAGCCTGGGAACTACACACCAGTGAGCCTCACATCTGTGGTGGGTAAATTGTTGGAAGGTATTTTGAGAGACAGCATTTACAGGCATTTAGAGATACAAGGACTAATTAGGGACAGTCAGCATAGCTTTGAGAGTGGAAAATCATGTCTCACAAATTTGACTGGGTATTTTGAAGAGGTAACCAAGAAGATAGATGAGGGCAGTGCAGTTAATGTTGTTTGCATGGACTTTAGCAAGGCCTTTGATTAGGTACTGCATGGTAGGTTGTTGCATAAAGTTAAATCTCACAGGATCCAGGGTGAGGTATCTAAATGGATAAAAAAAATTGGCTTCTTGACAAAAGCCAGAGGGTGGTTGTAGAGAATTGTTTTTCAAACTGGAGGCCAGTGACCAGCAGTGTACCTCAGGGATCAGTGCTCGGCCCACTGTTATTTGTCATTTATATTAATGATATGGATGAGAATATAGGGGGTATGGTTGGTAAGCTTGCAGATGACACCAAGATTGGTGGCATTGTGGACAGTGAAGGAAGTTATCTCAATTACAACGGGATCTTGATCAATTGGGCCAGTGGGCTGACGAATGGTAGATGGAGTTTAATTTAGACAAATGTGAAGTGATGCGTTTTGGTAGACTGAACCAGGGCAGGACTTATTCAGTTAATGGTAGGGCGTTAGGGAGAGTTACAGAACAAAAAGATCTAGGGGTACATGTTCATAGCTCCTTGAAAGTGGAGTCACAAGAAAAGACATTCGGCATGCTTGGTTTCATCAGTCAGGACATTGAATACAGGTGTTGCAACGTCTTGTTGAAGTTGTACAAGACATTGGTAAGGCCACACTTGGAATACTGTGTGCAATTTTGGTCACCTTATTATAGAAAGGATATTATTAAACTAAAAAGAGTACAGAAAAGATTTACTAGGATGCTACCGGGACTTGATGGATTGAGCTATAAGGAGGGGCTGAATAGATTGGGACTTTTCTCTCTGGAGCGTAGGAGGCTGAGGGGTGACTTATAGAGGTCTATAAAATACGAGGGGCATAGACAAGGTAGATAGTCAATACCTTTTCCCAAAGATAGGGGAGTCTGAAACTAGAGGGCATAGGTTTAAGGTGAGATGGAAAAGATACAAAAGTGACGAGAGGGGCAATTTTTTCATACAGAGGGCAGGGAATATCTGGGACAAGTTGCCAGAGATAGTAGTAGAGGCAGGTACAAATTTATCTTTTAAACAGCATTTAGATGGGTACGATGGATATAGAGGGATATGGCCAAATGCAGGCAATTGGAATAAGCTTAGGGGTTTTAAAAAAAAAGGGTGGCATGGACAAGTTGGGCCGAAGGGCCCGTTTCCATGCTGTAAACCTCTATGATTCTATGTTCAGTGACCCATTCAGACACAAATTATCATTATTATTCCAATATTGTGTGTCTTTTGTAATCAGCTGTGTTAATGAGTATTGCAAATTGCTCGTCTATAGTGTGTTAATCCTGTGGCCCTGAAAATACATTCTGAATATCATGTTCCAAGATGGCACCAGAGTGTGGTGAGTTCTTGTGAGCTGTGCCCAGCATATCCTCCAATTCTTTCTATTACTCTCGTTCTATATTCTGCATCCTTCCTTTCCTTCTTTATGTACGATATGCTTTGTCTGTACAACGCACAACAATACTTTTCACTGTATCCCAATACATAGAATCCCTACAGCGCTGAAGGAGGCCATTTGGCCCAATGAGTCTGCACCAACCATAAACCTACCCAGGCCCTATTCTTTAGCCCCAAATATTTTATCCTGTTTGCCCCCTTGATGCTAAGAGGCAATTTACAACGTCCAAACCACCTAACCAGCACATCTTTGCATATGTCTCAGTAATAAATCAAGTCAAAAGAATCTCTACAGTGCAGAAGAGGCCATTCAGCCATACAAGTCTGCACTGACTATCTGACAGAGCATCTTATCCAGGACCCCCACCCTATCCCACAACCTCATATTTACCCCATTAATCCATTTAATCTACACATCTAGGGACATGAAGGGGCAATTTAACATGGCCAATCCATCTGATCTGCAAATCTTTGGAGTGTGGGAGGAAACCAGAGCACCCGAAGGAAACGCACACAGACATGAGGAAAACGTGCAAACTCCACACAGACAGTGACCCAAGGCGGAATTAAACCTGGGCTGCTGGAGCTGTGAGGCAGCAGTGCTAACCATTGCACCACCTGAACGATTGTGTGTGTGTGTGTGTGTGTGTGTGTGTGTGTGTGTGTGTGTGTGTGTGTGGGGAAGATGTTTGTGTGCTTCTCTTCTCAAAACTGTGGCAGTAGTTTCAGTATTACTGTTAGTAGTAGTTTAAAAGCTAACAAAACAGAAATGTAAATAATGACAAATTGTAAGTTCTGAACCTGGATTTATGGTTACTAAAAACATTCATGATTCCAGGGTATTTTGATAAGCATGTAGAACTTTTAATCCAATTTTAATACAAATTCATACCTGTAACATTTATATGTTTGGTAGTGTAAATTGGGATTCAGGTCAGAGACTTTTTACAAAAGTTACAAGTTTTTTTTGTGAATCTTTGGAGTTCTTGCTCTGAAATAAATGGGAAAAGAAACTTGGTAAAAGATTATAAAGACTCTTTGTTCAGAAGAAAACAGGTTGAACTGGTTTGACTGTATTCATGGGACGCATTTGTTTCTTGATTTTCAAAAAAAAGCTTGGAGTTTTGGAACAATTGAGCGATTTAAAATACAGAACAGAATGTTCTGAATTCTGAGAAAGGAGGGAACAAAAATCACAGGAGTTTGAAACCAAAAAAAGTCTAAAAGGGAGAGATTCAGGTATATTCCTCATTGAAAGCAAAAACTCAGTTCAAACTCCAGCCACCGCATCCAATTTCATCCTTGTTCTGCTCTTTTCAAATAAAGAGAGGGCAGGATTTGATGGAGGTGAAGACATCACTCAGCCATGGAAGGCTTTTTGTCCCGCCCTATTTCAAAGCAGTAGGAAGGCTGCTGCAGGTAAACTTTGCGACAGCGGATTGTTTTGATTCCTGTACAAAGAATCCAATAGTATAGTGGACAAGGTGAGCTGTATGGTGCAAGAAGTACAGTTGCCCAAGCAGGTAAAATTGTTCTGTATTAAACACATTTAGATAGCAATGTCCCAAATCAAGGCATCTCACATCTGGAAGTGGTTATGTGCAAGGGTAAAATCATGCCTATAGTGCGGGGTTGTAAAGCACTCCTAGAAAACCGACAATTGGCAAGTGATGATTAGGTGCATTGCCCATGCTAAGTTCTTGCTCAGTGTACCCAAACAGGCATTGGAGTGTGGCAACTTGAGGATTTTCAAAGTAACTTCATTGGAGTGTTAATGTAAGCCTACTTGTGACACTAAAACAAACTTTAAAAGCAGTAGTGGACTACTTTGGTACCACCAGAGAGAGAAGCAGAGAAATACAACAAGGAGGCTGAGGGGGACTAGCTAGGCCAAAGATGTGGGATTACAGGGATAGGGCCTGGGTGGGATTGTGGTCAGTGCATACACAATGGGCCGAATGGCCTCTTTCTACACTGTAGGATTCTATGATATGTGTGTATACAAAACCAAAATTGTATCAAGTAATAGGTAACTATAATACGCCTGTCATCAAATCTGCTCACAAAGAAAAATATTATCTTGTTTTACAGGAAGGGTGGTGGAGGTTAGACTAAACAATAGTTGCATTTGGAGGAGGAAGTGAAAGATATCAAACCACAACAGTATATGGTTATGATCCAGAAGGGTCGTTACAAACAGCCAGTAATGACGCCACATCATTTTTTGATTCCAGCTGCTCAGCTACTGCATATATGATGACCCTAAGCCCACCAATCAGAGACCCACTCGATTTCAAGGGGAGGTCATGTGTTAAATCCATAATTCAGTGGCTTAAGGTAGCAAAAAGATGGCCAGGGCAACCAGCAGAGAGAAGGAGCCAGCACCGTAACCATTGAGAAGGTGGGGGTGAATCTGATTTGAAACCCACAATGCAAGTTACATTTCTCATGCAGGAGGGAAAGGGGAACTGAGAATATACCAAGTGATGGTCAGGATGGTTATGTTTAGGAGGAGAATGATAATTGCTTGCCCTAAGAATGCAGTTGTGAGTCTAATCGATGTAGAGGCAGAATATTCCCCATATACAGAAGAAAGGTTTAGGCCTGAGATAATATTCTGGGAAGGGAAAATTGTCCCATGGCTATGAGAGGGGGTCAGGAACATGGAGACCACTAAACTATGAAAGAGCAGGTATGGATTAGAGTGGGTATTATTGGTGACACCAGGGAGTCAAGGCATTTTGTTGGAAGCAAATTGTAGCTCAAGAAATATGCATCTAGATGTGAGAGGGTAAAGACTGGGAACTATGCTGTCCAAGTGACAGAAGGAGCAGAGTGTAGGTATCCAAGTGACACTGCACAAGAAACTCATGGCTCTGCCTTTCCTTACACAAATAATGAAACGTACCAGACATATTTCAGGCCCAAAGAACTAACTGGTAGTTATGCCCACACAAGTGGTCTTATATGACAACGTGAATCACAAGATAGTGCCCGTGATGCCTAATTTAGTGGATACGATGCAAACATAAAATCTGAGCATTGCAGAATTGAAATGCTGCATCAAGCTTTATGATAATTCCAGAAACAAACTAACACTGCAATTGTGGAGGATGGATGCACAGGTCTGTATAAGGGTTCAGGGAATGAAACAAAATCTCACACAAACTAACTCTCACTCTCTTGAAAGGGGCGGGGGGGGGGCACAAACAATGTAACATTCAATTAAATAACACTGCAACTATATTTAACACTGGGAGATCACTCTTAAGTAGTTTAGATTTAGCTACTTTAGACAAAACAGTAAATTCTGTTAGAAATAGGTTAAGGAAAATAATTAATGGAATGAATGATGCAGCAAAACGCGGAGGAGGAATTGGAAAAGCATGCATGAAATCACAAGAGGCTGCTGAGAATTATGTTTACACAATATATTGTTCCTGGTTGATGAAACAGGTCTGAGAACACCACCAGAAAATATTGGAAGAGAGGTTGCTCTCCTGGGTTACTGATAAGCATCGTAGGGCTATGTCAACTTGCCAACTGACTATTGATGCCTGTGAAATCAGACATCTTGTACAAGTACACCCAGTGAGTGCCATCTGAGGACCAGTACTGTGGGCACGCTAGCGTTGGTTTTGTATTACCTTGGCCTAAAAGGAGAAAGCTTAATCATTGTTTTAGAGCCAAAATATTGTTGTAGAGGATCAGGGTCATGTGTCACATTATCACCAAAACCTTAGATACATGGCACAAGTGATGAGATCACTTGGTTAGCTTTGTCTAGGTGTACTTGGAGATGGATACTTTTGTTTGCCTGTATAATGTAACAGAAAATGCAGCACCAACCTGTGGGTTCACTTGGGATCAGAAAGAAGCCAAGTGCGTGGGGATGATGATCAGGACAGGAAAAAGAGAGTTCCTGACACAAGTGGCTTATAAAAAAAGGAGGAATATTATGTTACAGCCATACGCTGGGAATGAGGATCGGATCTGTTTTAGCCAGGGTGGAATGTTTTGTCTTACCCCAGATTCACCTGTTAGACTGGGTGCGTGAGTATTATTGCAAGTTTGTGCTCATGGACAGGAAAATATGATCAAAGGAAATAAAAACAGTTTAACTAATGTCATGAATGTGTCAGCAGGTCCAAAGCAACCAGCATTTCAAAACGTATTTCACAGGATGAGACCCAATAACAAGGTTAGCAGCTTTAGCCAATTCAAAAAAGAAATATATCATAATAGGAAATAGTTGAAGAGACAATGAAACCATTCAGGGAAAACATACATATGCTAACGTGTGAACCAACAAAAGCCAATGGGACAGATACCCATATATAGAGAGTATCATCAAAGGGAAACAATGATAGAACTGGCAAACTTTTTGTGGAAACAGGAGGAACTGTCCATATAGCAGCAGAGTTCAACTAGCAGCCTGTAAGCCAGTGCTGGTTAGTAGACCAGAGGCAGTGTGCAGAATATCTTCCTGGAAGTAGTTAAAAGCCATATCTTCATTGAACCAAGAACAGAGATTCTCCAGAATAACTGCTCAATCATATGCAGTGTGGTAACGATAAGCTCGCCTTTACATACAGACTTAACAGATTGGATGTTGCTGGGGAAGATCAAGTCCTGAAGTGTTCAGATCGTGTAAATGTACTTTGAATCAAAAGGGTAATTCCTACATAAACTTGTGGGTGTGTTTATTAGTCTTGTACTTAACGGTCTTAAATTATTAGGGGTGGCACAGTGGTTAGCAAATAGTTAGTACTGCTGCCTCACAGCATCAAGGACCTGGGTTTGATTCCCAGTTTGGGTCACTGTCTGTGTGGAGTTTGCATGTTCTCCCTGTGTCTGCATGGGTTTTCTCCGGGTGCTCCGGTTTCCTCCCAGTCTGAAAGACGTGCTGGTTAGGTACATTGAACTGAACAGGCGCTGGAATCTGGCAACTAGGGAAATTACACAGTAACTTCATTGCAATGTTAATGTAAGCCTTACTCATGACTAATAAATAAACTTTAAACTATTATAGACCTATGTATTTGTGTCTTTTCTTCATTATAATAAATAGTCTTTAATATGTGTCATAGTACAACTGGACTGGCTATTGCTCTCACTGGATATTACACGAAATCTCTTGCACCGTTCCCATAGACAAACATGAACCAATGTTTCCAAGTTGGAACACCCCTACAGTTAACATCAGCCAGATTCGTGAAACGTGCATATATCTAAGTTTAGATTTGTGAGAAACCCAGGACATGTCATTAAAGCGGCAGCCTGTTTTATTGCTCTCAGACACTGCCTACAACAACTCGGCCAACATTGTCTACCTGATACGTTGCAAGAAAGGATGTCCCGAAGCATGGTACACTGGGGAGACCATGCAGACGCTACGACAACAGATGAATGAACATCGCTTGACAATCACCAAGCAAGACAGTTCCCTTCCTGTTGGCGAACACTTCAGTGGTCACGGGCATTCAGCCTCTGACCTTCGGGTAAGCGTTCTCCAAGGTGGCCTTCACGACACACAACAGCGCAGAGTTGCTGAGCAGAGACTGATAGCCAAGTTCCACACACGAGGATGGTCTCAACAGGGATCTTGGGTTCATGTCGCACTATCTGTAAGCCCCGTGACTTGCCTGGGTTTGCAAAACCTCACTCACTGTGCTGTCTGGAGACAATACACATCTCTTTAACTTGTGATCAGTGCTCCTTCCACACACATTGTCAGCCACTTTAGGACTTGAACAGCAGGTTAGGTGTAAAGATTCGCATTCTAATCAGTAATCTCTAAACTGTCTGTGCTTTATATGCTCTGTCCGAGGCCAGAGCTCTCCATTCACCTGACGAAGAGGGAGTCCCCTCGAAAGCTTGTGAGTTTACTATCAAATAAATCAGTTGCACTAAAACCTGGTGTTGTCAGACTTTTTACTGTGTACAACAACTCCCAGAGACAATAGTCTTTCTGAATTTATGTAAATTGTCTTCCTCATGCACATCAGAATGCAGATCACTGGTATGCCGGAGACAACCCCACTGCTGAGAATAGGAAATGACCATATGTAGATAGTCTCGAGTAAGATTGGTAAGACACTGAAATCCAATCGATTGACTTGATTTGAAGGTCAAGGGACCAACGTTAGAAAGTGGTCTAAAGCCAAAGCCCACAAGGATCTCATTTCTGCAGCAACTGAGGTTTGACTTGGTTAATCACGGGAAGTTGTGTGGAAGAATTTGTTCGGTACACTGACTACCCAAGAAACAGCCAACCATATCAATACTGTTACACAAACAAGCCAGAGCACCGGGTCCGCTTGGACAACTAGCTCACCTGACCCCTCAAAAGTTTCTCCATCATCTTTAAGTCAAGAACATGATAGAGTGTTCCAAACTCACCTGGGTGGGTATAGCCACAACAGCATTCCTGGGACAGAGCAGTCTACAGCTACATGCACAATTTACCAATACATTACTAAAACTTAAAGTTGCTCCAAACAAGAAGAACAAAAACAGCAATGCTGTGGGTGCACCATCACTGCCAGGTTGCACACAAATCTAAACTTAGATACACATCATTCATCCTCACTGGGCAATAATCCCAGAATCCCTTGCCAACACCATCACCGCAAGATCAGCTTTACAAGAAAGGCCACCACTACATCAGAGCAATAAAGGATGAATAATAAACGCAGCCTTGCCCACTTTCACAGTGACTTCATTGCAATGTTAATGTAAGCTGACTTGCGACATAAATAAACTCTAAAAACTTCTAAAGAATAAAGTTTAAAAGTCAGTAACTCCAGCTATAGAACCTCAGTGCTCTCTCTAGAAAAACAAAAAAAAATCCTGCCCTCTGACATGGATAACATTATCTAGTCATATAGCTGAGTCCCAGTGTTCCGACCTCCTCAATGAGTGGAAAAATATTCAAGTAATCAGCAAAAATAACAACACATTTAATATGATGTGGAATAATTGCACCATGGGTTGCAGGAAATAGAAGTTCTGAATTTAAATATCTTCAGTAAAGCACAGCATTTTGGTAATATTATAGCATAGTGATCAGGCAAAGTAGATACAAATTCAATCTACTCACAAGTATGATATGCCTCAGGCCTCAATACAGAAATACACACTTTAGACAGGTGGCACAGAATCAGTAAAAATGTCCAAAAGACTTGCATAAGAAGTGGACAAAGATTTATTTGGGGAAATAGAATGTAGAAGGGAAGGAATTATTAGATCAGATGGGGACCAGTGATATCTTTATTTAGATGTAACAAATGAAAGCAAGTGATATTTAACTATATCTAGGTAATAGTTATAGGCCATGTGCTTCAGATGCTGGATGACTTAGCATTACCTTTGAGCAGAGGTTGGAAGGTAGGAATTTCGTGCAGTTTGATAACATCTGGATCATTCCATGTGGTTCGAGCAGGTTGCTGTGTTCCCGTAGCAACAACTATGATGTCATCCATTTTAGCTCTTTGCTTCGCTGGAGAATTTGTTGCTGAAGAAGAAAAACAGAGTTACACACATCTTAACATAGTTGTTGATGGATACAAACATGCACAAAGACAAACTGTCCATGAAAATGAATACAGCAACATGTATCTTTTAAAGAAGCCACAAGCTCAATGAACACTGAAGCTACAGTCTGGTCACGGCACAGAGATGATGACAATAAAAAGAGGAAAGGAAAAAGTGAAGAGCAGGAAGGTAAACGGTTAAAAATAAGAGAGAGGAAAGGAAAAGGGGAAGAGAAAAAAAACAAGTGATGAGACAGAAACAAAATGATGATTCTCCCAAAAATGTTCTAAGTGTTGAATTCATGGGAAAACTGATGTAAATCGTTTGATTGCTGACCAGCCTGGAATCCTCCAAGTGCTGCCCTTCCACCCCACCACATGGCCCCCCCATCCATTCGTGGGCTAATCCCAAAACCAACCCTCCCTCCCAGAGCGCCCCGATCTCCAGTCCTCACCACCACCCCCTCCCCCCCACCCAGCAGTGACAATCTCCTTCCTCCCCTCCCCCTCACCACCGGCAGAACCCCCACCCCCCGAAGACTTCAGTCCTGGGCCTGCTAATCATATTTAAATAACATTAAAATAAGATTTAAATCACTTACCTGCTGTTCCTGCCAGTGCCGGATATCCGGCGCGACGAGATGCGCGCATGGCAGGAACGTATGTGTGAATTGGCCCACATGCTATTCTCACGCCGTGCTAAAAAATTAGTGCAGTGCGATGGGAAAACCACCCCCATAGAGAGAGAGGGGGGTGAAAGTGGATAAATAGAAACATATCCGGTCATGAGATGTGGGTGTCACTCATAAGGATCAGCATCTGTTCCCCAATCCCAATTGCTGACTGGCTGAGTTCAATTAAAAATCAACAGAGCGAGACTAGAGTCACATGTAGACCAGACCAGGTTAGGATGGCAGAATTCCTTCCCTGAAGGAACTTGTGAACAGATGGATTTTTTAAACAACAATCGATGATAGCTTTACAGCACCATTACTGGGAATGGCTTTCAATTCTAAATGTTTATTAACTAGTTGAATTAGAATTCCACCAGCTGCCTTGCTCTCCGTGATGGTACCACTATAAACCATATAGTACCATATCTTAAATTAACCAACAAAAAGAGTGAATGGCAAGAGAAGGAAATAAGAGGGAGAGAGAGACAGGAACACTAAAGAAACAGATTCGGAAAGAATAACAAGTGGAAAAGAGATTGAAATGGAACAAGAGACACAGACAAGCAAAAAGATACAAAAAAGCAGAGAAAAAGCAAATCCAAGATTGTTACTACAAAATAGATATTACTTCATGTGGATACTGACATCGTTAAACATTTTTTGAAGTGGTGGGATAACTGAGGAATAGTAAAGCTGATTTGACACTTAATCTACAAGCTCCACACTGACACGTTTTATATTTTGCATCAATTCAAGTAAGTTCCTGTGCCGCATTTCACTTTTGTTTGCAATGGAATCAGACAAGGCAAAAACCTGTCCCATATACTGCTTCCAAAAATCATATTTTAGTTAATTCACCAATAATCTCACCTCCAGACAAAAATCATATCACTTTCAATACAAATGGCCCATGTAATCAATTCAGTGGAGAAAGGAAAAGCCCCCCCACAGTTAACAGAATTGACAACTGAGTAGGCACAAAAGTAGTTATGTAGTACATTTTGATTGTTTTATTCATTTGGTTGGTCACCAAAAAACTCAAAAGCTTTACCATTCCGATCCTTCTGCCAACAGTAATTGATTCAAAGGAGCAATGATAACTTAGGGTGATTTTACCAAGAAGGTTTCCCTAGATCATGCTTTTACAATACCTTCATATAAAGAGAAAGCCAGCATTTATAATATAGCATGCATACTACGATACCCAAAAACAAATTATACATGTCTTTCCATTGTATATCTTGATTAGTGCAAATCATCAAACTCACCTACTGTGTTCTAATTCTTCTCAGTCACCAAAAAATGTTTCAAATCTCTGATCAACTATGTCAGCATCTGATTTAGTGCAGCTGGCTATTTAAAATCCAGCTTTTGTTTTTACATAATTTCTGCTTGCCTGCCTGAACTGAATACACATCCAAAATGGGTCTTTTTAAAGACTGTCAACTGCTTGTCTTGCAGTGAGTCTTCAGCTACAGAGCTAAAGGCAACAGCACTCAGAAGCAGACACCATCAGTGGGGAATCTAAACCAAAACACATCTCAAAGATAAGATATAGGAACAGAATTAGGCCATTTGGCCCATTGAGTCTGCTCCGCCATTCGATCATGGCTAATATGTTTTTCAACCCCATTTTTCTGCCTTTTCCCCCATAATCTTTGATCCTCTTATCAACCAGGAATCTATCTATCCATCTCTGTCTTAAACACACTCAGTGAACATCTTCTCCACGTCTACTCTATCCAGGCTTTCAGTATTTTGTAAGTTTCAATAAGATCCTCTCTGGTCCTTCTAAACTCCATCAAGTACAGACCCAGACAATACAATCTGCTCCACTCAAGTTCTGGAACAGCTTGAATGACTATTCATTGGAAGTTCTGAAGTGGCACAATAGTTGATCAATCAGCTGTGCTACACCTGATGTAATGATCTTTTGGGTATTGAGCTCAAATTGGATCCTATTCACTAAATTGATTTTAAAGTACTAACAATTCATTTTTTTTTAATTAAAAGTTACCTTTGTGCTTGTGTATCTACTCACAATATTGTAGAAGCTGAACTCTAGCTTTTTTTTAATACTAATCTGTTCATCGGTAGGGAACAGGACATCAGCTGGGTTAGACTGAAATGAATGTCAATGATGACGCAGTGCTTTAACAGTTACTTACCCGACACATGACATTCTGGTTGCTTATTATCGTACGTGCTCTGTTCAGCTCCCATGGTATTGCAATGTGGTCCCAGAGTGCCTCAACCCTGCACAACCAAACAGAGTTACAAGAACAATTGTATTTGTACAGCACCTTTAACTTAACAAAACATCCTGTCCCAAAAGGCAGTTATGATGTGGAGATGTTGGACTGGGGTAAGCACAGTAAGAAGTCTCATAACACCGGGTTAAAGTCCAACAAGCCACAAATTCTCAGAGCATGGCCCCTTCATCAGGTGAATGGGAGTTCTGTTCACAAACTTGGGTTCACGTTACACTATCCGTAACCCCCACGACTTGCCTGGGCTTGAAAAATCTCACTAACTGCCCTGTCTGGAGACAATACACATCTCTCTAACCTGTGCTTAACCCTCTCTCCACTCACATTGTCTGTACCTTTAAGACTTGATTATCTGTAAAGATTTGCATTTCAACCATTATTTTGTAATGTGTTTCTGTTTTTATATGCCCTGTTTGTGAACAGAACTCCCACTCACCTGATGAAGGGGCAGTGCTCAGAAAGCTTGTGGCTTGTGCCACCAAATAAACCTGTTGGGCTTTAACCTGATGTTGTGAGACTTCTTACTGTCCAAAGGCAGTTCACAGGATCGTTATAAAATGACACAAACATGCAAGGAGATATTAGGTCAGGTGACTAAAAATTTGGTCAAAAAGGGAAGTTTTAAGAAGTGCTGTCAATTGAACATTTTCTGTCCTTCACAGCTCCCTAACCACATAAACAGCAAACTCATTTAAGCTTAGCCAGAGAAACTTACATCCCACGAAGGAATAAAGAAGGATTTGCGGTTTCCCCCATGCTGCTCAGTACCCAGCCACTAGGAGGCAAATGTTGAATGTGTTCTTGTTTTGCCTCTGGAGGCGCTGGTATCTGCAGCACAACATTTGCAATCCCAGAGACAAATAAGCATCATAGTACTCTGCATCACAGCACTCTAGGGCTTCATCTGCATGACGCCATATCGAAAACGTTTTAATTGAAATCAAGCTGTGTATTCTACTGTACAAAGCACAACACAGGAATAGATTTGTAAGCTAAAGATCTTATGTTTTCCCTATGGTATGGTTGGAAATTAAGCATTAAATTTTATACAATTTTGAAAAGATACAGCAAAATAATTATCTAAAAAGTAAAGACATGCAGGGTTACAGGAGAATAATACTACGGGCATTGTACATTTGGAGAGCCAACACAGACACAATGGGCTGAAAGGCTCCTCTATGCTATAACAACTGCAAAATGCAGAAAGGAACATTTGGTGCTATTTAATGGATTTGATTGAATTGGCAATTTGAAGAGAATGGGTATTATAACAGCATGACATTTGTCTGGTGACATCATGTTAGTCATTCACTTGACATGCACCTGCAAACTAGAACTGCTGCAGATGTTCTGAAATAATATCAGAGAGTTAAATATAAACTGTATTTTTTCCTCTACAGATATTGTCTAAACTGCGTATTTCCAGTATTTTTTGTTTAATTGCTGCAGAAAATTATGTTTACATCATAGTTTACAGTTCAGGTATCCTGAATTCTCCTGTTCAAAGCAATCCTGCTTTGTTACAATTAGTCTATTTATGCAACTCTTTCAGCATTGTTACTTTGCTTGTGTGATACGGAATATGCCCTAAAGACAACAGCCTGAAGTTTGCAATAAAAATAATAGTGAAACTTTTGCCATTAATGGGTAAACTGTACAACACCTCTGTCTGCAGGTGGGTGGACATCAATAAGTGGCTGGTAGGGAAATCCTGCTCCTCCACAAGTTCTAACAGTCCTCACTGATCAACTCAACACTGAATTGTCTGCAATGGCTGAATGTGTAGAACTTTCTGCAAACTCTGCACTAAAAATGTCTTAATGTCTCTAGGACTGGTACATTCAGAAGCAAATGAGTTTTTAAACTGTATGGTAAGTGAGAAATTTTGATTTTGGAAGTGTGAAGGCTCAATCATAACAAATTTAATATTAGAGCTTTTCAAAATATATTTTAATTTTCTGTGTCTCTTATTTCTCTCTTTTAACCCCATCTGTGTTTATCATCTTTATTTTGTGTGCTCTGCAATATCTGAATTTAATAAGGGAGTCAGTTTAGCTGGACAGCTGGTTCATGATATGGAACAACACCAATGGCATTGGTTCAATTTCAGTACCAGCTGAAAGCCCTGTCTTCTAAACCTTGCCCCTCACTTGAGGTGTGGTTAAATCACCACCAGTCAGACCTCTCTCCCTCTCTCTCAAAAAGGGGAAGAGCAACCTATGGTCCTCTGGGATTTTGGCAACTTTTATTTAATTCTAATTTATAAGCTCCCCCCATCACCCAATTTTTAGTTTTGAATTAGTCTCAGCAATCTGACTGATGAGCCAAGCTGTTACTTATCCTACTCAGAGGTGCTACAGGTCCCCTGTAGATGGTATCATGCTAAGCAGGCACTGGATTAAAGGAACTCTTCTCTAAAGCCTGCAAACACTCTGCAGGCAATGGTCACAAGAGGCAAATGATCAGAGCCACTCCTTTGTCACTGAACTCAAGATTCCTATGTCAGTGTTTGTCCAGTAAACATGATGTGGATATGCCGGCGTTGGACTGGGGTAAACACAGTAAAAAGTCTGACAACACCAGGTTTAAGTCCAACCGATTTATTTGATAGTAAACTCACAAGCTTTCAGGGTTTGTCCCTTCGTCAGGTGAATGGAGAGTTCTGGCCTCAGACAGAGCATATAAACATAAGAACATAAGAAATAGGAGCAGGAGTAGGCCATCTGGCCCTTCGAGCCTGCCCCGCCATTCAATAACATCATGGCTGATCTGTCGTGGCTCAGTTCCACATTCCCGCCCTCTCCCCACAACCCTTAATCCCCTCTCTTATCAGAAACCCATCAACCCGCGTCTTAAAAATATTTAGCGAGGTAGCCTCCACCACTTCAACGGGCAGAGAATTCCAGAGAGTCACCACCCTTTGAGTGAAGAAGTTCTTCCTCAGCTCCGTTCTAAACCGTCCCCCCTTTATCTTGAGGCTGTGTCCCCCTAGTTCTACTGTCCTTTCTGAGCAGGAAGAGTCTCTCCACCTCTATCCTATCCATCCCATTCATCATCTTATACGTCTCAATGAGATCTCCCCTCATTCTTCTAAACTCTAACGAGTACAAGCCTAGTTTATTCAGCCTCTCCTCATAGCTCAACCCCCTCAACTCCGGTATCAGCCTAGTAAACCTCCTCTGCACTCCCTCCAAGGCCAAAATATCCTCGCGTAAGTACGGCGACCAAAACTGCACACACTACTCCAGCTGCGGCCTCACCAATGCCCTATACAGCCGCAGCAAGACCTCACTACTTTTATATTCAATCCCCCTCGCTATGAAGGCCAGCATCCCATTCGCCTTCCTGACCACCTGCTGCACCTGCAAGCTGGGTTTTTGCGACTCATGCACAAGGACCCCGAGGTCCCTCTGCACCGTCGCCTGCTGCAGTTTTTCTCCACGTAAGTAATAATCCTTCCTACCATTATTCCTACCAAAGTGGACCACCTCACACTTGCCAACATTAAATTCCATTTGCCATTTCCTGGCCCATTCGCCCAGCCTATCTAGATCCTTCTGCAGACTCTCCACACCCTCTGCACAATTTGCCGTTCCTCCAATCTTGGTGTCATCAGCAAATTTCGACATCATACACTCGGTTCCCTCCTCCAGATCATCTATATAAATGGTAAATAGCTGAGGCCCCAGCACCGACCCCTGGGGCACTCCACTAGTCACCAACCGCCAATCCGAATAGCACCCATTGACCCCCACTCTCTGCCTCCTATTTGACAACACAGTTTACAGATTACTGATTAGAACTAATCAGACTTTTTACTGTGTTTGTCCAGTAAAGACAACAGGCTGCATGTTTCCAAAAAATTTCCTAAATGTCACAACAGTGAGAAACATGAGCTGAACCACACCAGTCTCTCAGGCACACTTCAAATCACAATCTTTCAACTTCTGGTCATTTTCTTTTGGAGAGTTGGGAGCTTGGCGCTGATGCAGGAATGACTCAGCCTAAACACACCGGTGAAACAGCTTCAGAGCGCTCGACTGCCACGTCACAAGGCTGCCCCGATCTCTTAATACACCAGGAAATTCTTCCCCCCACCTCCCACATGGGTCGCCTATTTGGGGCATCAGGGCCCTACCAATGGGTCCCCTAACTGACTCCCCCATGACCCCCTTTCCGTTTCACCATGGCAAGACCCTCCTGAATACCCCTGCTCTCTCGTTTGTCATTTCCTCACCCACGCCAGCACTGCCCCTGCCATACTGGGGTGCACCGCCAAGGTGCCTGGGCACTGTCCAGCCATAACCCCAATACTGGTCACTGTCACTGGTCTCCGTGCTCCCTGGGGTGACCAGCTGCACTAGTGCAGACCAGTAGTGATTCACATCGTTGCAATATCTTGCCTGAGAGGTGCAAACTAAGCATACTGAACTTCCTAATGATAGTGAAATCCAATCAATGTCATGCTAATAAGCTTGGCGCTCTTTCAAGGCCAATCGCTGGGTGCAGCAAGGTGGTAAAAATCACACCCAACACATACACATTGATCTTAAAGCACTCACAACCATTCTGCAACTGGAATTGTTAGTTCTGGACTGCTCAATGCACATTTTCTGTAGTTTAATTTTTTTTAAATATGCTTAGAAAACACACTCTTGGGAGAGGAGGATGTCCTGTTTAGTAGTTACGACAATTTCAGGTTTGAATGCAGTTATTTGCAAACAAAAGTTAGCAATATTCATTATCCAACATGGTTTGTAATTTAACAAAAGAAACAAAACAGAATTGTTTTTGACCTTACAGGCCCCAGCATTTGTTAGAAAATATTTTGGTTTTCACTTGGCAGTTTTAATGTTTATTTATTAGTCACCCATAGGCTTACATTCACACTGCAATGAAAATCCTTTAGTTGGCACACTCTGGCAACTCGGGTACACTGAGGGAGAATTTAGCATAGTCAATGCACCTAACCAGCAAGTCTTCGGACTGAGGGAGGAAAGCAGATCTCCCGGAGGAAACCCACTCAGACACAGGGAGAACGTGCAAAATCTAAGACAGCGACCCAAGCCAGGAATTGAACCCGGTTCCCCAGCACTGTGAGGCAGCAGCGCTAACCACTAGGCCGCTCCTGATGCAAACTGGTTCAGGTTTCAGCACAAAGTGGACAGATTCTTACTGTCCCTGTACTGACTCCTGTTAAAAGAATGAATACAACCATATTGCAGTGAATTGTTTCACAGAAATATGTCCAGCTAAAATAACTGTTTCAAACAAAAGGCTGTGTACAATATAAACAATAATTTTTAGTACATTATACACAAATTGTTGCTGTTATCTTGACAAATACTTTTCAACAGTAAAGTATCCAATTCGTTACAACTCATCTAAACATCCTCTGAATAAGCAAACTAAAACGAAACCCAAATGATGTAGAGGGGTTCTGAGTGTGGAGATTTATTTTTGATCAGCCAAATGTTTTGACAGGTGTGAAAAATCCAATAGGAGTTTTAAGAATCTCTAAACCAAACTGCTGAGAAACTGACACCCAAATTTGGGATTTCTCCACAGGTACACATACTGTCTTGCAGGATTATCCGGAATTACGAAAGAAAAATTCCACAGCTCTCACCTCCAAGCTTCAATAGTGACAGAGGTGGCTGGTCAGGCATTACCTGTGCCCTCCAGCATTGCATATGTCCCTAGCTCAGATATCAGTCTGTCATTAAGAGTTAATTTCATTCCTGAACATCACTGGCATGCACGTTTCCACTAATCCCCAAAACACATTGCTAAACTACTCCTTTGAGGATATTCACTAATAGGCCATTAGCAACTGACAAGCACAAGTTGGAACCCTTGCCAGCAGATATCAGGGGCTGCATCTCAAACAAAATTTACCATGAAATGTGCAAGGTCACAGAAGGTTCAGATGCAAGAGGGGAATTAGAAGTTACGTTGCTTTAAGTCAAACAAGACAACCCACCTAATATGGAGACAAGTGTTCATCAATTTGTATTATTACTCAAAGACAGGTTTTACTGATTGAACTGATTCTGTTGCTCTGTTATTCCAAGATGTTTCACAGAGGCATAATCAGAAAATAAATTGAACACAGAGCCAAAGGAGGGGTGGTCAGAGGCCTAGTCAAAGAGCTGGGTTTCAAGGAGACCGTGTAGGAGCGAGGAGAGTTGAAGATTCAGAAGAGATTAAGAGAGGAAGTTCAGGCACATATTAAAAGGCAGAACTGCTAATGGTGGGTCTGCGAGAGTGGTCTGCACTGAAGGTCAGAGGAGGTTACAGAAATAGGCTGGGGCACCATCAAGTATTTCAATTGGAGGTTTTGCTGGCGGGGCAGGGAGGGAGATTGGGAACCAACATGGATCTGCAAGGACAGGGGCAATAAGCAGATGGTACAGTTGCATACCCAGAATGAAGTTTTGACAGAATGGTGGCAGATGGGAGGCCAGCCAGGAGAGTATTGGAATAATCAGTTTAAAGTGATGAAGGCAGTAGTCAGGGTTTCAGCTAAGACAGTTGGTGTCAAAGGTGAAAGTAAATTGTTTTTGTGACGTACAGCATGTGGGCATCGGAAGAATGTTGAAATTGTGAATAGGCTGGTTCAGCTTGAAACAGCCTGGGAGAGGCAACTATGGGGTTATACTGGAGGCTGGAGACGATCACTTCAGGCTTCCCAAAAGAGAAAACTGCAATCAAAGATTTAATATTAGACAAGCAGTCAGACAAATACAGTATTGGAGTCAACAAAGATTGCAGATCACGTCACCAAGGGGCAGCACATAGATGAGGAATGGGAAGGGGGCAAGCAGCAGAAGAAAAGTCATTGTTGGAGACATTCTAGTTACAACTGAATAGGTAGTTGTGGAACTAAACAAGGACAATCCCTTAAAGCTGCGTCAGAAAAGCAGCCTGCATTATTAAAGACCACATAAACCCTGGGCATACTCTCTTCCACCTTCTTTTGTCAGGAAAAAGATACAAAAGTCTGCAGTCACGTACCAACCGACTTAAGATCAGCTTCTTCCCTGCTGCCAGACTTTTGAATGGACCTACCCCAAATTAAGTTACTCTTTCCCTGCATCCTAGCTATAACTGGGCCGCTGGATTCTGCATCTTACGTATGGTAAGCTTCGTCTGTATAATGTGCAAGAAACAATACTGGTCGTTGTATACTAACACATGTGACAATAAATCAAATCAAAATATCCAACCTGTACTATGGGCAAGGTTTTCAAATAATTACTCCTGAACTATCTGGTATAATCACCTAGCAACATGCACAAAAGGTGTAATCCATTCAAAACGCTTTAAGAAACCTGTAAACAAATTTTTTTTTAATAAATCTTTCGAGATCTTAATTTGCATGCTGCACAGATATTTCAGTAACAATACCCTTCATTCCACCCATAGCATCATTCCTAACACTTGCAGCAGAGTTCAATTCATTTTCAAGACACAGCTCACTATATAACACTAAACTAACACCCGCCCCAATTCCTCAAACCACAGAATCTCGGTTACATTTTATTTACCCGTGACTAGACTGATTCCCTTTTTTCAAAAAAAACCATTTAGCAGTGCATTCAGTGTAACAGCTTTACCTGGAGCTGAAAGTGTGTGTGGGAAACACACAAAACCAACAAGCCCCTGTTCCTCTAAACAGCGGCACGCGTGGACACAGTTCCCAACAAAATAAAGATGTCTTTCCAGAGTGCGGGGCCTGCTGTATTCCCAACCTTGCTGTAAAACATTCAAACCTCTCCCTCTGTCAGTCTCTCAGCCAGAGTCCAGCTGTTCTCTGCAAAGGTATAGCCTCCTACGGGCTCGCACTCTCCGGGCAACGTTCCGAATGGATACACCGCCGCCCACACCCCGTTACAATTCCGCCCGGTAAATGCAACACAACACAAGCAGCACAGTGACTGCTCACTTCCGGGTCACCCTCAAACCCCGGAGACAAAATAGCAGCAAGCTAATACCGCTCCTCCAGGCGTAACCAACATCAGCAACGCCGGCGTTCACTTGCACGCATCGGTTGCAAGCATTTGATTTTCAGTGTGGATAGTGGTAGCAATGAGCAGATCAACTGCCTGAGATGTTAGACCTCAGAATGAAAACTGAGATATGACCTCTCGGATCGTGAGCCCAGTCATTTACCAACATTACCCAATACCCTGGCCTGTTCCTACTTATTTCATTCTTTCCAACCAATATCTCACATTAAACCACAAATGCAAACAGGTGTCGACCAATGTCAACCCCAAATTTATTTCAATTCACTTTCCAAAGAACACAATATTGAAACAGGACTAAATCACTTAACAGATGCACGTATTCTACACGTTCAAAAAGATGAGGGAAAACTTTAAAAAGAGTAATATTTGGGTTAATTTTAGAAAAAATAGTTTTCAAGATTCACCAAGAGAACCAAACTGCAAAGTTTGGTTCTCCAGTTCCAGGGCGGTCAGAGATATCCAATGCCAGTTGTTACAAGGCTCCTATTGTGGACCAAAGGAAAGCTGAGCTTGATTCACCCATCCCTAGGGATGGACTCAATGGATTCACGTCAGCCCAGAGGAGAAAGACCACCAGCTGGCTGTGAAAGGGTATAAAAACTGCAGACTGTCTGTTGCCAGGAGGATATTATTTGAATATAAGCTGCTCCCAGGTACTAGACTGAATTCCAATTCTGTAAACATCAGTGGAGCAATTCTGAGTCAAGTATTAGAAATAATTTCTTAACCCTAAGCTAATGGGCTCTCTTTGCTCAGACATTTTTTGATTTTCAAACCTATTAATTCCCCATCACAAAGGCCCATCCCTCTTCAGTTTCAATTATCATCTCATTTCTATCCTCCTTTTTCTCTGAATTTCTTGAGTCTTACAACATTAAAGGTGCTATAAAAATGCAAGTTGTTGTTGTAATGACCCAGTTCACATTCCTTCAGTCCTGATAACATTGCTGAAGCTGCCCTGGCAAAATTCTCCAAATTCTGCAGCTGAAGCCATGATGCACCATGATCCAAGGTTTTTTTTTGACATGATTAACCACAACATTCTCCACTTTTCCACTCTTACCTGTCCCAACATAGCCAGCACATCCCCAGGAAAGGTTTCTCTTTCTGTACAGTTATTTCTGTAGTGTCTCATGTTCTATCCGTGCCTCTCTCTTTGTCTACATGAGTCTCTCAGTCACACCATTTGCTGCACAGGCTAGCTTCCATATAACAAAAGATAGTGCTTCCAATGTCCAACAGACACCGCCATGATCATAACTCCTGACTGACAGAGTATTGATGAATGAAAATTCATTCCAACGAACATGAAAATGGAAACATAAACTCTAATTTCTTGTCCTACCACTTTCTGAGAATGATTCAGGCTAAGCAAAACCTCTGCCTCCTGTGCGCCAGAAACCTGATTTACAAATCCAAATCCTATCTTTAACAAGGAATATCTAATCCCACCTCCTTGCCTATCTCGTCCCACTGTTGCTGAAACCTTTACCCCTGCTTTTATCATTCAACTCAGTCTCACTAATTTCCTTGCAAACTTCTCATCATGCTCTCTCCATAAACTCCATGTCAATCAAAACATAGCCACCCACTACATGATGATAGTGCTACTCCCAAACTGACTGAGCCAAGCTCACTCCTCATAGGAAACAGACACAATGAGCATTCAATGCTGCAACATTTGACTTAATCTGAGTTAAATGTGATCAATATTGTATTATCATCTGTAAATTTGATTGTATTGTATTACAATCAATGTAAAGAGGATTAGGGAAGGAATGCGAGAGCTTAGGGCCTTAGCAACTGAAGACGAAACAGCCACCAATGGTGGAGCATTTAAAATCGAGGATATGCAAGAAGCTAGAATTAGAGAGCAGATATCTTGAAGGTTTGCAGGGCTGGAGGAGATTACAGAGATAGAGGGGTGTTTTACAGTTTTAATCAGCCCAAGATTTCTTGTTCCAGCAAGAAATATAATGGAATTCTTAGTAAATAAATTGAGGCTTGAGCTGTGAATACCAAATGAACAATCAAAGGCAACTCACTGGTTTTGGGCTACGGAAATGTCAGGCAGCTGGGACACTGGTGGCAACTGGGACAGTGGGAGTAGCTGGAAGGAACGGAAATATAAGGCAAGACTGAGTAGAATGAGCTCGGTATATTAAAATTTACCCCTTGCAGCAACTCTATCCTTCACTCTTCGTTAAATGTGAAAAAATACAACATGATTTCCACCAATTGGTATTGATAGGCTTGTGTCTGTATTATTGACCATCTATATATCTTATAAATAATTCATATTTATTATGTATAATTACTTTTTGGTGGATGAGGTGATACAGTTCTGAGGACTTTGAAAATGTCAGAGTGGAAGATGGTCCCATACCCAAGGATTTTCTGTCTGGTGACGCAGCTGGAGCAAGATGATCAGGGTGAGACATCCAGAACTCTGCTTTAAGGATGCTCATAAATGTAACATGAAGGCCCTATCAACTATCACCCAGTCAGTCATTGGCTGGCCACATAGGAAAATGGTGACAATTCCTGTGGGCTGGCTGGCATGCATCACCAGTGACTAGGCAACACCGAAAACAACAACCTGCAATGACAATTGGTAGCTTCATGTTCAGCAACTGTGGCAGAGCCATCAGCAAGGTTGAAGACATCTAATCTGAAATGGATTTATTTGCTGTGCGTCCATCATCTTTCGTAGATGGAAAATTGCTGGAAATGAGTAAAATCAACGAGAACATTATAACAGTCTTGAATGGACTCTGTCATATTCCTCTCCTTATGATTTGTTCCCGTCTACAGTTTGCTCTCCTGATTGTAGGTACGGCTCACATTTGTGTTTTATGTAATACATTTTCACAACCAGCAGGTGGCACACCTCAGCCTGGAGTTGCACCAGTATTCCGTGAAAATCAGGTCTCCTCTCCGGGGATTTGGATTTGACTGTAGTTAATTCCTGAAAACGATTCTAAAGGGTTTTTTTTTCTCTCCCTGTGGTGTACTCTTGAAGCAAGCTAAAAATGGTTAAACTAGAAAACAATTCTCCAGCCTCAACAGAAAGCAAGTGAGCTTAATTAAAGATTTCTTTAGAATTTCTTTTGATTATTTTGTGTATTACTTTAATCCTAGGTTACCAATTTAACAACACACTTCTGCTCCAATGCAATAAAACAAGTACCAAGTTGTGTAATTTGCTTTGGGTACCATAGTGTAGAGCTTGCGTAATTGGAATACTGATCCAAAAATCTGGACTAATGAGTTCAAATCCCACCACGGCATTTTGAGAATTTGAATTCAAGTCAAAAGATAATGCAGTGCCACACCAACATAGTTGAAAGGTAATTGCGTTAGCCAACTGTATCAAACCAGTACAGTGCACTGTTATAGTTTGAGAAGAAAGCCCACTACCACCACCTTCTCAGGATAACTAGACTTGGGCAAAAATTCCTGCCTTGCTATATCATAGAAAACATAGAAACATTGAAAAACTACTGCACAAACAGGCCCTTCGCCAAACATATCCCTACCTACTAAGCTTACCTATAACCCTCTATCTTACTAAGTCCCGTATACTTGTCCCAAAGTCTCTTAAAAGACCCTAACGAATCCACCTCCACCACCACTGCCAGCAGCCGAGTCCACACACCCACCACCCTCTGAGTGAAAAACTTACCCCTGACATCTCCTCCGTTCCTAGTCCCCAGCACCTAAACCTGCGTCCTCTTGTGGCAGCCATTTCAGCCCCGGGAAAAAGCCTCTGAGAATCCACTCGATCAATACCTCTCAACATCTTATACACCTCTATCAGGTCACCTCTCATCCCTCATCTCTCTAAGGAGAAAAGACCAAGCTCTCTCAACCTATCCACCCAATCCAGGCAACATCCTTGTAGATCTCCTCTGCACCCTTTCTATGGCTTCCACATCCTTTCTGTAATGAGGCGACCAGAACTGAGCACAGTACTCCAAGTGGGGTCTGACCAGGGTCTTATATGCTGCAGCATTATCTCCCGACTCCTAAACTCAATCCCTTGATTGATGAAGGCCAGTACACCATATGTCTTCTTAACCACAGCCTCTACCTGCAAAGCTGATTTGAGCGTCCCATGAACCCAGACCCCAAGATCCTTCTGATCTTCCATGCTGCTAAGAGTCTTACCCTTAATAGTATACTCCGTCATCCTATTTGACCTGCCAAAATGAATCACCACACACTTATCTGGGTTGAAGTCCATCTGCCACTTCTCCGCCCAGTCTTGCATCCTATCTATGTCTTGTTGCAACTTCTGACATCCCTCCACACTATCCACAACACCTTCAACCTTTGTGTCATTGGCAAACTTACCAACCCATCCCTCCACTTCCTCATCCAGGTCATTTATAAAAATCACAAACAGCAAGGGTCCTAGAACAGATCGCTGGGACACTCCACTGGTGACCGACCTCCGTGCAGAAAAAGACCCACCTACGAGCACTCTTTGCCTTCTGTGGGCAAGCCAGTTCTGAATCCACAAAGCAATGACCCCTTGGATCTCATGCCCCCTCACTTTCTCAATAAGCCTTGCATGGGGGACCTTATCGAACACCTTGCTGAAGTCCATATATACTACATCTACTGCTCTTCCTTCATCAGTGTGTTTAGTCACATCTTCAAAAAATTCAACCAGGCTTGTAAGGCACAATCTGCCTTTGACAAAGCCATGCTGACTATTTTTGATCATAATATACCTCTCCAAATGTTCATAAATCCTGCCTCTCAGGCATAAATCCTGCCCTCAGTCACTGCGCTGTCTGGAGACAATACACATCTCTTTAACCTGTGATCAGTGCTCCTTCCACACACATTGTCAGCAACTTTAGGACTTGAACAGCAGGTTAGGTGTAAAGATTCGCATTCTAATCAGTAATCTCTACACTGTCTATGCTTTATATGCTCTGTCCGAGGCCAGAACTCTCCATTCACCTGACGAAGAGGGAGTCCCCTCGAAAGCTTGTGAGTTTACTATCAAATAAATCGATTGAACTAAAACCTGGTGTTGTCAGACTCTTTACTCAGGATCTTCTGAGAGGGAATTGAAAAAACCTTACTTCCATGTTCCCAAACTGTGAGACCAGTAATGTCTTGATTTTAACATTCTCATCTTTATTTCCAAATCCCTCCATGGGTCTTTACTGCAGTCTCCTCCAACCTCTGAGTTCTGTGACCCCACAAGCCTGACCTCTTGTGTATTCCTCATTGTCATTACTCCACCATGGAAATGGAAACTTGCACTATGCAGTGCCTTTCACAATGTCAGGACATCTCAAAGTGCTGAGAGTTAATGGAGTACTTTTTGAAGTATAATCACAATTAATGTTCAGAGAAGGCAACAACAAATTTGTACATAGCAAACTCCCAAACAAAACCAGCAATGACCAGTTAAAATGTCCTTTGAAATATTGACAAAGGGATTAATAGGTGTGGACACTGAGCATTACTCCACTGCCCTTCTTTGAAATAGTGTCATGGAATCTCCCCCAAAGATTTGGTTTAAAGCCTTATTCAAAAGACAGAATTTCTGACAAAGCAGCATTTTCTCAATACTGCACTGGAGTTTCATTGGTGATCTGCTCTCAGGCCTACCTCCTAAGTTCTGAAATTATTTAAAGTTTATTAGTCACAAATATTGACAAAGTAAGGCTTATGCTAACACTACAATGAAATTACTGTGAAATTCCCCTGGGTGCCACACTCTGGCACCTGTTTGGGTCAATGCACCTAACCAGCACATCTTTCAAACTGTGGGAGGAAACCAGAGCACCAGGAGGAAACGCACACAGACAATAACCCAAGCTAGGAATCGAACCCTTGTGCTGTGAATTATTTGCCAAACCTGGACTTTCTGTCTCTCTCTACTTTAACTCACTTCTTAAAACCTACCTTTTTGACCAAGCTTTTGGTCATCTGTACTAATATCTTATGCAACCCGGTGCCAAAACAAGTTTGAAAACACTCCTTTAGAGTACCTTGGGTTATAAATGTGAAATGTTGTTTTTTGTATGATGATATGCCAAGATTTACCATGCTCACCACTGAACTGCACCATTGGCCATGAAGTCTAAACAAAACTGAATTTTTAGCTGCAAAGACACAATAATGCTTTCTTTTTCCCTCCAATTTATTTCATTGATCAATTGTGGTATTTATTGACACAAAAACAGAAAATGCTGGAAAATCTCAGCAGGTCTGACAGCATCTGTGGAGGGAGAATAGCCAACGCTTTGAGTCAGCTGATGAAGGGTCATCCAGACTCAAAACATCTGAAGGCCAGATGCTGTCAGTCCTGCTGAGATTTTCCAGCATTTTCTGTTTTTGTTCCAGATTCTAGTAATTAGCAGTATTTCACTTTTATCTTGGTGGTATTTATTGACGTAACTAACCCATTCATACTGTGAATTGGAAAAACAGTGACAAGAAACAAAATACAAAGCTAGAGGAGAAGCTAATGATTTCCAATGACCCAGATATACATTTCCTCCTCCTTCAGATACTATACCATAAGAGGGCATCAGTAACCATGGACTTCCATTGGATTATGCCATGATTACAAAGCACTACAATGGTTTGCCATTGCCTTCTGTGATATGGCTGACCAGGCAACTCTCCCACTCTTGGA
The DNA here is from genome assembly GCF_965287045.1 of Carcharhinus amblyrhynchos. NCBI lineage: Eukaryota > Metazoa > Chordata > Chondrichthyes > Carcharhiniformes > Carcharhinidae > Carcharhinus > Carcharhinus amblyrhynchos. Next base: position 96,100,705 of record NC_137329.1, on the reverse strand, counting down.
CGGCTCGGTGGCACAATGGTTAGCACTGCTGCCTCACAGCACCGGGGACCCGGGTTTGATTCCCGATTTGGGTTGCTGTCTATGTAGAGTTTGCACGTTCTCCCTCTGTCTGTGTGGGTTTCTTCCAGGTGCTCCGGTTTCCTCCCACAGTCCAAAGATGTGCGGGTTAGGTGGATTGGCCAAGCTAAATTGTCCCTTAGTGTCAGGGGGACTAGCAGGGGTAAATGAATGGGATTATGGGGATAGGGCCTGGTGGGATTGTGACCGGTGCAGACTCGATGGGCCAAGTGGCCCCCTTTTGCTCTTCAGGATTCTATGATTCAATGATTTACTTCTTGTCATTGGACATATATACAAAACGTGAAGCTGGATTGTAGATACGCTGCCTTAAGTGAATTATCTAGTAAAATATGTTTCTTTAAACAAATTGAAGAAAATATTAAAGACTGTTAAATTGTACACCTTAGTTTCCTAAGCTGTGAGTCTATAGTTAGAAGTCCCGAATAAGATATTTTAACCAACATCTGTTATAACCCTGAGTAGTAAATAATTAAGCTTTCCATATGCTCTCAAACTATAACTGAATACTGAGCGCAATCTTTTAAGCCTCGTCCTTAATTAGAAAGAAAATCATTTTGAAATAGCTACCACAGAAACCATCAACATTCTGATCTCCTTTGAAATTAGTATTTTTAGTTCCTGGAGAAAAATCTGTAAGAATTTAAAGGAACAAATCAAAGTATATCTGAAGACCAAAATCACCAGTAGGTATAAACCACTTAAGAAAATGGTGAACCATTAGAGAAAATGGCATGTTTATAGAAGATGCTGAATTATATGATAATAATTTTAATCTATGAGCGTGATCAACTTTGTTAACTCATTGGTGACCAAGTGAGAGTTAACCTCAAGCAGAATTTCAATCAGTGCATAATTTAATTCATTGGACAGAAAGTCAAGCATGTATTGTCATTTATGATAATCATCTTTTAGTGAGTATCAAATTATCCTCAGTGTTAAAGACAGAGGTAAGGCAGACTTTAATAAATCAGTGCGTTATGCTACACACTGATAAAAGTACATACATTTTAATGAGCACAATGTGGTAACCAAAAAGATTTCCTGTAGATGTTTTTACAGGAGCTTACTTCTTTGCGTCCCTATTAGATAAAATACTGTTTTGTTGGAATGGGCAGCATGCATAGATGCTGTTTAACAACAAGCTCAATTGGATTTATAAGACACCTTCAGTGCAGAAAAACTCCTCACATGCCTCATAGAAGTTGTACACAAAGAATGGATAGCAAGCTGACAAAGGAGATGTTGACAGGAATGATCAAAAGTTTGGTCAAAGAATTGGGTTAAACAATAGAAGAGGGGTTAAGGAAGAGCATTCCTGAGCTTAGGGCCGATGGTGAAAGTAATATCTGGAGCTATTTGTTTGATCACCCTTTTACTGGGAGCTTTTGTTGACTTGCACTTTTTAAAATATGTCGTAGTGGATTTCATTCTTTTGCTAGCTTCCAAACCCATTAATTTGTGACTCACTTAAAAAAACATATGAATCTTTCACCAAGCAGGTGCACATACAACATGTTTACATCTGGAAATGTGATAGATGAAACCCATGTGAGATACAACATAGATACATGACAATATGATCAGAGCCCGTTGTGCAGCTAAACAAACACAATTAAATGACTAAACTGGCCAAAATAACAAGAAACAGCATGAACAAAATCTTCGGACACAAGTTTGTCTTCCTTGACTGGAAAGACCAATGAAAGGCTGAAGAACTAACTGTTAGTGCAAACCGTCTCAGGCTTTTTTTTGTTGATGGCCATTTGTAGTTCTCCATCTGTCCACACTTACTCTTAAAACATATAATTCTGGAAACAACATGAGAATCCCCTGTATTGGGGAGAAGGCTCATACCACTCCTGGATGATATGGCTTTAGTTTAGTCAGCTAAACCGGATGAGATTGTTAAAGTGGAGTGCTAGTTAATGCACAATGTTGGCAGCTGCTATCAATATTATTGGACAAAAGTTTTTGTAGTTCAGATATCATTTTCATAATTTTAGCTCCATCCAATCAGTGACACGCTAATGTAGCATCAAGAAAGGAGAATGTATTATACGTGCAATTAAAATAGGAGGCTTTACCTAAAAAATCTTCAAAATATGTTAAATAATCTCAATTAAGTTTTCTACCCTGTACGCTATCAGGTGAAATTGCTAATTTTTTGACTGAGTGAGAAGAATTATAACTTGTGCTTTCAAGCCAGTTTCTCTAAATACATTCAAATTAAACTGAATAAAACTATTTAGAGTCCAAAAATCAAACTCAGTGAAAACTGAACCTTACAGTCATTGTAATTTATAGTGGATTAGACAGATTGGTCATGCCAAATTGACCGTTAGTGTCGGGGGACTAGCTAGAACAAATGAATGGGGTTATGGGGATAGGGCTTGGATGGGACTGTGGTTGGTACAGACTCGATAGGCTCAATGGCCTCCTTCTGCACTGTATGGTTCTATGATTCTATGATCCAGTTGGCTGCCTTTGTGGATGAAAATACAGCATTAAGTACATCAAGCCCAGGGTACAACTGTTCTCTTGTCATAAGAACATAAGAACATAAGAAATAGGAGCAGGAGTAGGCCATCTAGCCCTTCGAGCCTGCCCCGCCATTCAATGAGATCATGGCTGATCTGTCGTGGCTCAGTTCCACTTTCCCGCCCTCTCCCCATAACCCTTAATCCCCTCTCTTATCAAGAACCCATCAACCCGCTTCTTAAAAATATTTAGCGAGGCAGCCTCCACCACTTCAACGGGCAGAGAATTCCAGAGATTCACCACCCTTTGAGTGAAGAAGTTCCTCCTCAACTCCGTTCTAAACCGCCTCCCCTTTATCTTGAGGCTGTGCCCCCTAGTCCTACTGTCTTTTTTGAGCGGGAAGTCTCTCCACCTCTATCCTATCCATCCCATTCATCATTTTATACGTCTCAATGAGATCTCCCCTCATTCTTCTAAACTCTAACGAGTACAAGCCTAGTTTATTCAGCCTCTCCTCATAGCTCAACCCCCTCAACTCCGGTATCAGCCTAGTAAACCTCCTCTGCACTCCCTCCAAGGCCAAAATATCCTTGTGCAGGTGCGGCGCCCAAAACTGCACACAGTACTCCAGCTGCGGCCTCACCAATGCCCTATACAGCTGCAGCAAGACCTCCCTACTTTTATATTCAATACCCCTCGCTATGAAGGCCAGCATCCCATTCGCCTTCCTGACCACCTGCTGCACCTGCAAGCTGGGTTTTTGCGACTCATGCAAAAGGAGGATAAAGAGGCGGCGAGGGTTAGGGAGGGAATTTGCTTAGGCCTCAGGCTGCTGAAGGCCTGGCCACCAATGGTGAAGTGATTAAAATCAGAGAAGCTCCAACTGAAAGTCGGGAAGATATCGTGGGAGGGTCATAAGGCTGGAGGAGGTTATGGAGATAGGGGCAGGATTTCTATCCAGATTTTGGACTGATAACAGGGACAACCAGGAAATTGGGTTCTGCTGACCAAGGTGGGGTTAGTCCCATTCTGTTTGAGTCATTTTGCTGGTGGCTGGATTGGGAGCGGGACTGTTACCTTGCTGATTAAGATAATCAAATGGCCAATTATGGGCATGGAGCAGGGGCTAACTGGAATTTTTCAATCAGTCTATAAGCCATCCACACTGCCAGATACATCCTCCCGATGACAGAGCAGGTGGGGTTGGTGTAGCAGCACGATAGAGGAAAAGAAAATCCACCAATCTCCCCCCCACCCCCCACCACCACCTCGAAGGTCACTGTGGCCACTTACTGGCCCTCAAGCCTCTGCCTGCTATCAGTGACTGGACACTAAAACACTTGCTCTGGCCGCTAATCAGCCAAATTGGTGAATTCTCTAATCACAATGCAGGGTTGAATCCCCCCATTTGACTCCAACATTATGGCTCCAAATACAAACCCCGGTCCCGGGGGGGTGGGGGGGGCGTCCGGCCATGAAGGAATTTTAAAACCGAATAAAAGAGTTTTATAATCAAGACCAGTGTAGCTCACTGAGCTAAGGGGATGATGGGTGAACGGGATTTGTCGTGAGTCTGAAGATGGACAGGAGATTTTTGGTTGAATTGAAGTGCACTGGATGGCACGGTGGTTAGAACTGCTGCCTCCCAGCGCCAGGGACCCAGTCTGATTCCTGGCTTGGGTCACTGTCAACGTGGAGTTTGCACGTTCTCCCTGCGATTGTGTGGGCTTCCTTTCGATACCTTCTTGAAGGAACTTCTTCAAGTGCTTGATCTGATTACCCTCAGGACACAGAATTGTGAAACAAGATCTGAAATGTGGCAGCGGAAGTGTTTGGGGGGATGGCAGGGTAGGGGGGGTGGGGTGGGGTGGGTTGTGGGCGGGGGGAAGTGTTGTTCATGGAGTTAATATTCACAAAAAACATTTAATTTTCAATACGAGACACTGTATTTGAAAGTTAGTTCATGCTTAAAACCTGCAGATTCTACTCAAATGAATTGCAAAGCCAAATGTTCTCAAATATTTCTTTACCTGACCTGAATTCAACAAGTAGGATGGCACCCTTCTCAAACTACATCCGACAGATGTTTCCAGTTTGTTTTGCAAAGCATGGCTGGGAAAGAAAGGCATTTCCAGAATTCACTGCAAAAAAAATCTCAGCTGAAGTGAAAAGTAATGATTGCTGAATAATCATGGTACTGTCCTGTCACACAAAATTCAATTTTTGTGTTTTCATATTTGATTTTCATTTTAGTTGGCAAAATGAAAACTAAGGATTGAATACTAACATCAACCAATCCTGCAAGACAAATTCTTTAAAAGTTGCAAGTACCAAGAGGGTCATGCTGTGAAAGACATAACAGTGCAGCTGTGTTGTTGCATGGCTGTTAATGTAATCAGGAGACTGACAAATTAATACCAGAGGGCAAAGCCTAAGCAGTATGTCTAATTATCATCTCGCTACAGCCCAGAATGCATGCCAATAGAAAGGATATTTTAAGGGCAATGTAAAAAAAACCATACAATTTCCTGTCTTACAGGCAGTTACAGAACTGGAATTATTGCATCCTGTGTTGTCTGGCACAGCAGTTGTTGCTACGTGTAAAACAGGTGGTTTTACTGCAACATTTCTGAGGAGAGGTCTTGTTTATGTTGCTTCGTCATCATGGTAATCATTGTAGGACACCAACTTATGACATAGATTTTATACATTTTCACATTTGCAGATGTGTGTTTGTGCAGTGTGTTAGGTTAGCTGGAGCAGTAGTTGTAGGTCCACTACTCTGACACCTCTAGAATGATGATTTCTTATTTTAACAATGGTACCATGGAAGGTGGTACCTATTTTGTTGTGGGCAGGAGGGGACTTAATTTAAAGAGTCCTGATTTCTCTTCTCACCACCCCTGTGTATAAACAGAAAGGCTTTTGATTTCTCCCTTTATTAGCATAATTCCCAACCCCATGGTTTTGGTGTGATCCAATTTCTATTACTAACCCCATAGAAAATTCAAGATATTGTAAACCCAGAAGGTTATTTGCACAAATTCAAAATGTGTGGTGGGTAGGGCGGGGTTATATGTAGCCCACCGCTCCCCCCCCACCCCGTGCATTCATGCAATAAAAGAGGGACCCCACCATGCATTCATGCAATAAAAGAGTGATAGAAAAAGGAAGATTTACCGGGCAAAGCTTACAAAGAAACATTGTTTCACATGAGTCCAGATTCGCAAATTAAAGTCCAATGGTGTCTCCTTTCACTCTGGTCAGCAGGTTGAAAACTGATGCTGGATAATTCACTTTTCCAGTAGAGATTGACTTCAAAGGTGAGATAGGCAGGCATGCAGAGATGAATCAATCTTGTAGGCAATAATACTCAAGGTTGACTATTTCCAGTTGAAACAGAGCAAATGGCATCAGGATTTCAAACCTGGATAGAGTCCCCTTTCCATGTGCCTGTTTCTTAGATGGAAAGATGGCATACTGAGCTTTGCACTACGGCAAGGCAGCATAACTGGTTCTCCCAGTTAGAGGTTCATGTCACATCTCTCCCATCTCTCTTTACCACCTGTGACAAAAGACATATATTTTTCATCTGGGTCCCAAGGTGGTTAAATGTTCCAGCCATTAGGAATTGAAGGAAGGTTGCAAGTTTCTTTGTTCTCGCAGATTAATAGGCTCCATTTGGAGAGCCTGGGTTGTGAAACATAGATGACCTTTGTATAATTCCATTTGAATTTCATCTCTCAAGCCCATGGGGATAATAAGAGTTTCTTCAGAGATAACGAGGAACAAATTTCCCTCATACTGCCAGATTTTGCCTGTTGTTCGAAGGTCATAGATAGACACAGCTTCAGCCATTTTAAAAGATCATTGTCTAATGTTAAAATTTTATAAGTCAGCTATAATATAAATATATGTAATAAAAATATATTGTGAGGTTTTAACCCCAATTTATCATAGTAAATGTTTTATATAGAGACAGTGTTGCATCACAAGATCAGATGTTTGACTAGCTAATTTAAGTAAGTCTACACAAGTTTTAAAAGGATTACATATATTTGTATGGATGATTAGACACACCAAGTAAGGGCTAGCTAGGCTTTCTGTAGGTCATTGAATTATTTTATAAACATCACGAAGCAGTGAATAATCTGGTTTATTAAACTATGGTTTAATTAGGGAAACCCAGCATCAATTTGTTAAAAGAAGGTTGTGTTTATAAACTAACACAAAAGCAGAATACTGCAGACGCTGGAAATCTGCAATAAAAACATAAAATGCTGTAAGTGGTCAGCAGATCAAAACAGGACTCTTTCCCTCCATAGATCTTACCTGACCTGCTGAGCATTTACAGTGGTTGTTTTTGTTTTAATTTCATGTTCGATGAATCTGAGGTGACAAAGATGGGTTGATGAGGGTGATGCAGGTTATGTGGTGTATGAAGACTTCCAAAGTATGTTTGATAAAGTGCTATATGATAGACTTGCCAGCAAAGCTGAAGCCCATAGTGTATATGGAAAAGTGGATACCATTTTCCATTTAAGGCTGAACCAGACTTGAAAGTTTATCATAACTTCCTTGCTTTGGTACTCTATTTATAAAGCCTCGCATCCTGTATATTTTAACAGGAGCAGTTGGATAAACTTGGATTGTTTTCAGTAGAAAGACAGAGGATGAGGGGCGACCTGATAGAAGTCAACAAAATTGTGGATAGTGGATAGTCAGAGGCATTTTTCCCAGGGTGGAAGGGTCGACCACAAGGAGACACAGGTTTAACGTGAGAGGTGGTAAGTTTAGGGGAGACGTGCAGGGAAAGTTTTTCTGACCTAGAGTGGTGGAAGCAGAGATGTTAGCAACATTCAAGGTGTATCTTGATTCACACATGAATGGGACACAGAGGGATAGAATCTGTGTATTGGTGCAGACTCGGTGGGCTAAAGGGCCTGTTCCTATGCTGTATTGTTTTTTGTACTTTCTCAATCCCTCCCTTTACACATTCCAACAGTTTCTGCAGGTATACTCCAGTTCTTCCTCTTTCTACAACCCTTTTAGAATTATGATTGTTTTATATTACATATCTTCAATCTCTCTACCAAGATGCACCACTTCACACTCTGCGTTATATTTGTCACATTTTCACCCAGTACACTAGCCTGCATGTTTATCACTTCATATATAAATATCAAAAAAACCTTAATGATAACCCTTAGGGGACCACTGCATATTTTCCTCTAACTGTAAAACAAATGTTTACCACTATTCTTCCCTCCACATGACCAATCTCTTTTCGTCTTTGGCAGGGAATGACTAGTGGGATACTGGAGGGATCTGTGCTAGGACCCCAACTGTTCACATTATATATTAATGATTTGGAAGAGGGAACTAAATGTATTATCTACAAATTTGCAGATGATACAAAGTTGGGTGGGAGGGGGAGCTGCTTGGAGGTTGCAGACATGCTTCTGCGTTTTACAGGCTGAGTGTGGGCATCTGCAAGGCAGATGCAGTATAATGAGGATAAATGTGAGGCTATCCACTTTGGTAGCAATAATAGGAAGACAGATTATTATTTGAATGGGTGTAAATTGAGAGAGGTGGATACTCAGCGAGACTTTGGAATCCTCATGCATCAGTTGCTGAAAAGAAACCTGTGGGTACAGCAGGCAATAAAGAAGGCAAATAGTATGTTGGCCTTCATATCAAGAGAATTTGAATATAAGAATAGGGATGTTTTACTGCAATTGTATAGGACATTGGTGAGGCCACACCTGGAGTATTATGTGCAGTTTTGGTGTCCTTATCTGAGGAAGGATGTCCTTGCTATAGAGCCAGTACAGCGAAGGTTTGCCAGGCTGATTCCTGAGATGGCAGGTCTGTCATATGAGGAGAAACTAAATCTGGACACTGCGCTTCAGGAAATGTGAAAGCAGAAAAAAAAAGAATGATTCTGGTTATAAGGTATTTCAATTACCTGAATAGATTGGAGAAATTGTGTGTGGGGCTATGGGGAAAGGATTAGGGCATGGGACCAGTGGAATTGCTCTTACAGACACAGAAGACTAAATGGTCTCCTTCTGTGCTTTCTATGATTCAATAACTGGCTTTGCTGATATTTATATTGCACATGAGCCAGTTCTTGAATTGTTACCTTATTCTATTACTACTACTCTTACTGAAAGGGTGATGGTTTTATAGTGGCGATGTCACTGGAATAGTAATACAGAAACCCAGATTAATAGTCTGGGGATATGGGCTCAAATCCCACCAATAAAATTCAGCTGATAAATCAGAAATTAAAAGCGAGTCTAAAGCCATTGTTGATTATCGTAAAAAGCCATGTGGTTCACTAAGAGAAGGAAATTTGCCACTGACTACTGTTGTGGGTCAGATCTCAAACAATGACGAAGCAGAGTACAAGACAGTAGTAGAGCATCTGGTGAACTGATGTGACAACAATAATCTTTCCCTCAATGTCAGCAAAATGAAGGAGATAGACATCGACTCGAGAAACATGGTGGCAGGAATGCCCTGTCTACATCAGTGGGGACAAGTTAGAAATGGTCAAAAGCTTCAAGGTTTTAGGTGTCCAGATTACCAACCATCTTTTCTGGTCTCTCCATGCAGACACTATAGTTAAGAAATCCCACCAATGCCTCTACTCCCTCAGGAGAATCAGAAAATTTGGTATGTCCACTACAACTCTCACCAATTTCTACAGATGCACCATCGAAAGCATTCTTTCCAGTTGTATCATGGCTTGGTATGGCTTCTGCTCTATCCAACACCACCATAGACTACAAAGGGTTGCGAATGAAGTCCATTCTATCGCTTAAACCAACCTTCCACCCACTGATACCGTCTACACTTCCCGCTGTCTCAGAAAAGCAGCCAGCATAATAAAGGACTCAACGCATCCCAAACATTCTCTCTTCCACCTTCTTCCATTGGGAAAAAGATACAAAAGTCTTGAGGACATGTGCCAATTGACTCAAGAACAGTTTTTTCCCGGCTGCCAGACTTTTGAATGGACCTAACTTGCAACAAGTTGATCTTTCTCTACACCCTAGCTATGACTTAACACTACGTTCTACACACTCTCCTTTCCTTATCTATGCACAGTATGCTTTGTCTGTATAGCATGCAAGAAACAATACTTCCTACCGTACACTAATATATGTGACAATAATAAATCAAATGTATCAAACCACTATGAAGCCAAAAAGGAACAAAACCGGTCAGACCACTGCGGTCAACCTAAATACTGGAAATAACATTGGCACACTGAGCCCTATTGATCCTGCAAAGCTGTCCTTATTAACATCTGGTGGCTTGTGCCAAAATTGGGAGTACTGTCATGGGCACTTAGAAAATCTTCACAACCGTACAATGTTCCGGACACCATCATCATCAACTCTGGATATGTTTTCCATCAACAGGACTGACACAACAGCAGTGGCACAGTGGTATACAGTTGGTACTCAACATCAACTCTGGACCTCATGAGGTCTCATGGCATCACTCAAAACTGGGCAACAAAGCATCCTGATAATTACTACATAATATACCTTTCCCCCACACCCTGGGGTACTCCAACGTGTTTCTCCAAGAGTGGCTCAGTAGCACCACCAAAGACCGAGCTGTCTGAGTCCTAAAGAGATAGCTGCTATACCTGGTCTGTGGCAGGTGGTGTAGGAACCAACAAGAGGGTAAAAGCTACTTGTTGTTCTCACAAATCAACCAGCTGCAGCTGTATCTGACCATGTCAGTAGTGGTAGGAATGGCCATTACACAAGCCTTGGGGAGACAAATTCCCATTTTCACATTAAGGAAACCCTTCACTGTGTTCTGTGGCACTATCACCTTGCTAAATGGGGTAAATTTTGAACAGGTCTAGCAACTCAAAACTGGGATATTTTGGGTGTTGTGTGCCATCAACAGGTGAATTGTATACAACCACAATATGTAACTTTATGACTCAGCATATACCACCATCCCCCCCCCCCCAGTCTAGAATTACCATCAAACAGTGGAATCATCCTTCATTCAATAAAGAGTTGCAGGAGTACATGCAGCACAGTGGCAACACTGTGTACCATCCGCCAAGATTCATTGCAGCAACTCACTAAGGCTCCTTCAACAGCATTTTCCAAACCCATGCCCTCTACCAGTTAGGACAAGGGCAGCAGATGCACAGGAACACCACAAGCTGCAAGCTCCCTGCCCAAGAATACTTAATCGAAGGCAGTGACTTGGATAGCGATCATGGCAGTTTTTTCAAACTGAAAACTGGTAAAATATTGGAAGCAGGGAAAATATAGGGTTTTGTAGTAAGAGCAGGTTAGTGGGATTAGTTTTTTTTATTGCAGCAAAAAAGCCAGCACAAATTTTGTGTTGCAGACTACTGTGATTCAATGGGAAAGACTTTGGTACACATGCAAGTTTCACACACAGTAAATTTCATATTTAAGAGCTCAGTATTGGATATATTGGACCAATTTTATTTTGTTGCGCACCAAGGCCCATGCAGGAACCACAATAAATTTCCCCATGTCTTTACGTTAATGGTATTTCATCATCCCCAGAAAATTCAGTCTGCTGCCTTGAAATTGCTGTTAAAAGGGGAAATAAGAAATTTTAGCCAATGTAGTTGTAACTCCCTTCTGTGACTATTTGAACATAAGAACATAAGAACTAGGAGCAGGAGTAGGCCAACTAGCCCTTCAAGCCTGCCCCGCCATTCAATAAGATCATGGCTGATCTGTCGTGGCTCAGTTCCACATTCCCGCCCTCTCCCCATAACCCTTAATCCCCTCTCTTATCAAAAACCCATCAACCCGCGTCTTAAAAATATTTAGCGAGGTAGCCTCCACCACTTCAACAGGCACCTTTAAGTGAAGAAGTTCCTCCTCAACTCTGTTCTAAACCGCCCCCCTTTATCTTGAGGCTGTGCCCCCTAGTCCTACTATCCTTTCTGAGCAGGAAGAGTCTCTCCACCTCTATCCTATCCATCCCATTCATAATCTTATACGTCTCAATGAGATCTCCCCTCATTCTTCTAAACTCTAACAAGTACAAGCCTAATTTATTCAGCCTCTCCTCATAGCTCAACCCCCTCAACTCTGGCATCATCCTAGTAAACCTCCTCTGCACTCCCTCCAAGGCCAAAATATCCTTGCGTAAGTACGGCGCCCAAAACTGCACACAGTACTCCAGCTGCGGCCTCACCAATGCCCTATACAGCCGCAATCCTTCCTTGAAATTGGCAATCCTTCATGACCTGAGGGAAATATCAAACACTTATATTTATTAAATTGCCTCTTGGCTTTTTGAGCTCCAATGGAAATTGTTTAGGATATCAGGTTTTCCACACATCTGCAATTTTTGTCTTTGTGACTCTGTGGTAGATTCTATATCAATGCCCTGTCCATACTAATGAATCTGTAAATATGTCATTTGTCAATGGACATGAAATAGTTAAAGGTTAGTAATATATTAGGATCCAGGTATTTAAAAGTTATTTTAGCTTCACAGACTGCCAGTTTATTATTTTTGAATCGTGATGGCAATACAGCTTTTAACAAATACCATGCTGTTTGATTACTGTTAAATTTAGTTATGTTATATGCTAATCTGCGCCAGGAGCCAATGACACTGGTAACCCACTCAGTTGCCTTATGAATCCCACCATATCATACACAACACTCACACTAATTCAAGAATGCTTACAAATTTACACACATCTTCAACATTTCATTTAGCCTTGAATCGTGCAGTATACAGCAGCAAACTGTATTACAAATTTTTACTATGGGCAGTATTTTCCATGCCCTCCATGGCATGTTTCATGGTAGCAAAGGCAGCCTACCGTTGGTGGCAGGATTTTCTGGTCCCTTTGCTGCAAATGAGGTTTCCCGTCCTATGCAGTGGCAGATCCTGCCAGTAAGAACAGCCAGAAAAGTCCGGCCTAAATAACTTTGCTTCGAAGACCCAACAATCCTTTCTGATGAAAGATCACAGACTTGAAACTAACTCTTGTTCAACTTATCAGAGGCTGCCAGGCCTACTGAATATTTCCATCATTTTCTGTTCTTATTCCTATTTTAAAATATCTTCTATGGTCAATAAATAACATCAGTGATAACCCATAAATGAGATGCAGTAATTTCAGTTCCTCCAGTTTGATTAAAGAAATTTAGCTGTGTTTCAACTGCACTTCTTTCTGCTCTTGCTTTGGCATCTTGGTGAAAAGACTAAATGCAGATTTCACTCTTAGTTTTATTATAAAAATCAATTTTTCATTTGTTACAACTTAACTTGATAGAAACCGAAAGAGCTTTATACAAGGTGCTTTTTTTTCTTTTTTTAAAAACACAGTTTAGACAAGTAAAGCACTTATTTTACATTTTCAGGATGTTATTAGGCAATTGGATAGGACTGACCAAATGTTGGTCATTAATACAAACACATCCTTGCAAAGCATATTGGTATCAGGGATTGCTCCTGGTACACAACAAGGCTGTCAGCTTCAAACTGACAGCAGAAGGAAAATCAAAAGAAGAAAAAATGCAGAGGTTTACAATGAATGCATTCAGCAGCACCAGATCCTTCACTTCCAAACAAGGTTGTTTGCTTTAGACGCACACCGCTAGGGTGTTTTTTTTGTAACAGAATTTGGCACACAAGAGTTCTATTATCACTCAGAAGTATCCCAGGTCAAATATACCAGACGTTCCTGGCATCATGTATACAGCAGCAGACAATTTAAAAATCCTCATGTACAAATCATCTTATGCATGCTTTGATCAAAGTGTTTTATGAAAAATATTTTGACTTAATTAAATAATTGAATACTGGTAACATCTTAAAGGGCTGCAACATGATTTAGATATCCTGGGCATGTCATTCAATCATTAGGACCATTACAAAGTATTCAGTCTTTGCTACAAAATGTAATCTTTTTATACAATGTAATATATAAAGGTGATATCTGTATTTTGCACAGTACCTTAACTGATAATTGAAAATTACATTTAAAATGGAAAAAATAAACTCATCTGGCCATCTATTAAAAAAATCTGAGATTGTCATTACCCTTATACTAATGTTTTATAGAAAAATAAAATGATGCATAAAGTAATACAACTATACATGAAAGTACTGCAAGGATATATGGACAGGCTTTACAGATATCTAATACAAGGTTATTTTATAGCTTATAAATAGGTTATCTACACAATATGTGGTATAAAAATACACTCAGAACATTTGTGGGCACTGAAGTTAAAAGCTCATTGACGAATTTAAAAGGTATCAAGGCATGTTTTATGCCCTTGGTCAAATAAATTTTAAAAAGTCACCGGTGCTAATCCACCATTTCTCCCCATATTACTTTAAATGGTAATGATGATGATTATCACTCCAAAGAAGCTGAATCAAGGTGATTACCCCTTCAATCCTACCCCACCCTGACCATGCAGCAAGGGCGCGGAATCGCTTCACAGCACATGGCACAAATTAGCTTTAAAAGCTGCAGAGTGGCTGACACTGGCTTCACTGTGAAATTGTATACATTACTGGCACTGGCGTGACAAGAATCGCAGTACGTGACTCTACATGTGCTCTCCTTCAACTGAGCATTGCTGAAACAGCTTTGTACAAAAATGCAAGAACAGATCCTCATGCTAGCTCTCCGTGAGTTGCTCTTTTCAATTCGTAACAGTGTTGTGCAACTGTCTTCCTCACGGTGGAAACGGAAGATAGTACAAGCATTTCTGTTTTCACTGTAGGATGCACTGTGATTCTCAATGGGCACTGAGTTGCAATCCATCCGGTATACTGTGCCCTGTTAATGTGTGTGCTAATTTTCTTCTATGTCTTCTTAGGTACAATTGCTTCCCTGGGTTAAGGCATTTTTGTTTGCATGTTGGAAAAAAAAGATTTTTTTGTTTGTACAAATTTTTACAATTCTTTTTTATGGCACAACCAGCAGATGCTGTTAGAAAATATATAAATATCCTCTCTTCTGTACAAATTGTTTGCAGCTCATTTCCCTTCCCTCCCAATCTAATTTATTTGCACTGTACAAATCGCAGCTCCCCTCTTTAGTGTTTCTTTTATGCAGTCTCTTCATATTAACAATTATTTACAATAGGCAAAAGCGGTGTTCAGGAGGAGTCTGTACACGGGGAGGGGGGAGGTGGATAAAGATGGTGCGAGTAACTCCTTTCTGTATAAGGAGAGGGTGGGCAGCTTTCATAGTTCTCCTCGGCAGATAAGTACTGGCTCCGTGGAGTTGGAGGCGGAGGGAAAGGCTCAGAGTCATAGTTCAAGTCACTATAACATTTTGTCGTACCAATTCTCCTCCCAGGTGTGTAGTCACTGTCACATACGTCAGTACTGCAAGGTGTAGTAGGTGGAGCAAAATTTCGGTAAGCATATGGTCTGTAGCTGTAGATAGGGAAAAAAGTACAAGATATCAATGTCAATTTGTTTGTAGAGCATGTGTAATTGAATTTACTGGTTAAAATCATTTAGCTTTATTACAAAGAATGGTATGAGCACACATGCCATAATTTACAAATTTAAACTTTTTTTTAAAAGGATAGAAACAACTCTTGCATATTTCTCTTTAAGCAGAAATGCCAGACCTTAAATTAAACCAGATGTAACCATGGTAACAAAACAATTAGTGGCTTACACAATCACCTGTTTTTCAAGTACGGTTGAATAAACTTTTGGAGTAGTTTATCTCTTCACTATGCACTGTGAATTTAAAGAAGCTATTCTAGTTCTGCAAAAAAATGAACTGAATTGTACCAGCACAAAAAACCCACAAAACTGGTGAGATTATGGATTAAACCCTCTCCCTTTGCTGCTGCACTCCACCTACCACCCCTCCTCCCCCACCACAGACACACCAAAAGTAAGGGAATGCTGTTTGACTTTCTAGTATAGCTTGTTGAAGTGCATGAAACTGCTCTCACTATTACACAAAAGTCTTTACTAAACTGTCAGATGAAACAGGAAAGTAAATAACCAAAATTCCAACATGTTTGCTTGAAAGATAGTTAAGCATCATTCAAGGCTCCCAGAAATTCTACTGGAAGGTGCAGCGCAATTACAGGACACATTCAAAGGGGAAAAAATCCTTTTATCTGGTTCCTGTTAGCAGTTGCAAAGTAACATAGTATGATATAGTGGTTAAGTGCACTCGAGGTAAATCTCCATCTCACTGTGTTCTTCATTTACCTGTATGATCTATGAGTAGAAGGGCTGTTTGAGGAGTAACCAAACTCCATGGTATAATGTGAACGTTCAGTTGCTGGTGAAGGTGGTGGATTCAGCATCTGGAAAGAGAATAAAAAATAAACCATAAGTCCAAATCAACTGCATAAAAATATATGTTTGCACTGTGCAAATGCCCATTTGTTGTGGTACCGAGTTACATAGGCTTCTTGGATTGTGTTCAATTAATGTGTTGTGTTGGCATTTTTCACAATCGAAAAATCAATTGTCTCGGCTTTCCCTTGAGAGTTGGAGGAGCAGGGAGGATTAAACAACAATTCAGCTAGCTAGTGTTCTTGTCTCTGACCATTATATGCAGTCTGTAAGACAGTGCATGTGATTCCTTGTCAAACAGTCCGCCAATACTCTGTTCTATGCTACACACAAAAAAAAAGTGTCTTGTACAAGGTTCTGGAGTGTTGCTGGCATCTATTCTCAGAAAATTTGCACAGCAGCCCATGAGGTCTAATTCTAAAAGAAAACAATACATTTGTTTTCCTTCACATAGTTTGGGAACATAGACACAGATTCAGGAAACAGACCACCAAGCAAATGGAAATAAAGGAAGGGTGAAGTTTATTATTTAAATCGCTTTGGTTAAATTCAGAATATTCTTAAAAAGAAGCGATGTTGACAACAAAGCTGGCTACTTACCGGAGGAAAATAAGTGCCTTTTGTACTTGAGGAGCTGCTGGAAGAGGCCCCTGTAACGTGAGCCCTGTCATATGGAGGCCCACTGCTCCCACCCATAATGCTCAGGGAACTCATCACAGACTTGCCACGGGACATACCTGCAATTAAAGAAAACCCAACCCTGCAATTAAATTAAATATTTACAGCATGTTGAACACATTTAAACAATTCACAGTCTTATTTAAAAATTCAGATACAACCGGTGGCCCTTCTCCTCCTTTATTCCCCCTGACAACCACCCCCACCCCGCAAACAGTATTGTTAATTTTGATGTGAAGGTTAGAGATGGAGACATGGCTTACTGTGCTTGTAGGTTTATTTTTTTAAACTGGTTGAAGATATCAGTTTTTCACTAATGGTAATAAAGTTTACAAAAGATATGGAATGTGATCTTACTGGCCGTTCACACCTTGTCCCCACTACAGCGAAGATGGAGAATCTGGCGCCTAGCCAAATGTGCGGTCACTGCAGCAGGATCTGAAAATCCCGCCGGTGTGAATGGCTGGAAGATTCCAGCCATGGTAGTTTGTTTATTGTCCAATTACTGCTGGGTGATTCTCAATGATGGCAGTAGGCACTGCAATCAGTTGTGGCACAGCAGATTTCTCTGGCATCTACAAAGTGAAAAACCTGGTACGTGCTCTCAGTGACCCGAGTGATAGAAAAAAAAGTGTAATAGAGTAGCAAGGACCAAGGAAGCACTAGGCTTTGCAGCCAGTTTCTGCTGGGGTTGCTATTGTTGATCCCAATGTGGCACTAGAGGATGTTTAGTTACTATGGAACCATATACCTGGTAGTTAATGAGAGATCGAGTGACAATGGCTAAATAAAGGATAACCTTAGCATGGTATTAACGTAAGAAGGTGTGCCAACAGAAAATATACAAAAAGTTATCAGAATGTAATGCTGTAGTTATCGATCCAAGACTTTGCACTATCTAACACAGATTAAACTGATGTAAAGTACAAATTTTAAGTAATGTGCAGTGAGCTATGTTAAAACAGTCTCCACAAAATAAACTTTGCTACACATTTGAGGATAGAAAAAGCCTGGTTAATAACTAAACAATTATAGTTTCTCAGTGTGAATGCCACAAAAACAAGGCTTCAATTTTCAGCATTCAAAGATAATAAATTATTCCTACCTTGTAGTGATCCTGGGAGGGAGTTAGTATGTGGTACATAGCCTAGAGGCACTGAAGCAGATCCATGAACAACAAAATCATTTGTCATTGTTTCACCATCGCCTTTCATCCGTGGGCACAGAACACGCTGGCAGATGAAATATATAGCTCCAATCACAAAGACAGAGAGGATCACACCAATAATTGAACCAATGGTGTTTGTAGGTTGAGGGGTAGGCTCCTCTGTGGGATCTGTAATAATGTTGATCTTGATCAGTAAACCAAAGTGGTAAACTTCTTGCATCTGGTTGTCATTAAATATACATTTACAGCCTTTGTGCATAGATGCTTACCATTAGTATATTCAAGAAAAAAAAGGTAGATAGATAAATGTATTTAAGACAGATACTGTTGGGTTTGGTTTTAAAAAAAGCAAACAATATAACAAAAACGATATCTCTCAGGATGAATTGAGATTTTACTGTCTTACTTTGCTTCACATTTTTAAATTTAGAGTAGCAAAGCAAAACCAAACTGAAAAGTTTTAAACAAAATACCATTGAGGTTTAAAATACTCAGCTTCATCACAGGGTAGAGACTATGAAGTACAACACTAACTAAAATATGCAATGGAAAAACGCAGTCCTGCAATTACACAAAATTCTATTTCTGAAGTGCAAATTTCAATCTTATAAAATACCATCTGTACCTAAGTGGCTGTTCATTTTCTCTGCCTCTCCTGCCCAACCTCCAACAGAAATAGACTTAATTCCTTCTTCTGCTGCCAAATGTAAATGCTACTTTTTGTTACAGCCAAATCATCATAGTTCAATTCAATTTTTCTCCATCCCCCATCTCAGTACTATTTCCATTATTTTAAAAAGACTTTCTGTCATTTCTTCTTGCACTTTATTTTGAATACCTCAAAATTTCATAGGCTTATTCAACTCTCGCAAATGCAAAGAAAAAAAATCCTGCATGTGCCACCGTCCTGAAGTGTTTACAGCCAATGGAGTATATTTGAAGTACAGTCACTGTTGTAACATAGGAAACATGGCAGCCAATTTGCATACAGTAAGCTCCCACAAGCAGCAAATGTGACAGTGGCCAGACAATCTGTATGTGATGATAACTGAAGGCTAAACACTGGCCAGGCCGCTTAGGATACCTTCTCAGTGCTCCATTGAAATACTGGTGTGGGAACTTTTACATCCACCTGAGGGGGAGGGAAGACAGGTCCTCATTTATTGTCCCATTGAATGAACACAGCACCTTCCATAGTGCAGCCCTCCCTCAGTACTGCATTGCAGTGGCAGGTTTGATTTTTGTCTTCCGAGTCCTGGAATGGGACTTGAACCCATGAACTTCTGATTCATAGGTGATAATGTTGTCAATTGAGCCATGACTGACACCTGCCAAAATGAATTGGCAAGTCAAAAATTTTCAAAAAAAACCAAATTCTTTCCTTGAGCGGACTGTGCAATTTTCACAACCTTTGTTTAATCTTCAGTACCCTATTACCTACTTTGATGAGAGTTCCCAGCTAGTACCTGTAATCGTGTTAAACTAGAATTCTGATTAGTTGGTAAATTCCCCCTACTGGTGTCAAACAAGAACATAGCACAAGAAACATGGACCTCAGTCCATTCAAGATCTGCTCTTAACCCCACTCAAATCAGTATACACCATTTTTTTGTTGTACTGCAGAAATTTGAGGCAGGGAGAGAGAAAATCATTATGTTTGACTAAAGTAAACTGTTATTTTACATTCCCTGTAAATACAATGTGCAAGTGCATCAAAGCAGAGCCCTGTTGTACAAACAAGAGGTTACTTAGTGGAAACTTACAGCAGGCACTTTCATCTGAATTGTCGGTGCAATCATTCTTACGATCACATCTTTTATGTTTGGCAATACACTGGCCATCGGCACACTGGAACTGATCCATAGGGCACAGAACTGAGAAAGAGCAGAAAAATGATAAGATTTCACATTGTTGAGAGGTCAAGTATAATAGGGGGGTGGGGGGATGCAGAGTTGGAACACATCTTAAATGCTGGGCAATTGAAACACAGTATTCAGTTTTGCAACTTTTTCCCAATATGTTATAATCACCATCAATACTGTTCACAGAGAGATAGTTCAGTAAAAAGTAAAATTGTTACATCTTTGTTCATTTTTTCAACACCTCCAGCCTCATCAATGTTATTTTGTGACTATCTGCCAAAAGTTAGCCAGGAGTGGGCAAGATTGATCCAACTCTCATGTGGCCACAAGACTGGGAAATTCTGGGGCCTTGAAAGTCAATGGTGCCACAATAACCTTCAGTGTTTGAGCTTCCAAAGTGGTAAGCAGGAAACATCTTCACCACATGGAAGTAGCTCACTCCCACCTCCTTAAGAGCAATTACATATGGTCAAAAAATGCTGGTCCCATTCCATTAATTAAGAAAAATTAAAATTCTGGAAGGCAAGCCTACATCCTGCCAGATGGTGGCGCAGCTCACTAGTAAATCAACATACCTTCCTTACATTGACTTATGGTATTCAAAGGGGTTGGTGGAGCCAATTTTCCAACATAGAAAGGAAGAGACATGTAATTCATTCCCAGTCTTCTGAAAATGGAGCAAAACAGTAGCCCCTGATGATTCACCCTCCTATTTTTCACTCAGCATTTCTTGTTCCTCAATATCACTGTACATGGTAAATTGTAAGCAAATACTTATACCTCATTGCTCAATGCTTGCTTGGTGCAGAGTGACGCCAACAGTGCAATTCCCATATGGCTGAAGTTATTCATGAAGGCCCTGCTTTCTCAACCTTGCCCCTCACCTGAGGTGTGGTGATCCTCAGGTTAAATCTCCCCTTTGAAGGGGAAAGCTAACTGGTAGAGCGGATTCTGGAACCATGACGACTTTACACCCAATCATCCAGCAATTTGCCTTTATGGTTCTTTTAATTAGTTTAAAGATCTTTTAAAACTTCCCAGTTGTTGGTTATGGCAATGAGTAGTTGATTCCCAAGGACCATAAAGGACCCAAGTTGATGACCTATTCCAGAAAGCCATTTGGTGAAGGAGAGAACTGGAGCCAAAGTTTACACGCTGATGTTTATTTATAGAGTTTCACCTTTACCATTACGCACATCCTAACTACAGCTTTAGTCTGCTTATTTATATGGGGCTCAAGAAAATCTCCAGTCAGTGCTCACACGCATATAATTAAAATACAATTAATATAAAATCAGTATACTAACCATTAATCTCTGGTCTGTGCTGATTACCACCGGGTTACCACAAAAGGCCTCAGCATCAGTGGATAAGTAAAAGCGAGGGTAATCTGCAAGGGCTCCTTTCCTAATTGTTAATCAGTGACCACTGCTAGAAATTGTGCTATGCTCATTGTGATCAGAATCAGATCAGCAGCATCTTGGTGAAACAGCTTTTGGACCATAGGATCACAGCTCGCCGTGGAGCTAGCCACCTGCAAGTGGTGGTACTCCAGCAGCTTATATAAAAAAAATTCAGATTATAAAAAAGAAAATGTCAATTACCTTCACACTTCTGTTCATCAGACTGATCTTGGCAATTAGTCTCTCCATTGCATCTGAAGGCAGCGTCGATGCATTGTCCACTGGCACACTGGAACTGACTGTCCGAGCATACTGGACAATTTTGCTCATCACTTTGATCATCACACTCTGGATAGCCATCACAGCGCCAAGCTAAAGGAATACAATCAATCTCACCCGTGGCACAAGTGAAGTGATCTGGTGCACAAGTTGGTGGCTCTGGAAAAAAAAAGACCGATGGATGTTTTTACAAGTTGGAGAAAAAGGAAAATTAAGCAAGTTAAGCATACATCAATTTTTTTAAAAAAGGTAAATGGGTGGGAACAGGCAGGACAAAATTAAAAACAGACTGATAAAACAATGGGCCTAACATTGAGAATGAACATTTGTTCCCTTACCACCACAAGACAGTTCATCTTGAAGTAGTACTAGGTGAACAGGACATGAGCAACGTGTAGTACCATCTCCCTTTACAATACAGATGTGGGAACATCCACCATTATCTTGGGCACAAGGATGTTCAGCTGTAATATAAGGACAGCAGTTACAATACAGCAAAAATTAATGAACCAGTTACAAATTTAGAGAGAAAAGCACCAATAATCTCAACAATGTTTCAAAGTTACCTATGCAAGTACTTCAATAACTGAAAAATTAATATATAAATGCAAAGCATTTAAAACTTAAAAATCTCCCTCCCATCTTTAACAAGATTTTTGATGTGATTCAACATGGTACTAATCAAAGCTGTGGATTATATATTTAAACAGTTAATAAGAACCTTTCCTGCATCACCTATATTGGCTGTAAAACAAATGATTTTTTTTAATGTTGTAAAATCTAGTCATTATTTACATGTTCATGCTTGTTATGTTTTCTAATCACAGGTGTTATTAATCAGTACAAGTATGGGCATTGTACAGGAAAAAAATCACAAAGGAAAGGAATGGCTTGCTAAATATCCTGAAGGTGTCTGTATAATGACACAGTCAAATTATGTTTCATTTTTAAAAAAAATGCTGTTTTCAGGTGGATACAGAAAATAATGGTTTGTAGGGAAATGATTACAGTTTTGAATCATTCCTTGCACACATTACTTTAACAATCTGACCTGGAATTGAGAAGGAGGTTTTACTCAACTTTGGCCTGATTTTGTGCATCAGTTGTGACACCCATGGGCTGCCAGTTTAATCAGCAGGGTGCATGATGATATTCAGAGAGAAAGATGAAACAGTCTGATATTGCACTACAAGTCTATGAGTAATTATCCAGTCAGACACCGGAAAGTAACATATTATTTAGTTTTAAACTGCCATGCCTTACGCAACCATAAAAAAACTCTAATCCACATGTTTGTTTGTTTTCAATTCCTTCTCCCTGAAAACAGATGTATTTAAACAGATTTCTACTTGTATTTGTTTTTTTGGAACATGGAAGAGATATATCCAGCATTTATATTATCATACCAAATTCCTTCAGATCAAGTTCTTTCACGGCATGAATGTCACTCAGCTGCGCTATACGGGCTTGAATCTTAGTGCGACTGTTGCCATTTGTCTTCTCAATCCTCTCAAGCATCTGCTGCTGTCTGTCAATCCAGTACAAATGGTTACCGAATATAGTCAGACCTACAGGTTGAAGTATATTGGCATCTTCCAAAACAATTCGATTTGCACCTAAAAGCAAATTTAAAAGATTTTATAAGTCTACATAATGCTTTCTGCCTTAGGCTACTCTGCATAGCAGTGTTGTTGATTACAACAGCCACTAACCACACATGGCTGACTGGGAAATCAAGACATAACTAATTGCATTAGTAAATCATGTGATTTCAATAATTGCACAAATGTAACCTTTTTACGTTGGTGAGGTACTAATACAGAAAAGCAGAATGATGTGTTTTCTGAATCTTTGAAGCAGCTTCTGGTCACCTGTATATATAGCTTGATGTCAGATTTTGTTTGATAACGCTCCTATTATGCTCCTTGGAACATCTTACTGTGTTAAAGGTACAATGGAAATACAGACGTTTCATGAGTGCTTTGCTTCCTCGGTTTCTGAACAATGATTAATGTTTGTTAATTAAATCAATGTGTAAAGTCCAAAGATGTACGGGTTAGGTTGATTGGCCATACTAAGAAATTGCCCCTTAGTGTCTAGGGATGCGTAGGTTAGAGGGATTAGTGGGTATAAAATATGTAGGGAAATGGGGGTAGGGCCTGGGTGGGATTGTGTTTGGTGCAGACTCGATGGGCCAAAGGGCCTCTTTCTGCACTGTAGGGTTCTATGATTCTAAAGTGCCATTTACCCATATTGTGCAAATATATGCAAAATGACTTCCACTAAAAATAGTGCATGTGGCAAAAAATGGGGTCACTAACTATTCACCTGCAGCTAGTCAGTAATTTCCATTTAACAGCTTTCATATCGTGTATTTTTACAATATCTTCCGCATATACATTTCTAAGCTAATTCTACAGATTTCCAGCAACATTTTTTTATTTGTTCCTCATGAGCACAGAAGAAATCCTGGAAGCATTAACACATCTCACATCATTAGACACTGCTAGGGATCAGTTGGACTGTTCCAGTGTCAGATAGGATTGCTATACCAGTGGAAAAATTTACATTGCAGAACAAAATGAAAATGTTACCCACCCAATTCATAAATAATTGTGACCAATGCCGATTTGGAGTGTTGCTACATGTTATATAGCATAATGCTCAAATATTTGCTGTGGCAAAGTAAACAAAAGAAAAATCATCTGGCACATGAGTTATACAATCTGGATTGTCAAGAATAGATTGCTGTAGGTAGTCCAAAGCACACAGGAAGGGAAAACATAACATTGTAAGAACTTGAAAAAGAGGAGCCTGGGGAAAATGGTAAGTGTGGAACGCATTTCAGGCAGCATGGTGGTACAGTTGTTGGCATTGCTGCCTCAGAGCACCAGGGGACCCAGGTTCAATTCCAACCTCAGATCACTGTCCCTGGAGTTTGCATGTTCTCCCCGGTTTTGCGTGGGTTTCCTCCGGATTCTCCAGTTCCCTCCCACAGTCCAAAGGTGTGGGCTGGGTTGATTTGCCATGCTAAATTGCCCCTTAGTGTCTGGTGAGTAGCAGGGTAAGTACTTGGGGTACAGGATAGGGCCTGGCAGGATTGTTGTTGGTGCAGGCTCAAGGTGGCCGAATGGCCTCCTTCTGTACTGTAGGGATTCTATGATTTTTCTAATGATTTCGAATAATCATCCTCATTGTGTAGTCATTGTGCAGTCAAATTGTGATTAATCAGAAACAAAAAGACTATGCTTGCAACAACAGCACTTCACAGATGATTTAAAATGGTATTTTCCTTCCCTTCCTCCCCCTGCCTCCTTCTTGAAGCCCTTCCAAAATATTGTTTTTCTCCTTCTACCTGATAAGTCACTGCTCTCTATGCGACGGAGATCAGAGTCAGCCCAGAAGAGTTTGCCAAGTTTGTTGTCGATAGCGAGTGCAACTGGTTTACTTAGCCCACTGAAGAACAGAACTTCACGCTCTGTACCATCCAATGCAGCACGCTCTATTCTTGGTGATCTATCTTGAAGGTTAGTGAAATACATGTACCTACAGGATTTTGTTTGATAGAAGGAAAGAAGAAAACAATAATTTAATATCAAACTTGCCAAAGTCACCCCTGACAAAAGCTTCATCAACAACATCTCAGAATCAAATGCCAAATTTAAGTTATACCCCCGCTCTGGATTCACGATAATTGCTCTTGGCCTGTCTTGTTCTCCTCTCAGAACCACGCCTATTGGTTTGCCATCCAGCCTTGTGACGTTTATAACATTAGTCGCTTCGCAGGTCCAAAAGATGTAACGACTGTAGATATCAATACTGAGGTCATAAGGCTGCATGTCCAAGTTTTGATTGGGAATTGCACTGGTCACAACTGTAAAACTCTGCAGTGAAAGTAAACAACTAAATAATGGCAGCTCATTCACAACCATAATCTTTCAAAAAATAAAACAATTAGGTTAAAAAGGGATTAATAATTACAAAATTATATTGGAATAAGAATTTCTAAGCAATATGGCTAATTTAACTTTAGTCTTAAGTTTTTGAAATAGGTCGCCCATTTTATGTACTCTTCTTTCAGCACAATCTGAGCAGTATCAACCACGGATTTATAAAATGGAAATGTTCTTGGGAGACTCTAACGAATAAACTAATTATTTCAAATGGCGGTAATGCTATTTGTAATAGATCACAATAGGAAAACAGCGTATTAACCAATTGTTATTCTTTTCTCCTAGTGTTTGAAAGAAGGGAAGAAATCCAAATACTGGGTTAATGCATGCGGCTCAAGACAGAAATATTTTTGTCTGGGCTCCCCCTATTAACACAAACCTGAGTTCCATCCTCCTGTGCTCTCCTGATAACATTTTGGCGAGAGTCGATCCAGTACAAATGTTTATCTACAGGATCATAATCAATGGCCCTGACGTTTCTCAGACTATGAATGGGAAGAATGATATCGGGACTCTGTTGTTCATCAATAACCATTCGATTAATTGCATTCTTTTGGCTGAAGAGTAGAAATGAAGTTGGAGCTGCAAGATGATAATATCACTTTGTTAGGCTGGACTAGCTACTAAAAAACTTCAGTAAAGAATAATAATCAACTGCTTGAACTACCAAATTTGATAAAAATCTATGAAAAATGTTAAAGCAAGTTTCTTACAAGCTTAGTTCTAAAATTAGATTATTTTCCAAATGACCACATGCAAATCGTCACCTTGTTCACTATGCATAAATCCTGCAATTCGTAACAATAAATGTAACTTATAACTTACAACTGTGAGGAATCTTCTAACCATGTGCAAGATGCAATAGTTTTAAAATATAATTGCTTTAGTAGACGGAAAGAAACCAGAGTTTTTAAATGCACGTTTTTATCTTTTACTTTCCATTTTCAAAGAACATGCATATTTGGAAATGCATTTGTCAGTTTTGCTGTGAGCCAGCAGTCTGGTTAAGATGAGAAATTTAATGTCACTGCTTCCCTCTCCCCATTGCTATAGTGTCCCATTACAGAGTGCCACTTAACCACTTCTGAAAATTGCTTTGAAAGCACATGCCTTATAATGAAACTGCCAAGTTTAAGAGACAATAAGATTTCTTACGGCTACAGGTTTTGTTGTCCACGTTCAAGTAGTAGTGAGCAGGGCAGCCACAAACATAACCAACGGTTGGCATAGCTAAACACAAATGAGAACAATGTCCGTTGCTTGAGGCACACTCATTCCAACCACCTTGCCTTGAAGAATGAAATACTAGTATGTCCATTACATAATCTAAGTGGCCTTGAATAATTGTGCGATTTTGGCCACTAGTTTTATTGGCTCGTTCAATACTGCGGCGGCTCCAGTCTGTCCAATAAATATAGTCCTGGTATTGGGTTAAACCAAATGGGTGAGGCAAGTCATCTGCAATAACTTCACGGTCCAGACCTACAAGACAACCAGTTATCATCATATCAGGCAGTTTATTTTTCAGGTCAAACACTTTACAGTGCAATTGCTCATTTTTATATATGTTGTCAATTAAACCAAACCACTGAATACACAGATAATAGCTGTGTGCTGCCTATAATTTGTAAAAACATTTTCCTCAATTCCCTCCTCAATATGACAGAAACTATGGGCTGGGATTCGCCCCAAGAGCCCAATGGGTGAGGAAACAAGGGAATTTGCCACCCTTTACCTGAATGAATCTCCAATACGCTAATGCACAGAGTGGCCGAGACTCACACCAGGAAGGGGGAAGGGCTCATTCCGCTATCATCATAGTTCAGAGGGCACCTATGTATATGCACTGATCTGTCAGTGGAGAGATCAGCACATGCACGCTTGTTCCTCCACTCCTCCACACACCCCATCCCACCCCCCCACCCCCTCAGGAGGCCCCAGTGGCCTCTGCCCCCACCAGAGAGGCGAGTACACCTGTTATGTGTTGGTGGGGAGAAGTTGTAAACCCCGCTGGTAGGGACTTCTTCCAACCAAGGATGGGGTGGGAGTTTGGAATTGCTAGCTAACCATATTGAAATAACAATTTTAACATGCAAATCACCTCCACGATGATTTCCAGCATGGGGCTTATTACGCGAAAAAAAACATCACCCCCACCCACCCCCAAAACTTCTCCTGGCCTGTTCCTGGAAGAATTCCTGCCATAGAATGAAACCAATATTGAATTCAAGAAAGTCAGCCTGTCCCTCCAAATTTGAATACAAAAACAAATTTACCTAACATGTTGGAGGATTCAATCAGACTTGTATCCAAATCTGTCCAGTAAAGTCTTCGCTCTGCATAATCAATAGTTAATCCATTTGCTCGGCCAACATTTGGCACCAAAGTGATGCGTCCTGTTCCATCCATGGCGGCTCGGTCGATCTTTGGTTTGCCACCCCATTCAGTCCAGTACATGAACCTAAGAAAATACATGCTGATCAATGGTGCAGTCAAGCATATTCTGCCAATCATCATTTCAACAAATGCTGCAAGACATTCTACAATACTTTAGGACAAAATAAAACATTGGCATTACAGTGCAATGTGAGGGTACTGCTGGTCAAGTACAGATCCTACCCATTGCTACATTGGTGAAGCTTGGTGCTTCTGCCAAGGGAGGCAGGAAAACAATTTAATAATGGCAACTGAGTCATCCTTGCCCACTTTTCCATTCATCCCATCAGCCAAATATAGCCAAGTACTGGTAAGGAGAGCAGGTCACCGTTACAACCTGGAAAGGATGCTGGATATGGGAACTTAACTTAAAGGATATTTAAAACTTCATATTGCTTGCTGTATCTTATACATCTGAAATTCTCAAACTGGGATCTGTGAATCCCTGGGGATCTGCGGAGACTTCACAGGGAGTCCTGCCAAGCAGGGTTGGTCTTGTAGGTGGGGCAACCACCCAAAGCATAGAGGTTAGCATTCCGAACTCACCTTGCCACCACAAAGGACTATCTCCTGCTACTTAAGACATTGAACTTTTGGTTAAAAGCCTCATGCAGAGTGGTACGGCAGATGTTAACCAGGTCTGCTACCATTTGCATTGGCGAATTTTCACTTACGGAGATGCACAAAGCTGTCAAACTAGTCTCAGACTACCCTTTAACCAATCTCCCAGAGTTCTACTAGATGTTTTACTAGATGGAATAAACAAAGCTCCATTTTTAATTAGATTAGATATTTGTCTGTATTTTGAGGAAACCTCATTCTACAATTCTATTCACCTTTCCTGAAAAATACAAGAAACATTAGTTTTTATGTCGAATGATTTACAAGCTTCATTGTCAAAGATCACACCACGGATAGGAAGACTCTGCAGTGACAAGCAATTATGTAAAAAAAACCCTTTTCATGCAGCACTTTTTATATTAATACTATAAGATGCAAGGTCCTTGATCACCAATTTGGCAAGACAGCCTTCAACATGAAAAACCTTAGAATCGTTGCCTTACGTGGCAACTTTGTACATAAACTGCTCTCACCACTAGCAATACGTGAAAACTTTACTGTAATTACCATAATAATTTTGCATTACTAAGGAGGTCAAATTATTTTTTTAAAAAAACTGCAGTGGTTATATAAAGTTCATCTTTTCAAAGTCAATATTCAATTTCCAGATATAACAAATCTAAGCTGAAGTTAATTCTCCAGGCAGAAACGCTTTGAGATAGGCTGGACTAATTGATCATCAATGTTAATGAAGTGACTTTTGGGCACCTTCAGCAAAACTCGATTTTACTTCAAAGCTAGGAGAATGCCACTGAACAGTTCTGCTGACTTACCCTTGGGCAGGATCCAATGCCAAAGCTCTGGGGCTGTCCAGATCCTTCCACACCAGTACTTGCCTATGCTGTCCATCCAGCCTCGCAACTTCAATTCGATTGGTTCCTGTATCAGCCCAGTACAAGTTCTTTCCCAACCAGTCTACTGCCATTCCTTCGGGGTAATCAAGCCCAAATTCTACAACATGCTCCAGGGAACTCCCATTCATGAAAGCCCTGCTAATGGTCTGCAAAGTAGAACAAGAGATGTACAATATATTTGCTTCAATGTATCTAGGATCTGAAAGACAATGAGGGGCTGTTTATCTTTGCTATCTGTTTCTTGGTATTTATACTGTGGTGATGACAATCATATCAATTTTACTTTCCTCTGAATATTACTTTCATCTGCAGAGATATACTTTGACTTTAAAAATAGAGGTCTACTTCTATGCATCAAGGAAAATATACGAAGTAACATGTTAATATTGTTGTCTTCCTATCTTCAGAATCATATATTTTCAGTCTAAATTTGGTCAGTCACCAATGGGTTAAAATGTGCTTAAATAACTGGTGTTGACTTTATATCAGCATAATAATCAGGTTCATATTCACCCTCCAAGCAAGTCAGACTAATTACAGAGAAGTATGTATCTTTAAAGTAATCAAAATTACTGGATCCATCATCTTTTACGTCATGGATTTTAATTACTAAAAACTGCTTGTGATGCATTGCATTATAAATGAATTGAAACATTTAAGTAAGAGAGAGCGTGTTTTTATTTTTCCCTTCTCATTTGAGTTATAGCAATAACTGTTCTTTAGAAACAATGCACAAATATTCAACTGCACTATCCAGGCTCATGGCTTTCTTTCCCAGTGTGTTAGAAGTACAGGTTATTTTTATACTGAGGCTGCAATTATTATTCCAGCAGCATCCTGCGGGAGCCCATTAGCCCTGGCAGCTCAGAGAGACACACAGATACCAGAGAAGCAGCAGCAGCAGCAGCAGTAAGGCTTTTCATACCTTCAGGCTAATATCCGTCCAGTAAATCCGGTTGTCAGTCACATCGAAATCTAGAGCAGAGGCTTCCTTTACCCCAGTCAGTGGAATAGCCACATTGTTATTGTTCGTTTCGAGTGAAATCCTTCTGATGTCTGCTCTCCGAGAGAAAAGGAGAAAAGCTTCTGGTACTATGCAGGTTTTCATGTCCCTGATGAGCTCCAAGCCTATTGGACAGGCACATCGCACGCCCTGAGGTCTATACAAGCACAGGTGACTGCATCCACCATTATCTTCTGCACATGGGTTGGTACCTGAAAACATATTAAACTCAACATAGTTTACCTGCGAAAGATATTGATTCAGGCACAACAGAGATTCTGAATAAACATTCGCAATAACAAATTTCAATAGCAGCATAGCCACTATTTTCTGATACAATTCCCTGTAGTTTTCCTGAATTATTAAACTATTAATACATACATGGCTGTATTCTTCACCTGCAAATACAACACAAGAACTAGCAGCATTTCTCAAAAATCCAAAAGGAACGGATGCAATTTTTTAAAGTACTGTTTTGAAGTAAAATGGGTTGCTCCCTAGAAAATTACCCCTTGGATTAGCCCTCAAGGTTAAATGAACGATAACAGTTTCTCTCTAGTTCCCAAGCATTTCCCAATAGCACAATTAAGAAAGGCCTGTCTACTGAAATTTCCATGGAGAACTCAACACTGCTTCTTAGCAGCAACACGTGTTCCATTCAGTCCCTTTTATCCAGCGTGGAAACATCAAGAACAAAAAAAATGGTCTTTTAAAAAAAATGTTGGATTGGCCATTAGGGTCTTTACTCACCCAAGATCCGATGAACATTTGTGGCCTTTAAGCCCATCAGATCAGGCAGCTGGTCAATGATTATCTGTCGCTCAGCAGATGTTTTGTCAACACGTTCAATGCTGCGGCGCTGCCAGTCTGTCCAGTAAATGTAATTGCCCAACAGAGTAAAACCAAAGATGTGCGGTAATTTATCCTCAACAAGGACACGCCTACCAGTGCCATCACAATTCATTACCTATTTTACACAAAAAAAGACAAAATGTGCATTGAACAATAAAGTACATAACTATCAAGGGCACAGTTTTATTAGTGATGGTGTTTAAATTACAAATGGTAAGTGTTGCAAGTTAGTTCCCCTTTTCATCCACCTGATACGAGGACGACATTAAACAACGATCAAAATATTTCTGGAAAGTTAACGAATCTTCCTCCACACACAGGTAGGAGAATACTTGATATCTTACAGACGGTGCTTAATGAGTTAAGCATTAGGTTGTGAAACAAAACCTTAAAGGCGGTAATCTCTATTGCTTCCACTGATAGGTTAAGGAGCGAAAGATTAGGAAAGTTAACTTACGGCTGCAGGGCTCAAGCAGGACAGCTGGGTTTTAGAGATCAGTTTTTAGATAGCAAAGTAGACATTAGAAAAATAGGTAGATATACCTATTTGGTTTTGAAAATTGAACAGGCCTCAAGATGGATAAGTCATTGGGTCCTAATGACGAGTACTTTTAAAGAAATCAGAAAAAAAAGAAAAGGCTTGTGCATTGTATCAGAGCTGCATTATACCGTAGAGTTAGCACAGCCTTCTTGTTCAAGGAAGGAGAGCTGGCCAAATGAGCTAACCATCAACCTGTTAACATAATACAAGTTGTGAGTAGTTTGAGAGTTTATCATTAAAGACCAATTAGTAAGTAGTATTCAAAGATCAGCCTAGATTTGTTAAAAGTCTGGTCAGGTACAGTAAATGAGTTTTTTCTTAAGATGTAACTAATGAGAT
Organism: Carcharhinus amblyrhynchos; assembly: GCF_965287045.1. NCBI lineage: Eukaryota > Metazoa > Chordata > Chondrichthyes > Carcharhiniformes > Carcharhinidae > Carcharhinus > Carcharhinus amblyrhynchos. Next base: position 96,068,819 of record NC_137329.1, on the reverse strand, counting down.
AAGATACAGGGAATGCAGTAGATGTAGGTGTCTATGGATTTTCAGAAGGCCAGTAGTACAAATTCTCACAAGAAGCATGTTTACTGATACAGTCTAAATTGTCTTTTGGCTATTTCTGTACAGAAAAGGCTTGAATATAGATTTCAACAAGTATTCCAAGCAAAAACTATTCAGAGTACTGGACAGATTGGCGAATGAGTATTTAAAAAGTACAGGAAAGGCAGCTGTTTTGCCTGGATTCCAAACAATAGCCAGCATGCTAACAATGTCTCGCCATTCAGGAAGATGCCAAGCACCTTAGTGTAATCAAACTCTTTCAATCTTGACTAGCTTGTGTAGCAACATTTGGAAAAATCAGGACACTGACAAACAGCAAGGGAGAAGCCGCTTTCCTGATCAGAAAAAAAGTTGTGGTTTTATGTTAAGAGTCCAAAGTGGGCTCATAGATACCACTTCTTATTTTGTAACAGTTGAACCGATTGTACCAATTGGTTCTCATCATGCTTCTTTGTTCTGTATATGTTGCTTACTGTGGAATAAAGCTACCAATTATTGAAACAAAATCAACCCGAATGCTCCCTGATCCTTTGTAGATACATGGGAATTTACTATGGTAGGAAGGCGTCAGAGTGCTTAAGGGAGTGATTGAGACCACAGAACACAAGGAGCTATTGATAATTGCCTTCTTCTTAGGCAGTCCCTCAACCCCAAAGATGACTTAGTTTCCCCCAGTTGAAGATGGCTGTTTGGTCTAATGAGCAAACGGCATATTGCCACATGTGCCTGAAGGGTTCGAGAGGTGAATTGTATGGAAAACTGCACTTTCTTGATGCCAACTCTTGATTGGTTTGCTGCCTTCCTCCAGTGAATATTCTCCATTTTCTTGTTAAGCCTGGGAGACACCTTTGAGTCAGCGTGGCTGTCTGATCTTTTCAGGAATGATGAACGTACATCTCTAAAACATTTCCACTCTCCTCCTGGAGTAGAATAATTGCTTCAGGAGTCTGGTGGCATGCATACAAATGACATGTTCCATTCAGCAGAACTATTTTTGAGTTAAATGCACCATAATCTGGGCATGTTGCCATTGGAGAGGACCTATTCCACCACCTTGCTTTCCACTAAATTTGGAGAATTTTGCAAAGTTAGCACTGGTGGTACTTCTCCAGCATTTTTAAGTGCCTGCTGTAGCTTGGCCAAGTCACCATGGCATCATAGGGTGTGGGGGCCACTGCTGCCCAGTAAACCACAACCCTAGTCTTTGGTTTGCGATCACAATCCTCAAGTATTCTTTTCCTCAGTGGGCTGAAGGTTGAGCTGGCATATTGGAAGCAATTATGAATTTTGTCATTTATGGCAGCTCCCGAGATATGGAAAGTGGTCCACATTTTCCACAATCTCATCACTGATCTTAATAGATTGGTGGTGAGAGAAGAGCGTGCGCATGAGAGCACGCAGGCACGGGGAGGGGGAGCAGAGAAGTCTCCTTGCAACAGGCAGCAAGGAGACTTCTCTGTAGTTACAGCAATCAAGTTTGTCTCCATTTTTGAATACTGTCATAATCACAGCTTCCCTGAGATCTCACGGCATGCACTCCCCTTCCCAGATGAGAGATACGTGAGGTTGTGTCACCACACTAGAATTGTTTTAAGAGTTGTGGCAGGAATTCCATCTGTGGAGCAGATGGAATTTTTAATTATTTTTCAGCTATTGAATGGTATTTTCAAGTTTGCTCCGTTGGGTTACAGAGGAATCAAGTTGAGGACATTCAAGTTGAAGACCTTACCAGAATTTTACCCTCCTGCCCGCCATGGGATTTGGAGTGGGCAAAATGTGGACAATGGGAAGATCCATTGATCAGGGGTGGGATTTCATGGTTGTGGGATGAGCGAGGCCGTAAAATTCCACCTACAATCTCAGTTCAGGAGTTCTTCAAAATGAACCAACTGCCTCTTGTCCTTGATGAGCTCCCTTCCATGCCTGCCTCTGTGGGTGGGCCATTGAGTGCTTTATCCATAGATTGTCTTGACAGTGCTGAAAAAGCCACACATGTTGTTGGTGTTTGGGAGTTGCTGGAATTCCCACATTCTTTCTATCCACCATTTGTTCTTATATGTACTGTGACCTTCAGGTGCCTGTAAGACTGCTGATTTTCTCTGGAAAGTCTATGGCACATCTGACTTTGTAACAGCAAGAGGATAAAACATTACAACACAAATCAAAAGAGAGAGATTTAGAATAAATGACTGTAGATGAGGGTGATAAAGCATTGAAAATGGTCTAATTGAAGGATAGGTCCATATGTTTTCTTTCATATTTGAAGATGGGTTGGACTTGGTTGGAAGACACAACCTCAAACTTTGAACGCAGAAGTACAAGGGTTTGAAAATCAATGAGCAGACCAGTAAAATGCTTTAAGAATATGTAGTCAGGCTAGTTCAACAGGCAGCTGAAATTTAATATAGATAACATGAAGCAGGACACTCAGGGAAGAGACGAGAAGGACACTTAAAACCCTGCAAAGCAGCGAGACAAAGGGGCTCATTATATATCTGTCTGAAATCAAAAACATTGGTAATCAAAGGCTAAGAAAATGCCCATAGAGATTGTGATTTTAATCAGTAAGGATAGGCAACAACACCTCCTCCATGATTATACTCAACAACGGTGCTCCACAAGCTGTGTCCTTAGCCCCTTACTATATTCCTTATACACCTATGACAGGATGCCCTTCAACTCGATTTTCACATTTGCTGATGTCACCACCGTACTGGGTCGGATCTCAAACAATGAGACGGACTACAGGAAAGAGATAGAGAATCTGGTGAACTGGTGCAACAACAATAATCTATTCCTCAATGTCAGGAAAACGAAGGAGATAGTCATGGACTTCAGGAAGCATAGTGGAAGACTCTGTCTACATCAATGGGGATGAAATGGAAATGTTCAAGGGCTTCACGTTTTTAGGTGTCCAGGTTACCAATAAACTGTCCTGGTCCCTCCATGCCAACGCTATAGTTAAGAAAGCCCACCAACTCCCCAAGACTAAGGAAATTTGGTTCTCACCAATTTTTACAGATGCACCATAGAAAGCATCTTTTCCGGATGTATTACAGCTTGGTACCGCTTTTGCTCTGACCAAGACCGCAATAAATTACAAAGGGTTATGAAAGTAGCCCAGTCCATCACGCAAAGCACCCTTCCATTGTATCTAAACTTCCCACTGCCTTGGAAATGCAGTCAGCAAATCGAGGACTCCACGCACGCCAGACACACTCTATTCTACCTTCTTCTGTTGGGAAAAAGATACAAAAGCCTGAGATCGCATACCAACTGACTCAAGAGCAGTTCCTTCCCTGCTGCTTTCAGACTTTTGAATGGACCTATTTTATATTAAGTTTATCTTTTTCTATGCCCTAGCTATGACTGTAATACTACATTCTGTACCCTCTCCTTTCCTCCTCCCCTATGTATTCTATAAACAGTATGCTGCGTCTGTATAGTGAGCAAGGAACAATATTTTTCACTGTGTACCAACAGATGAGACAATAACATATCAACTAAATACAGGAATAATGAAGTTACAAAAAACATTTCTTAGTCCACAATTTTGGGCATCAAATTAGAGAAAGGACACGAAAGCCACAGAGCCCCCTGTGCCTAGCCAATCCTCCACCTCTGTGTGCTACTATCTTTTCTCTCCCCACTGTCACAGCCAACAGTCAAAATTATTGACCTAAATGTGTAGGAGAGGGGGCAGACACAACCCCAATCTCACCATCACACTCCAGAGGATTGGACATGTGTACTACTGTAATGCCTGAAGTAATGCAAGTTAAGAATTCCTTAAAAACAGAAACTGCTTTCTTCCCCCTTCGATTTACTTCAGAATAAAACGAAGGCTTGAATTGCTTTTTTACAGCAAAACCATTATGAATTCTCAATTCTTGTAATACAATTTAACAGAAAAAATGCTGGAATTGTGGAAGCAAAACACCATGCAAGATCTGCATTATGAATATTAAAATAATTTCTTAAATAAAACTAATAAGTTTTTAATTAAAACTCAGCCAATCTGTGTTGCTTTCACCATGCCAAGTTCCAGATGCTACTTCTGCTCATTTGAGATAAATGCAGTAGGTGTTCTAGATAACGGAAAAATAATCTATACAGCTCCTTGCCATAGTAGTGTAAACACAGTAAGAAGTCTCACAACACCAGGTTAAAGTCCAACAGGTTTATTTGGTACAAAAGCCACTAGCCAATACTTTTGTTACCAAATAAACCAGTTGGACTTCAGCCTGGTGTGGTGAGACTTCTTACTGCGTTTACCTTAGTCCAACGCTGGCATCTCCACATCATAATAGTGCACGACATTGGTATTATCTTCCCGTGCACCAACAAGTTCAGGTTCAACTCTGGTTTTTTGCATAGTCAATTTTTACTCTATAGCTTGTATTATTTTTTATTCATGGAATGTGGGTGTTGCTGGCTGGACCAGCATTTATTTTTCATCCCTAATTGACCTTCAACTGAGTGGCTTGTTAGGCCATTTTGGAGAGTCAACCACATTAGTTGAGAGCTAATCAAAAAGTACTCCATCAATTGGGGTATATTCTCCCACTCCTGCCTTTGAACTTTGCCTATGATCAAAAATAGGCTTAAATCGAAATCACTCTTGGGCCAAAATATACAAGTGCGTTTTTTATTCCGTATTCTCTAATTTCATATGAATAGTCTTCATAGATTATCACAGGAAAATTCTCAGTAATTACCAACTCTTCTTTGGTTAGATGATTTGCAGACAAGAGGTATAATTACATATTTATTTAATTTAGTAAAAGCAAAAGCCAAAAATGACAATTCTGAGTCACCCAAAAAAAAATTCTTTTTGAATATGGATTATTTTTCATTTGGAGGAGGAACTTGTAATGCCAAAAGTACATGGAACCATTCCACACGACTTTTTGTTAGCAACAGTCAGGCTTAATCAAGCTACTTTTTAATTCTAGGGAAGCTTTTCAATCTCTTTTGTAATTACTTCCCCTCTGCAAATCGGATCAAATAGCACAATTTTTTAAAAAAGCTAATCACTCACCTTTAAAACAATATTATTTTATCAGTGCCTAGATTGCATGTATCACAAGGAAAATGGGCTGGTTCACTTTAAGGAAAACACTGCAGCACAAGACTGACACTTCCCCTCCCAAAAACAAATTTACAATTCATGTCAGCTCTCATCGTCAAGACCTCCATCATCCAGTGTTTCCTTTCCTGTGCAAACCACACTGTGGTATAAATTTCACATTCTAAGGCAGTCAAACACTTAAACCACAGCAAGAATATTGTCTGCAACAGCAAACAGCTGTGACGATACCGCAGTCACCACCTTACTAGACATACTTCAGCTACACTGTAAACATAATGCAGACACAACAGATATAAAACTCTTACCGCTGCACTTGCAGTTACTGTGCTCGAATTCTTTCTCAGCAAATATGTGACAACAAATATCCACGTCTTAACTTTACATACCACCAAAATAAAGGAATAATGCAGGATCAAGTTAAAACAAAGTAAAAGTGAATTCACCGTTAAGAAACAAAAATGACTTTATGATAAGATCAATCTAATTTTCCCAGGAAAATAATGTCCAAACCAGGAACTGAGTTCAGAGATGGAATGTGAATCCATTCATTTAATCTTAACCAAAATTTAGGTTTGAAATTATTTTTATTTTCAAGTTACTAACAACATGTTTACTGCCTTTTGTGGATTTCACACACATACAGCAACTTGAGACTATAATAATAAAATTAAAATAATTCATTATAATTACACCAATAAGAACAAAGCAAGTACAATTCTTTACAATAAACATGTCTGTCCAGCTGAGTCCCACATTGCTACATTAAAACTGAATCAAGTAGTAAATGTACTCCAATAATCAGTGCATATCACTATTCTGCTGCAGGTAACCTGACAAACATCTCATTGAGAGCCTGAAGACAAGTGCAGCTATATGAATCAGTAGTATCTAAACAACACGATACTGTTGCAGTACAGGTGAAAGAAAAATTACAAATACAAAATCAGTTATGGGGCAAAAACAGACATTGTTGCAGTCTGAGTTTAGAACATAGGCACATTATGGTATGGTGAGTGGTGCAATGTTGGATGACCTAGCGTATTCTGGTTCATGGGGCACTGATACTGGGGAAAGTGGGGTCTGTACTCTTGCAATAGTCTACGTCTAAACTGTGCAGGGGCCCATTTTAGAATGGGCCCCATAGCTAGCTAAGTGGATAGGGTTTTAAACTAAATAATGGAGGGATTACATTTGGGAAGATGTGGTAAATCAAAGGTTAGAGTCAAGGCAAAAGAGAAAGGCATCATCATTTCTCACATTAATCAGGCTATAACAGGAAGGGACTAAGAATACAGGAAATACAAATCTAAGAATAAATTGGCAGATAAGGCTAGACATTACAAAAATAATAGGACAAAACTAAACACTCTGAATGCACATAGCATTCAAAATGGATGAACTGATAGCACAACTAGAAATAAAAATGATCTGATAGCCATTACAGAGACATGGCTGCAGGATTGGATGAGAATATTGAATGGTACAAAACATTTAGGGATGACAGGAAGCCACAAAAAGGTGGAGGAGTAGCTCTTAATTAATAATGGTATTAGCACATTAGAAAGGGATAATTTAAGTTCAATAAACCAGGATGTAGATCTGGTTTGGGTACAGATGAATAAAGATTTAGACAAGTAGTTACTTGAGGGAGTGGTGTACAGGTCCCCTAACAGTAACCATATGGTAAGGCTAAGGAAGAAATTATGTCTGCTGTCACAAAGATACAGTGATAATCATGGGGGATTTTAATCTACATATACAACAGAAAAATCAGATGGGCAAAGGTAGCCTTGATGAAGAGTTAGTAATATGTTTTAAGGATAGTTTCTTACAACAGCCAACCAGAGACCATGCCAGACTATAGACCCGATATTGTGCAACATGATAGGATTAATTAATTGCCTCATAGTAAAGGCATCACAGTCGGCAGTAATCACCATATGATTACATTCAGTTTAAGGTAGAGAAGACTGGGCCTAACATTCATATTATAAACTTAAATAAGGGCAATTACGAGGTCATAGAATCTCTAGAATGCAGAAGGAGGCCATTTTGCTCATCATGTCTGCACCAACTCTCTGAAAGAGAATCTTATCCAATAGATTGGATCCTTCCATTAGATTCTTGGTAAGTGAATAAAACTCCTTTCTTCAAAAGAGGGAGGCAAAGCAGGAAACTACAGGCCAGTTAGCTTAATATTTGTCATAGGCAAAATGTTGGAAACTATAGCAGGGCACTTGAATAAGCACTAGGTAATCGGGCAGAGTCAACATGGTTTTATGATGGGAAATCGTATTTAAACAATTTATTGGAATGCTTTGAAGTAACACCTTCAATGGATGAAGGGATTAAGGGAAACTGGTGGATGAACTCTATTTAGATTTCCAGATGGAATTTGATAAGATGCCACATCAAATGTTATTTGTGAAAAATATGGTATAGGAGTTAACATATTGATGTGGACAGAAGATTGGCTAATTAGCAGAATGCAGAGGTCTGGAATAAATGGGCCTTTTTCTGGATGACAGAATATAACAGGTGGTGTTCCATAAGGTTCGGTGCTGGTGACTCAACCTTTTACATCTTATATAAATGACTTGGATAAAGCGACTGACAATATTGTTGCTAAGCTTGCTGGTGACACAAAGATAGGCAGAGCAGTAAGTTGTGAAGCGGACACAATAAGGCTGCAAAAGGATACAGGTAGTTTAAGTGAATGGGCGAAAACCCGTCAAATGGAATATGATGCAAGAAAAGGTAAAAATTTTGGCAGGGAAAAAAGGCACATCATCTAAATGGTGAGAGATTGCAGAATTCTGATCCAGGGGTCCTGGTACATGAATCACAAAAGGCTAGTTTGCAGGTACAGCAAGCAACTAACAAGCTAATGTTGTCATTGATAATGAGGGGAATTAATACAAAGGTAGCGAGGTTATGCTTCAGTTATACTGGGCACTGGGAAGACCAAATCTGGAGTACTGTGCACTGTACTGGTCTCTCCATTTAAGGAAGGATGTAAATGCACTGGAAGCAGTTCTGAGAAGGTTTACGCTTTCCCTTGCGGGAGAACCTAGAACTAGGGGGCCACTATTTAAAAATAAGGGATCAACCAGTTATGACAGAGATGGGAAGATGTTTTTCCTCCCTCAGAGGATAGTGAATCTTTGGAAGGTAGTGGAGACAGAGTCCATGAAGATGTTTAAGGCAGAGCTAGATGAATTCTTGATAAGCAAAGGGGTGAAAAGTTTTCAGGGGTATGTAGGAATGTGGAATTGAAGTTACCTTATTCAGATCAAACATGATATTATTGAATGGTGGAGCAGGCTAGAGGGGCCAAGTGGCCTCCTGTTGCTCCTTATTGCTATGTTCTTATATACTGGGAATTAAAAAAAAATTTTTTTTGAGATGCCTAGACTATAGCTGAAATAAAACTCACAGCGATGCAAATGATCATTATGAGAAACTCAGTGCTTTGGAAATCAAATAAATCTTTCCATTAGTTTCCCACACTGCGTCCCCAATCCCACCAGTGAAATACAAAGTTAAAATAAATCTGGACCAAAGAATAAGTTGTAAGTATTTTATAAACTTACATTTTATAGAATGCTGTTAACAAAGCAAAACATCCAAGTTAGTTCCCAGAGGTCCAGGTGAACTATGAGCAGTAACAACAGAATAAGGAGAACAATGTAAAAATGGTCAAAGTGGTAGAATTTCATGAAGTTTTTGAAGTGAGGTAGAAAATGGCACGTTGAACAGAATTTGGGAAAACATGCCAAGCTAAGGGGTTAAAATGATTGAAGGATCTGCCACTGAACCTGGATCTGAAGGTGCAAAGGAGGCCAAAATTGTATGGTTGAAAAAGGGATTGAAGGTATATCCTACCAGGTTCGGTTTAAGAAACATTTGGGACAGGGGCTAGAACATCGGGGTTTTGGTGGAAGTCAAGAAGGTGGCCTTTGTTTATTGAATTTCAAGTTATATAAACTTGCTACTCCACAACCAGCTGTCGGACAACATAGCAATAGTCAGTAAGGGTGCTGGATGTTATCAACATATATATATCAAAAGCTGATCCCGTAGACAATGCAATGAAGGACCACTCCTTCCAAAAGCATGATCTGAATATTTTTTGTGAATGAAATATTTTGCCCCCCAATTAAAATTAGGATTACTTAAGAGGCCAGAATTAGAGGAACATGCAAGCTGGAGGATACTACTGTGCAGAGTTTGGGAGGGGGTTAGTGGAAAGAGAGAGGAGTCATAGAGGGATTTTAAAACATTACAATTTAAAGATTAAGCTGTTGCTTAACCAGGAGCCAGTATAGGCTAATGAGTACAAGGGTGTTTGTGAAGGGGAGTGTGATGGTGAGGACATGGGCATCAGAATTTTGGATGACGGAATGTTCAGAGAGAGGAAATTGAGGGGCCAGCCAGGAGTGTGGTGGAATTGTCAAATCAGAGGTAACAAAAACATACTGAGGCAATTTGTAGTAACCCTTTGAACCCAGTCAGGATCATCTATCCCATGATTCAAGCAGGGTGTGCACAGAATTATTTCACTTCAGGCAGTCTGCTTAACAAATAAAATACAAAGTTTGAAATAGATTCAACATAGACATATAAGGGACATATTTTATATAATTTCATAAATATGCTATATAATCAAATATGTGATTCAAAAATCAGCCTACGTTCATTAAATCATAATGATAACAACTTTTCCTTCTACACCTACATTGATTCTGATGGAAGTAAATGGACTACTTTTTACATACATTTCCTCTTCCAATACTTTAAAATTAATCAAGGCCCCTACTAAATCTCAACACACCAGAAATTCTAAGATTACATGTCAGCACACTTGGACACAAATCACTATTGCACTTGGACCAGATTTTCCCTCCTATCAAGTATGGAGTGAGAGGTAGGTGAAGGCTCATCATTAAAGTGCCTGACACTCAAAAATTTCATCTGACTTAATTTCTCACCCCCACCAGATTAATAATAAATGCAGCAATCTTGAAGCACAGAGTAGGGTACCCTATTTTAATAACCCTCTTACACACACTATCAAACTAAGTGGGCTGAAGTCTCATTTCAGAACATGTTGCAGCCTGTTCTAAAGTCTGGTATGCACAAAGATTATACATCAATTAACAGTTGCAATATAATAGAACCACTACCCTCCCATTTATCTCTAGGAATTGGAATGCAAACATTTTGGTACTGATGTGAGATATGGATGCCACACCGGTGTCATTTTAACAAAATACCTTGCGTTTATTGTGATGCTGGATTACAGCCTATGGCTCTCATTCAAAGTTGGCTCAGATCACGTGGGTGAGTCTTTTCGCTTTTTAAAAACAACTTTAAAACCAGGAGTGTAGCACTGAGACAAGAGCCCAGGTTTTCACTCATTTCTAATCTACTGAAAATGAAGCAATATCTGACCCAACCCTTCCCAGGTTAAACAGCTTGCCTCACAATCATTATTTATAATGAAACATGAAATATAACCGTTTAGGAGCAGGGGTTATTAAAAATGAATGTGGATCTGAATCCAACTCAAATCAAGTGTCTCCAAAAGAAGGATGAGAAAGAGGAAGTAGAAAGGAAGGAAGAGAGAAAATAACTTGTTTAAAAGGGATTTTAAAAACAAGAGCACATTCTAATATTCAACCCATTGACCAATTATAAAAATAATCTAATGAACTAGAATTGCAGATTTAGATCATATTTCCAAAACCTTTGTATTAACCAATTGAACATAGAGCGCTTTTGGATACAACTGTCAGTTAAAAGAGGTAACTGCTGTTTCGATTTTGCCTTTTAATTCATAGTTCACCCTACAAGTCAAAAACAATTGTTGAAGAGATCTGTCTCACTCCACCTCCACCACCGCCCCACAGCCCCTCTGGGAATTTGGCCATCTTAAAAATATGTCAAATCGAGTTACACACTGCCGACACACAATATCGAACAGCCCTTCAACTGCCTGAGCAGTAAACCTCCTCCCCAAATCAATTTGTATTCAACTCAGTATTCACTAAAGTCAAGGTTACAACCTTTGAATCTTCTCTGCTTGACTAAATGGAAGCCTTGTGTTTCATTATTCCCCACAGTAGGCAGTGCAAGCTGCCACTCACCGATAGAATTTTACCCAGTCTAGACAGCTAAAAACAACCTTCTTTTTAGCTGGACTTTGTAGTCTGTCATCAGAGGAAAAGGCAGCCTCAATTTCAGGATTAGGATGTAAAATGAAGCATTCTCCGGATACTGATTCTCGGTTCCCATCTAATACAACAAACAAGGGGAAAAAACCCTCTGTTTCCCTCTGACTTTGTGCGCAGCTCTTTATCAAGCAAATTACTGTGTGAACCTACTCAGTACCTCACTGAATGTAAAGAGGCTGCAACCTCAGACTACACAAATGGCTTTGTCTTACTGAAAGAAATCCAAGTACACCATACGAGCAAATGTCTACAACAGTTCTCAGTAAGCTGATGAATCAAGATGGATGACAGTGTAGAATCAGTAACTGAAAGCAAAAAAAAGGCACCTTTTAATTCCTTCTCCCTCACACTCTTCCTGTACACTTTTCCCAGAAGCAACTTAAAACCCAAAATATGTTGGTGATCCTGCTCCACAGGTAGGACATAAGCAGAAACTACACAACAGCAGCAGAGAATTAACACAAGGAGGATTAAGGCTTTACAATCACAATCTCACCCCAGGTTACCACAACTTAATTATTTTGTTGAGAGTCACAAGTTCATTTCCTGAGTACAGGAGAAGCCATTTTCATGTAAACCTGAACGCTGGTTAACAAAAAAAACTCAACATTACCAAACTGGAGATTATCTATCCAAGGTTCAACTCCTCTGAAAAAACAAACAAATGTTTTCTATTATTGCCAGCTCGCCCCTTTCCCAGAGCTTACTTTCCCATTCTCCAAACAATTTCATAATTTCCTAGGTTCCAGGAAGCCAGACTAGTGTAAAAAAAATCCCCATCATAATTGATTTTTTCCTATCTTCACCTTGGCCGCCCACCACAGCTGATGGAACCAAAACGTCTCCACATAAATGTAAAATTAAGACATGAATTTGAATACAAGTTCCCTGGTCAGGAGCGCAAGCAATTGTTAAGGATTTTGTGCAAACATAAGTTTACGGAATGCAGAGGTCAAAATGCAACATTGCAGCAACGCTTTTCACAATACTGAAATGTGTAAAAACCAACCTTTACAAATACAGCATTAAAAATCTGATTAAATATCTGTCTTAAAATAATTATTAATGTTTATGCATTCTGGATCCTCCCAACACCAGCCCTATATTAAACTTTCTTACATCATGTAACATTCTTGGTGCCAATTTGTCAGTTGAAATCAGAGACTAGTGAAGTGGATGAAAGCACCTAGGTTGACTCATCCCCAATATCACTTTGCGGAAGCACCAAGCTCCAACCTGCATTGGCCAACAACAGTTTTTTAAATATAGGAAACCATATCTCAAGATTCTGACAATGCTTTAGGTACGTCAATGCATCATACCATTGGATTGCCTTACTTAAGGGAATTTCAAACATTTTAAAATTCTAATGGAGACGACTTTCAAGAACTATAAAAGGCTTGTAAATTTTCTCTGCAAGTTGCATAATTCAGAAAGCTGCAACTTTAATACCATATTAATTTGGAAAATTATCATGCCCCTCAAAAATAGAATGTTTAACCTAGCTGGGTACAGTCCAGAAGTCTATCCCACTGTAAATTTATTTTTCTAATAATTACATCCAAAGGAAAACCTTACATACACCAAGTTAGTTTCAAAGCAGCTCAACTACATTGGATCAAAATCAGTTTGACACTATTTAAGGTTTTGACTTCATGTATGCTTACAACTGCAGATTAATAGCATTACCTAGTTATACTTTACAGGAAGCATCAAGTAATGATTTTGGAAGAAAATTGGTGAAATTACACTTATATCAATTTCAGGTATTTAAAACATTGCTTATGGCAAATGCGTCCAAATATATTTAGATGTAGAAAAATGAAGCTTTCATGCTAGACGAAAGATGTCAGCAGCCGCAATCGTATCGTATTTACCAGCAGCAACCAACTGTGAATAATGACAAACCAGACTGCCAAGTTGCAGGCTGCTTTGCCCACTGTACACTGCCAGATAAACTGGGAACAAAAGCATCCTGCTGCACCTCCCGCTGCTCTCCATTAACCCCTGCTGCTGCTTATTATCTCCTCGGGGCCCCAGTACTACAGCAGCCATCTCCAATGCCATGCTTCTTAATGAATGTGTCTCTGCTGATGTAAACAGACTGCATCTGCACACCATCCACAGAATTGGTTACTAAGCAATCCAAAGGTCAAAGATAGGGGAATCTGCATTCACAGAAAAGTGCAGGGCTTTTTTTAGTCTGAAAGAAGCTGGGCTAAACATAAAGGCCAGCTTGTAGTTGCTATACCTTCAAGTGTCTGATGATTTTAGATCTGGCAAAATAAAGACTTAACACAATCTGTCCGGGGATCCAAATCTACTATACATTATTTAGCACAAGAGGTGCTTTAAAACTTTTTGAAAATTGCCATTAGCAGCACAATATTTTAGCCTTCTAACAAGCTGTCTACAAAATACTGAAATGCAAATTTGCTCCCAACTTCCACTGACCGAGCTGAGATTAAGTGTGTGAACACAGGAAGGAAGAAATGATGGTAGGCAACCAGGACCGGGAGCCTAGATCTGGCCGGGATAAAAGACTACCAATTTTTCTTGAGTAAGAGATGAAATTTTGTCAAAAAGCAAGAACATTTTGTTTTGAAAGATATATTTGAAATTATGTTGGAGGCTGGGATGCAGGGCAGGAAACTAATCTCTATTGTTGCCACATCAATGGCGGGTAATATAACAATGTGGTGACTACAACATGTTAATAATACACTCAGAGGACAGAAGACAATTGAATTATCTACATGCAGTCTGTCTAAACCTCTGGTAGAGGAATATATTGCAACAAAGCTTTGAGAAAACAAAGAAGTGAGGTTTCAAGTTTCCATTATAGGTGCTTTAAAATGTTTCTGCATTAGTGGCAGGAGTATGTTGCATTAAATTTATACACAACATTGTGGTCAAAAAGACAATATAAGCAGATTAAAATGATGTGAAAATATAGGGAAAGCAAGCAAACAGGATCACATCTTAATGCAAATTTTTAATCAGCATCTTACTAATGAACCAAACTTGAATGAGTTAAACTTTGTAGCAGTTCTGTACTAAAGATCACTCCCCTCCTTTCCACATGTCGCAATAATCCTTCACCCACTTAAAGAAAGCTGGATATAATTGTTGAATCGTTAATCATAAAGTGTGATCTTTAAAGCTGTGATTGTAGACATATTTTTCTCATCAGCTGAAGATATTCAGTTAAAACGCTTTTAACATTGATGCTTTTCCAGGAAGATTTTGTTTCACCAAATGTAAGAAATCCGTCTAAAGCAAACTTACTTTGAACATAATTCCAACAGAAACTGCCAAGTTTTAAAAGCAAACAGCGCCGAGCTGCTTCTTTCTCCATCCCATAAGAGATGCAGTATATAAAAACATGACTTTGACCATTATGAATTCTGAGTCATAATCACATTCCTTGCCATTATTATGTTCAAAATAATGCATCTGGTCAGCAATGGTCTGTCAAGTTAAAATGATCACTTGAGGACACGACTTATTTTTATTGCACCAGTGTGAGATAAAGCACCATTTTCTCATTACAATCGACTTGTGAAAGCAGTGGTCTCCAACTATTTGGGCATGTACATCATTAATATGGAACAGCTCATCTGCTAAAGGGAACAAGGAAGAACCTATCTGACTATCTCTGATTTGATTTATTATTATCACATGTATTGGGATACAGTGAAAAGTATTGTTTCTTGCACACGATACAAACAAAATATACCGTTCATATATTACATAAGAGAGAAGGAAAGGAGAGGGTGCGGAATATGGTATTGCAGTCACAGATAGGGTGTAGCGAAACATCATATGATTATATGGTAGATCCATTCAAAAGTCTGATGGCAGCAGAAAAGAAGCTGTTCTTCAGCTGGTCGGTATGTGTTATTAGACTTTTGCATTTTTTTCTCAATCGAAGAGAGTATGTCTGGGATGCATGGGATCCATGATTATGCTGGCTACTTTTCTGAGGCAGCAGGAAGTGTAGATAGAGTCAATGGATGGGAGGTTGGTCTGTGTGGAGACAGGACTGAATAATACTAGTGGGCAGAATGGGCTCCTTCTATATTGTAACCATTTGTATGACATGAGCAATGGGCTAGACAAAAGGCTATTTTTATTAACTTTTAAATAAACTCACCTGTGGCATCCATAGATGTAATTTTTAGAAATTGTAGAGTGGAACTATTTGTGTTATTGAAACTTTAACACATCATTACTCATAAGAAGTGAGAATATGACCACACATGCAAGCTTTCTGCAGTTGTTTCTAAAGAGACAGATGCTCACTGGTACCGGAGAAGAGAAGGTTTAATTATTTAAATAGCTTTTAAAATTATGAGTTAATTATGAAGTTGGAAAATTTCAATTGTTAATTTAAATAAATTTTACTTCAGACATAAAGCAAAATGTTTTTTGGTCATTATTATTTGGCATAACACCTAACCCAGTGAATAAATTTTATACAAGATGCACAAAGCATGGTGGATTGGGACGTGAATGAAACTGAGCTTACAAGAGAGATTCCAGACATATGATGGCATTATCCTCAATATTTACTTATCCATTGTGGCTGGACTAGTTTCAAGAAAACAGAATTGAATATCGTGAAAACAATTTGCTCTGGTGTACACAAAAGAAAAAATCTGGCCTTAAATATATCCAAATTCCTTAAACATTTCAACTGGAATGTTTAACAAACATATATATCAATAGTGACTTAATATTTTAACTCAAGTTATATACAAACCTCTATCTTGTCAGTTTTAGCATCTCCCCAGTACATCTTTCTTTCCTTGTAGTCCAGGGCTAAACCATTTGGCCAGCCCAAAGAAGTGTTAACAAGGATAACTCTGTCTGATCCATCTAAAGTAGCACGTTCTATCTTTGGAATCTCACCCCAGTCCGTCCAGTACATGTACCTGATTGGAAGAAATAGAGATACAAATGTGGCATTGGCATTGTTACAGGATACTTGCTACAAATTATATTGACTTCAAACACATCTACACAGTTGCAACAACTAAGAGGAGATTTGTGGTTGAAAGCCCATGAAGTTCTCCAGATTGCTTGTGTCAAACTTGGGAGTTGTAATGCTACTTTACATAGTAAAAGTTCACAGCAGAGTACCATTACGCTTTATGAAGTCTCATACAAAATAAAATAAAATTGTCTCTTTAATGTTGGCATAATTTTCTCCCTCCATCAGGAAGAGCTTTTAATCTAAAGAGCACAAATTAATTTAATGCAGAGATGCAACAAGTGGATTTCAGCAAATATGTTTTTCTTAAAATATGTAAGATACCTTAAATAAGTTCTTACCCAGACATTGGATCAAGCACAATTGCTCTTGGTTCATCCAGATCCTCAGAAATTAGGATCTTGCGCATTGTACCATTCAGCCTAGTCACTTCAATGCGGTCAGTGCCAGTATCTGTCCAGTAAAGGTTCCTTGCAACCCAATCTACAGCAATGCCATCAGGATGGTTGATTTGGGAGGTCACAACAAACTGACTTCCTGAGCCATCCAAGTATGCACGCCTTATTGCACGTACTTCATCATCAGTCCAGTATATATATCCTTCCACTGGATCATAATCTATTGCAATTGCATGGCGAATATCATCCAGCTGTAAGATGACATCTGTAAAATCAGGAGTGTCCAGTGATATCCGCCTCAAGTCAGTTCTTCGAGCCAGCAGCAATAATTCAGAAGCACCTTTAAAATAAATTCATTTTGTTTTTAAAAGATACACAATAAGCTTACAACCGGTATCATTCTGTTTGCAGCCTATTGACCGCCTTGCTAAATAACTGTTCGATACAAAGCCAACCCAAACCGAAACTTCACGGTATTTAGTCAGGGCAAGGCAAAAAGACACTTAGCAAACAGAAAGACATGAAAGACACAATCAGACAGAAACAGACATAAAAATGTGCAACAATATAATTATCTCTTTTCAAGCAGTTGGTTTCACTCGGTAATAAAATCTTTTAGATTACTTCTGGTGATGCAATTTGGTTTGTACAGCTGTGCGTGGCCAATGGAGTACCACCATTCTGTTGAAATGTTTAAAATCTCTGATTCTTTAGACCAGTTTACTTATTCTAATGTTTTACCCCGGTGCAAGGTGGACAAATGACAAACACAAGTAAAGGTTCAACAAGTTTATTAACAATAACACTACTAATCCTTAAATTACCCACATAAAACAAAAGGATACCCCAAAATCAGATATACTACCCGCAAAGATGGTTTGGCTAAAACTGCAGGCTCGATTCTCTGAGTCCCTCTGGTCTGTCGTCACGAAGGTGAGTCTTGATGGCAGCTTCTTCCTTCCTTCTTCTCTGGTCAGCCTTCCAAATGGTCAAGGGTCGCCTCCTTCATCGAGTCTTCTCCAGTCTTCCCTGTTGGTGTCTGCAGGTGTGTTCCTTTATCCCCTGCCTGCTTGCCTTTCCAGAAACTTCTCTGGCTTCCGGCCAATGAGATCCCAGGAGGGGGTACCAGTACCCAGTGGGTTTCTTGATGTCTGCCTGACAAGACACCAGGGTCCACCCCCAGGTGTCCATCTCCATGCTGCTGCTTACATGTAACCTGTTATCAGATTAAGCCAACTGCAGGAACTCTTGGTGACAGAAAGTCTGGCCCGACCTGGGCTTCTAACAATAGGCTGGTGCATTTCAATGGGGTGCAATGATCTCCTGCTAAGTATCAGTAGGGTGCAATGACCTTTGGTAGGAGGTTGATGAGTCAGGCCCTGACAGGTTTGTGTATTGTACAACTAGCCTGCCTGAGGTTTGACTGTGTTTGATTTTTAATATGCCCAATTCTTTAATTTAGGATATCCAATTTTATCAGCCATAAAACTAGGCCCTGTTCATGTTACATTCACTCCTCTTGATCCAGTGAGCACCAGCGAACCAGATCACACAATTCTCACCAAACCATCTCAGTAAGCAAGTACCCTGAATCTGGGGTTGATAGTATCATCCCTAACCCACAATAGTACCAACAAATTTAAATAAAGTAAAATAATTTTAAAAAAGAAACAATACATCAATTGGGTATATACATGACAATACAATAAACAGTACAAAATGACAAGTGACTGCACACATTAAATATAGATAGGAAAGTATCAAGGCTCTTGATTGTAGAGCCTCTCCTGATGTCGGATGGCCCTTGCCGAGTCCAAGTTTTGCAGAAATTCCTTCTTCCATTGAGTGAATTTAAATGTGAGGATGGTTAGGTACACTGCCATAAGTAGGATTCCTATTACGGCCAGGTGTGACAGGATGCGGACCCATGGGTGGATTTGGACATTTGAACCCCAATCCCAGAGGTCTTCCCACCATGTAGTGACTCTAATTTCTTTAATGTTCTTTTCTATTTCCCATGTTTGTTGCACCACCTTGACAAAGGTCTTGTGTGCTGTGATCAATTGTGTCCGAATCTGTTGAAGTTTCTTGGGAAGAAGTGTTATCCCGGTATCAAATTTTTCAAAATAGTCTCTCAAGCTTTGTCTCAATTTATCGCTAGCATTTTTTAGTGTTTCCTCTCTTCTGTGTATGTCTACCATCTCAATTAATCCTATCCTAGCGGGAATCTGTGGTTTAATGCAAAAGGTAGTGTTGTAGATGTTACAAATGGCTGCCCCATACTGGTAATTTTCTAGCGAGGTTGTAATACAATATTCTCCCTCCCCCCTGTAAGCCACCCAGGTGACATCTCTTTCCAAATTCGAATTTCCAATGTACAATTTAGGTCAGTGGTTGTTTTGAATCCATAGAGGGCATGTTCATTTTTGTACACCGGATATGGACACACAACCATTTTGTCTGTGTGTTCGCATTTCTCCAAACTAGCGCCTACGAGTTTCCCTTCTTTCTCAACCACATACGGTAAAGTGCCCTGGTATCCCATCCATATCCCTCCTTTAATGATCCCTAAGTCTCAACCCAACTTTATCTTTTAAAATTACTGGGATCCTCAACACAATTCCTATTGCAGTCCCTGGGGTTCCTCTACAGCTATCATTAGACCAGACCTTGGTCAGTTGCCGTAATTGGCAGTTAGTGACATTGGGGTGTCTTTTTCCCCGGTACAGGTGTTCAATCTGCTCATCACTGATCCAGGACAGAACTTTCCCCCTGCTAACCTGGTCAAGATTCTCTCTTAGCTGCTTGACCATCCATTGCCCATAGATGCTACATAGTGTTCAGTTCTGTTGCCTGGCATCATCTTCCACCCTCCCTCGGGCGATTTGATTAATAGTTTGGGCATGTCCTTCTAGTACAGTAACCATAAGGCTACTAGCCCTGTTCTCAGCCAAATCTCCTTCAGCATCTTGCCGACCGTTTTCATTTAAGCTGTCCAAGGTCTGTTTAACTTGTCGCTGAGGTTATTATCCAAATCAGCCAGATCCAGTGCATTAATGGTGGATACCCCTGCTCCGTATGCAGTCGCCAGATCATTCAGGATTTCCCTCCTCTTGCGCCCCTTTGACCTGGGCATCTCTTCTCTCGTGTGTGTCCCAGTTTTTCAGCTTAGCAGCCTCTGGGTCAAGTGGAGGTATAGTTTTCTAAGTGGGGAGGGGCACCAGTCTGGTAATTGTGCGCCGGCTAAATCTATCACTACTGGTACCAATTCGTAGTGTGTGTTGTCAAATAATATTTTCCCTGTATGTTTTAGTATCAATCCATTTTGGGGCCTTGGGGTGGTTTTGGGACAAGTGGGGATGGGTGTGCTAACAGTTGGTCTAAACCCATTCTTAATTTCATAGTAGATATACTCATTCTGAATAACCTTACCGGGGCACTTCTTTCCTAATTCCAGCCCTTTTTCTGGACCATAGGCTAGACAGGCTAGCTCCATGCACCCATGGTTAGTGTACGCCCACTGGTCACTAGTGAGGGTTGTCCTTAGGGAGCAGTAATCAGAGCTCCCATTATCTTTCCTGCACACCACTCTTTGGTTATTATATCCATAGGTGATACTCTTATTGGGGTGTACCCATAGGATGCCATCCTCACAATTGCCTGCGTCTGGTGGGGTGAACCACATATATCCAGGGTATCATAGGTCTTTGGTAGAGGTGGTGTCTGTGGTTCGGTCTGAGACGAGGAATCCCAGATAGCAGAGAAGTATGTAGTTCATTCTGAGGGAGATCAAGGTAGCACCTGTTAATTCTTATTAATATCTGATTCTCTTTTCAATTTCATTACGAGAATGTCACATGACTCTCCCCTTTTTCAACAAAAAACAAAGAAGTAAGTAAATGAATAATAAAGGCCCAATAGTGTCATATGAAGGGCTGGTCGGCAATCAGTGTTTAATGGGGTTGAGTGGGGTAAGGAATTTGCAGAGCATGAAAATAAAATGTCAATTGGGTGATGCGTGGAATGGATGGATAAAGCTATTTACAATCTGGACTGTGATGTCCTGATTCTTTCTTAGTGAAGGGAACCTACGTGGGCAGGCTTTGGCTGCCAGGTACCATCCCTGGTAGCGAGTCCCGGTATCAGGGGCGTCATAGGGGGTAAGGTTTGCAGGTTCTCCATCCTTTTCGTCGGTGCCTCCTGGGCTGTGGTTTTATTCCTGAAGCTCTGTAAAGTGGAGTGGGAACCGTGGGTGTATCTGTTGGTTCTAGGGATAGTGGGAGGGGGTTGTAGCTGCTTGTCGGGCCAGTCTTTTGAGGGGCATGGGTTGGGGTCAAGCATCAGGGAACTGCTGAGATGGTCGTGTAGGATAGTTGGGTGGTACCCTACAGTTCCAGGCAAAATGGTTGGGTTGCCCGCAGTTATAACACTGTATTTGTGGGCGTGGGCCTCTGGGCTCAGCTCTATGTCATTCTTGGTGTCAGGGATTAGGCCTACGTCCCGTGCGGCCTTGTAGTACCTTATGTCGGCGAGCAGCAAGAGTGGATGGGTGTACAGGGTTTGCTGGTCCCTTGAAACTTGGTGCCCTACAGTCCCAGGCAAAATGGTTCGGTTGACCACAGTTACAACAATGTGCTTGTGGGGGTGCATCTCTGGGGTCGGTTCTATCTTGTTCCCTGTACCCAGGGTTGGGAATATATCGGGGTTCTGCACAAGGCTGCGGTCTTCTGTATCGATGATTGGCAGGGGTATATGGGGGTGAATTTCCCTGTCCCGTTTCCACCTCCCCCTTCATTACGCCAAACTGGTGCTGGGTCTGTGTGGATCAGATTCATTATTCCGTGTTTTGTGGGCTTGGGGGTGTCTGTTTGTCTGACTTCCCATTCCCACACACAAGTCATTTTGCGGATGGCCCAGGCTTCTGTATGTGTATTATCATGAGGGTCAAAATTCTCACAGGTTTTCCGACTCTCCTCAGTAGCTTGTGCTATCAGGGTCTGGATCCACGAGGATCGGTGGTGTGCATTCAATTGGACTTGATTTAATTGGTCGAAAACTGCAACAAATTGGTTCCATAGTCGGCTAGCATAGGCTGTCGGGTGCTCCCCTCTCTTTTGTTGGCAATTGTTTAAGCCTTGTACCGGGTCACCCCTATTGTAGCCTATGGCAGCTAGAACAGCTGCCTTCATTTCTGGTAGGGTTCCCCCAGCCACGTTCTGGGGTTCGGGTAGGGCGGAGCAGATAGTAGGACTCAAACATAACAAAATAAGTTTAACCTCTTCTGCCTCATCTAGGCCATTTAAAACACGATGTTGGGTGACCTGGTCAAAGAGAGCATGTGGATCCCCACAGGGTTCAAATACTCCAATCACTTTAGCTATGTCAGTGAGCTGTGTCATGGTGTATGGAGTTACATAAGTTACATTGTGGTTCTGTCCGTCCTGTCGTCAGGTGGTGACCAGATTCATCGATACAGGAACCAGATTAGTGACTGGACTTATCGGGATGGGAATAGCACTGGGAGCTGAGACTGAGTTTTCTGAGATGGGGGCTGGATTAGGTGCTGCTGTAGGTTCCACTGCCAGGAAGGGAGGTGAGGGTCCCAGTTGTTGCATAATGGCAAGCATCCTCTTCTAAATCCCCCCACTCTACCTCTGGGTCACTCTCCCCTGTTTCAGTGGTGAATGCACACATTACACCCTTTTTTATAGCTAGTTGTGATTTTAAATCTGCAATCTCACGCAGGCATTTGGAGTGGTCTGTTACACAGTCTGTATTTGCTTTTCCTGCTTGGTGTAAAACTTTTACTACAGCCTGCAGGTCACTGCACTTGCGTTTAAATTCCTCTACCTGTTGCAATGCAGCCTCTCTCTCACTGACAGCACGCTGTGCTTTTGGTAAGCTTTATCACATTGAGCATGGAACTGGCTCATGTGCATCATATTGATTTGGTTCCTTTCCTCTCGTGTGTTTACCTCCACTTCTAATTGTTGAATGCGTGTGGTAGCACTCATTAAGTCCTGTTTTAGTTGGGTTACCTGAGCCTCTCTGTCCCGTTTAACCCAGATAATCTCTGCTTCTCCACCAAGGAGCTGTTCTAGACAACTGGCGATTGCAATCACTTTCCTAAGCTTGGGAGCCCTTTTACCCACTTCTTTACGGGCACGACTCCAACAATTCTCTCCCTCGGATGCCAGATCCGGTTTCGGGGTGTCACCCCACTGTACCCATTTGGGCCACTTATGGTTCAAATATGAATGGAGAACTTCCTTTCATTCGGCATGACTGGCCATAATTATTTGCTTTTAGGATTCGTCACTTGAGTATAGGTAAGGGATCAGAGTAGGGATCTAGTTTTCACTAAATTCCCTCCCGTAGATTTTACCCAAATTTCCTAGACTGTTCTGGTTCTAACTACAAGTTTGTCCACCTTGTGTTACAGACACCAGGTTTATGACCCAATTTACTGGTCGAATCTGTACTAGTCCTTCACTGACTTAAGACTGGCTGTCACCTGGGGCACCTGTCCTCTTAATTCAGGCTCAGACCGAGTGTTGGAGAATACTGGGTTGAAGGTTCAACTTCGGAGCAACGTATTGCTTCTTATCGAAGTACCGTCTGGGGTGCCATTGTTGAAATGTTAAAATATCTCTGATTCTTTAGACCAGTTTGCTTACTCCAATGTTTTACCCCGGTGCCCTTATTTGCAAGGTGGACAAACGACAAACACAAGTAAAAGGTTCAACAAGTTTATTAACAATAACACTACTAATCCTTAAATTACCCACATAAAACAAGAGGAGACCCCAAAATCAGATATACTACCCGCAAAGATGGTTTGGCTAAAACTGCAGGCTCGATTCTCTGAGTCCCTCTGGTCTGTCGTCACGAAGGTGAGTCTCGATGGCAGCTTCTTCCTTCCTTCTTCTCTGGTCAGCCTTCCAAATGGTCAAGGGTCGCCTCCTTCATCGAGTCTTCTCCAGTCTTCCCTGCTGGTGTCTGCAGGTGTGTTCCTTTATCCCCTGCCTGCTTGCCTTTCCAGAAACTTCTCTGGCTTCCGGCCAATGAGATCCCAGGAGGGGGTACCAGTACCCAGTGGGTTTCTTGATGTCTGCCTGACAGGACACCAGGGTCCACCCCCAGGTGTCCATCTCCATGCTGCTGCTTACATGTAACCTGTTATCAGATTAAGCCAACTGCAGGAACTCTTGGTGACAGAAAGTCTGGCCCGACCTGGGCTTCTAACAATAGGCTGGTGCATTTCAATGGGGTGCAATGATCTCCTGCTAAGTATCAGTAGGGTGCAACGACCTTTGGTAGGAGGTTGATGAGTCAGGCCCAGACAGGTTTGTGTATTGTACAACTAGCCTGCCTGAGGTTTGACTGTGTTTGATTTTTAATATGCCCAATTCTTTAATTTAGGATATCCAATTTTATCAACCATAAAACTAGGCCCTGTTCATGTTACAATTCAGCTCCAGGTATTTTACACTCAGGCTTGCAACAGTTTTATTGCTGTGATTGATGGCAAAAGCAGCTTTGTTGCTGGGAAGTGATGGACTGAAAAAGCCTGTTGGATGCATATAAGTCAGAACACTATGGACCATCAATGTGACACAAAATAACTTAGAGCCATCTAATTACGGTGGCCTAACAGCAATAGAAGGAACAAGATAAAGTATTTTTTTCATTCAACACTGAACAATATTTTGGTTTTCACCTTCAGCATGGTTGGATATTTGGGCCACTTGAAAAACAGAAATGGGTCTCTTTTGTAAACAAAGTAATCAGTAAATTAAAAGTACTGAGTATGTAAAAATGTGGGAGTAAAACAGATGTATACTTAATTTCACAGATCACAATATTTTGTATTTTTACTTTGTAGGGAAACATTGGAAGCTTTGCTTTTAAATAATCCTGTTGCAAATTTCCTGGGTTTGATGAAGCGTATACTCCTGATAATGTTATCTCTGCAATTTGAGTCTTTATGCTGATTAATGGGTTCTCCATTACAGACACAATTTGACATCATTACCACTATAATCCTTGTTCCTGGGAAAACGCCAATTGGTGGTGTCATTATTGCAAGCTGTGCAGATTGGATATGGGCTTTATTGAGGGATAATTCAGTGGCAGTATTTAGTGAAGAGTCCTACTGGCCTACAAAAGGACGGCAAGTGACAGGATAATGTTAACAATGTATACTGCAGTGATTCAATTAAAGCTGTAAACAATTAAGTACTATCTTTATTTGTCCCTGAATTTCTATGGTTATCAAAATATGGAATACCCACGCTAATCATCTGGTACATATATAGTCAAACAATTCATTTGTAGCTAGTGTTGAGATTTTTCAGATCAAGCTGGTTAGATGCAAGGCCCTTCTATTACTGTCCCAACCGCAATGTCAATAAGAAACGCGGATGTCTCCCCTCGCACCATTTTAGAAAACACTTTTGATTATATTGGTGCAAAATGTTTTACAAAATAAAATGTACACATCTCAGATAGTTACTCGTGACAGCTTTCCTTTTATTACCAAAATTTGAAAAACCAGTTATCCTCACATGCTCATGCCCTAAGCAACACAATTCAGTCTCCTTCCAAGAAATATTTCTTTCTTGTTGTGGCAGTGTTTTTATTACACAAATTTCAGTGGGCATGAAATAAAACACCATTTTTGCATATCTACAAAACTTCTTCCACTGCTGTAAGTTTCCATTTATCAGATTTCACTCAGTATGCAGTGTTTTGCAGTTGGAATGTAAATAGCATGGGATAGTTGTATATCAATGGCTCATGTCAGTCTCTATAAGAGACATCTCAACCAGACAGCCAATGTATGCACCATGCATGACCAAACATGCACTATCTTCTTTAATTTAAAAACTGAGGGAAAAAGAAACAGTGAAGGTACAGATGAATGAAGTATTGTTCTTGCATAAGTCACAGAACCACAGAACAAAAGACACCTTTCTCCTGCAGTGGCCAGAATACATGCAGGAATGGCCTAGTTGTAAATCCTGACTATTCAAAACTACAAGTTTCCATAGTTGCTGTTATTTGCTTAGGGTCAGCTCATCTCACCTTCTAATGCAAAGATCATCAATCAATGCCAAGAGGTATCCCAACACAAAAGTCACCATTTTGCACTCTCAAGTCAGTAAACTGCAACATTTGTGGGACACAACTAACACAGCATTCAAATAACTCGATAAAAGAAGATTATTACTTGTTGGAAAAGGTGGGGTGTGAGGTATTTTTAATCAAACTTTTCCTGAATATACTTTTTTAAAAAAAAACTTTGTTCAGAATGTCTCTTGGAGAAGAGAAATTGTGTAATTGCTGACATATCGAAGATTCTTCATGCAGTCAGCAGATTTAAGACCAGCAAGGACTTGTTGGATGTCATTGTTGGGCTTAAGCCTTAACAGTGCAATCTAGAACCTGGGAGGATAGAGATCAGATAGTCCGTACTCCAGCACACCCAACTAAATAGACACAACTGGACAGTTCAAGAAACAGATATTTTTAAAAGTCTGGAGAGCCAATAAATGGGAAGCTAATTTTTCACAGAAAATTGGCGATTACATCTTTCAGGTAGGATATATCATGAATATTTTAGATTAAACTGTGATGCGTTGAGAAACACTCCAGATCAAAAATATTACTCTCCTTGTTCTCAAAGCTCCCATCTACACACATTTTTTGCAGAATATTAATATCAAGAATATGTGATAAATTATAGATTTTGAAGTTTATTAAATATTACACAGTAGAAACCCATTAAATAATTTTCATCATCACTACAGTGCAATGGTCTAGCGATATTGTAAGAGGCTCTACAGAGTGTAACAGACAATATTTAGAATTCTCCAAATCACAATGAGATATAGTGTGGGATACATGGTGCCTCTTGAGATAGGAACACAACTTTCAGGATTAAGACGAACTGCAAGTCCATATTAACAAAACATTCACTATATTCCATGTGAACCTTATGAGACACACTTGTCTGCTATTGCCTGCATATTGATCAACCCCAAGGACAATAAAGCAAGTGACTGTAAATCAGAGGTGGAACTTTGTATTTGCTATATTTATATGACATAAGAACACAAGAAATAGGAGCAGGAGTAGGCCATCTAGCCCTTCGAGCCTGCCCCGCCATTCAATAAGATCATGGCTGATCTGTCGTGGCTCTGTTCCACATTCCCGCCCTCTCCCCATAACCCTTAATCCCCTCGCTTATCAAAAACCCATCAACCCGTGTCTTAAAAATATTTAGCGAGGTAGCCTCCACCACTTCAACGGGCAGAGAATTCCAGAGATTCACCACCCTTCGAGTGAAGAAGTTCTTCCTCAACTCCGTTCTAAACCGTTCCCCCTTTATCTTGAGGCTGTGCCCCCTAGTCCTACTGTCCTTTCTGAGCGGGAAAAGTCTCTCCACCTCTATCCTACCCATCCCATTCATCATCTTATACGTCTCAATGAGATCTCCCCTCATTCTTCTAAACTCTAACGAGTACAAGCCTAGTTTAGTTTTCAGATTTAAATATCAGGGAGTCAACACTGTGAAAGATCTGAAATGCTTTAGAGTGAGCAATAATTTCTGCCTTTCAATGGCATTATTTTCATTTCCTACAAGTAAGTTTTATAAATTACCATCTTTGCACTTTGTCCCATCTTCTAGCAGCTGGACTCCAGTTGGGCAGGCACACTGGAAAAATGGTTTGATTGGAGACATCAGGCACAAGTGAGAACAACCGCCATTGTTGCTTCCACAGGGATTTGGAGCTGTACGAATAATAAAATTAGTAAGTACTAATAAAATACACTCCACATTTTGGCCAACACAGGTTTTAAGGCTTAAATATAAAGAATTACTGTACACCAGCAGTTATATTTTGCAAGTTTTCACGCACTTGGTGCACTTTCACAGAGAAATAAAAACCCAAGCACATGTCACGAGTTTTAGGAATAAACATATCAAATGCATTATTTTAAAGGGCACGATGGCATAATGGTTAGCACTGCTGCCTCACAGCGCCAGGCACCCAGGTTCGATTCTGGCCTTGGGTCACTGTCTGTGTGGAGTTTGCTTGTTCTTCCCATGTCTGTGCGGGTTTCCTCTGGGTGCTCTGGTTTCCTCCCAAACCCCAAAGATGTATCAGTTAGGTTGACTGGCCATGATAAATTGCCCTTTAGTGTCAGGGGGATTAGGAGTGTAAATATGTAGGGTTACAGGGATAGGACCTGGGTGGGATTGCTGTCGGTGCAGGCTTGATGGGCCAAATGGCCTCCATTCATTCTGCAGATTCTATGATACTAACTGGTTTAAGCACCTAGACTTTGGTGTTATGTATATTGTGTTCTGTACAATATGTTACAGGGAAAGAGTTAAGGGTACATACATGCAGTCATTTCTGATGCAAAACATTATGATAAGTAATATTAGTCCATCTGTTATAATTATTTTCATCCAAATAAGAGCTGGAGGTAGGCTTAAAAAAGTCAAAACTAGTGCTTAAACTATTGTGAAAATCAATGTCTGCAAATATATTGAAACTAGACACCAAGTTCAAGTAACCACATTCACTTTTCACAGATCCTCTTTCCCTCCATTCACCCACACGCATTTTATTGTTTTTCCTTTTAGTTCATCCAAGAACCATCATGCAATGATGGGTTGTGTTGGATAGGAAATTAATTCCACTTTCTGACATTTACAACTCACAAAAATAATTCTTGATTAGTTCACCTTCCATTTTCCAATATTCTGGCCATAAGGTGAAAAGATCCAGCTATTTTCTGGTTTTCACCCTCATCAATGCTCACCTTGAGCAATCCAATAAGCAGAAATCTGACACTTCTCCACTTCATGTTCCAAAGCTCAGGTATATCAGCTTTCTTTAGGCTCTAAACACAAAAGATCTTTCCCTTTTTCTCATTTTTCACCTCCCAAGGCAATGCATCATTTTTGTCTGTTTTTTCTGAGCACCATCAATGTAATTTTTAACAGCCTGTCAGGAAGCATGTGGAATGATACTGTGCCTTTAAGAAATATATTTACATCATGTTTTCTGTAAGGGTATGTTTAGAATTCAAATCTGGTTTGCAAGGTGGCAATTTGTAAAATAAATACTTTAAATTGGTAGGTGGAAGAATAGGATAAGTCTCTGGGGTGTTTGTTTAAGCACTGCTAATGCGTTTATGTTTACTAAGGCTTCCCCTGGGGTTTCAGGGTAGAGTTTTCATTAGATTGACTGACAGGGAGAGAGTAATGTGATTAATGGGAGGAGCTAAGCTTGCAGGGACGAAATACTTTCAGCTTTTTTTAAATACAAGCAGTTGACTGTCTGTACTGAAAAGTAATGTCTCTGTCTGCAAAGGCCTTTGAGAGCTCTAGGGCTGTTAATCTGTGACAAACAAATAAGCCCATGGTTTGTTGACTATATCTAAAGAGGGAATTTAAAGTTTCTCAGAATATTGCTTGAATTGGAACGCAGTGTTCAGCAGAATTGTATCTTGTCTTGTTTAGTATTGTTCAACTGTTAAATGTTAAGCTAATTCAGTTAAACTGCGTTAAATAAAATTTGTTTTGATAAAAGCTTCTCAGTGTATCTGTAGAATCGCGCCTGGAATAAAACATAATATACTCCCATTAATGACAAAATTGCAAATAGTTCAGGTCTTGTCTGAATTCATAATATACAATGGGGTTTTTGATCTGTACCCTAACACACACACCCAGCTTGCAGGTGCAGCAGGTGGTCAGGAAGGCGAATGGGATTCTGGCCTTCATAGCGAGGGGGATTGAATATAAAAGTAGGGAGGTCTTGCTGCAGCTGTATAGGGCATTGGTGAGGCCGCAGCTGGAGTACTGTGTGCAGTTTTGGGCGCCGCACCTGCGCAAGGATATTTTGGCCCTGGAGGGAGTGCAGAGGAGGTTTACTAGGCTGATACCGGAGTTGAGGGGATTGAGCTATGAGGAGAGGCTGAATAAACTAGGCTTGTACTCGTTAGAGTTTAGAAGAATGAGGGGAGATCTCATTGAGACGTATAAGATGATGAATGGGATGGATAGGATAGAGGTGGAGAGACTCTTCCCACTCAAAAAAGACAGTAGGACTAGGGGGCACAGCCTCAAGATAAAGGGGAGGCGGTTTAGAACGGAGTTGAGGAGGAACTTCTTCACTCAAAGGGTAGTGAATCTCTGGAATTCTCTGCCCGTTGAAGTGGTGGAGGCTGCCTCGCTAAATATTTTTAAGAAGCGGGTTGATGGGTTCTTGATAAGAGAGGGGATTAAGGGTTATGGGGAGAGGGCGGGAAAGTGGAACTGAGCCACGACAGATCAGCCATGATCTTACTGAATGGCGGGGCAGGCTCGAAGGGCTAGATGGCCTACTCCTGCTCCTATTTCTTATGTTCTTATGTTCTTATAATAACATTCTTGGAAAGGAAACTTCACTCTAATTTTCCCTTTCTCAGGGGGTGGTGGTAGTGGTGGTGAAATTCGGCTTCTGCTCAACATGTTCCCAACTGTTGCATTAAACGTACGCCTGTCCCATTAGGAACAGTACAAGTGACACTTCCAAAACCATCAAAATATTCTAAACAAACTTGTGTCTGCAATTTAACAGAAGAGTAGTTTTCTTTTTTATTGCAACTTTCAAGTGATTGATTGGCACAATTTCCATTCTCCAGTGCTATTTGCTGCTAAAACAAAACAGATCAAGTTAGACTAGATCTTGGCTAACTGAGCTTTATAAAATCCAAAACACCTGTGAAAACTTTATGCACTAGAGGTCAACCACCACAAAAATGATAACGTACTGGAACAGTGTAACTAGAAAAGCAACCTTATAAGTCACTACTTGGAGACTAATGGTCGGAATTACAATGTCATGATTTATGAAATAACATGTAAAAAAAAATTCAATTTGAGGCCCTCTGAGTGTTGTTCTTATGAAACCATGTGGAAACTCCCAAGTGTATTTATCTACTAAAATGCAATCTATACGAAGAACAATCATTTTCTCCAGCTTATATTTAAGAATTGATTTGAAACATTAACGTAATCCATTAAATATTGGACAAAGTCACACACGCAAATGTTAAAACAGGAAATGGATAATAGGCTGCAAGTTATCTTCAGTTCTGAAATATTAATTTCTTAACCCAAGCAGCAGCATGTGGATCTGAATTTTAGGATAATAACTTGTCTCCTGCTATTCAGGAACCAAGATATTTCAGTGACATTCAATGAACATAGATTCACTGTTACTCGAGCAGCTAAGGCTTATAATTACAATAACTTCGTCAAATCAATATTCAGCATTTCTCTCAAAGGATTTTGGATGGCATAATTTTTTATTTCCTACAAAACTTTCTCCCATTTGAGGGATGGTAGTTATAAACATTAGTCTTACATCCAGAGTTTAAGGGCAAGAGAAACAAATGCAGGGGGCAGACTATCTGGCTGTTTCAGCCTGCTGCACCATTCAAATAAAATCAAGGCTGATCTGATAATGGCCTCAAATCTACTTTCCTGTCTGCCCTCCCCATCCCCCAGAACCTTAATTCCCTCGTAGATCAAAAATCTGTCTAACCAAATGGATAGAGAACATTCACTTCTCAGTTATAATATATTGACAAGACTGTAATATACTTTTTCTACACAGCGGAATCCTGATGAAAACAATGTATTTTCATCAACAGAAAATGCTGGAAAATCTCACCAAGTTTGACTGCATCTGCAGTGAGAGAAGACAGTTAACGTTTAGAGTCTGGATAACTACTTGACACGTTAGCTCTGTTTTCCCACCACAGATGCAGTCAGATCCACTGAGATCACCCAGCATTTTCCGTTTTTGTTTTAGATCCCAACACTCGCAGCAATTTGATTTTAAAAATGTATTTTCATACTCAGTTCAGATATAAACTATGCTTCTATTCTTTCTAAAAACATGTGCATGCAAATAATGATTCTTGCACAAGGCAAATCCATTATGGTTTAGATCAAGTGATAGTGGAGCATGTTACAGTTTCAATAAAGTTACCTACCACGCCCTGGTGACAGATTTAGGCCACCATTGACTCTCAGTTTTAAGGAGCAGGGCAGAAGCCTTACAGGTTTTACATGGGAGGCCTCTTATGTGCAGCAGCACAGGGTAGTGATATCCCAAGGGTTCTCTTAAACTTGAATTGTCAGGATAATTAACTATCCGCCTGTCTATACCAATTACTAACCATTGCTAAAATAAAGCCGGTATTTACAACTTTCAAAGTTTGGCCCTTTATACTTCATGGAACAAACTGAATGGTGAAAGAATCTTTTTTTCTCTCTCTCTCTTTCGCGCGCGTGCACACACACACACACACAGTTTTAATTAGAATGGTTAGATTTCCAAATTATCAACACAATATGAGAGATAATTAAGGGCTGTTGGCTTCAAAATTAAACATTTTAATAAAAAATCTTATTTCAATGACAACACTTTTACAAAGCTTTTGCAATATATAGAGCACAAGCAAACATCAAATGCAATCAGCAAATTCTTCTTCTCGGATTATTCTATTCTCACCACATTTTAAAGGTTATGCGACACATATGCATTAAGCCAGATACTCTATCCTCATGTTTCCTATACTACAACAATGACTATATTTCAAAACTACTTCAATGGCTGTAAAGTAATTTAGGCCATCCAGAGTTCATCAAAGTAAGATGGCACGGTAGCGCAGTGGTTAGCACTGCTGCCTCACAGTACCAGGGACCCGGGTTCAATTCCAGCCTCGGGTCACTGTCTGTGTGGAGTTTGCATGTTCTCCCCGCGTCTGTGTGGGTTCCCCCTGGGTGCTCTGGTTTCCTCCCACATTCCAAAGATTTCCAGGTTAGGCTGACTGATCATGCTAAATTGACCCTAGTGTCAGGGGGGTTAGCAGGGTAAACGAGGGTTATGGGAATAGGGTCTGGGTGGGATTGTGGTCAATACAGACTTGATGGGCCGAATGGCTTCCAGTACTGTAGGGATTCTATAAATGTAACTCTTTGTTTCTTGACCACTAAAACGCCTTCTCAATTATCTACAATGACCTAAGCCGGGGATCAACCACAGGTCCCTGGCACTGTGAGGCAGCAGTGCTAGCCACTGTACCACAGTGCCATCCTTGTTCTCTTGCATCATTATGCTGAGACACAAAGGAAGCTCCAAACTTTGTCTTATTGTCACTACAAGCTGCACCTTTCAAGGCTGCCATGAAATGCTCTACAGAGCTTCTTAATGGCATAAAGGAGTTGATGACTTGGCCAAGCAAAATATATCCTCCAAATACCAGAGAAGTCCACAAGGGCTGTTGGGGTTCTTGGAGTCATTTAACAAGTTATAGGCACGATTTAACTGCATATGCAATAAATGGAGAGACAGACATCAGTATTGTACCATAAAATGCAGAACACATTGTCGCAAGATGGAGTTGTACTCGCTTTATGGCCATAGAGTTTATTTGGTGAGTAAACTCAAGCTCTGATCAATTAAAAGATTTAATTGCTTGGCTTGTGGATTTGAAAATACTCATTAAACAATGTGTAGTGTATCACATATTCAGATATATCAACTTAAGACAGAATACACAATCTTACCATTGGGTTGTCTCTGCTGGTTAAAGACATGAATGTCCATGGGGGAGAAAATGTTGCTGTGCACCTCCCGGCGAAACTCTCCAGTGTATTTATTGCATGCATGAATAGAATGAGTGTTCCAGTCTGTCCAATATAAGGTGTCTCCAAACAATGTCAAAGCGAACGGATGTGGAAGTGAGCCTTCAACCACCACTTGCCTGAAAAAAACAAGATTCAGGTTAAACGAAAAATACAATACCTCTTTCTTTTAAACTAAACTATACCAAGAACGTAAGAAGTATCTTCCAACTAATGCTGGCTGAAAACATAATTTGGATACCAGCATTTAAAAGTTTTGCGCTACAATTAAATGTCTAGCAACTTCAAAGTATAAAGACTAATAATACATAAAAACAACTTCTGTGCCAAAAAACTAAAAGCTTTTTCACAGCTATGTGTCCTCCTAATAGTAATACAAGATTGTGAGCTCTGATACCATGATCCAAAGTTGACTGGAACAGAAAGCCAGTAGGTATTTTTTCTTTCAGCTGGAATATGTCCTGTGGTGACATGAAGATTGAAAGAATTACCTTTTTTAGGCACAAATGTTGCACATGACGTCAATGTATTCATCATGTTGGTGCACTGATACACTGATGCTTTTACAATGACTGTAGTGCAGTAGTGAGTGATGCATC
Source organism: Carcharhinus amblyrhynchos (assembly GCF_965287045.1). NCBI lineage: Eukaryota > Metazoa > Chordata > Chondrichthyes > Carcharhiniformes > Carcharhinidae > Carcharhinus > Carcharhinus amblyrhynchos. The sequence goes on along the minus strand of NC_137329.1, from coordinate 96,034,718 downwards.
ACTTTGGATATCATAATATAGTTCCAAAAATATTCTGGAATAATAACATCCCACTTTCTTTATAGCAGCATAACCTTTTCAATCATTGACTTTTTTGGTATAATTTATAAGCTAAAGGAAGTTTACAGTTGATTTTTATAATTTAACAGATAATTCTGAACACAGACGCTTTGGCAGCTTATTCTGTTTTCTTTCAAAAACAATTATTCAGAATATTGTGAATGGATTTGGATTTCATCACTCTCACTGTTGAGTTGGCACAGGATAATGGTGATGTTCTGTGTTGCTCCTGGTGTTGTATGTTGTATCAATTGTTGTGATATTGCTGAATTTGGACCGCTTGTTGATGTTGCTGATGACCGTTCCTGGTTTACCAGCTCTGGTGCAGGTTGATTGGTTCTGATCTACTTACTGGTTTCTGTCTCCATTGCGTATGAACTTGGGTCTCAGTTTCAGCAACAATTTTTGCTGGCTTTCAAGATTGGATCCTGTACATGCAAAGGCTGTCCTCTCAACTTGGGCAGGTCTTTGGCATGCTTGTTGAAGTGCTGAGTTCCCTCCACCTGTGAATTAGTGTTGTCTTACTTTTCCTCTGGTATTTGGAGGATATATTTTGCTTGGCAAAGTCATCAACTCCTTTGTGCCATTAAGAAGCTCTGTAGAGCATTTCATGGCAGCCTTGAAAGGTGCAGCTTGTAGTGACAATAACACAAAGTTTGGAGCCTCCTTTGTGTCTCAGCATAATGATACAAGAGAACAAATATGGTACTGTGGTACAGTGGCTAGCACTGCTGCCTCACAGTGCCAGGGACCTATGGTCGATTCCCGGCTTGGGTCATTGCCTGTGTGGAGTCTGCACGTTCTCTCTGTGTCTGTGTGGGTTTCCTCCGAGTGCTCCGGTTTCCTCCCACAGTCAGAAGGCCATGCTAAATTCTCCTTCAGTCTATTTGAAAAGGTGCTGGAGTGTGGTAACTAGGGAATTTTCACAGTAACTTCATTACAGTGTGTTATAATTCAGATCAGAAAGTCTGAAGTGTTTTATGAAGTTCTGCTGGATCATAGGTTTTGCAATTTGAATTTGGCTAAGCATGGGTCAGCATGAGATGTTTCACTTCAGGTATGATTCAACTGATCCAGTAGGGAGCTTTCATCAAACAAAGTTTAGTACAGTTAACACTTAGTAATAATTTTTACCAATTACAAAAAAAACCAGCCATGATACTGTGTAACCCTTGACAAACATATGAAATATTCCAACCAAGCAATCTCCTTAAAACATATCCTTGGCACAGGTTCAGCACAGAAAATATAAATGCTCACATGATGCTGGAACTTAGTCCTTCGGTTGGATTCTACAGCTCTTTTAATATACAAACAAGCTTAAAATCAGAACAGCTTCCCAAAGCACCAGGGAGAGAGGGAGAGTGACACTAGTTACTAACTAGCAAACCGCCAACAGCAGAATTTTCACTCTAGGAAGGTAAGAAGAGATGCTGCAAGCTAGCCAGCAGAGTATACAATACAAGGGAGAGAGAAAGAGAACATTGCTTTTCAGTCTGATGTTCAAAAACTTTCCAACCAAAACAGCAGCCAGCAGCTCAAAACAGAAAATGAAAGAACTCCTGTCACCTGACCTATCAACCATCCTTCCCCTTAACAACAAAAAAAGTTGTAAAATCCCAGGCACTGCATGAAGCCCAGAGTAAAAATAAACAAAAAACTTCATTTAATCCATTTAAGCAGCAATAACAGGACTGATAAGCAGACAACTGGGAACTATGAAAAGAAACAAAGCTGCCTATAACTGCAGAGAACATGATTCAAAAAATACATTTCTTAAAAGCAGAGTAGCATCACAACGTAAGCCTACCTGTGACACTAATAAATAAACTTAAAAACATATCTTCTCTAGATTAATAATGATGTGAGGCTCAAAATCTTCGAATCAATCAACTGTCTTGTCAAAACCTCCAGATACATTTAGACCAGATATTTGTTGCTTCTAATCAGAAGGTTCTTTTCCCAATGTGTGTACTACCTTCAATCCTCAGTGATGTCTCCTTATTTCCTGGTTTATTCAAATAAGCTGCAATCCTTCGTAACTGTTCATCACCAGGATAGCTGTTTCAGTAATATCGAATATGTCTCTAACGTTCTTTTGGTTTTTTTTCTAGCTGTTGGATCTTAGATCCCTAATGCCATTAGCACGATGTTGCTTGGACTCAGAGCACCCCTATTTGACTAATCATTTTTTTTCAAATTTTTCAGGAAAGATCCTGTGGTATAGTCTGCGTGGGATGATGTTATTATCCTGTGCTCCAATATCAAGTTTCAGCTTCAGGTTTATGGTTGTGGGCTTATTACTTTCTCTTTTCCTGATCTGAAGGTTGTGTGAATTTCTTACCTCTGGTAATTGCTACACCTACACATCTCTTTGCGCTGAATGGTTGCTACGCCTTCAGTACCCTCAAATGCACTGTCATCTTCCAAGTCATGAATGTTTTTATTTCCTCCTCCCACCCCGACATACTAAGTTAATTGGGGATGATGAAGTGGCATCATTTTTATTTCATACAATGCCTCAGTGCAAATATGCCAAAGAGTGAGAAAGAAAGGGGAATGTCAACTGAAGCCAAGTGATTTTCAGCAGCTTGGAATCATAAATTAACATGAGGCTCCTAGCCATCGCTTAACAAACAGTTTTGAGAAATGCAGAACAATGGGTTCCAGAGAAAGGATCAACAGAAAAAGGGTGTTTTTTGGAAGCATGACAGAGACACAGCAAAGCAGATTCTAGCATGGTTACATCAAGTTCCGAAGTCGGACACATCATCAAGAAAAATGTCAAAGCACAATCATGACATTACAGCGCATATTTACACTCTTCAGCAATCATTCACAGAGGTATCAGTGGAGGTTAAGAATGGACCCCCTATATTTCCTTTCAAATACAGGATAGGATCTCATCTGTTGATGACTCAGTAGATAAACGCATCATGTGGGTTCAATCACTTCTCTCAGTTGACACAGGTCACAGCAAAGATTGATTACCATGCCCCACCTTTCCCCAAAAAGTGGAGACATTGGGGGATGGGAGGGACGGTGGTTGTGGCACTGTGTCAACTGAGAGAAGCAATTGAACCCACATGAATGTTTATCAGATCACTGGAATAAATCTCTGGTCTTGAAACAATGCCTTAGGATCTTTCACATCCGCCTGAACTAACATCTCAGCTGAAAGACGGCACCTCACCAACGTAGGACTCTTCCAGTGGTTCACTGAAACGCCAGCTCACTTATCTTCTCCAACTCAAGTGGGGCTTCAACCCTGAATCAAATTAGAGACAACAGTGCATAATATCCACGGGTCAAACAATTTCATAGTGTGTCTCACTGTTGGTTCGCAAAGACCTAGCTCCGAACTTTTCTCAAAAGTTAACGCTAAGCAGACAGTTGAAGACAAAATACAAAGCCACATTCCTACATAATGGTAGCTACACACCAATTTAATTAATACTTTTGCATATTGAAATGTGATCATAGAATCACAAAATTATTATAGGGCAGGAGTTGGCCATTTGGCCCACCATGCCAGCACCAACTCTCCAAATGAGTATCATGACTTAGTGCCATTCCCCTGCCTTTTCCAAGTATCCCTGCGCATTGTTTCGATTTAAATAATTAATTATCAAATGCCCTCTTGAATGCTTTGATTAAACCTGCCTCCACCACACTTCCAGGAAATGTACTCCAGACCCAAACCACATTGAGAGAAAAGGTTTTTTTCTCACATCACATTTGCTTCTTTTGCAAAACTTTTAAAACTGTGCCCTCTTGTTCTTGATCCTTTTACAAGCGGAACAGTTTCTCCTCATCTACTCTGATTTTGAACATCTCTATCAAATCTCCTCTTAGCTGCCTTCTCTCCAAGGAGAACAGCCCCACCCTCTTCAATTTATCCTCAAAGTTTCTCATCGCTAGAACCATTCTTGTAAATCTCTTCTGTACTCTCTGTGACGCTTTCATATCCTTCCTATAGTGTGAGGCCCAGAGCTGTACTCAATATTCCAGCTGAGGTCTAACTAGTGTCTTGTATAAGTTTGTCATTACTTCCTTGCTCTTGTTCTCTATTAACCTATTAATAAAATTCTGGATGTGATATGCTTTATTAACTATTCTGTCCACCTGTCCTGCCACCTTCAATTATTTATATACACATATGGATGCAACCATTACAAATTAGAGCCAACAAGAGGAGGTAAAGGGAGAGAAAGTTAGCAAAATAAAGAAAAACTGAGAACTGAGTTCAATGCACATCTGGTTAGCTAATCAGATTAGCCAGCATCAGACCCTAGTCTGTGAACAAGCATGTAATCATACTTTTTATATTTAGCGAAAGCCCAGAATTAAACTTGTTTTGCCCAATTGTTGTCGACATCACTGCTCGAGTGTCCACCTTAACATTTACACAACAAAAAGAATGGAACTGGAACAAAGTTGTTCTGCAACTTTCAGATGATAGCTTGAATGGCATAAACCACTGCCTTTACATAGTAAATCATATTATCCCTTTCCTAATTGACTGTAATAGCTGCATGCAAAATAGTCTCAATATAAATTCCAGCTGCCTTTTAAAGTACTACTTTAAATGAGGTACAACCCATCCAATTACACAGGAAAACAGGATTAGCACCCCCTACTTTTCCCATCCAGCTCTTAATATATAATTGCCCACCTATTCTCATTCACCACAGCTAATGAAATCATGCTGTTCTATACAATTGTGCCTTCTTCTCATTTAAAATAATCCTCAAATATCCAATGTAATAAATGGTCAAATACAAAATATTAAAACAGGCTTAGCAACAAATTGTCTTTTTCAGCAGAGTGCAAATATACTTCAAAAAAACCGCAAGGATGTTGAAAAGCAAGAGATAGATCAAGAAAAAAAACACTTAAAAATCCCACCTAGCTCAACATTAAAATCACAATGCTTACGTGCCAATGTAATTTGCCATCATTTCACCAGGATAACCCTCCTTTTTGTAAATTCCCAAAAAAGGGTGGCCTTGGACCACATTTTAGTGGTGTACCAGCATTGTGTCATTACATGGTAGGACAAGATTTCACGTTTGCCATTAACAGTACAGTGAGCTGAGGCCATGTACCAACTGACTCAAAAATAACTTCTTCCTGCTGCCATCAGCCTTTTGAATGGACCTACCTTATATTAAGTTGATCTTTCTCTACACCTTAGTTATGACTGTAACACTATGTTCTGCACTCTCTCCTCTCCTTCTTCTCCATGTACTCTGTGAACAGTATGCTGCCTGTACAGCCCACAAGTAACAATACTTTTCACCGTATACCGATACGTATGACAATAATAAATCAAATCAGCCACTAAACTGAGCTAAATTACCAGGCAAGTGGATTAAGACCAGTTAAATAACATTACATTGGGAGTGTATAAGGAAGAAACAAGTGACAATTTTTAAATACAAAATAAGTATTTCCCGCTTGGATTAAGCATGACTAAACCAAGGGAAATTTCAAAGTTGTACTATGGATATTTAAACAATAGAAAGCACACTAAATGCTGCTGGAAGTTACATGTGTGGTACATATATTTTTAAATAAACAAACTGATATCTGACAAGATACAACCATTAGTACATTTAACTTCATTTAATATAACTGAGGTCATAACCAATTTAGTCTTGGACCTGTGAATGGACAGCACATACTGTTTCCAGTTGATCCACTGTCAAGGAGAATGAAATTTGATGCTTCAGAAGTGCCCTTTATTTGGTTAGGTCACACCTCAACTACAAAAGTTTGGTCTGGGGTAAGTTGCTTCCCCAGCACACTTCAGAACTGAAGATGACCTTCCCATTTTTGTAAAATTGTCACAAGCATGATTTTTCTGCATAACCCAAGTTGTCCAGTAACACAGGCTGGGATTCTTGGCCATTCTACAGGGAGCCCCGTGTGTGGAAAATCCTGCCCACAGTGTACTAGCCACATGACCATGAAGCGCTGGGCTTCCTACCTGCAATTCTATATATATGGAATGAACAGAGGGAGGGAAAAAAGGCCAAAAACAAAGGTGTCTGTTACTCTCCTCCTGTCCGCAGAACTATTATATATGCAATGCAGTAAAAAAAAGGCAATCATGTCATAAGGCAGTGCTGTTACATTATAAAAGGCTAGATACTAAAGTACAGTCAAACTATTTTTTGTGCATTACCTCTACAAAAAAAATCAGTGAAGGCAAAGTTATTTTTCCTAAATTTTATGGCACTGAAAATTAACCGCTGGAGTTGAACTGCAAGCATTCTGTCCATTTTGTTCCCAAATGTTGTCGTTTTACTGTTCAGGAAATGGTGATGATATGCCCAAAATACTGTTAATGGAAGCAAAGGATCTCACTGGGCCCCTTGCCTCCCTATCAAACCTCTATATCAATTTCAATGCTTATTAGGCCCAGGAAAAATAAATCTCCTCTTCAGGGCTCTACAGCAGAACTTCAAAAAGCTAATCATTTCTTGGGCTGCAGCAGTAGCAACCCCACTGCTGGATTTTGTGTCCAACTAGAGCCCAACGAATACAACTCCAGGAAACGGGTCAGGCTTCTGGCATTGCCTGGGCAGTGTGTCAAAGTCCCCACCCCATTGCAATACTTCTACAAATGAGAATCCAGCCTACTATCAAACAAAATTAGAAGCACTGTGGCTTAGATTGATTAAGTAAAATTATGGTGAAATCGCTCAAAATAACAGGAGCGGGCTGGGGTTAACTCTTCACACGTCTGAAGGAGTTAACTCTTCACTCACCTGAAGGAGGAGCGACACTCCGAAAGGTTGTGCTACCAAATAAACCTGTTGGACTTTAACCTGGTGTTGAGAGACTTCTTACTGTGTTTACCCCAGTCCAATGTCGGCATCTCCACATCCTGCTTATATTCCATAGTCTCCTCAATTCTTTCTGCCTCATCTCAGCATATCTTTCACTCATACACTTGTCTAGTTTCTTTTAGAAAATGACCAAGCCAGTTATCGTAATCACTTCCTATGGAAGACTGTTCCACATTCCAACCACTTAAAGAAATCTTTCCTTATTTCCCTTAAACTTGGGTATACAAGAGCACAATTTTTGAAATCTGCAGATGACACAAAAATTTGTCTTGATTTGTTGCCACATGTATTAGTATACAGTGAAAAGTATTATTTCTTGCACGCTATACAGACAATGCATACCATACATAGGGAAGGAAAGGAAAGGAAAGAGTGCAGAATGTAGTATTACAGTCGTAGCTAGGGCGTAGAGAAAGATCAACTTAATATAAGATAGGTCCATTCAGAAGTCTGAGAGCAGCAGGGAAAAGGCTATCCTTGAGTCAGTTGGTACATGATCCTAAGATTTTTTAATCTTTTTCCCAACAGAAAAGGGTGGAAGAGAATATGTCTGGGGTGCGTGGAGTTCTTGATTATGCTGACTGCTTTTCCAAGGCAGTGGGTAATTTAGATGGAATGGAGGGCTGCTTTGCGTGATGGACTGGGCTACATTCCCAACCCTTTGTAGTTTATTGTGGTCTTGGTCATAGCAAGAGCCATACCGAGCTGTGATATAAATAGAAAGGATGCTTTCTATGGTGCACCTGTAGAAGTTGGTGAGAGTTGGAGTGGAAATGCCAAATTTCCTTAGACTCCTGAGAAAGTAGCGGCATTGGTGGGCTTTATTAACTATAGCATCTGCATGGGAGGACCAGGACAGGTTGTTAGTGATCTCCTCCACCACCCCACCCAACTTCCAGTTCCCCTATGCTGCAATGCTGTAATCATTTTAGGATTATATTGCATTTATTAGAATTTCTATCCATCAAGATTTTATTTAATTAATAATTATATCTACCCTATGCTCCTCATTCATAATTTTAAAGCCCTCTATCAAATCTCTCTACGTCATTTTTTTGCCCTAATGGCAAAAGCCCCAGCGAGTACAACTTTTCCCAACAGCTGCAACCTAATCTCTCAATGCTTATAAATCTTCATTGCACTTTTTCCAATGTTTCTTTGCCCTTCTTCTAGTTTTGGAGCCACATCTGTGTACGGTACTCATGATCTTGTGTCTCAGGCTGCTATACAAGTTAAACCTAATAATGCTTACGAATTTCATACTCTTAGAAATAAATCACAGTGCACCATTAGCATTTTTAATGGCTTTGCTGATTTGCGGCTTTAATGATTTGTTCACTTGTATCCTACAGCTCATTGTTCTCCCATCTCATTGTCTTTTTTGAAACTAGACTAGGTGGTGTTTCTATATTTCCTACCACAAATGCATCAACGCACATTTATGTTGAATTTCAATTTCCTCATAACTGCCCTGTCTGCAACTTTTCAAATGTTTTGCTGCTTTATGTTCCATTTTCCTGAGTGCTAGTTATGCCTCCAAGTAAATTCAGTTCCCCAAAATAAAACGGTGAAGAGGAAGAAACTCTGGCTATTTTGTGAAACAGTACAGATCATTCACATTTATATTCAATTTCAAAGCAACACTGCACAGGCACACTCAGACTGCGCACAGTTTTGATGGATATTTTGCAGTGGCGTTTGACAAAATAATTCTGAACAAAGTGAAAAAATTCAGTCAGACATAGTCCCAAGATAACTCACAGCTCGGCTTATTAACACAGATGTTTCCTCAGGGAAAAGGTAGCAAATCTGCTTGTATCAACCCACATCCTGACTTATTAATAAGGGTTATCGCTTCAGGGAACAAACCATAATATAATTGATAAGCTGCCTCACTAAACCACATCATCTGCTTCACGCAGTGGTCACAGGAGAGAAGTGTGAATTTGACTGGCATGGCCCTACCATGTCAGAGGATGAATGCATTTCAGTAAAATATTCTCTAGAAACTGGGAACCAGGGTACATATGCTGGTTTCTTTTAATTATGTTGGCTTAGTCTAAAAATGAAGCTAGAGAATTTTCCCATGTGGCACAAAGAGAAAGCTATAATACAAGGATGCAGAAGGGTCATTTTATCAACAGCAATCTGGTGAAATAATTAAAACTGTATGGATAATTGGGGGCAGGGAAGAGGACAACACAAGAATAAAAAAAATCTTTAATTCAACTGGAATGACAACTAAACTAATCTATGCAAACATTATAGACAGAGTGCCTAAAATTTACATTACATTCATAACAGACAAGTTCCAATTCCTGTGGCAGCAAGGTTAGGGGGAAAGAGGTAGTATTAGTCCTTCTGGCAACCAGACTGTAGGAGGTGCAGTCCCTATCACTTATACTGTCCACGCATATTAAGAGGTAACTGCCCATACCAGGTAAATCTGACAAAAGCTCCGCTACTTTGGGCATACAGGACTGGAAGGCCTTGGTAATTTGATGTTCACAAACTGCAGTCATTTTCAATGCTTCTGAACTGATTAGCTTTATTATAAAGAAATTTATTGAATTTCTCAGATAGGTTACAGTTTGAAAACCCTGCTCAAAGAGGAGTAACCAGGAAAATCAGAATCCCTCCACCGCATCTCAGCTTCTCTCATAGGCCAACAATATGATTTTTGCTTTATTGACCCAAGTACTTATCCCTAACATCCAAAGTCAAAGCACAAGGACTAGCTGTATAAATACTGTGGCTACCAGAGCAGATCAAAGATGAGGAATCCTGTAGTGAGTAATTCACCTCCTGAACCCCCAAAGTCTGTCCACCATTTACAAGGTACAAGGTACAAGTCAGAAATGTGATGGAATTCTCTCCACTTGCCTGGATGGGTGGAGCTCCAACATTCAAGAAGCTCAACACCATCCAGGACAAAGCAGACCAGTTGATTATTACCCCTTCCAAAAACATTCAACTCTGTCATCACTGACAAGCAATGGCAGCCACATGTACCATCTACAAGGTGCACTGCAGGAAATCACCAAAATTGCTTAGGTAGCACCTACCAAACCCATGACCACTACCATTTAGAAGGACAAGATGAGCAGATACCCGGGAACACCACCACCTGGAGGTTTTCCTCCAAGTCACTCATCATCCTGACTGGGGAACATATCATCGTTCTTTTACTGTCACTGAGTGAAAATCCTGAAATTCCTTCCCTTACAGTAACGGGTATACCTACACCTTAGTGACTGCGGCAGTTCAAAATGGCAGCTCATCACCACTTTCTGAACTAAAGATGGGCAATAAATTCTGGCCTAGTCAGCAATGCTCACATCCCATAAATGAATCTAAAAAACAGGTTGAAAATGTTACTACAACATCTGCATGTGAACAATTATTTTCCCATTACTCCAGTTTCCTTTTACTTGCTCAGAATATAAAAGATGGTAAATTCTTCAGAGTAGTAGGAATAGATAGTTATGTTGTTTGCTGTGGGATCATGCACTTAGTCAGTGGTTATCTTGGGCACCTCCTTAAGTCACCTTTCCAACTTCTGCTTACACAGGTTTATTTTTAATATTAAATTATTCATATCCAAATATCATCTGCCCCATGACAAATGTAATCCCATTCCATACTCTGAAAATGACAACACATTATGAATGTCTTCAAACACTTGCAAATGGCAAAACTGTTATTCTAAAAGTTATTTTTATTTGATATGGGCCATCTCTATAATTTGTTAAGTTTAGTGAGGAGTATTTTCAAATGCCCTGTCCCATTTAAAAATACCTGTTGCGTCAGACACTTGTTTAATGAAATCTATAGTAGTCAACTTGTAAGATAATTGACTTCTGTATTTTAATTAAGAATGCAGAAAATTTCTCCATTTATTTCTTAAAAACTTTGTAATGTTTATTTTACTATCTCCAAACTGCAAATCAAGTACTGTAGAGAAGATCAAACCGTTGTTAAAACTCTTCTCGGAACTCAGGAACAAAAGTTAGTCATTCAGCTTCTGGCACATTTTCTACCATTTAATTAGATCATGGTTGATTTATATTTGAACTTCATTTACTGGTCATCGTTCCAAAACCCATAATACTCTTATGTAACAAAAATCTATCACTCGCTGGATTCTCCCACCGGAGGAAATCATGTCTTCCCCAGTCAACTTGTTGATCATCTTATGCACAACAATTAGACCATTCCTTAATCCTTGATTCTGAAGTGAATACAAGCCTAGTCTATCCAATCTGTTCTCTCTGAACCGTTTTGGTATCACAACAGTGAATCTGTGCTAAACCGCCCTCCATGGCCAATGTATCCAATGTAACATCAAAAAGTGAATTCAATATTCTAAATGGGATCTGCCCAGAACTCAGTAAAGCTGTAACCTCCAAGGTGAAGGCCAATATTCCGTTAGCCTTTTTAATTATTTCTGTACCTACTAGCTTTGTGTGATTCCTAAACTTGGACTCTACACTCCTGTACATTTAGGTTCTGAGCTTCTCACCATTTAGAATGTGCTCTAACCTATCTTCCTCGGACCTAAAGTGGGAAAAATCACAGTCTATCTATTTATCCGCTCAATATTACATATTATGGCTCTCCATTCCTTCATCTAAGCCGTATACAAATATAGTGACAAGTTGAAGCTGTCGTAGAGATTCCTGGGGACACCACTAGTCATATTCTGCCAATGAGCACACATCCATCATTCCTAGTCCGTCTCTTACTTCTAATCAGTTCCCTATCCAAGCCAATAGATTGCCTCCAATGCCATGTACTCTCATTATGAATAAATACGTTAATAGTTTATTGATTTACATTCATAAAAGCATCAACAGTTTAAATAGAGCATAGCCAATCTGCTGTACTGTTTCTTTTCCCTTTTGACTTTGGCATGATGGCAGCACCAGATCTTTTATGTTAATACCTGTTGAGCAAAATAGTTTAAGAAGGACTTTACATTTCATGCTGATATTTTGCTCATCATTTTCTCTTCTCTTCGCTCTTGAAGATGCTGAATTTTAAGTGAAGTACAGTTCCACAAGTGCCTGCAAGTGATTACCTTACTCAAATGGCCATCACTCATGTGAACCTTGACACTGGCTGCAAACTACTTAAGTATTGATGGCTTCACAGCTGGTTCCAATTGCACTGTCACCTGCACATTTTCCAGAAGTCAACAGGAAAGAAAACCTTGACTATTTTCCCTCTTCTCCCCCTCTACAGCCCAGCAATGTAGAGATTAGCGAATTCCAGAAATGTAACTATGTTGAAATATACATGTTAAAAAGAAGTCCCAACTTAAAATAATGCGCGTCACTCAAACTGCACTGACACAAGCTTCTGAATGAAATACTGCTAAAACGAAAATAAAGATGCAACAGGTATCGAAATATTAGCTGCAACACACTGTGTGGTTTATCACTCAAATGTTCCAGTCTTGGAAATATTCCAATTAAATCCAGATGTGCATTGTGTTTTGTGTATCATCTCACACACAGCCTGCCACATTTGTATCAGATCCTCCCCACATCCCCCCCACCTCAATCAACAAGCTGTGTGCATCTCCAGAGGGAGAAGTAAAGCAACTTATGTACAATTCACATTTGCAAACAGCAGTGACTGCTTTCTTCGATAATGCAGTTGGAAGGGGACCAATTTTGGCTTTGATGCAAAACCACATGATGCAAAGTTTCCTCTAAAATCTTGCACTGAAACAACACTGCAATGCTATTTTCATAGATTATTTGGGCACAATTAATTTGTTTTTTTAAAATTTTTACTCCAATCTTAAAGTTACAAAGCCAATGCTCAGAATGGAGCAGGCAAACCCGAATCCATTCCTTGCTGGCTCTGTAGGAAGTCTCACAACACCAATTTGAAGTCCAATAGGTTCATTTGGTATCACAAGCTTTTGGAGTGCTCACGTGTCAGGACTCACCCGGTGAAACAGCAGTGCTCCAAAAGCTCATAATACCAAATACTGTTGGAAGTTTCACAACCTGATGTTGTGAAACTTCTTAACTGTGTTCACCCCAATCCAGTGCTGACATCTCCACATCATTGCTTGCTCCAAAAACCAAATACAAAGTTCAGCTGAATCCAATTCATGGTCCCCATAAGAGAGACAAATAAGATCCAAGCTGACAAGATAAGGCATTGCACCCCATCTTGGGCTGGATCTGACATTTGATCTTAGTCAAAAGGCCAAGAAGCATAATTGATTTACACCCACTTTTATGTTGTACCTGAATTTTCTTACCTTTTACACCAGTTCTGTGAAACGTTTGCTAACATCCTTTGCTGCTCATTAACATAAGTCTGCCCCACAATGCAAAAGTACAGCTGTCACAGATTTTAGGTGCAAATGTTCCCAAAGTCAAATTTCTTGTGGTTATTGTAATTTGTTATTTTTCTGCACAGAAAACAACAAGGTATTTACCTGCATCTTTAAATGCATCATTTGCAATGATTTGTGTAAGAATTTGGAAAACTTAATTGTGGGCCCTATTGTGAAAAATTAATCATTTGATTGTTCCTTTCATTTTCATCGCACAAAGATTTGAAGAAACATTGTGTGCGGTTTGCTGCTTTCCTCAGTCCTCAAGTGTTCTGCTGATTTCCAATGTTTCAAAATGCCCTGGATTCTGGAAAGTGCCCATCAGATTGGAAAATAATGAATGTGGCTATTCAAGAAAGGAAGGTGACACAGATCAGGAGACTACAAGCCAGTTAGCTTAACATCTGCAGTCGAGAAATTGCTGGAATCTATTATGAAAGACGTTAATAACTGGGGACTTAGAAAATCTCAACACAATCAGACAGAGCCACGATGGACTTTGTGAAAGGGATATAATGTTGAACTAATTTACTGGAGTTCGTTTATGAACACCTTATGTCAATGATTGGGTGAAGTGAAAGGGATTTACAGCATGGAAACAAGCCCTTCAGCCCAACCTGTCCATGCTACCCAGTTTTTACCATTAAGCTAGTTCTAACTGCCCGCATTTGGCCCATATCCCTCGATACCAATCTTGCCCGTAACTGACTAAATCCTTTTTAAAAGACAAAATTTTACCTGCCTGTACTAAAACCTCTGGCAGCTTGTTTCAAACATTCATCACCCTATACGTGAAAAAACTGCACCTCTGGACCCTTTTGTATCTCTCCCCTCGCCCCTTAACCTATACCCTCTAGCTTCAGACTCTCCTAACTTTGGGAAAAGATGTTGACTATCTAGTTGATCTATGCCCCTCATTATCTTATAGACCGCTGTAAGATCACCCCTCAGCCTCCTATGCTCCAGAGAAAAACGTCCCAGTTTATCCAGTCTCTCCTTATAACTCAAACCATCAAGTCCCAGTAACATCCTCGTAAATCTTTTCTGCATTCTTTCTAGTTTAATAATGTCCTTTCTATAATAGGGTGACCAGAGTTATACACAGTACTCTAAGTGTGTCCTTAATAATCCCTTGTACAACTTCAACAAGATGTTTGGTGAAAGTGACGAAATACATGGCTATTAAATTTGCTGATGACACAAACAGGTGGCAATTAGTAGTGAAGAGAGCATGAGGAGACTGCAAAGAAACATGGATTGATTGAGTGGGCAAAAATTTGGCAGATGGAGTGTAATGTGGGAAAATGTGAACTTGCCCATTTTGGTAGGAGAAGTAGAATAGAGTAAACTATTTAAAACTGAACAACTCTGGTACAGTGAGATCTGAGGGTTCTGATGAAGGAATCACAGAAAGATAGTATGCAGATATGGTAAGTGATCAGGAAGTCAAATGGAAAGCTGTTGTTTATTGCAAGGGGAATGGAATATAAAAGGTAGAGATGTTTTGCTGCAGTTGTTGAGTCCACATCTAGAGTATGGTGTGCAGTTTTGGTCTCCTTATTAAAGGAAGGACATAAATTCATTAGAAGCATTTCAGAAAAGGTTCAATTGACTGATACCTGGGACGGGAGTGGGGCTGGATGGGGCATGCTGGACCAGGTTCATTGGAGATTCAAAGATTGAAAGGTGAAGTTACTTAAGCATATAAGATCCTGATTGATAGCTGGATGCTGAAAGGATGTTCCTCCTTTTGGAGAGACTAGAAGTAGGGAAATGTATTTCCCATTTAAGACGCAGATGAGAAGAGACTTTTCCTCTCAAAGTTGAGAATCTTTGGTTCTCTCTTCCCACAGAGACCTGTGGAGGCAGGGTCTTTGAATATTTTTAAGGCAGAGGTAGACAGATTCCTGACAAACACAGGGGTAGGCAGAATTTAGATTTACAGCAACAATTAGGTCAGCCATGATTTTACTGAATGTTGGAGCAGGCTCCAGTGGCCAAATCATCTAGTCCTGCTCTTAATTCAGATGTTTATGTGATACTCAGCAGTTTTTATGCTCCAATGCAGATTAATGAGATTTTTAGAAAATCTCAGCATAGGTGATTATCAGGGAAAATGATGCAAGTTTCCCTACTGGTAACTAGTAAGACTGTTTCAGAAAATTGTCAACTATGGTTTTATTTTACTTCCACTTCACACTAAAAAGATTCATCTACCCACTGCATACCCAGCACCCCCAAGACCTTATCTAAATGGCCATTCTTCATTGGAGAGTGTGCGCTAGCAGGATCTTCAGTCCAGGTAAGGGTCACAATGCATTCAGATCCTGTCCTCACCAAACATTCATGCTCACACACTTGCCAGTGCCATTAATTAACAATCAAGAAGTTTAAATCCAAATGATTTTCTTTTTCAATCAACCAAGAGTTCTTGAGTAGCCTGTAATACAAAGGATGCTCTGGCTCAAACCAACCAGTTCAGCTACAGATTGGGATTCAGACTTGGAACCTTCCTGTCTGTACAGCTCATCACTAAGCCAGTTCAGAACTGAATCTACAGCAACATCCTTTTGGGGCCTTTTTCTATTATAGTCTGATGGATTTATTAATGACCTTACTGTAACATTATGTTAAGATTCATGAATAACTATTTATTGTTGGGATGAGCAAACTAATTCAAGGTTGACAATGCTAAATCACAATGGACGTATTTGAGAAAAAAGACACTTCTGTACTTAAATAAAAACAAATGTGGCAGATACTAGGGCCGGAGTTTTTCGGCCATTCACGCTGCCAGTGATTGTCTGGTGCCAATGGAAAATCCCACTGACAACAGCAGGACTAGAAGATCTCATCACCATGACTGGCAATATTCAGCAGACCATGTGGAGTTTTGACGAAAAGTCATCAACTTTACCCAGGTTCTTGCTTCCCCTCCCCACCCACCCATGGCACAACCCTGTAACTCTGCACATTTACCATGACTAATCCCCCTAACCTGCACATCTTTGGACATTAGGGTGCAATTTACACGCCCAATCCATCTACTCTTCACATCTTTGGACTGTGTGTGTGGTGGGGGGAGGACCCATGCAGACATGGCAAGAACATGCAAACTCCACATATAAGAGGCTGGAATCAAACCCAAATCCCTGGCACTATGAAGCAGCAGTGCTAATCACAGTGCCACCCTGCTGCCCATTTGTGAGCAAACACCCTGATCCTGCATTTTAAGTTCATCCCCATGTTACCTTTCGTCACAGGTCTACCAAAATCATAAATCTCAAAATGAAGATTTGAGGAAACCTAATTCAGTTCTACAATTCCATCACTATACCAATGTGACGCGCAACAGCCTTCTTTCCCCCATTCACATGAAGTAACCTTTTTAAGGATGTTTTTGACCAAGGATGTGGGCTGATGGTTAAAAGGAAAAGTATACCCTGCAAAAGGCGTTCAATACACAGCATATATTTAAAAACTTAATCGTTAGTACTAGTTTATTTTTACTGTAACTTCTTCATGAACAAAGCTTTAGTCTTTCAGATTATTTAGAAGTGCTCATCATTATGACAGAAGCTTTTTTTTCTGGTAATCCAGAACTTTCCCATGTAAGCTTATGAATGAATAGGTCTTTGAAAATACTGGTAAATTTTGGCACAATTAAATCCTACAATTAGTATGCTTCCCTCCATCACAAAAAGTGATGACACCTTGAATATAATTCATCAATCATGAAACATTGAGGGTCATCCAGTAATTGTGAAAGATGCTTATTTACAAGTTCTTTTTCCACTTTAGGTTGGTGATTCTATTGTATGGAATCCACAGTGACGTTGAAGAGTTTAACAGGATTTTTGGACAACCAGAGGTGGCCCTTGATATTTTGAAAGGCAGTTATATTGGATGATTCTTTACCCATTACTCATCTAAAATTGAGGGAATACTGCAGTAACTCACTCAAATGCAGTCAAAGGTGGCAGTATGTAAAAACATTCACTTTGTAAAATGCTATTAGTGGATTGCTAAAGGTGATGGATGAATAATGATAATGCAAAAACGTTTCGACTTTATGGAATAATTATTGGTACTAAACAAGTTACAAAATGCAGCCACCATCAATAAAGAATGTTTCCCTTTGAGCTGGGTTTAAGCCAGAAAGAACAATGCAAATAAACTCCTAGCTTTAAAATGAACTGTCAATATTGAACATTCGTCTGATCAAAGGCGGTCATATTCCAGGCAAGAGTCCAACCACTATTTCAGATGGCAGAACAGCCCTAGCATCGGTAGCCATTTTTAATGTCTACCTTCTCTCTTTTGCAACCTACCTGTCCCCACCTGGAAGGTGAAATAGCTTTGTATGTCAGTCTGACAGTGTCCGGAAACATTTCCTAAGTAAATCTCTCTGCTGCATGTGTAGGCATTGTAATCAGGAAATTGCCTTCAAACTATCCACGTTATACTTTGGTTCACACTGCTCTTTTTACTTTTTGCTGTTTTTTTCCACTTTGTTTTGTCTTCTGCCTCTATTTTTAGTTTCCTTCTGCTTGCTTCCTCACTTTAGTCTCCACCCTTTAACTTCCTCTGCGTATAATTTTGTGTTCTTCTTCCTGCTTTCCATGATGGTAAGAAATAACCAACTGTACACAGACGAAGCTGCTGGCCTAATGCCTACTTCTGCAGGGCGAGTGGGGAATACGTAAGCAAGCACACAACTAAATCCGAATAATTCATAACCTTCATCCATCATAACTGCCCTCAACAAAAGTAACCAGTTAAAGAATCCTAACGTCACGTTAATTAATTTGCAGGAAGGTGGGACAGCAGCATTTATCCCCTTGAACCTGTTCCACCACTCATTTCAATTATGATTGACTTGTGGCACAACTCCACTTACCTGCCTTTGCTTCATGTTCTTTGACACCCAAGAAACGTCTATTTCATAGTCTTGAAAACCTCCATAAATTTTTGGGTGAACAAATCCCAAATTTCCACCAACTGTTACAAGAAAAAAAGTGTTGCCTGACCTCCCTCCAACACAGCCCAGCTAGAATTGTAAGATTATGCCCTTTTGTTTTGGATCTCTCCACAAGACCAAATAGTTTCTCTCCGTCTACACGATAAAATCCCTTCATCACTTTAAATACCTCGAATAAATCATCCCACAACCATTCGAAACTCAAGCAACACAAACCAATTTTCTACAACTAATTATATTCCTCATAATTAAACCCTTTAGGGCCTTGTATTAAACTTTGTTTATTTTTAAATGCTTACACGAAAGAATGATCAAAACATTGTTAAAATTCTAAAATTATTGCACCATGAATTTTTTAAAAAGATGTTTGAAAACCAAAACCTTCCTTCTTATGATATAAATACACATTTGTACTGGTGTACAAGCGCAATGGAAATGGAAGACCACCTTCACCGAGCTAACGAGACAAAAAACAAAATGGCAGAATGAAACTGCCTCAAACAAAATGAATGCATATAGAAGGAATGACTTACAGATGCCAAATGAGCACTGGAGTTGGCCACAACCATTCAATTTTGGAAAGATCTACATCATTTCCATGTGGCTCCAGCCAAAGTACTCAGCTTGCATGATGGAAACCATACAACAGGGTTCAAAAGGATTCTTCCCTCATGTATAGAAAATTTGTATTCAACAAAAGTAGATCTTTAGAATAAATTGCAAACTACCCCAAACTTCAACTTTGAAGTCAGGTTCATCATGAGAGAACCGGTCTATCTGGAACAATTAGCATTATGCACTAGTCGAGCCATTCCCAGGAAATAAAAAGTACTGGTTCATTAGACGAATACATCACTAGTGCATTTTGAAAAATCGTGCCGTGAACAGGTATCTGTCGTAAGTCTTCCAATTTGATTAGTTTCAACGTTTTACAGCTACATGATCATAGTTATATGTTTGTACTCATTAAAATTGTCTATCAATTGGAATATTGACAATAGTTTAAAAAAGTAACAGGGTGAGCAGTTAGAAAGTAAATCCTTGCTTTTGTGTGCAAAGAAAATAACAGCCCTGTTCATACAATTAGACAGCTTTTGGACTTCAGGTTTGTAATCAGTTATCTGAATTCTAGTGAATTATATATAATGCACAAAAAAGAAAAATGCAGCAAAAACTCTATATTCTGTGACTTTTCGGATCTCAGATTCCATTCTTCAATTCCTTCCACTGAAATTTTGTTTTAGCTTTTAGCACATCTGTGCCACAAGGTTAGTAAAGCTCTCTTTCTAAAGGAAGCAAGAGAACATGTTTTCTACCATTATATGAAGAGTTCCAACTGAACTGCATTCTTCAATAGACATGTCATAATGGCCAGGATTCTCCAATCTTGTCTGCCCTGCCACTGCTGCCAGAATGGAGAATTTGGCACTCAGCCAAAAATCTATTCACTGTAGCAGGACCAGAGAATCCAACAAGGTCAAAGAATTCTGCCAATATCCCCAACTGTTGAGCCTCGATAATTACAAATATAGAATCCAACTTGGATGCCTTTCTTTTTTTGCAAATACCTACCGAAAGCTGCCATCAAAGTTTGATTGATGAATGAAGCTTAGTTTAGCATCTGCCCAGTACAATTTTTCTTCTTCGTAATCCAAAGTCAGTCCATTTGGCCAGTATATATTATTGTCGATTATAATTGATCGCGTTGTACCATCCATTCCAGCTCGTTCTATCTTTGGCACTTCTCCCCAATCTGTCCAATACATGTATCTAGAATTTTTAAAAAATGGATAAAGCATTTTAGGATTCTGAAAAAAAGCTTCACATATGAAGATTAACTAGTGGATAACGAGTGAGTGAATAATTCAAACATAAATTACTGACATTACTTCCTTAATAAAAAAAGATGGATTTGGCAGATTGATTTTGGCATTTATTTCTCATCCCCAATATTAAATAGTTTTTCTTGAACAAATTAAGAATTTATCTTTCATTAACTGATTGAATCCAACTGATGTAGTTAACTGATGCTGAATCATAAATGTAGTACACTGTACAAGCACACTGACTCTCTAAGAAATTCAGTCAAACTACTAACATTAAAACAGCAATGATTTTTAACCCTTATGTTTTATGAAGCTTAAATTCACCACAGTAACCTGTGATCAGGATGATTCAGTCAATACCCAGTGAGGCATTAATTAGATTCCTGCACATCATTTCAAGTTTTTAAAGTCAACAGCAAACCAAATACATTCAACATGTTATTTGGTGACTTCAACACTTGGCTTAAAAAGGAGCATGCTCAGGAGAAAGGAATAAAACTTCAAACATGATGTGATGTGTCACAGAACTGAAGAACCCAAAAGATGCACACTATTACAAAGACATAAGAGGATATGAAGATGGATAATTTCTTCCAATCAACAAATTTTTCCATATATATACACAAAAGAAACAAATTTACAAATGAAACAATTAAATAATCAATAAACTGCCCATTCGTAGCATAATGTACAAACTTAACTTCAATAGTTTTCTAAAATATAGCCAACTGCAGTCTCATTTTCCACGTTTCGCCCTCAGATGTGCTTATTTACGAGTTGCAGTATGTAAATTTATGTTGCTTCAACAGAAAATGGTGCTCATTTCAGTGTAGATTGCAGCTGTGTTTAAAATAATCTTTTACATAATATTTTAAAACTTGATTGTCAAATAAACTAGAGTTTTCTACCTTAATGATTGCAAGCCACAAACTTGCCATCAGAGCCATGATAGAACATACATCTTTATTTTGTTCATTTGGTTTACTGCTAATTGTTTGGAATTTAGAAAACAGGTTGCTACATAAGTCAAACAGAGCAAGTAAATTAACATACACAGTTGATGCAAATGTTAATTTCAGATCCAAATAGTCTACGATGAAGACAATACAATACCTTAACTATACAATTTTCAGCAAAACGAATTTCATAGAAGTTCATATTCTGCTGCAGGACATCAGATGTAGTTAGGAGCACGCTGCCGCTATCCAGAATCAACAGCCGTCTGATAAAGGCACTATGCAACTGATGGATGTTATTTATCGACCAAGGCAGCAGAGCAGGCTTTTAATAGCAGGAGTTGGACAGCAGCCAAGCTTTTGACTGACAAGTCATAGGTAATACACCTGTCAGGTAATGACCATCTCGAACAAAGAAATATGCAGTCAATTTGTTTTGATCTTCAACCAGCAAAATGGAGAAGGAAAGGGAAAAAGGAGAAGGCAGTAAGGGCAATGCAGATATCTCTAAGATGGGAACTCGAGAATGAGGGGGTGGGGGATATTTAAAGAGAAAGTGAATGGAGGGAAGCAATGGAAGAATTGGGGCAAAAACAGAAAATGCTGGTGAAGCTCAGCAGGTCTGATAGTATCTGTGGAGAGAGAATAGAGCCAATGCTTCAAGTTTGGATGACCCTTTGTCAACTAGGATATAAAACTAGTCTCAGTCTATCACTGATTGCTGTTAAAAGCCTATCTGATTCAGAAATGTCCTTTAGGGAAGGAAATCTGCCAGCTTACATGGTTCTGGCCTCTGCAACTCCAAACCAACAGCAACTCTTAACTGCCCTTTGCAAACCTTTCAGTCCAAGGGCAATGAGAGATCGATAACAAATGCTGGCCATGCCAGTGACGTCCATATCCTGTGAAAAAACAATCTTTCAGATGAACTGTTAAATTAA
Source organism: Carcharhinus amblyrhynchos (assembly GCF_965287045.1). NCBI lineage: Eukaryota > Metazoa > Chordata > Chondrichthyes > Carcharhiniformes > Carcharhinidae > Carcharhinus > Carcharhinus amblyrhynchos. Next base: position 96,012,739 of record NC_137329.1, on the reverse strand, counting down.
GGGTCCCTTCTGCCTCCTTTATTTTTTCATGGGATGTGGGCATCACTAGCAAGGCTGCAATGTGTTGCCCAACCCAAATTGTCCTTGAACAAAGCAGCTTGCTAGGTCATTTCAGAGGACAGTTAAGAGTTGACTCCAGACCCACAGCAATGTGGTTAAGTGTAGGCCAGACTAGGTAAATACAGCAGATTTCCTTCCCTCAAGGACACTAGTGAACCAGATGGTTTTTATGACATTAATGATAGTTTCATGGTCGTGATACTGACAGCAACCTTCAATTCTAGATTTTATTAGCTGATTTCAAATTCCACTTGCTTGCAGTGGTGGGATTTGAACCCAGATCCTCAGAGCATTAGTCCAAGTCTCTGGATTATTAGTCCATTGATATTACCACTACATCACGACCTCACCCACATCACTGCTTCGGTGAATACAAAATAAGTTAGGATAGTTCTCAAAGGGCTGAAATTTCTTATGATACCCTGGCTAATATCCTTCCATCAACATCCTTTCCAAAAGCACATTAACTGGTCATTCACTGATGTGCTGCTTGTTGTGCAAACTGTCTGCCACAGTGGCCTACATACTGCACATCAAAAGCAATCCGCTGGTTGCAAATTATTTTGCAACATAAAGCCATGATAATGTGCTAAAAGAATGCACATTTTTCTAAGTTTCCCATTTGTAACCAGCAGAAGTATTAATTAAATAAAGACAAAGTGCCGGAAAAACAGCAAGCCTGGCAGCACCTGTGAAGATAGAAACAGAATGGGCAGAATTCTCCCAACTTCCTGGCAGAGGGTTCAATGATGGGAGGCCCAAAGATCAGGTTTATGCCAGCATGTATTTACAGCGGTATCTTCCACTAGCAAAATCAATATGCATCCTGTTAATGGGATGCTAATGACGGTCCAACAACTCACACCAGATTTTCCATAGTGTAGAAAACGTGCATGCGGTTGTCGGGTCTCACCTGAACAATTTCTGGGGCTACCTCGGGAGTTCAGAATGGAGGTCATTGGCAACCCTGGACCACCACAGCAGTGGGTAAGGGAGACTTCTACAGTGGATCTTCCAAATTCAGTGCCCAGCACGGGGCCCACCTTTCAGCTTCAGAATGTTTTTGGACATCCATCCTCTTTCTTAGGAAGTCTAGCCTTAGAGTGTTCCTGGAAATCCATCTTCAATTTCAGGGCGCTCACCTTCTTTCTTTAATGGTGGGTCAATGATGTTGGACACTTCTTAATCTTACACTCAAATAGGATAGCAGACTACATGTTGCTAGGCCTGCCCTGCTTCAGAAAATAGTGCAAAACACCCAGGTGAGTTTGGGTCCAGAAGACAGTGTGCTTTCCTGCTGACCTCCGTAAAAGAAAACATTCCCACTGCTGCCACACATTTGTCACTATAATGCTTCCATCTATACTGTTTACAATGTCACAACAATGATTTGTAGCATCCTAAATCAATTAGCACGACTTTCCAGACTGTTCTGCAGTACTGAAACAAAAAGATGCGAGGGAGTTATGCATAAAGGTGTCAGGAAAGGGAGCAACAGCAAAAACTTTAATGAAATATATGAAAAAGATTCTTGAAGATAGACAAGTGGAAATGCTAATTTCGTATTTTGCCTTGGCTTTCACAGAAAAGTATGGAAGCAGGAATGAAAAAATACAAAACGGTTGCAGAACAATTGGATAAGAACTCAATAGGGGCAGATTGTTCAAAGTCATAACAGAAAAAAAATCAACCACCCAGGATTAAGGGTTGATTAAGACAAGCTATGTCTGACAACAGAATTTTTTTTTAATCAAAGGGCCATATAATAGATTTATTAGCAAAAGGGCAGTCTGAAAGCAAAATTGGCAAAGCGGTAGAAAACAGAACAGTGGTGACTGGCTAATTTTCTGACTGGAATAAGTATATAATCATGCTCATCAGGGATCGGCATTAAGACTACTCTCCTTTGATATACATTTATGACCTGGATTTGAGTATTCAGGGCATCATTTCCAAGTTTGTAGATGACAGGAAACTTAAATGTCATAAACAGTAAGCATAGTGACAGACTTCAGGGGGACACAGACTGGAAAAAGGATAGACACGTACAGCACGAATCTTAAAGCAGAGAAGTTTGAAGAGTACATTTTGGTAGGAAGAACAAGGAGCGGCAATAAGTACGAAATGGTACAAGTCTGAAGGGAGAGTAGAAACAGGCACCAGTGGACAAAGCTGTCAAGAGATCCTTGATTTTTAAGAGAGGGATTGAGAACAAAAACAAGGATGTTATACCAAATCTTTAAATAAAAGATTGCTTAAGCTTCAGCTGGAGTATTGGGCCCAATTCTGGATATCATACACCTCAACTGAATTTCAAAGGCCTGTGGAGGGTGCAGAAGAGATTTATAAAGCAGCACCAAGAATGAGGAGCCTCAATCATATGGAGGAACTGGAGAAGTTGGGGTTGTTCCCCTCACGCAGAGGTGGTTAAGAGCAGATTTAAGAGTTTTGGTAGAGTAAATAAGAAACTGTTTCGAGTGGCAGAAGAGTTAGTAACTAAGGCACAGATTTAAGCCGATTGGGAAAAAGAGCAGGGATGATATGAGGAAACCATTTTTTTCATGGTGAATTACAATGAGTTATAACTTAGAATGCACCACATGAAAGACAGAAATAGATTCAACAGTAAAGTTCAAAAGAGAGTTGGTAAATAATAATAAGGGATAGAGCAAGGGATGGGATTAATTATTTAGCTTCGTCGAGGAGTCAAGAAAATGGGCCAATTGGTCTCTTACTGCATTGTATAATGTTTATATAGAAAAATGTTCCAAACCTGGCTGCAAGAAACACAATACCAAAATTTGAAAATGTTTTTGCAAGAAGAAAAATTTCAAAGCATTGGGTGAGAAGGGGGTTTTTGAACAGAAGGTATCACACAATGATGCTGGTCAAGGCTCAGTTGGTAGCACTCAACTCTGAATTGGCACGTTGTGCATTTCTAGTGCACTATTTTGAACTGCAGGGGAGTTATCATCAGTGTTCAAGACAACTTTTGTCCTTCAAGAACAATCAATGATATAAAAACAGATCATCTTGTTATTGCCACATTGTGTTTGTGGGATCTTGCTGTGTGCTGGCTGCTGCTTCTCCTCCATTACTAGAGTAGTTAGACTTCAAAAATATTTTACAAGTTGTAAAACACTGAGTTTTCTGGTGATCTTGCATTGCGTTATACAAAGGCAAGTCTTGCTCTTTAGGCAGATTGTTTTCACAGGGCTGGCACTAGCATTTCAAACCTAATGGCTTCCTTTTGTGGTGTTAAATTCTATGATTTTAGGGCATGTTCTTGTTCAGTAATTTTCCATTCTGGGGCATTTGCAAAGTAGTTGTTCAGACTGTTCAGTAGAAACAGATGGAAACCACATGGAAATAATTTTGAGCAAACGTTACAGGAAACATAAGAAAACATTCTTCTCCTCTCAAAGTCCTCCTTTAAGGAGGGAAAACACGCCCCCTTTGCCCAACAATTTGTATTTAGTGGATAAGATTTGCCCAACGTCCAATTTTTTTAACCAAATAATTTCATAGTTGTGAAGCATGCTCCAATGCATGTGCTTTCTCATTTATTCAGTCACTGTAATTAATCACTTTAGTTCCAAGACGATACTGCTTATAGATTACCAAAAGGGAAAACGCTGGAAAATCTCAGCAGGCCTGGCAGCATCTGTAAGAAGAGAAAAGAGCTGACATTTCGAGTCCAGATGACTTTTGTCAAAGATAATTCTATTAGTTTATTTCTGCTTACTCAAATATTCAGGAAGAGCAGTCAGAAAGCTTAAATACTAAAGGTTTGACTTTTCCCTGCAGAAGCACAGCATATTGTAAATCATTCACCCTGCAATTTTAAAAGGCTGTTTGCAAAAACAAAGTGCACATCTGCTTTATCACAGTCCATAATTACTCAAAAACAAAGTTTAACCATGCACCTAAAAATCCACTCTTTGGTGAGTTTGAACATGCACGTTCACCAAGCATGAGATATTCACTTTTCACATCAATATCACTGCTGCAGTCATTTAGCAGCAAGAATGATTAGATTAAATCCTAGAGGAAACTATGAAACGATGCATCAGTGTTCACAGAAATTCTTTCTTCAGTTCCATAAATTAAATGATTACAAAAGGTAAGGAATGCGGCAGCTAAACCTTACCAGGATGTTGTGAGCTGTCAATTAAATCAGCAAAGACCTTGAGGCATTCCAGAGTCTCAGCGATGGTTCAGCAACAGTCAATATGAATGACAAGCTGTCACCTTTGGGAAGGCATTGCGAACCTTGCTGATGTACACTGGAAACACAAATCAACATGGACAGCCACAGGGGATCAGCAGCAAGAATGCGCGGGCAATTCTAAGACCAGGCTGCAGTGATTAATCTGGGCGGGAACATAAAGAAATATATCGTGCATAGTTTTCTGCTGACCTACAATTTCAGTGTTACTAAAGGAAAAAGTGGGAACAAATCCATGACTGACAAACATATGCTGACGTGGTATAGAGTCACAAGCGGAAAATTTGCCCAGCGCCGAAGGGCTTACATGCATCAGCCGAAATGTGATGTCCGCTGAACCCAAAAGGAACAAATTCCTACTGTGTACTTGACAACTGTCATTCAATAGCTCTAGACAGTCATCTGGTCTCAGTGGACTCCTGTCTTGGTTGTTACATCTCATTCAGATCACAAACAGTAGAATTCCTCCAGATTTCTTTAACTCCAATCAAGTTTACATTATTTTTCAATGCATGTTCCATGGATGTCAGATATTTCATTAAATAGAAGTAACAATTTGATCATCTGTCACTTAATAAAAAAATTCCACTTATGAACGCAGTTACAAAGGCACTATAAATGGAATATTTAGCATGAAACCGTATTTTTTATTCATAAACATCTACTGGCATTTTTACTATACTTCTGCTTTCATTTCCTCTCCTTCAAGATTGTCCAAATTAAGAAAATGTTTAAGAACTGAAAGATTAAAGTTTGTCCTTTTATTCCTGTTACATTTCCCATTTCTGTGACTAATATTTATATCCCCCATAGGATCCAAAAGGCTAGTGACTTTGTTTCAAAAGTATTTAATTGGCTATAAAAACACTTTCAACTACCCCAAGATCACAAAAGGTGCTGTATGAATTCAAGTCTCCATTTTACTAGATAATGACACTACAAAGGTCTTGTGACACAACAGTAGCTTCTGAAGTTCTGATTCAAGTCCCATTCCAGGACTAGATGGTTGTGGGAGGTGTTTTTATAACATGGTCAAACTGGTTGACTGTCAGTCTGCAAATCCTTCCGTGGTACCTGGTGACAGGCAGTAAAGAGCAGGAGAGTTTCCTGATCAGCCACATTGCCAATGGCAACAGCAAACTGTAGTGGCATAGTTGTACTGTCACTGGACTGGGGACTGCTCTTGGGGGGGCCCGGGTTCAAATCCCACAATGGTAGAATTTCAATTCAATTTTTAAAAATCTTTTTAAAAATCTGGAATTCCAAATCTACTGATGACCATGAAACCACTGCTGAATGTCGCAAAAACCCATCTAGTTCATTACTGTCCTGTAGGGAAAGAAATCTGCCATTCTTGCCTAAACTGGCCTACATGTGACTCCAGACCTACAGCGATGTAGTTGACTCTGAATTGGCCTAGTAAGCCACTCAGATCGGGGCAATTGGGGATGGGCAACTAATGCTGGCTTTTTGGGGATGGGCAATTAATGCTGGCGACATCCGCATCCCATGAAAGGATAAAAAAACTTATCCAAGCGTACTAATGCAGCAATCCAAAGGCAGTCCCGTGGTCACCAATGCCTTCTTCGAGCATGGTATCTAGAGGAGGAGGAAGGGCACCAGGAAGGCTATGTGATTACAGAAAAACAACAGTAAGAATTCCTGACTTCACCACTCCATGAATTTGTTTTTTCAAAAATTATGTTTTGAAAATTTTGACCCAGGGTTAATGGATACTTAATAATTTGAGCAGCTCTACAATTCATATCCATTTAAAAACATGAAAAATAATCTAACACCATTTCAAACAACACGAAGTTGTACATCATTCTGTTTAACAGCAGTCGCTTTAATCTTGTGCATATATGTGAAACCGAGCATTTTTGAGTTAGATTTTCCAGGAAAGAAAATAAATTAGGTCTTCAGTTTCCAATATTTCAGGCTAAATTTAATATTGGTAGTGAATCTAACTGAAACAGAATTGTCTAGGTATCGACAATTATTTGAAACTGAACTTCTTATTTTAGGCTGGGCATCAATGCAGACTTGAGAAACAGTCTGGCTTTTGGAACTACTTTCACAACCATCAAATGTCCTTGGAGTAAAGTTTTCCCTGGATGACAACGGTATGAACTTTAGGAATCAGCACAGAGAAAGAATGGTTTAACAGCATGTAAACCATTTAGTTACAATGATACCATAGGCAATACCTGAAACATGAAGAGGGAAAGGATTTAGAAAGGGCAAACGTAAATGGAAAACAATGCAGATGGGTGTGATGACAGGTCTTGAATTATAGAAATTTATAACACTGAAATACCACTGTCTGTGATGGCTTTTGGCAAGAATAGTCAAGAAATAATAGGAAAAAGTTACAAAAGTCTGAAGTCACATACCCACCAACTCTAGAACAGCTTCTTCACTGCTGCCATCAGATTTTTGATTGGACCTACCTTGCATTAAGTTGATCTTTCTCTACACCCTATGACTGTAACAGTACATTCTGCACGCTATTCTTTCCTTTTCACACTGCCTGTATAGCATGCAAGAAACAATACTTTTCACAGTATACTAATACATGCGACAATAATAAGTCAAATCAAAATCATGCTGTAAAATCATATAATATGTAGCTTTGAAGTTTGTAGAATCAGAATCTCTACAGGGCAGAAAGAGGCCATTTGGCCCATCGAGCCTGCACCAACCACCAGGCCCTAATCCCGCAGCTCACTTAATTACCCTGCTAATCTCCCTGGTATTAAGGAGTAATTAAGCATGGCCAATCAACCTAACTTGCACATCTTTGGACTATGGGAGGAAACTGGAGCAGCGAAGGAAACCCACACAGACACAGGGAGAATGTGCAAACTCCACACAATTACCCATTACCAGAACTGAACCCGGGTTGCTGGCGCTGAGAGGCAGCAGTGCTAACCACTGTGCCACATACTGCCCCAAGTTAGAACTACGGATATTGGGTTATGTTATGAGTTGGTTGGTTCTGGCCTCAAATAGAGAAAATAAGGCTTCTTACAGTGCAGCTACATGATTACTTTAACATCAGTGCAAACTGATTCTGATCTGTAACATTACAGAAGTGGCAGCCCAAAACAGAGAGGTCTAAGGAATGCTCTGAACCTTGAATCCTTCATGTGGGTTTGAGATGCTTATTAATTCCAGCCTTGTCCACTCTTTGTTAATATCAGTAGAAGAAACAACAGAAAAGATGATTAGCAGGTATGGACCAGATGACCTTTACTGGCAGATACTTTTGCAAATACTAGAAAACACATACATTACTCTAATTGCAACACAAATTGATCTCCCATAAATTAAAACAATTAATTGATTTGTTTGAATTGCAAAACCTAATTCAACTAAATTACCAAATCCTTCATTTATTTCTAAACTTTGTACGACTCTAGATATTTGTACATAGTTACTAAGGAACTACAATATCTGATACATAACTAATAGAATACTAAAAAGACCCTTTACTCGTAGGGATTGGAATTTATTCCTGAAGCGTGGGTGATTTATGCAGGCAATCTCTAAATGAATAGCCTGTCACTGAATTGTGCTCACTTATAAACATTTATTTACAGGAAATCATGCACTGAAATTTCAATTTACCTTCTGCAGCAACCACGTCAGCAAATCTTCCAAGTGAACAGGTTAACTCTTTCAATACTATATATATTTAAAGTATCTTTAATGTAATACGTCCCAAGGTACTTTACATCATTATAAAATAAAGAATGACACCGAGCCACAAAAGGAGATATTATGACAGATGAAAGAAGGAGGTTTTAAAAGGCTTTTCAAAGGAGAAAAAGAGGAAAAAGAGACTGAGGCAATTTCCCCCCCAAAAATTCTAAGTGTTGAATTCACATAAAACTGGAGTAAAACCCCCCTGGTTTTTTCAGCAAGAGTTTCAAAATGAATCTCCCACATTCCATGCATCGCACAGTGCCTCACTGTAATTCAATGGGCGAGACCTATTCCCACTGGAGGGGCCAGCAGCATAATGCAGTGCGGGGCCACTTTGCATGCGCTGATCTGACAGTGCCACAAATGGCACATGCACAGTGGCCCCGCACTGCTGGCCACTGACCAGCCTTGCAACCCCTCATTGCTGGCTGTACAATCACCCCCCGACAAGTGCAGCTAGCGAGGCCAGGGATTTCAGTCCCGGCCCCCCAGTGGAATTCAACTACAAACAGATAGTTAACTGCTGCCATCGGGTCTTCCTCCCCTTCACAGCCATAGGTGCTTACTCCAAATCAGCCTCCCATTCACTGACACCGTCTATACTTCTTGTTGCTGGCACAATCAAGGATCTCACATACCGTGGACATTCTCTCTTCACTGGGAAAAAGATGGAAAAGTCTGAGGACAAGCACCAACTGACTCAAGAACAGCCTGTTCCCTACTGCCATTAGACTTTTGAATGGACCTACCATATATTAAATTGATCTTTCTCTATACGCTAGTTATGACTGTAACATGACATTCTGCATTCTCTCCTTCCCTTCTTCCCTATGTACTCTATGAATGGTATGCTTTGTTTGTATCGTGCACAAGAAACAATACTTTTCAAAGCATCCTAATACACGTGACAATAATAAATCAACAGTTGCCACCCAATCAAGGTGTTACCAGCTCTTCAGTTCCAGCCACTGGGGGGATTGGCCACTGTAGCATGCCCAGACCACCCCCCATGAAGGGGACTCCGGATCAAGTTTGTCAAGCTCATAGAGGTCAGTCATGAGGGTACGGAGTGGTCTTTCAGCAGGACAGCCCTTGCCGCTGGGAAACCCTCTGTAGGCCACAGGGTGCCTGATCGGGCACACCCCCTCCCATCAGTACATTCCTCCACAACTCCACCACACACCCACCCAACCATGAAGCCGTAGGGAGGCACCCAGCTTTTACTTGGCATGGCACACAGCAACCCCACCTCCTTGCTGTTATTAAACCAGCAGTGGGGCAATGAGACTTGAAGTGGCCATTCTGAATTGACCCAACATGATCCACTCCTGGGATCTTCTGGTTTACATGACTGAGTCAACAAGGAGGCTCTCATAGAATCCCTACAGTGCAGAAGAGGCCATTCAGCCCATCAAGTCTCCCCCGACAACAATCCCACCCAGGCCCTACGCCCGTAACTCCACATATTAACCCCACTAATCGCTCTAAGCTACACACCCCGAGAAACTAAGGGGCAAGTTAGCACGGCCAATTCGCCTAACCTGCACATCTTTGTAGTGTGGGAGGCAGCCCCCCGCAGCCACGGGGAGGCAGCCCCCCGCAGCCACGGGGAGGCAGCCCCCCGCAGCCACGGGGAGGCAGCCCCCCGCAGCCACGGGGAGGCAGCCCCCCGCAGCCACGGGGAGGCAGCCCCCCGCAGCCACGGGGAGGCAGCCCCCCGCAGCCACGGGGAGAATGTGCAAACCCCACAAGATAATGACCCATGCTGGGAATTGAACCCAGGTCCCTGGAGCTATGAGGCACAGTGCTAACCATTGTGCTGCCCAGGGATTTGATTTGATTTTATTTTATTGACATTAAAAACTAGAGGAGCACTACAACATTCCAGATATAAAGTTTTAGGCAGGAGATACGACAGTGGTTCTGCTGCAACTATCCTCAGAAACCTCGCACTACAGGTAAAACATCAGCCAAAACAAATTACTTCCACACGTGGTGGGCTCAGGATTCATATCAGTTGAGGCTTTACAATACGTCTGTCCACCTCATACACAAGCAAAGGCCATGTGGGCAATGTAGAAACTGCCATCAAATTGTGCTCCACTGAGGGTCATTATTTTCAGCAAAGGATAGAAAAATGATTTTAAAAATTGTTTGTATTATTGTTCATTGAGGGTAAACTAACTGTAGATATACAATTGTTTTGTATGGTTAGCATATTACATTTTTAGCATAATTAGCATCCAGAAAATAAAGAGGCCACCTTGGATAGTATACATAGATCTGTGATCACACTAATCAAGTGTTATACTTACAGATCCAGTATCGCAAAAATGCATGATGGAGCCTTGAAAAAAAAATAACTTGAGGGATTCCAAATGTTTTATACTTCCAGTTCAATCACAATTTGTATTCTCACATCACTAATCTGGAATCTACAGCTATTCTACGATTTACAATAGCCTATGGACAAAATGGTGATAACATCATGCCGTTGCTCATGTCCCCATTAACTTTTCTCTGCATTAAATTATGCAGTGAACATCAAGACTTAACTTTTCCTGAGAGTAGGCATCTTTATTTTACAGCAAAGAATGGTAATGAATGCAACAACTGTGGAGCACTATGCATTTATAACAGGGATTATCTAGGGATTGGGTGGCACAGGGGGTCATGAAGACTGGCACCTGGGTCACAAATTGACACAGACTACAGGGTTGAAATCTTTTCTGCCTGAATTAGGAGCAGCAGCAAACAGTAAGTCTTTCAAGCCGCTCAATCATTCACTAAGGTCATGACTGATCTGAATGTAACCACAACGTCACATTACCACCTATTCTCAATTATATTTCACCCCTTGCTCATCAAGAATCTATCTACTGCTAACTTTAAACTTTTGAAAGACTCTATTTCCACTGCCTTTTACGGAAGAGATTTTCAAAGACACAACACTGGGAGTGAAAAAAATCTCCTCTTATCTGTTCTAAATGTGCAGCCCCTTATTTTTAACAGTGGCCCCTAGTACCAGATTCTTCCACAAGCGGAAACATCCTTTCTGTGTCAACTCTGTTGAGATTTGTTTCAATTACCTCTTATTCTTCTAAACTCCAGCAAATACAAGCCTAGCCTGTCCAATCTTTTCTCATAAGACAAGCCATCCATTCCAGGAATTAGGTTAGTAATACTTCCCTAAACTGTTTCCAATGCATTTACATCCTTCCTTAAATAAGGGGCTATTAGTGTACACAGTACTCCATATGTGGTCACATCAGCGCCCTGTACAACTGAAACATAATTTCCCTACTCTTATATTAAATTCTCCTCTTAACAAATGATGACATTCTACTAGCTTTCCTAATTGTTTTACCTGCATATCTTTTGTGATTTATGAGTAGGAAACCTAAATCTCTCTACATTTCAGACCATTTAGATAATAATATGCTTTTTTTAAATTTTTCGGACCAAAAGAGACAATTTCATCCTTTCCCAAATTATACTCCATTTGCCAGGTCTTTGCCATTTACTTAACCTACCTATATCTCTTTGTAACTTCCTTATGTTTTACTATCCTACCTTTGTGTCATCAGCAAAATTGGCAATCACATCTTTGGTCCCTTCATCCAAGTCATTTATATAAACTGCAAAAGGTTGAAGTCCCAGCATGGATCCTGTTAAGTTTGTTTTCCACGAGACTCTTCCGTCCTTGATACAAAGGCAAACACCAACCATTGTCAGAATCAAAGTTCTTTATTTGTCCTATATATGTAGACTGGCTACCCTTTACTACTTAGCCTCCACTCAGTGCTGTTAAGTCAGTTAGTAAAAAGCGCCCCAAATAATGGGACATCCCCCCTTTATGTAGCTTTACAATCCTCATGGTCACATGCTCTCTGATGCAACATAGCTAATCACAAGACACCCTTTGTTCCAGTCAGGTCAATCTTATCTAAAGTTGTAATATGGTTATGTTGAAAGAAAGAGAACTGTTCATTAATCATCGATGTCTTAAGCCTGTCATTTCAAAATCAACTTAAAGGAGTACTGAGTGTGGCTGACCGTACTCTAGACAGCTAAAGTTCTTTATGCCTTTCATACCCAAACTGCTGGTTTAGCAGGTTTTTGCAAAAGCTCATAGTTGCGTGAGATATTAAACTCTTAATATCTCAAACTCTGGGGTACACCACTCATTACATCTTGCCAACCAGGAAATAACCTACTTATACCTACTTTCTGTTTCTTGTTAGCTAGTTAATCTTCTTTCAAGACAGTATGTTAGCATCCACATTATGAGCTTTTATTTTCTGCAATAACTTTTGATGTGGCACTTTTATCAAATGCCTTATATGCCTCCTGCTGCCAGTTGACAGCAATCACCTTTCCTGGAAGTAGTTTAAACATCTCTTACCAGCTCCCACGGAGTATGGATCAGTGCCTACAATTCAGCATTGAACCAGTAATTTAAATCATAGTTGGTGTCAGAGATTTGGGGGCCGTGGGGTTGGTCAGTGGAGGTACAAAAATCTCTCAATCCAAGGTTCCCTCAGAATCGGTGTTGACCACCGCAGAGCGATATGAACAGCTGAACAGATGTGAATCGCCAACAAGCCCACAAAAGGAACAAGGAGATGTGTGTGTATTTGGTGCACACTAAACCACCATCCTAACCAGACTGCGGGGGGTAATCAAAATATTGCATAGCAGATGCGAAAGTACACCACACCCAAATAGGACGTTCTACCTGATGAGAGTAAGAATTTGTGAAAAATTAAAATTCATCAAGAGTAGGATTTCAGAGATTCTTTTCTCAGCACTTGCAAATCAAACATTTTGGATTAAACAGAAGAAAATAGATGGGGCGCCACAAATAATGAAGTCTTTGGCTCCGATAAATGAGTTAAAAAAAAATCAAGCATTTGAAAACATTCATCCTTGGCTTTGTAGCTACTGAAGTAACATTCCTCTTGAATGAAGGCAGACCCAAAGAGGGCCATGCGGAAGCACACATGTTCTGCAGAAACCAACTGGGAGCATTTTACGAAGAACAGTTTGACAAGCTATTATGTGGAATTCGAGTGTGGGACACATGCTGCTGACACACAATAAGCCAGAGAGATTCACTGCCAACATGGTGCACATTATCCTAACATCTTGCTGGCATTTTTCCTCTTTTTGAGCACAAAAAGGTTTTGAGCTATTTCTGGCAAATCTTGAAACAGATCTATATTTAAAAAAAATGATTTACCAACAGAATTTGGCCTACAATGTTTGAAATAAATGCCACATCACACGATGAAATAACTGGATTTAAACAGCAGCAGACTAAATCAAGTTTCTCTGGAAACCAATTTTTACTTTTCATACTGTGAAAAAGCACAGTTAAGGCTGCATTATCATTAAGGGTTACGGAATTAAGGCAGGAAAGTGGACTTAGTGAGATCAGCTATGATCTTATCAAATAGTAGATCAGGCTTGAAGGGCTGAATGGCCTACTGTTCCTTTAGCTTATGGTCTTGCTATAACTGCAACATCAGTGCAATGAGGCTTTGCTTCGTACCAATGTTGCAGTTATGATTAAATGAAGCCAGTTCCTGCCATGACACCAAAAGGCAAAATATTGCAGATACTGTAAACCAAAAACAAATACAACTGTGGCAGCTGCAGGGAGAACAAAAGCTGACCTTCTGAAGTTCTGAACCCAGGTCTGAGTCGAGATGCAGGTCTAAACATTGACCAGTAGCATGTCACAGGTTTTGCCAGGCGTGCTGAGTGTTTCCAGCACTTTTTGTTCCTACCTTGACATTTGAGTGAAGAGAATGCAAGACCCTCGCGAGGAGATCATTGGGACTCCACTTTTTTAAACAAGCCAGTTTAGGCCTCAGCACTCAAAATTGTGCTATAGAGTCAGCGTAAAGCTGAAATCTCTTTGCACAGTGAAATGGAGTATTGAAACAAATCCTTGTCTCCTTTCATAATGTGGATGTCAGTCAGAGGTTGGTGGAAATGATTAGGAGGTGAAGATACAAGATGGTTTGTGGGTTGTTTTTACTCCTTACATAACAATTAATTATAGAATGGGAGAAGATGAGAAATAAACTTTGTCGTTTTTTATTGTCAGAACCCAAGGTTAAAAAACACTCCATCAAATTTGGTAATTTGGTCCACTATTCTGCTCTGGAGGTGACAAACTGGTGCTTAATGACAAAATGGTTTCAGATAAATGGTTCAGTATTCATGGTCATACCTAGAACTTGTATTCGTGCCCTGGTACCTGGATATGAGCATTTTAATTTTCAGAAGCCCAGTGAATTATTAAAAAACTCTTTAATACTCTTTAAAACAAAGAGGTTGCTGCTGCTTTGGAAAAAAACAAAGCTGTTTGAATCTTGAACCCAGAGAAGGTTTGGTAACAATCTTGCTTCCCCACATCTAGAGTTTCAATGCATGGTTGTGCTTTATTTTTTAAAAGAAGTACCAGATCATTCAATCATTGCCATATATAATTCTCTGTGGGAGGACTTACAGGATTATAGTTCATAGCATTTTTAAATTGGTCACCGGGAAGTGTATTAGTATGCATGCATGTTTTCCTTCCCTATTCTCCTGCAGGAATAACACTTACCCTTCAATTGTTACCTTTTACCATTCACAATGAAAGTGTAAGTATAAATCATTCTTGGATGCAGCACATCAACCTATGTTTTGAAGAAGAGTACTTGAAAAAAAAGGGCATTTTTAGTTCGGACACTTTGTTCAGAGTAGAAAAAACAGGTTAGGTTGATATACAAGGCAAAGCTCCTTCTAGTCTGCCCTGAACTCCAAACCATCATTACATCAACAAGAGCCCTCTCAGAGATTCTACTGACACCGCCATGTTGAATTTAACATCGGATGGGACTTGCTGCTGGCAGATTTTATAGCAAACAAACAGTAAAGCATTTTTTGAAATGGTCATACTAGTCATTCCGTGGCACATCTGAACTGTAACCTTCCAATTATTGTCAAGTCAAAGATCATTTTGCACCTTAATGCTATGAGGAACAGGATCGTGGCTTGAGCGATAATTTCTAAGCTATTGCGAGGACATGTTCACAGAATCATTGATTACAACATTACGTTCTCAAGGATAAATAGGGAAGGACAACAAATGCTAGCTTTGCCAGCAACACTCACATCCCATTAAAGAATGGAGGAAAGTCATGTGGCCTGTCAAGCACACGTAGACCCTCTGCAACAGCAATTTCACTCAACCCACTCATTTTGCCTTTCCCCACATCTTTGCAATTTTTGTCTTTCCAGTGATTTTTTAATTCCATTTTCAAAGCTATGATCGAATCTGCCGCCAGCAGATCCCTTTCATTCCAGATCCTAATCATTAGTTGAGTAAGAAAGCTTTTCCCTCATGCCACCTTTGGTTCATTTGCCAATCACTTTAAAGCTTTATGCTTTGCCTCTCAAGCTTTCTGCCAATGAGACTTTTCTCTTACCCCATTCTGTCTGGACCCCTCATGATTTTGAATAACTCAATTAAATCCCCCCTTAACTTCCATTGGGACAGTACAGTTGTTAGCACTGCTGCCTCACAGCACCAGGGACCTGGGTTCAATTCCCGGCTTGGGTTACTGTCTGTGTGAAGCTTGCATGTTCTCCCTGTGTCTGTGTGGGTTTCCTCTGGCTGCTCGTGCTTCCTCCTACAGTCTGAAAGGCGTGTTGGTTAGGTGCATTGACCCGAACAAGCGCCGTATTGTGGCGATTGGAGGAAATTCATAGTAACTTCATTGCAGTGTTAATGTGAGCCTTACTTGTGACAAATAAATAAGTTTTAACTTTAAGCTTTCCATCGGCTGACTTTTTGAGTCTGCTTGCCATCATAGAAGTGCTGACTAATCCACTCTTGGCACAGCTTGGACTGATCCAATTGACCAATCCAATTAGCCTGCAGCTCCTGAGGGTTGAGGTATGACTTCCTCTCCAGTAACGAGCAGCTAGAAGTCCCATACTGCCCCAATTTAACCCATTTATGGCATATTATGGACATAGGGCACACAGGCATGCAGGTCAGCTCCACATTAACTTTGCTTCTGGGGACAAGTCGCCCAACAACTCTTCGCCAGCCCTGTTACACGTTGCCCTTTGATTGGAGCATAAATGTGGAATTAAGGTAGAAGCTAAAACAGTGTGCTTTAAATTAAAAAAAAAATCCTTGGACTTTGCTGAATTTCCATTTTTAATTGCACATGTTTGGACTCCAGAAGCTGCTGCAAGTTTCACATGAGCAATGAAGTGAATGCTGACATACAGTTATTATATGGCAAAATCTCAAGACAAGTCTCAATGTGACACCCAATTATATTAACATGGTCAAAGTTAAATGGGAACGACTTTTAGCAATCAATGTCTTTGCACAATGGGGTTTAAACCAACTAGAGGTAAGAGTCACTTTGATAAATCTGAAGAGGGTACTCAAGGCTGCAAAGTACAGCTTTGGGTTAAATCAAGCATGGTGTCAAGGACAGAGTATAACCAAAGTATTGGGGCATTAACGTCTGATCCACATCATGAAAAATGACATCAAGTAAAAATCATAGGTGTCTTTTACGAATGCATGAAGCACTTGTAACGAGACAGATGCATTAATGGCACAGAGATAAATGGTTTGACCTGATAATCATTACTGAGATGTGGTTGCACAGTGACCAAGCTAGGGAACTAAATGTTTCAGAGTACTTGATATTTAGAAAATAGAAACAGTAAGTACAAGGAGAGGGAGGGACAGCCCTGTAAAACAAAAGGCAGCCTTGTATGTTTGAAGACAAAGGGTCATCCAGACTCGAAACGTTGGCTCTGTTCTGTTCCCACAGATGCTGTGAGACCTGCTGAGATTTTCCAACAATTCCTGTTCTTGCTTTTATGTTCTACAAGCCTGAGATCAGCTAAAACTCTGCTGTTCTTATCTCTAACTTGCCCCAAGTCCTTTTCACTTGCCATCTATGTGCTCACTGACCTGCATGGGCTCCTGGTTAAGGAATGCCTCAATTTTAAAAGTTTGCAAGCTTGCAGGTGGAATATCATTATAAATAATAGAGTCCCGCAGCAATTCCTAATGGGGCCATTGCTGCTTATCCTTTTCATGAATGAGTTGATAACCAATACACCCCATGTTTCAACAGCTTATTTGACCAGTGTCCCAAAGAATGTCGCACAAGTACTGTAAAATTAAACTGAATACTAAGCTATGGAAGGAAGTATGAGAGAAGATGACCAACAGATTGGGAAAAGAGATGGGTTTAAAGGAGCACCTTTGTTTTCAAATTCCACCATGGCCTCACCTCTCCCTACACCTTGTCATCATCCTAATTCTCAAATTCTCCTCCAATCACACAACCTTCGCCAAGATGTTTGACCTACAATTCTGACCTTGTGAGCTTTCCCAATTTTAATTATTCCACTATTGTTGGCAGTGGCTTCAGCTGCCAAGGTCTTCAGCTGTGCCTGGATTCTCTCCTAAACCTCTTCAGCTCTTTTAAGATCCTCCTTTAAACCCATCTCTTCGCCCAATCTGTTGGTCACCTTCTCTCATCCTTCCTTCCATAGCTCAGTATCCAATTTTATTTTACAGTGCTCGCGCAACATTCTTTGGGACACTGGGTAAACAGGCTGTTGAAACACAGGGTGTATTGGTATCAAATCATTCATGAAAAGGATAAGCAGCAATGGCCCCACCAGGAACTGCCACGGGACTCTATTTCTATTATTGATAACGATATTCCACCTGCGAGCTTGCAAACAGAAGATACATAGCCAGCAAAAAAAAACAGACCAATTAAAAACAATGAAACCTTCTCAAACTATCACCTGCGTGGCACCTAATTGAATGCTTTTCTGGAAATCAATGGCTATCATCATTCACAAATTTGGTTACTTCCTCAAAATAAGGCAGGATCCATTCTTGAAAGCCATGCTGGGATTTCTAATAACAACGAAATAATTAGGTGATCCTTAATTACATTTACAATGCCTTCCAAAAATTTTCTACAACCATCACCAAACTGACAGGTCTGTACTTCATAGGGCCTGATTCCTGGCCCTTCTTGAATATCAGAGCTACATGTGCCACGCTCTGCTCCAAACCTGAAGAGAACTCTCAAATACACAAAACCTGATTACAGTCTCATCTCCTTCAGCTTTCAGGGGTAATGCCATTGTCTCATAGAACTGCAAATGGTTCAATCTACTTTGATGTCTTAATTCTAACCAAGATCATTTTGCAATTAACCTCTGTAGAGTATATTTTTATCAACATTTTAATTTGGCATCACAGACATCTGCAATAGTGAAAACATACGCAAAGCATTTAATTAGCCATTTCTACACCCACCACTGGGATGTAACTTCAGATAAGGGCAGCACAGTGGTTAGTACTGCTGCCTCACAGCACCAAGAACCCAGCTTCAATTCCGGCCTTGGGTCACTGTCTGTGTGGAGTTTGCACGTTCTCCCTGTGTCCGTGTGGGTCACCTCCAGCCTAAAGATATGTGGGTTAGGTGTATTGGCCATGCTAAATTACCCCTTAGTGCCAGGAGGATTAGCAGGCTAAATAAGTGGGGTTATGGGAATAGGGCTTGGATGGGATTGTTGTCAGTGCAGAAGCGATAGGCCAAATGGCCTCCTTCTGCACTGTAAGGATTCTATGATCTCCTGCAATTGTACATGCTCCTTTCTATTTTAAAATTTGTTCACAGGATGTGGGCATCTCTGGCTCAGCAAGCATTTGTTGCCCATCTCTAATTGAGAAGGTACTGGTGTGCTGTCTTCTTGAATTGATGCAATCCATGCATTTGCAAGAACACCATCGGTGCTGTTTGGGAGTTTCAGGATTTTCTCAATAACTTCAGTTCCAAATCAGGATGGTGTCCGACTTGGAAAGGAACTTGGATATGGTAGTGGAGGTACTCCAATGTATTTGCTGCCTTATTCCTGTCAGGTGATAGAAGGGCTTGGAATGTGCTGTCAGAGGACCCTTGGTGATTTGCTACTGAGCATCCTACCATTAGGATACCACTGAATGCACCAAGAGATCTGCCACCAAACTAACCTGCTACTTAGTACTAGAACACTGAGATAGCACTGTTGTCAGTACTCAGAAAACAATTCACTTAATACTTTATTTTGCTGCATCTTCTAGCCCATTAACTAGGAACAATGAAAGACGGATTTATAATGCATTTTTTGTGACCACCTCAAGTGCAGTCACTGCTGTAGGCTGGGAAACACAGCAGCCAAACAAACCCCCACAAAAGCCAACGTGATAAATAACAGATAATCTGTTTAGGGAATAAACATTGGACAGGACACCAGGGATAATTCATCTGCCCTTTTTCAAAACTGTGCCACAAGGTTTTTTAATCCACCCAAGAAGACAGGTGAAGCCTAAATTTAACATTTCATTCAAAGAACTGCACTGTTGACAGAGCAGCACACCCTCAGTATTGGAATGTCATGTTTTCATTTTTGTATTCAACCCTTGGAGTGGATCTTGAAGTGAGAACCTTGTGACTCAAGAGGGGAGAATGACATTAGCTGAGTCATGGCTGACACACTATGTAAATTCAATAATGGGCTTATCCAATGAGCATACATTTTCTACTAATTTTTCTACAATTCTCTTTGGTCAAATGTCATACCTCTCCATGGTAATTGTGAGGCTGAACCAGATTCTCATTCTTTGTCTTGTATTTTACCCTGTGATGGGCTTCGGATTATATATCGCACCATCACTAAGGCCGCCTTCTTTCCACCTCCATAAGATTGCCCAAATCTACCCCTGCCTCTTTTAATTTGTTTCTGAAACTCTCAGCATGCCTTTGTTTACTCTAGACTTGACTATTCTAACATGTACCCTTGACAACCTCCCAACTCCCACCCCTTATAAGCTTAAGCTCACCTAAAACTCTATTTATAATCTAAATATAATTCCCACCACCCCGCCCCCAAGATGCTGCTTCCATTCTGGTCTTGTGTGTTCTCAGATTTTAATCAGTCCACCACTGATCATGCCCTTAACTGCCACAGCCCTATACTCTGGGCCAAAAACCTGAACTTCCCTCCCTAACAGCATTCTGGGTATACACACGCCATACAGACTGCAGTGGTTAAAGGCAGCAGCTGGCAACAGTTCTGCCAAGGGTAATTATGCATGGGCAACAAATTCTGGTCATGTTTGTGATTTCATGAGGGAATGAAAACAAAATTCCCCTCCCTAAATCCTTCTCTGTCTCTCCCTGCTCCAAGATAGCTCCTTAAAACCAATGTCTTTGACTAAGCTCTTGATTATTTGCTCCAACAACACCTTGTGTGGTTCATTAACAAATAATGCTCATGAAGCACTTTGGTATGTTTTGCTATATTAAAGGTGCTGTATAAATATCTATTGCTGTTGTTGCGTAGGCTATTTCAAATGAGAATTCTAAAACACTCCCTACTGAGGGTTTTCACCATGACATTTCAGATTTTGCTTGTTGGGGGGGGTGTCTGCTGCATCATGACTCTAACAAGGATGTGTTTTTGTGCTAGAATTCAGAACCACAAACCAGAAAAGATAAGACTGTTTCATAATGCATGTAAGAATATACACAACCCCTCTACAATGGCCCTATCCAAACCCTAAAGGGAAGAGTTGACAGTTTTATTTTTCTTATTGTTTCACCAAGTAGGTCTACAATTAGCCTGCAGCCTCTTTGGTTCAATTAGTCTCAGCTTTCCAACAAGTTTTATCCACCAGAGAACGTCCCTACAGTACTAGTTGACCCACTTTCAAGTGATGTGTTTTCACTCTCTCCTACACTTACTCCCCCTCCTCTTCTCTCTCCATTGGTAGCAACAATCTATGCTTTGAAGAAACTACATCAATACTTAATGGGATCTATAATATTTCCCATTGTGCTTTAAATTTTCAATACACAGTAGAGAGCAAATATTAATTAAAATTCTGCCAAAACAATCCATTAATTCTACACCTTACATTAAAATTCTTTGAACTGTACTTTCTACTTCGCTATCCTGGATTCAACATGCAATAGCATAATTGGAATGCAAAACATTGGCAATTAATGATACAGCACAGAATTTCTGAAGACCGTGTATTTGTGAACATCTACATTGGTTTGATTACAACAAGCAATGAAACATTGTGTTTGTAACAATAGTGAGGAACCACAAGTAATATTTTTGCAAGGAATGGTGAACAGAGAATTGCAGTCTTAACAAATTAAAGAGTTTAACAAATTAGAGTTTTGTATAAAGAACTGAGGGAAAGTTAAGAAACTAAATGGAAAAATCTCGCCAGTATTAACCCAAATCCTGTTTCTACATTCCTGCAGCAGTCAACATCAGGCCAATTCTTTCAAGTCACATCCACATAAAGTGAGATAGCAGAACTGTTAATAATTCTCTCAGACACATAAACCCCCAGTCTGATCCCTGGGCTGTGCAAAGTTAGCTGATTTGACAAAGAGTGCCACAATTCACAACAGTACCCAGGGAACTATGCTTCAGCAATGAATCAGCAGCTGGAGAAGAGGAAAGGAAAACGTCCAAGGAATGGTATCCAAGGATGACACAGCACAGAGTGGAGGAAATTAAAATAACTTGCATTTATATAGAGACTTTCACATCTTGGGGCATCTGAAAGCATGTTATAGTCAATTAATCATTTAAGTCCAGTAACAGTTGCTTTGTAGCAAAGGTAGCTTCCACAGCAAGGTTGTGCAAATGACAACAAGTTTGACAACCAATTAACCTGTTGTTAGTGGTGTTGGTTCAGTGCTAACTGTTGAGCAAGAGAAGGAAAATAAAATTAATGGCCTGGATTTTGCAGTCAGCACTAAAGCAATGGAGTTCGCCTCTGGCCTCAAAGAAAGTCAATCACAAAGATCTTGCGAGTTCTGTGGCACAGATTTCATCAGTTCTGTCATTTGTCTGACTCTGATGTTTGGGGTATCTCCAGCCATCCAAAAACATTGATGTTACTAAGCAGGTTTAGCCAGCATTACGCTGAAGAATTCACAGAGATAAACAGGAAGTGAAATGCACTGATTATTGAATTAAATGATTGAGACATACACATTAAAAGTAAAGCATCAAACTTTAATTCCAAAAATTGGGATTTTGACCAGAAAGGAGGGAAAAAAAAGACATTACACAAATATAAAATTACTAAAACACCTCAGTAGGTCCAACAAGATTTTTCAGCAATAGTTCGCACTTAGTGATTTTTTAAAAAATAACATCAATGAGGTAACCTTTTCAGGGGTTTTAAGGGATATTGTTTGTAAGAGAGGAACTTTCGTCACTTCACCGATTTCAAATTGACTGCAATCTGCAGGGAATTCAACCGCTTAAAAAGGGGTCTCCTCTGTTTAAGACAGAGATGAGGAGATTTGTTTTCTGAGGGTCATGAGCTTTTGGAACTCCCTTGTCTAGAAAATGGTAGAGACAGGATCACTGAATATTTTTAAGGCAGAGATGGGTCGATTTTTGACTAACAAGGAAGCAAAAGGTTGTCAGGGACAATTGGAATGTGGTGCTGAGGTCACAGATCTTCCATCTGAATGGCACTGCAGGCTTAAGGGCCAAATGGCCTTCTCCTTTTCCCAATTTGTATATTCATACATTCATTACAGCACATTCTATAGAGGAGCATAGGAAACCAATGACAGCAACTTCTGGGTATTTGCCTTTAACTGCATGGCAACTCAAAGTTGCTTTTGGGTTTACAGGAGTAATGATGACAAATGCTGACAGTCTTGCTATCATAATCAATACAATATCCAAGTCACTGAATCACCGACTCCTGCTCAGAACCCAATAAAACTGGAAATAGCTCAAATCAAACCAAGCACTTGGCAAAATGGTTTTTTATGATGAAGCATTGCTTATAAATATTTGTTTTAAACATGGCATAGTGGCTCAAATTTATCTAGTGAGTAGCTGTAGCATACACATTATTCTCAAATTTGATTTCTGGTCTTTGCTGAATTACTTGGCCTTGTATATTAATGAGTTTTGTGGGTAGGGTGGCTCAGGCAGGAAGAGGTAGAATAAAAATGGCCAGGACTTTCATTGACGACAACTGTGCAGCAACTCCTGCTGAAGCCCAGATACCAGGTTAAACATGACTGAACACTAACATCCCTTCTGCTAATCCAACCTTTCATCATGTGTTCACATTACTCTCTGACTGACAGACCACCTTCTGACCTACCACCTTCTGATCCTGAATGATCTTTGGTCAGCACAGGACTCATAAGAACATAAGAAATAGGAGCAGGAGTAGGCCATCTAGCCCTTCGAGCCTGCCCCACCATTCAATAAGATCATGGCTGATCTGTCATGGCTCAGTTCCACATTCCCGCCCTCTCCCCATAATCCTTAATCCCCTTGCCTATCAAAAACCTATCAACCTGCGTCTTAAATATATTTAGCGAGGCAGCCTCCACCACTTCAACGGGCAGAGAATTCCAGAGATTCACCACCCTTTGAGTGAAGAAGTTCCTCCTCAACTCTGTGCTAAACCGCCCCCCCTTTATCTTGAGGCTGTGCCCTCTAGTCCTACTGTCCTTTCTGAGCAGGAAGAGCCTCTCCACCTCTATCCTATCCATCCCATTCATCATCTTAAATGTCTCAATGAGATCTCCCCTTATTCTTCTAAACTCTAACGAGTACAAGCCTAGTTTATTCAGCCTCTCCTCATAGCTCAACCCCCTCAACTCTGGTATCAGCCTAGTAAACCTCCTCTGCACTCCCTCTAAGGCCAAAATATCCTTGCGTAAGTGCGGCGACCAAAACTGCACACAGTACTCCAGCTGCGGCCTCACCAGTGCCCTGTACAATTGCAGCAAGACCTCCCTACTTTTATATTCAATCCCCCTCGCTATGAAGGCCAGCATCCCATTTGCCTTCCTGACCACCTGCTGCACCTGCAGGCTGGGTTTTTGCGACTCATGCACAAGGACCCCGAGGTCCCTCTGCACCTTCGCATGCTGCAGTTTTTCGCCATGTAAGTAATAGTCCTTCCTACCATCATTCCTACCAAAGTGGACAACTTCACACTTGCCAACATCCATTTGCCATTTCCTGGCCCATTCGCCCAGCCTATCTAGGTCCTTCTGCAGACTTTCCACACCCTCTGCACAATTTGCCGTTCCACCAATCTTGGTGTCATGAGCAAATTTCAACACCATACACTCGGTTCCCTCCTCCAGATCATCTATATAAATGGTAAATAGCTGAGGCCCCAGCACCGACTCCTGGGGCACTCCACTAGTCACCAACTGCCAATCTGAATAGCACCCATTGACCCCCACTCTCTGCCTCTTATTTGACAGCCAATCCCCTATCCACGCTAACACCCTACCCCCAACTCCATGCCCTCTAACCTTCTGTAATAACCTCTTGTGCGGCACCTTATCAAACGCCTTCTGAAAATCAAGAAACACCACATCCACTGGCTCTCCTCTATCCACCGCCCTAGAAACATCCTCATAGAACTCCAATAAATTCGTCAGACACGACTTCCCCTTAACGAAACCGTGCTGCGTCTGCTCTATCAAACAATTCACCTCAAGATGCCTCGCTATTTTCTCCTTGATCACGGATTCTAACATTTTACCTACAACAGACGTTAACCTAACCGGCCTATAATTCCCTGCCTTTTGCCTGCCACCCTTCTTAAACAACGGCGTAACATTAGCCGTTTTCTAATCTTCCGGCACTCGCTCGGAATCTAGCGATGTTTGGAAAATAATCACCAAGGCATCCACTATCACCTCCGCCATTTCTTTCAGAACCCTCGGATGCATTCCATCCAGTCCTGGGGACTTGTCTACAATCAGTCCCTCCAGTCTGTCTGTCTGACTCTGTGTTATCTCCTCACCCTCAACTAGTTTCAGGCTCAGCATAACATTAGACTCCTCTTCCATGCTCATTTCTTTTGGCAGGAGTCCTCACCCATTAAACAGACCCTTTCACCTGTCACAATACCCTCCCCCTTAAATGGCCCCATCCTTTGACCTCTTACCTGCTCTTGGATCTTTTCACTAAGAACGGTCGACATGGCTTGAAACATCTCAATTCCACTGCTCACCCCTTCCATTGTAACCCATCTCCCTCTGAACTTGCTGCACACCATTCTCTCGGGTTAAACCTGAAGGTGACACTGTCTGGCATCCCACCTCCACCTTAGAGAGGCTGCTCACCAACTCGTAGACACTTCTTCCTACTTCACTCTGGAACATGCTTCAGTACTGAACATCAAGCATTGTCTTTAGGCGTGTCACTCACCTCACCTCTGGAGATCTTCCCTCCACAACTTCCAACCTTAGAGTCCCTCAGACACTTAGAACCTGCTTCTCAAAATTCACCAACAGGGATGCCATGCTAGATTCATCATTTCAGCCTGTTCCCACTCCTCACTGAACTTATTTCTTCCTATCTTGATTCTATTTTCCCTTCCCTTGTCCAATCCCTTCCAGCCTAGATTTGAGATTCTTCTGATGCCTTATGTCATTTCAACAATTTTTTCAATTTGTCTTCATTTGTGGGACATGGGCGTCACTGACTGGCCAGCATTTATTGCTTATACCTAGCTGCCCTTGACAGGAGTGACTTGCTAGGCCATTGCAGAAGATAATTGAGAGCCAACCACCTTGCTGTAGCTCTGTAGGCCAGATCATGTAAGGACATTTGATTACCTTCCCTAAAAGATATTAGTGAAGCAGATGGGTTCTTCCGACAACTGACAATGGTTTCATGGTCATCAGTAGATTCTTAATTCCAGATTTTTTTTATTGAATTCAAATTCCACCATCTACCATGGTGGGATTTGAACCCAGGTCCCCAGAACATTAGCTGAGTTTCTGGGTTAATAATCTAGCGACAATACCACTAAGGTCATCACCTCCCTTCATACTCCATATTCAAAGGGTCATCTCTACATTTCTGCCAATTCCAGCATATCTTTCCCTCCCTATCAGCATTTTGAAGGGTTTGTTCCCTCCCCAGCTCTGTGTCCATTCCTCTATAACCCTCTAAATCTTATCCCTTTCTCAGCATGCCTTCCTATAGAATGGAAGCAGATGCAACATCTGCCCATTTACAGCCTCTTTCCTCACTACCCAAGGTTCCAACACTCCTTTCTGGTGAAGCAGCAATTTACTTCTTTCAATTTAGTAAACTGCATTGTCTGCTCACAATGCTGTCTTCTCAACATTAGGGAGGTCAAACGCAGACTGGGTGATCCCTTTATGGAACCTCCCTGCTCAGTCCGCATATATGATTCTAACCTTCCTGTCACTTGTCATTTCAATTCACCATCTTGTTCTCATGCCTGTATTTCTGTCCTCAGTCTGCTGTAACTTTCCAGTGAAGTCCAATACAAGCTGAAGGAATAGGGCCTCATCTTCCCATTAGACACGTTACAGCCTTCTGGACTCAACACTGAGTTTAACAACCCTGTTCTTCAATTTGAATTCCCCCCACCCCCAAATACCAGTCGTTATCTTGCTTTCAGACTGAGCAAACTTTATTCTGCTGTTAATAGCTACTCTGGACCTATGCTTTGTTTCTCTGTAACATCCACACCCTTTTCCCTTTGTTCCATGACATCTTGGGCATTTACTTTCCCCCCGCCCTCCTACCCATCCTTGATCTTCCCCCTTGTTCCATCTGACCCACTCCCCTTTCTCAACAGCATAAAACCCACATTTCTATCTCTATTCAGTTCCAAAGGGGAGTCATATTGGACTGAAAATGTTAACTGTTTCTCTCTCAAGGATGCCACCAGACCTGATCAGTTTTTCCAGATTTTTGTTTTTAAATTTCAGACCTCCAGTATTTTGCTTTTATAAACATGGTTGAGATTGGCTGTAACCTCAAAGATACTATGCAGAATTCAATGTCTAGGGGTCACACAAAGAAAAATGCGCAAGGTGGGTTTGGGGGCTGCATTTCTCATGGGACCAAAACCATAAACAAGTTAGGTCTTTAACAGGAAGGAAAGGAGAGAGAGATGGACAAGGACCAAACATGTTGCCTCTCGTTAATCACAAAGCAACACTCCAGAAACAAGAAAAGTGTTACCACAGATACAAGAACTAAGAAAAGCTTTGTAGGAAAACAGAACAAACTTCTCACCCAGTTATACGTATCATTCTTTTTTCCACTGCAACAGAATGGAGAAATAATTTATTACAGAGGTGGCAATGCTTCAAAAATGCTCAATTTACTGAGATTGTTAAAGGCATACAAGCGTGCATTCTTTAGCATTCCATCCCCTTCAGACTTGAAAAAATGAGAAGTATAAAATGGGCCCTAACAAAGCCACAGATGGTTCAACATATTATAAAATATTACTTTAAAATTCCATTTCAGTTTACTTGTTCTCCCCATCCCAGTGATCAGGAACAGCTTGTGTAGCACAATGAGATTAAGCAGTGGAAATATGACTACACAGCCTTAAACCAAATATTTTCATTGCTCCATTTTACGAATCATACTTAATTGTTTCCATACTAGCCTGATGTGCGTGTACTTGTGCATACACAGGAGGGGCACTCATTAATACAGGGGATTAAGCAGCATACAATCTTGACACAGACTCTCTACAATTCTAGAATCCACAATGTATCCAACTTTTAAGTACTGAAATGAGAAATCTGACAAAAAGAAGGTACTGCATTCTATCTTCATTTGCGAGACCTTCCCGTAGACTCCACACACAATTTCTATTCAAGGCAGTCAGCACGCATAAGGTTCGTTAATCACTGAAAAGGACAATTACAGGAGGACATTAATAAAAACGTGCAGAATTAGCAAATTAAATTCAAAATGGGAAAAGTACAGAGGTTATGTATTACTTGGCAGGTGCAGTGCCAGATAAGGTAAAGGAATAATGAGATCTCAGATTGCAAGTATACCAATCACTAAAACACTCGTGCCACTGTTAACAGGCAATTTAAATAAAAGCAAAGCAAGCCTCATTTCTAGAGGAATAAGAATTTAAAAAGGAGGGATGTTATGCTAAACCTATATCAAATCTTGTTTAAGAGTACAGCATGCCGTTTTGGTTGTCATATTATAAAAAGGATAGCAGAGGTACTGGAAGGGTATGTCAAGAAAGCATGGAAGAAGCTAGGTCTCTTTTCTCTCGAAAAAAATAGGTTGAGGGCAACTGACTAGAGGTCCTTAAAATTATGAAAAGTTTATACAGTGTCAATAAAGAGGGAATGTGTCTCACTTGTGGGGAAAGAACAAAACTAGAGGCTATCAATATAAGACAGTCAATATCTAATTCAGGATCGAGGATTGGGCGGCACAGTAGCACAGTGGTTAGCTGTTTCACAGCTCCAGGGACCTGGGTTCGATTCCCAGCTTAGGTCACGGTCTGTGTGGAGTTTGCACATTCTCCTCGTGTCTGCATGGGTTTCCTCCGGGTGCTCCGGTTTCCTCCCAAGTCCAAAGATGTGCGGGTTAGGTTGATTGGCCATGCTAAAATTGCCCCTTACTGTCCTGAGATGCGTAGGTTAGAGAGATTAGTGGGTAAAATATGTAGGGATATGGGGGGTAAGGCTTGGGTGGGATTGTGGTCGGTGCCGATCCGATGGGCCGAATGGCCTCTTTCTGTACTGCAGGGTTTCTATGATTCTATGAGAAATGCTTTCACCCAAGAAGTAGTGAGAATGTGGGTACAGACGCAAATAAGGGGAGGCTAGACAAACAATGAGTGAGAACAAAGAGAGGATTCAGAAGATGGGAAGAGACTCGGGTAAAACAAATACCAGCATGGGCTGGTTGGGCTGAGAGGTCTGTTTCTGTGCACTGTATTCTACATAAAGGCTGAAGCTATTAAATCTGGTTCAATTATGCCAATGACAATTATTTGTAAAAATTATGTAAAACTTTGGTTTTAATTTAAAACTTTACAAATGCTATTTGAATTTCATCAAAATAAACAAAAGGGCATTGATCCGAAATAGTAACTCTGCTCCTCTCTCCACAGGTGTTGCCAGAACTGCGGAGCATCGAGCATTTTGTTTTTAGTTCAATTTCCCAGCATCTGTTGTGTTTTCAAATATTACACTGCTGCGTTAAATACCAAAGTGACTTGCATGACACATTTGCAGTTACCATGCATGACACCCTCAGCAAATCTACTGGGACATTATATTTAGCACTTGTGGATTTTTCAGGCTATCCCTTTCGGGTTAGCTTCAATAGAATTTTTGTATGTTTAATTATTCTAATAGAGTTCAAAACAAAGCAGGAACAAAAATAAAGAGTCTAAAGGGGAAATGCAGTACATGGATTCATGCAAACAGTGGCGAGTATGCATTCTTGAGAAGTTTTTAAAAAAAACTTCTGTAGAACAACCTCCCTACAAAAACACGACAATTTGAACAACAGGAGAAAGAAATGTTCTTATCTTGAAGCCACGCCCTTTTGGGATTTTGGAGCAAACAGAAGGGATAAAATTACATTGCATCCTTCTACCTTCAGAAATGCAGTTTCCCCTTTGTCTGCCAGGTTCGGGGGCCAGTTTATTACAGACAGTTTCTCCTGCACATGGTTGGAACGTCCCACCTGTACAAACCAATATTTCAATCTATTATTGTGGCCTTTGAACATCTCCTCCGAAAATGGTTATTAATTTTTTCATCTTTGTGCAAACTCTGGAATGATATCAGAAATTTAATATATAATTGCATTTTAATCAGCTAAAACTTGAGCTGAACTTAATCTCGTCCAATGGTTGGGACAAGAATACCTTCCCACAGCTGGAGCAGAACCAACGAGCAGGGAAGAATCCTGTTATTGTGATCTACGTAAGAGGAAGTAGCATGGGTGCAACTAGGAATGAGGTTCTTTGAGGAGTTTGAGGAGGGTACAATTTAAAAGCAAAGCCTCAAAAGGTAATCATCTCTGGACTCTGTGCAAACTGGCACAGAAACAAACAGATTAAAGGTTTAAATGCATGATAGAGTGGAGTTTCAATTCATGACAGACACCATCCTATTTCTGTGGAGAGAGGTATTAGTTTCTGTGAGACAGCCCTGTTAAATAGGGCGGGAACCAAGAGTAAGACATACTGACTCCCTCCACCACTGACATACAATGGCAGCATCTGCAAGTTGCACTTCAGCAACCTGGGTCTTTAACCAGCACCTTCCAAACCCACAAACTCTACTACCTAGAAGGACAGTAGGTGCATAGGAATGTCCCCTGCAGGGATCGGTCCAATGCACACACCAACCTGAACTCTCACACCTTTACTTCACTGACACTGGGTCAAAATTCTAACTCGTTTCCTGTAACTCTGTTGCTATCACAGAGACTTGGTTAAGGGAAGGGCAGGATTGACAGCTTAACATTCCAGGATACAGATGTTTCAAGCGGGATAAAGGGAGATGTAAAAGGGGTGAGGGAATTATATACTGGTTAAGGAGAATATCACAGCTGTATTGCGGGACGACACCTTGGAGCGTTCATACAGCAAGGCAACATAGGTAGAGTTCAGGAATAGGAAAAGTGTCGTCACAATGTTGGGGGTTTATTATAGGCCGCCCAACAGCCAGTCGGAGATAGATGTACGGATATTAGGCAGATTTTGGAAAGGTATAAAAGTAACAGGGTTGTTGTGGTGGGAGATTTTAACTTCCCCTATATTGACTGGGACTATATTGGCAGGGGCGGGTGTCACCTGATGAAAGTGCAGTGATCCGAAAGCTTGCGCTACCAAATAAACCTGTTGGACTTGAACCTGGTGTTGAGAGACTTCTTACTGTGCTTACCCCAGTCTAACACCAGTATCTCCAGTACAGGGAAGGTCCCAGAGGATTGGAGAATAGCCATTGTTGTTCCTCTGTTTAAGAAGTGGAGCAAAAATAATCCAGGTAATTACAAGCTGGTGAGTCTTACGTCATTGGTAGGAAATTATTGGAGAAGATTCTTTGAATCAGGATTTACTCCCACTTGGAAATAACTAGACGTATTAGTGAGAGGCAACATGGTTTGTGAAAGGGGAAGTCATGTTCATAAACTTGATCAAGTTTTTCGAGGAAGTGACAAAGATGATTGATGAAGGTACGGCAGTGGACGTTGTCTACATGGACTTCAGTAAGGCCTTTGACAAGGTCCCTCATGGTAGCTTGGTGTAGAAGTCGCATGGGATTAGAGGTGAGCTGACAAGGTGGATACAGACCTGGCTCAGTCATAGAAGACAGAGGGTAGCTGTGGAAGGGTGCGTTCCTGAATGGAGGGCTGTGACAAGTGGCACCCCTCAGAGATCAGTGATGGGACCTTTGCTGTTTGTAATATATATATAAATAATTTGAAGGAAAATGTAACTGATTTGATTCGTTAGTTTGTGGACAACACAAAGGTTGATGGATTTGCGGGTAGCAATGAGGATCTAACAAAAGGGGGCTGCTGGGAGGAGGAAGGGGGGTGAGGAGCGGAGGCCTCAGCCTCTTAATCTGCATAACAGGTTTGAGGTTCTTGCTTCCAGTCTGGAAGAGGACGAGGCAGGTGAGGTTGGTGAGCAAACTGCACACGGTACAGTGATGCAGCAGGACATAGGCAAAGAGAAGGGGAAAAGGAACGTAGTAGTGATTGGAGATAGTGGGGTGAAGGGTATTGACACTGTCCTTTGTCACAATGACAAAGTGCACAGAAGGGTGTGTTGTCTGCCTGGTGCTCGGGTACAGGATGTCGCAGCTGGGCTGCAGAGGAATCTGGAGTGGGAGGGTGAGAACCCAGTTGTGGTGGTACATGTGGGTGCCAGCGACGTAGGCAATGTGCGGACTGAGGATCTGGGGAGGGAGTATGAGAAGCTGGGAATGGAATTAAAAAGTAGAACCGACAAGGTGGTCTTCTCTGGGCTACTGCCTGAACTGAGTGCAGACGGGCGTAGGGTTGACAGGATAAAGGAAGTGAATGGGTGGCTCAGAGATTGGTGTGGGAGGAATGGGATCGAATTTATGGGGCATTGGCACCAGTATTGGGGTAGGTGGGACTTGTTCGGGCGGGATGGGGTTGGTCTGAATCGTGCTGGGACCAGAGTGCTGGCGAATCGAGTAAAGAGAACTGTAGACAGGGCTTTAAACTAATTAGGGGGGGGGAGGGTGCGAGGGTAGGTGATGTTAGGAGGTCTACAGTTAAGGATAGGGTACAGGTAAGGGAAGAGGCTGAGGATGTCCCAAGTGGTGGCGTTACGGCAAATAGGGTCCAGAAGAAGGCTGGGATGAAAGCGCTTTATCTGAATGCACGAAGCATTCGGAATAAAGTGGATGAGCTGGTGGCGCAGATCGACACAAATGGATACGATCTGGTGGCCATTACAGAGACGTGGCTGCAAGGTGACAGGGACTGGGAGATGAATGTACAGGGCTATCAAGTGTTTAGGAAGGATAGGCAGGAGGAAAGAGGGGGTGGCGTAGCTCTGCTGATTAAGGACAGCATCAAGGTGGTAGCAAGGGATGATATCGGAGCCAAAGAGCAGAAAGTGGAATCGTTGTGGGTGGAGATTAGGAACAGCAAAGGGAGGAAGACGCTGGTGGGTGTCGTCTATAGGCCCCCGAATAATGATCTGGAGGTGGGGCGGGCTGTTAACGCGCAAATAAGTGCGGCGTGCAGGAATGGGACGGCAGTAGTTATGGGGGATTTCAATCTGCATATTGATTGGTCGACCCATGTTGGACGAGGTGGGCTCGAGGAGGAGTTCTTGGAATGCTGCCGGGATAGTTTCCTGGAACAGTGTGTGTTGGAGCCGACGAGGGAGCGAGCTATCTTGGATCTGGTGCTATGTAATGAGGCGGGTAGAATTAGGGACCTTGAGGTGAAGGATCCTCTTGGAGAGAGTGATCATTGTATGGTGGAGTTTCTGTTGCAGATGGAGGAGGAGAAAGTGGGTTCCCGGACACGTGTCCTTTGTTTGAATAGAGGGGAGTATGGTAGGATGAGAGAAGAATTGGCGAATGTGGACTGGGGGAGCGCGTTGGAAGGTAGGTCTGCTGAGGAGCAGTGGAGGATCTTTAAGGAGATCTTTCTTGGTGCTCAGCAGAAATTTATTCCGATGGTTAAAAAGGACAGTAGGAAGAGAGGTAATAAGCCGTGGATAACGAAGGAGGTGAAGGAAAGTGTTAAATTAAAAGCGGAGGAATTTAGAGTAGCTAAGAGCAGTGGGCGAGAAGAGGATTGGGAAAGGTTTAAATGTCAACAAAGATTGACAAAAAAGTTGATAAAGGAGGGTAGAAGAAGCTATGAAGCTGGGCTAGCACTTAATATAAAAAAGGGTAGCAAGAGTTTTTATAAATATATAAAAAGGAAGAGGCTGGCTAGGGTGAACGTTGGTCCCTTAGCGGATGAGAAAGGGGACCTAGTGGTAGGGGATGGGGATATGGCTAAGGTCTTGAATAACTTTTTTGTTTCTGTCTTCACGGAGGAGGACGTGAATAATTTGCCGGGTGTTAGCGATGGAAAGGTGGTAGGACTGGAGGGTCTTAATGACATTACTGTTACTAGAGAGGTGGTGCGCGACAGACTGGAGGGGCTGATTGTGGACAAGTCCCCAGGACCGGATGGAATGCATCCGAGGGTTCTGAAAGAAATGGCGGAGGTGATAGTGGATGCCTTGGTGGTTATTTTCCAGACGTCGCTGGATTCCGGGGAAGTGCCGGAGGATTGGAAAACGGCTAATGTTACGCCGTTGTTTAAGAAGGGTGCCAGGCAAAAGGCGGGGAATTACAGGCCGGTTAGTTTAACGTCTGTGGTAGGTAAAATGTTAGAATCCGTCATTAAGGAGGAAATTGCGAGGCATCTTGAAGGGAATTGCTTGATAGGGCAGACGCAACACGGTTTCATTAAAGGGAAGTCGTGTCTGACAAATTTACTGGAGTTCTATGAGGATGTGTCTAGGGCGGTGGATAGAGGAGAGCCGGTGGATGTGGTCTTTCTGGATTTTCAGAAGGCGTTTGATAAGGTACCTCACAAGAGGTTACTGCAGAAGGTCAGAGGACATGGAGTTGGGGGTAGGGTGTTAGCGTGGATAGAGGATTGGTTGTCAAATAGGAGGCAGAGAGTGGGGGTCAATGGGTGCTATTCGGATTGGCGGTTGGTGACTAGTGGGGTGCCCCAGGGGTCGGTGCTGGGGCCTCAGCTATTTACCATTTATATAGATGATCTGGAGGAGGGAACCGAGTGTAAGGTGTCGAAATTTGCTGATGACACCAAGATTGGGGGAAAGGCAAATTGTGCGGAGGGTGTGGAGAGTCTGCAGAAGGATCTAGATAGGCTGGGTGAATGGGCCAGGAAATGGCAAATGGAATTTAATGTTGGCAAGTGTGAGGTGGTCCACTTTGGTAGGAAGAATGGTAGGAAGGACTATTACTTACGTGGCGAAAAACTGCAGCAGGCGACGGTGCAGAGGGACCTCGGGGTCCTTGTGCATGAGTCGCAAAAACCCAGCCTGCAGGTGCAGCAGGTGGTCAGGAAGGCGAATGGGATGCTGGCCTTCATAGCGAGGGGGATTGAATATAAAAGTAGGGAGGTCTTGCTGCAGCTGTATAGGGCATTGGTGAGGCCGCAGCTGGAGTACTGTGTGCAGTTTTGGGCGCCGCACCTGCGCAAGGATATTTTGGCCTTGGAGGGAGTGCAGAGGAGGTTTACTAGGCTGATACCGGAGTTGAGGGGGTTGAGCTATGAGGAGAGGCTGAATAAACTAGGCTTGTACTCGTTAGAGTTTAGAAGAATGAGGGGAGATCTCATTGAGACGTATAAGATGATGAATGGGATGGATAGGATAGAGGTGGAAAGACTCTTCCCGCTCAAAAAAGACAGTAGGACTAGGGGGCACAGCCTCAAGATAAAGGGGGGGCAGTTCAGAACGGAGTTGAGGAGGAACTTCTTCACTCAAAGGGTGGTGAATCTCTGGAATTCTCTGCCCGTTGAAGTGGTGGAGGCTGCCTCGCTAAATATTTTTAAGAAGCGGGTTGATGGGTTTTTGATAAGAGAGGGGATTAAGGGTTATGGGGAGAGGGCGGGAAAGTGGAACTGAGCCACGACAGATCAGCCATGATCTTATTGAATGGCGGGGCAGGCTCGAAGGGCCAGATGGCCTACTCCTGCTCCTATTTCTTATGTTCTTATGTTCATCAGAGGATACAGCAGGACGTAGATCAGTTGGTGGCTTGGGCAGAGAGATGGCAGATGGAGTTTAATCCCAACAAATGTGAGGCAATGCGTTTTGGAAGGTCTAATAAAAATAGGGAACATGCAGGAAATGGCAGAACGCTTAAGAGTATTGATAAGCAGAGGGATCTGGGTATAGAGGTACTCAGGTCACTGAAAGTGGCATCACAGGTGGAGAAGGTAGTCAAGAAGGCATGCAGCATGCTTGCCTTCATCAGCCAGGACACTGAGTTTAAAAATTGGCAAGTCATGTTTTAGGTTTGTAGAACCTTAGTTATGCCACTCTTGGAATATAATCTTCAATTCTAGTCGTCACACTACCAGAAGGACGTGGAGGCTTTGGAGAAGTACAGAAAAGATTGACCAGAATGGTGCCTGGGATGGAGGGCATTAGCTATGAAGAAAGGTTGGAGAAACTTGGTTTTGTTCTCACTGGAACAACACAGGTTGAGGGGCGACCTGATAGAAGTCTACGAGACTGTGAGGGGCATGGACAGAGTGGATAGTCAGAAGCTTTTTCCCTAGT
The DNA here is from genome assembly GCF_965287045.1 of Carcharhinus amblyrhynchos. Taxonomy (NCBI): domain Eukaryota; kingdom Metazoa; phylum Chordata; class Chondrichthyes; order Carcharhiniformes; family Carcharhinidae; genus Carcharhinus; species Carcharhinus amblyrhynchos. The sequence continues at coordinate 95,976,977 of NC_137329.1, read as the reverse complement.
GTGGAAGAGTCAATTACTAGGGGGCATAGGTTTAACGTGTGAGGGGCAAGATTTAACAGGGATGTACGAGGCAAGTCTTTTTTACACAGAGGGTGATAGGTACCTAGAACTTGCTGCCAGGGAAGGTAGTGGAGGTAGATACAATAATGAGTTTTAAGGGGTGTCTGGACAAATACATGAATAGCAGGGAAATAGAGGGATATGGTCCCCGGAATGGTAGGGGGTTTTAGTTCAGTCAGGCAGCACGGTCAATACAGACTTGAAGGGCCGAAGGACCTGTTCCTGTGGTGTAATTTTCTTTGTTCTAACTGCGGATGTACCTGCATCACATGGAATGCAGCAATTCAAGGCATTGGCTCACCACCACTTTCTTAATGATGTTCTAAATGTTGATCTAGTCAGCAACACCCACATTCCACAAATAAAAAAAAACTAGGGCAGTAGGCAGGGCTTTAAACTACTAAGAAGGAGGGTTCAGTCAAGGGTAAATTAATGAGTCTGGATAGATAATTGAAAGTTGCAGAACACAGCCTAAATTTGGGGGGGGGGAAAATGAAGCAGTGGAGGCCAGGAAGTGACAAGAGTTTAATTACAATGATACAGTGTGTGTAAGTGAAGTTACATCAAAAAAAAGTCCAAATTACAAGGACTATATCTGAATGCATGAAGCATTTATAACAAATCTGATGCATTAAAAGCATAAATAGAGATAAGTGGGTTTAATCTATTAACCGTTACTGAGACATGAAACAGGGTGACCAAGCCACAGAGTATTTTTAGGAGCGTATCCTTTAGAAAGTCCTTGATAATAAGGGATGAAATAAAGGCAGAAGAGAGAAGGGATCTTAGCCCAGAAAATCAGGATACAGAGAAAGCCCTGTGGTCAGACTCGTTTTCAGGCCCCCTAACAGTAATCATAATGTTGGACAAAGCATTAATCAGGAAATTAGGGGCACATGTAACAAAGTAATGCAATAATCCTTGGGCACTTAAACCTTCATATTGGCCAGACAAACCAAATTGACAAAAGTAAAGCAGAGATGGTGGCAATACCACTGGATTAGTAATCCAGAAGCCCAAAGCTAGTACCTTGTCAGGAGAAAGCAAATAGAGAGTATACTCTCTGGAGTTTTGAAGGGCGAGACATGATCTCATTGAAAAGTACAAAATTTTTTTTAGAGGGTAGATGCCAAATGTCTGTTTCCCCTGGCTGAAGCTACAGTCTGAGGATAATGGAGTCAGTCATTTTAGGACAGAAATAAGGAGAAATTTCTTCACTCAGGGTGGGAGAGTGTTATGAACCTTTGGAAATCTCTACCCTAGAGCAGTGGTTCCCAACCAGCATGCTGCGAGATTTGTCTGAGGTCCTAGCAGTACCAATCACATTTATCCAATCAACTTTCACTTAATATTTCCAACACGTAAAATGTGCCAAGAAGAAAAAATGTTGGAAAAAGTATCCTCTCTGAATCTCCAGTCTGCTGAATGGTATGATAAGAACAAGCTCAATGGTTCCATGTCCCATTCCTTTGGATCAAACACTGGGGGAACATTTCATTACATTGCCTCTGAGCCCCGCCTTTAAATGGAGAATCAACTATAGATGGGGGAAATCCTATTCGGAACATAATCTGCAAATTTAATCTGACTTTCCCCAGCCCAACAAGGCACATTCTGGGTAATTTAAGAAACACATCTGCTTTTTTAAATAGTCTGATTCCCAATCTCAACAAGAAAATATTCAGGCAAAAAAAAGTCTGCACATGGACAGCTGTCCAATAATTTTATTCCGCCTTCTGTTAGATTCAAGTTCATTCATTTATTTAAATGAAGATGGATTACTGACTACATTTCTTTGCTGATTAATTCAGATTCCTCCTGTTCAACAAACCTCATCCGTTCAGGATTCTTGTAGCCCTGAGTACTGGGAAAGTTATTGAATTTATTCAACCAAATCCTTCTCGGTTAAAATAAGCTGGGTGCCTCCACAGAGTTAGGATTACACAAGTGTCAGAACAACGGGTTGCAGCTATACAGTAACCTACATCTGCTGTAGAAATTTCAGAGCAATTGAACAGCATGGATGAGAACCGTACACAAAAGGTGGGTGGGTAGGAGACCAGCCAAGTTCTGAAATTCATAGTATCATAGAATTTTTACAGTGCAGGAGGCGGCCATTTGGCCCATTGAGTCTGCATTGACCACAATCCTATCCAGGCCCTATTCAAATCCAAAATCTCAAATAGGCAACTGCAAGTATTGCTTTACTTATAAAACATGTGACATTTTATTACTCCATTGTTGATTCTGAAATCAACCACACTTCTAGAGCTTAAAGGCTTGGGTTGTCTGGTTAAAGGGGCATACTTAAAGCTTTTGAAGGCATCCCCAAAATTTACTGCTTTAATTCTTATTCTTCAACTGAGCACCCATAGCCCTCTAGGCAGTAGTATGTTTTAGTCCAATGAGAAGGGAGGCACTAGTACTCTTGGTTCTTGGGCAAGATGTGGGCCAAGTGGATCAAGTGTCAATAGGGGAACATTTAGTGGACAGTGATTATATCATAAGGTCTGGGTTGATTATGGAAAAGAACTAAGGACAAGCCAGAGTAGAATAATTAACTAGGGGAAAGCAAACTTCATTGGGAGAGAATGGATTTGGCCCAGGTCAACTAGAGTCAAAAGGTTGGCAGGGCAAAACATTATCTGAACAATGGGCTGATGTTTGAGAAAAGATAGTTCAGCCAGAGATATGTTCCCACAAAGAGACACTGAAAGAGCATACAAGAGGGTACAGAAGAGATTGGTGGGTAATATAAAGAGAATCCAAAAGTCTTCTGAAGTTGCAAGAACTATCTGGAAATGGAATTAACTACCCCATTTAGAATATCCTAGCGCGCAGATGTACTCTCATGTGTGTGCACATGCACTCATGCCACCCACATAGTGACAAGATCCCTAGCTGGATATGATAATCACACTGCCTTTCAGGTATGGCAAGCAGCACACGTGTGCTTCTCCCTTACTCAGTCCATTCCTGACGGAGTTCAAGAAAAACAAATTCAAAACATAAAGCTCATCTTCATCAAGTGATATCCTATACATCACCAGGGCCTATGCCTTTAAAACAGCTTTTATTCCAGCCATTGAAGTAATTACTGTTCAAATAAGCAAAGAAGTTCTCTTCCTCAACTGTCATGTAAGTCAAGTGCTTTCTTGGGAAAGGCATGCTTGCTCACATTCCAAGGTGAACTTACGACCTTCTCAGAAAAAAATCCCAAGTGTCCAAGTAATGCAATCTCCTTCCAAATTTTAAAGAAAAACACAGCTCTTGAAGATACAGTTCTAACCTGCCTCTGGTCTTAAGAAATGAAATGTCATTTCCAAATGTATTTCATTACAAAGTTTACAGGAAAAGATAAATACAAAATATAAAAATGAATTCAAATAGGCACTCACTCAACTACTGATTTCTTATAAAGAATCTGTTGTTTTCTGATTCTCTTGATTTCCAGATAATTCTATAACAATTGATAATGTGGCAGCAATTACATTATCCTTCTCAGTAATATGAACAATCCTTAAGTTGAAGTATTAGCCAGATCCATTGGAACTGCGTCATTAAGTCTTCAATATTCCCATAAAGGCCATGATGGATATATACCTTAAAATGTTTAAGAGCCAATAACAATCCTAGAGCTTCCTTTCCTACTCTCGAGTACCTCTTTTGATGGTGTATTGTTTTACAGTAGTATCCCTGACCTCACTCTGCCCAATTCTACTCCTTGCAATAAGACCACAACCGCCCCCAAGTCAGTAGCATCAACTGCCACTTTGAAGGGTTCAGCAAAACTAGGGGCGGCTAATACCGGTTCATTATTTGAGATTGTCCTTACCGCCTATATTCTCTTTTACAATAACCTTTTAGTGGAGCAGCTAATTTGCTGAACATTAGCATAAATTGACAATAGAAGCCACATATCCCCATGTAGTCTTAGAGCTAGGGAACTCCATCAAAGCCTGTACTTTTGCTGCTGCTGGCAACATTTGCCCCTGCCCTCAGTATGTCCTAAATTATTCACACTTTCATGAAATCACTCTGACTTATTTATTACTAAATCAGTTGGCTGTAATTCTTTAAATAGGGCTTCCAATTGTTTTAAGTCATCTTTCCAAGTGTTGCTGTAAATCAATAAGTACATCATCCAAATAAACCACAGAGTTAAAAACACCATTTACAACTTGATTTATTAACCTTAGGAAAGTAACTAGAGCAATTTCTAGCTCAAATGGCAACACTCAGCATTGGCATAGACCATTCAATGTGACAAAAGTCGATATCTTCTTAGCACATGATGTTAAAGATACTTCACAGAATCCCGACAGTGCACAATACAGGGCAATTCGGCTCATCAAGCCTGCAACGGCACAGATTACAGGGATAGGATCTGGGTAAAGTAATTCCATATATTTTGCCCCCTAACCTACATATTATGGGACACTAAAGGGGAATCTAGCATAGCCAATCAACCTAACCTGCACATCTTTGGACTGTGAGGGGAAACTTGAGCACCCGGAGGAAACCCATGCCAACACAGGGAGTAACATGCAAACTCCACACAGACAGGCAGCCACCCAAAGCCAGAATTGAACCGGGTCCTTGGCGCTGTGAGGTAGCAGTGCTAACCATCGTGCCACCAGAATCCTTTCAATAAAACTATCTTTGTAAGAAACTCGGCACTGCAAATACAATATACTAAATAAGGGTTTGGGTAGGAATCCATGTTATTATTGAATTAGCCTATTATCTATGCAGAATCTGGTTGACCCATAGGGTTTAGGCACTAACACCACTGCAGAACACTAACTATTCTGGTAGGTACAATTCTAAAGCTGGTGCAGAAGCAGAGGGAGCTGGGTGTATAAGTAGCAGGACAGGTTGAGAGAATGGTTACTAAAGCAAGTGTGCAGTTTTGGGCGCCGCACCTGCGCAAGGATATTTTGGCCCTGGAGGGAGTGCAGAGGAGGTTTACTAGGCTGATACCGGAGTTGAGGGGATTGAGCTATGAGGAGAGGCTGAATAAACTAGGCTTGTACTCGTTAGAGTTTAGAAGAATGAGGGGAGATCTCATTGAGATGTATAAGATGATGAATGGGATGGATAGGATAGAGGTGGAGAGACTCTTCCCGCTCAAAAAAGACAGTAGGACTAGGGGGCACAGCCTCAAGATAAAGGGGAGGCGGTTTAGAACGGAGTTGAGGAGGAACTTCTTCACTCAAAGGGTGGTGAATCTCTGGAATTCTCTGCCCGTTGAAGTGGTGGAGGCTGCCTCGCTAAATATTTTTAAGAAGCAGGTTGATGGGTTCTTGATAAGAGAGGGGATTAAGGGTTATGGGGAGAGGGCGGGAAAGTGGAACTGAGCCACGACAGATCAGCCATGATCTTATTGAATGGCGGGGCAGGCTCGAAGGGCTAGATGGCCTACTCCTGCTCCTATTTCTTATGTTCTTATGTTCTTATGTTCATCCTAGGCTTTACCGATTGGGGTATGAGGTGTAAAAACAGCAAGGTTATTTAAAATTGCATTCAACCTCAACTGGACTATTGCATCTAGTTCTGGGTGCCACAGGTTAGGCAAGATGCAGAAAAGATTCATGAGAATGGTCCCAGGGTTCAAGAATTTTAGTTAATTTGGGTAGCATGGTGGCACAGTGGGTAGCACTGTTGTCTCGCAGTGACAGGGACCCGGGTTAGACTCCTGGCTTGGGTCACTGTCTGTGTGGAGTTTGCACATTCGCCTCATGTCTGCATGGGTTTCCTTCAGGTGCTCTGGCTTCCTCCTACAGCCCAAACCTGTGCAGGTTAGGTGGATTGGTCATGTTAAATTGCCCCTTAGTGTCAGGGGGAATAGCTAGGGTGAAGGCATGGGGTTATGGGATAGGGCATGGGTGGGATTGTGGTTGGTGCAGACTCGATGGACCAAATGGCTTCCTTCTGCAATCTATGGTGATTACATTGATAGGTTGGAGAAGTTGAAACAATTTTTCTTGAGGAGAAAGTTAGGAGATTTGATAGAGGTATTCAAAATCATGAGGAGTTTAGACAGTAGATTGGGGAATGGGTTCCAAATGGTGAAAAGCATCAAGAAGGGCAAAGATTTAAGACAATCAACAAAAGAAGCGATGGCAACATGAGGGGAAAAAAATTCAGTGTTTAGGATCTGGAATATACTATCTGAGATTGGAGTAGAAGCACATTCAATTGAGACAATGAAGAGGGAAATGGATTGTTATCTGAAAAGGAAGAATGTGTAGGATTACAAAGACAAGGTGAGGAAATGGCACTGGGTAATTTGCAACTATGGAAAAATTAGCATTGACATGATAGGGACCTGATCTTGTTTGGTACTGGTGACGTCCACCAGCACCAAACAAGATCAGGACTAGACTTAGCTCCCTCGTGATTTGCATTATATCAAAAATCACTACTTACCAATTTCCACTGATAAATTTCCAGAATGTCATTCCTACTCTGAATCAGAAAAAACTCTCAATTTCTGAACAAATCCTACTTTCTGCATAGTTCACCTTACCAAATAGTGATACTCTGCATTCATATCAGCATGTATAGTGCATGGGATTAGGTTCACAATGATGATGTCTCAAATATTTTGCAACATGCACACAAAAGAAAGCAAAGTTGCGCATTTTGGAATTTTATTCATCATCATCCCGGGGTGCTGCTATACAAAATATGTTACCAGTCCTTCATTCTTAGTTTGTTTTGGCAGAGTAAAACCGATGTCCAACAGAGGTTGACTAAGGTCACAGATCAAGACACTGCTTACTATAAACAGGATTGAAACTATTCACCAGTGCATAAATCTCTAACAACTTTTATTAACTCAGGTTAAGTGGCTGGGAGTATCACACTAAAAAGGGAGGAGGCCCAATATCTACTATCTTGCTTTGTCAATGTAACGATGCTGGAGCAGGACAATACACGCCCCCTGTCCCAAATCAGTGAGCCTGGAGTTCAACTTTGCTTGAATTTTCAGGGCTCTGATCATTTGCATACAATCAATGGACATCCGTATCAGTGCACATATTTCTTTTTTGCCTACATTATGGCAGGGGGTTTGTAGAAAATTGTCTTCATTTATCTATCAATAAGTGGTCAAAGCCAGCAGGACCAGTACGAAAGCACTGAAGTGTGAAACTGGTCTCCTTTACAGGTCGGCTGATTAAAATTTGGCAGCTTGTCAATTTCTGTTAGGTTCTGCACTATGTTGCAATGCACATTGAAATCAAACAGTACGCAACACTTGTACATTAATATATGACCCAGTTGTCATTAGCAAAGGGAATCCACACTTAAGAAGAGTGAATTCCTAACAATGAAATAATTTGATGGGTGTCACTTTAACCTGAAAAGAGAAAAGTGTAGCCCAGGAATAAGGCAATATTTAGATAATGCTATGATCATAGTGCTATGGATTAAACACACTCACTAAATTCACAAATTCCCAGTAAAGCCAGAGTTTTACCCAGCACTACAAACTAGGCTGAACACTTGGAATTGTATGGATATGTGGAGATTGAAATTTCACGGTAACTCTATTTACACTCAAGGTACCTGAGTGAGGAGGATTGTGCGTCTGAACGCCAAGCAACAACTTCCAGTTCATAGCAGAAAGTATCTGGATAACCTTCAAATCTTTTAAAACAAAATGGGATATATCAAAACAAAAGTACGAAATGAAAATGGTCTGTAAATAATCAATATACTGTTGCTCCACCCTTCTACTGTTATCTTTCATTCCTGAACTGTGCAAGGTTATATTGCGCAAATTATATTTGCGCTTTGATTTCCCCATATGACTGTGCTGATGTTTTCCAGTCTATTTGTTTGCCTGGCATTTTACCCCTCATTAAATCAGGTTTAGATGGTGATGAAACCACACAATGAAACTGCATTACAATAGCACTTTCTAAATCTCAGGATACTTGGGTACGTCAACTGATGCATTTTTTTTAAGTTATTATTAATTGGTTTCAGCTGATGGGATCTGAACATTTTTCCAAACAGAACCTAACCACTGTTACGGCATCCAGTACAGCCAGAATCAAACCTGGAGTCTTCAATAAATGAGTGCAACTTCATAACAGGGCCATGCAATACAAATATAAAAGCCCATCTTCAGAAAAGCAAACTTATTAGTTCAAAATCTGCTTTTGAAGATGTTACTATATTGGGGAAAGGAAGGTAAAGGAAGCCTACATTTCTGCTCCTAATTGAAATTCAGTGACTTCTGCGGAAAAGTGCATTGACATGAATTTTGAAAGGTGGAATGCAGCTTGGCTGTGACAAGAAACATGGTCAAATGGTTCGCCAACAATTACTACCCAGGCTGACACTTGAAAAAATGCCTAATGGGTGAGGCACAAGTGCTTGAAGAGCAATACCTCAAACAACATTTATTGTCTAGAGAAAGAAAAAGAGTGGCTGAGGGATAAGGGGAGGGAAAGATGAGGAAAAAAAAAAATCAATATTTTGCAAGTCTCCACAGGTCACAACCTTGGCTAATGCAGCAACTAGGAACAGAATCTGAATATTATCCAATTAACTTCTTCCTACCCACAGTGGAACTTGGTTCCCTATACAGGACTGCTCCCAACAACACTATTTTAAACTGATATTCCCAAGACAAATTTTAAAAAAGGACTGGTCAAAAATGTTGTGTGGTGCACATGATTAGGAAGCAACCAGTTGGGAAAATATAATTTCCATTTTCATGGACTGAAGTCTCCAGCTATCAATTGGAAGGAAATATCTTAATAAATACTTTATATTGCACAGCTACAATAATACCCATTTTCTATTCCTTAGCTACAGCGCTGTTGTTCCTGTAAAGAGGGTTTACGTGGTGTGATCAGCAAGTTTGCAAATGACACCAAGGTGGCAGGATTGGCGGATAGCAAGGAGGATTGTCAGGTGACACAGCAGGATATAGATAGGCTGGTATATTGGGCAGATAGATGGCAGATGGAATTTAATCCTGATAAATGCGAGGTGATGCATTTTGGACGGAATAATGCAGGGAGGAGTTACATGATAAAGGGTAGACCAATTAATAGTATAGAAATGCAGAGGGACCTGGGAGTGCAAGTGCACAAGTCTCTGAAGGTGGAAACCCAGGTAGAGAAGGTTGCGAAGAAAGCTTACGGAATCCTAGCCTTTATAGGAAGGGGTATAGAGTATAAGAGCTGGCATCTAATGCTACAGTTGTACAGAACATTGGTTAGACCGCATTTGGAGTACCGTGTCCAGTTCTGGCCACCTTACTACCGGAAGGACGTGGAGACCCTGGACAGAGTGCAGAGGAGGTTTACCAGGATGCTGCCTGGTATGGAAGGACTGGGTTATGAGGAAAGATTGGGTAAACTGGGGCTCTTCTCCTTAGAAAGACGGAGATTAAGGGGGGATCTGATAGAGGTGTACAAAATAATGAATGGTATAGATAGAGTAAACAGTGGCAGGCTTTTTCCTAGATTGGAGACAAATATCACGAGGGGTCACGAGCTAAGGGTGAGGGGGGAGAAGCAAAATTTGGATACTAGAGGGAGGTTTTTCACACAGAGGGTCATGAGGGTATGGAATGCACTACCAAGTAAGGTGGTGGAGGCAGGCACGCTGGACTTGTTTAAGGTTTACTTAGATAGGCACATGAGTGAAACAGGGATGGAGGGTTATAGGAGACGGTTTTAAATAAGGGTCAGAGCCTCCGGACGTTACTGGAAATCTAATGCTACGTGTTGATGTTTTGTCTTTTTACTCCACAGGTGTGTCAGTCCACCTTGTTGTCTAAAGAGGGGCATACACGCGGTGGGTCGTGCGTGGGCTGCTCTTGGATGTTTCGAGAGTGGCCTAGTACTTTGTGTTGTTGTGTGTGCTTAAAACTGGGCCAGCAGATGGGCACCACAACAGCTCAGTGACTATCACTGCTAGCTGTGCAGATACATGGATTTGGGCCAGTGTATGTGGGAATTTGTGCATTCTCCATGTGGTTGCGTGGGTTTCCTCCAGGTGCTCCGGTTTCCTCCCACACCCCAAAGATGTGCTCTTAGGCTGATTGGTGTAACAAATTGTCCCTAAATTATTCTCCCCTGAATCTGGTTTCCAATGGGGTACCATACACATACACACGGGTCAAGGTATGTGTAGGAAAATGCTTTGTTAAGATGGCGGCGTGGGCTCGTTGGGCCGAAGGGCCTGTTTCCCGTGCTGTGTTGTTCTTTGTTCTTTAAAGGGCATGTATGTAATTATTTGGGGGGTTGGGGAGGCATGATGAACGCTGCTGAAATGTTTAGGGCAGGGACGGTGGGAAACAGTTAAGAGACTTTACTGAGCCAAACTCCTGTTTTCCACCAGCCAGCCAACAGGACCATTGGCAGTAGTAAAGATGGTTGTGGAACAGGCCATCTGGATAATCTGCTAGGGATACTGAAAAGAGGGAGACATTCATGTTTGACAAGTTGGAGTGGAGGTGGAAAGAAGAAAAGCTAAAGAGGAGCTCACACCACATACAAAACAAAAAGATACAATGCTGAAAACAATTAGTTGTGTATATTCTGCTCTCAATTATGTTGATCAAAACTTTACTCCCAGCACTTTAATTTTGTCACCAAAAGAGAAAATGCTGGAAAATCTCAGCAGGCCCGTCAGCATCTGTAAGGCAAGAGCTGACGTTGAGTCCAGATGACCCTTTGGCAAAGCTAAAAGGCATAGAAAGTGGGAGATATTTATACTGCAGTGGGAAGAAATGAAAGATGGGTCATAGCCACAGAAAGATAAGACTGTTGATAGCTTAATTTTGTCAGTGCGCATGGAAATTTAGATCAGGTCATTGAAACTTGCACATTGACTGGTGGATTGCTAGGAGGTCATGTACATCCCCCCATCCACGGTTCTCCTCTTTATCTACATGCGTCATCACCCATGCCTTAGCCTTCCACCCAACTGCTTAACTCCTCAACTGCCTCCACGTAGTCAGGCTGCCCATCAACATAAAGTCCTGAACAAGTTTCAAATTCCTTCAAGTCAAAACCTCAGGAAGAACAATCGTTAGTCTCCATCATCAACTCAGCACTGACTCCATCTCCCTCCCCAGTCACACATTCAGGCTGAAACACACAATTCATAACCTTATCATCCTATTTAACTCTTAGTTGAGCTTTTAGCAAATTATCTCACCCATCATTAAATATATCCCTAGCTTGGCACCTCTGGTGCTGAATCCCAGGGAAATGCTTGGAAATATATATTTTAATGCCCCACTTGTTGACCTTTATCCTCGAATCTCCATAAACTTCAACTTGTTTAAAACCCTAACAATATTCTGTCCTGCACTAAGGCTCCCTCATTTCAAAATCCTTGTCCTTTATCTAGAAATTCCTCCATGATTTTACTCTACTGTATTTCTGCACTTGCTTCTAGTCCAAACATCATCCGAGTGTCCAGTTGCTCAACTGTTTTGCATAGAAACTACGATCAGGAGTAGGCAATTCACAAATTCAATATCCTGATCCCTCCCCATTCCATACAGAAACATAGACTTCACCCACTATTAATGACAGGACATGGTTCTCTTGGCCCTTCTCAAATTCAATCCCTAAATCTCTGCTTCTCTCCTTTCTGAGAATAACTCAAACTCATCTCATCAACAGAGTAGAAAAGAATCCTAGTTTGCTCCTTCCAACCCAGAGAGGGTAGGGGCCAGTTAATTCAGTTAACTAGATAGCAAATGTGTGTGGTTAAGCATTATGGCAACAGTGCAGGTTCAATTCCTGTTCCAGCTGAGGTAGACCTGGGACCTGCTGCCTGCCTGCTCCATACTGGAGGTGCTCCTTAAGCTATATGTACACAGAAATTGTCTTCCACTTGAATGGAAAGAAGTGCCAAAGGTCCTTTGTGGACTATGGCTACCTAACCAAGAAGGTCAGGCGAAGGAGGAGTTTTGTATGGAACTTTTCTGCATTGGTAAATTATATTAATCTTTGGATCTGTACCAGTCTCCAATGTGCTTGTGAAAGGTCTTGAGATTTACCTTTTTGGCTTGAGGTAAAATGCAAGTGAAAACTGTGGCTGATGAATGCACCACTTCCAGTGGGAACATAAATAAAACAACAATTTATATTTTTGTAGCATCTTTAACATAGGAAATGTTTCAAGGTGCATCATAAGAGTATTAGAAACAAAGAATGACACCAAACCATGTATGGGGGTTTTTAGGTCAGATGACTAAAAGCTCAGTCAAAGATGTTGGTTTTAAAGAGTGTCTTAAACCTATAGAGTGAATAGAGAGGCAAAGAGGTATAGGAAGGGAATTCCAGAGCTCGAGGCCTTGGCAGCTGAAGACATGGCCACCAGTATTGGAGCAATTATAATTTAGAAAACACAAGAGGCCACAGAGGAGTGCAGATAGCACAGAGGTTTGTGGGGTTGGAGGTGATTACAGAGATAGGGAGGGTCAACATATGAGAAATCTGAAAAACAAGAATGTGAAATCTAAAATCAAAACAAAAAGTAGATTTTCTATACATGGCCATGGTAGCCACTATTATTTGGCTGCTGAAAAGTTGTCCAGCTGTAGCAATTGAGCTCATCACATATAAGGCTTTATAATATTTTCTTTATTTACTTATCTCAGTCTTTCCTGGGTGCTGGAGCATCAACTACTGCCAAGGCTGTTACAACAAATTACTTTGAAACAAATGCACACTGAAAAGTTCAAGCGTCACTGATTTAAAATGTCTCATATTAGAGGAAACTGTTTTACAAAGTAATAAAGGTACCATGAACCTGAGTTAACACTTGACACAAATGTATTAGTTATTAGTTTTGCAATCCCAATATAATTGTACAAATCTTTATAACAATCTGCAGATGAATGAAGCACAAAATCATTTGAACAGCACATCAGAATAAAAAGTACACATAGACAGGGGTGGGACAATGCAAACATCAATACTCCAAATGCTTACACATGTGCCTGTCTAATTATACCTGGGACTTTGAGTTTTTGACACACAATGATACATACCCTCATCTCACAGGCCGTATGTATTGTACCATTCCATCGAGCGTCTCTTAGCATGTCCTTTAATGCTGCCGCCTCACATAGGTTTTATAAGCTGATGAAATTGTTCACCTGCTCCTGCAGGAAGCACCAACAATGACCCCCATCCCAGTCTGCATACAAATCCAGCCAGGCATGCAGTAAGAATGAATAAGGATGCATGCAGTTTCCCTTATCCTAGGCCTCTTGCGGCCTAGACAGCAGCAAGTGAACAAAGGAATTTTAAACTACATATCTTTCCAAATCTAGCACTTTGCCAATTTTATAAAGAGAAAGCCAATGTCTTTCCACAATAAATGAGAAGTAACCTTTATCACTCATTTAAGAATTTAAACACAAAAAAAACTCTCTGCTTTCCATTTTACCATCTCCGTTTGCCAAGTTTTGGCAGCCACTGCAGATAACTTCCCAGCTGTTAATCAATGCATGCACCATTCATTCTTTTTGTATTAGAGCTCTTTGAGCAACTTCAAACACATTCCAAGCCTGAACTTTTGTCTCAAAATGAAAATTTAAATGCAATTCCAATAGAGAAAAAAAAGAAAGTAAAAATGCATGCAATCAAAATGATTTAGAATTCACCAACCTACATGATCCGAGTTGATGAGAAACACCTAACAGCCTAGTCCAAAGGTGTCCCTATATAAAACAAATTCCTGTCCATAAACTCTTTTATTAAATATACAACTATAAAATCTCTGTAAGCCAGGCTCATTAATACAAGTCACCACCACTACAGCTCAAAGGACGAAATAAGGAATGGAGCTAAATGAAAGTCGCCAAAGTCCCAGAGGACCACAGGCTGTGCTCCTCCTTTTTGAGAGAGAGAGCGAGAGAGTTTACTGGTGATGATTTAACCTGAGGGCCACCACACCTCGAACAAGGGACAAGGGAGAGAACAGAAGGGAGAAATCAGAACTGTGTTTTGAATGCTTCCAGTATTATTTTTGTATTAAATATCAATTTGGCACCAGTTTCTTTTCCTTTTTGACTCCCCATGTTCTTTAAAGCTGACTCCCACATCATCATGGTTGCACTCATCGATGGCTACCTTTTTCTTCTTCCAGAACCATCTTGCCTGAGTTCCAAATTCTTTGCCATCCCCTCCACATTCTGCAACAGGATCCAATTTTTTTCAACTGCAACCTCTTCGCTGGCATCAAAGTAGTTGTGAGTTAGGTGCGTCGGGTCTTTCCTCTATTAAAGCATTTTAGTCATTTACAAAAATGGGACAACCATTTTTATGTCGTTTTCGGTATCTATCTCAAATTTCCCTTCAACCTGACAGAACTGACCCTTATTGATGTCCATCAATTTGTTCTCCCAAGTCCAGCAACTTCACAATGCTGTGAAATCGCACCTATCATGCAACTGGGATGATGACATGGTGGTGATGTGACTGGGCTACTAATCCAGAGGCCTAAGCTTAAATTCCAGGTTAAAATCCCAGCACAGGGCAGCTGTGGAATTAAAATTTAGCTAATAAATCTGGAATTTATAAAACTGGGCTCAGTAACGATGAACATGACAACTATCACTGATAGCTGTAAAAATAAAATCTGGTTCACTGATGCCCTTTCAAGTGGAAAATCTACCATCCTTACCTGATCTGGTCTATATGATTCCAGACCCACAGAAAAGTGGTTAACCTTTGATATAGCCAAATAAGCCGTGCAATTCAAGGGCAATTGGATATATGCAACAAATGCTGGCCTTGTCAATAATGGCCACATCCCATAAAATCTACCATCATCAAGTCTAGCATCATCTGTTCTATCGTTGACTCATTCATCAAGCCGCAAATTAGCCATTCAAAACTCATATTCATCAATACTTGCTATGCTTGAAACTTTCTCACAATTAATTGTTTAAAAAAATTTGGTTCAGGATGATTTCAAATTACAACATACGTTGCTGTTGCCCACTGGATTACATGCATCATCGTATCTGATCCTCCTACAATAAACACACTTCCCTGCCTCTATTTGACACTATCTGAAAATCTTTTAAAACTGGTAGTGCTAATGTGAAATGCAACACAATCTTCAATGCAACATTCCCTACAATCAGATTCTTCAATGCCTCTCTATCATGCAACTGGGTGGGACTACTCTCACCTGGTTCCAGTCTGATGCATCCAAATATAACACTTTCAAAGGCTATTCTTTCTATTTCTGCAACATTCTCTCTCGTTTCTCCCAAGGAATTATCCTTAGCCCCCTCCTATTTCTCATACATGCTATCCCTTGGCATTGAAAAACACAGCATTAGTTTTTACATGGTCACTGACTCCTATGCTGTTGCTAAATTAGCACGTTGCTTGATGCAACCCATTACTGAGTAGAAATAATCTCCAATTGAACAATGGGTGAGTGAAGCCACTGCCTTTGACTCTCTCCACAAAACTATGCTCCACATCCACCAACTCCATCTCTCTGTAGCAACTCTGAATCAATGTATTCACTACCTTGTTATCTCGTTTAACAGAGATGAGCTTCCAACTACCTGCCCACAATATCACCAAGACCGACAATTAAAGTCTTCAACAATCACCCAACTTTCCCCTGCCTCAGCTCACCTGTTGCAGAAACTCACACCCATGCCTTTGTCACCTCTAAACTTCCCTATTTCAATTCACACCTGGCCAGCACCCAGATTCAACACCGCACCCCCCACCCCCCACCCGCCCGCTCAAACCCCATTAGCTTGAGGTCATACAAAATTCTGCTGCCCATAATTTTATTCACGCCAAGTCCTATCCACTCATTACCCATGTTTGCTGATCTATACTGACTCCTCTTTAAGCAATGCCTCTTTTTAAAACTTCTCATCCTTGTTTTCACATTCCAACCATGGCCTCATCCCTCTTCTTCCCTATAATCTCGTTCAACTCCACAAACCTCTCTGAGATATCCCTGTTCAGCTAATTCTGATCTCTTTGGCATTCCCAATTTTAACTGTTCTACCACTGGTGGCCATGCTTTCAGCCACCTAGGTCCTAGGCTCCGGAATTCTTCTCTCCTCTCTTTCCTTCTGAAATATACTCCTTAAAACTTACCTCTTTGGCCCAACTTTTGTTAGAATATAGAAAAGCTACAGCACAAACAGGCCCTTTGGCCCACAAGTTGCACCGAACATATCCCTACCTACTAGGCTTACCTATAACCCTCAATCCTACTAAGTTCCATGTACTCATCCAGAAGTCTCTTAAAAGACTCCATCGAATTTGCCTCCACCACCACTGCTGGCAGCCAATTCCACGCACCCACCACCGTCTGAGTGAAAAACTTACCCCTGACATCTCCTCTGTACCTACCCCCCAGCACCTAAACCTGTGTCCTCTTGTGGCAGCCATTTCAGCCCCGGGAAAAAGCCTCTGACAATCCACCCGATCAATACCTCTCAACATCTTATACACCTCTATCAGGTCACCTTTCATTCCTCGTCTCTCCCAGGAGAAAAGACCGAGCTCTCTCAACCTATCCACATAAGGCATGCCACCCAATCCCGGCAACATCCTTGTAAATCTCTTCTGCACCCTTTCAATGGCTTCCACACCCTTCTTATAATGAGGCGACCAGAACTGAGCACAATACTCCAAGTGGGTTCTGACCAGGGTCTTATACAGCTGCAGCATTATCGCCCGACTCCTAAACTCAAATCCTCGACTGATGAAGGCCAGTACACCATATGCCTTCTTAACCACATCCTCTACCCGCGAAGCCGATTTGAGAGTCCTATGAACCCGGACCCCAAGATCCTTCTGATCTTCCACACTGCTAAGAGTCTTACCCTTAATATTATATTCCTTCATCTCATTTGACCTGCCAAAATGAACCACCACACGCTTATCTGGGTTGAAGTCCATCTGCCACTTCTCTGCCCAGTCTTGTTCATCCTCCCCAATATCAATCTCAGTGGCTCAGTCAAATTTTTGCTATTTTAATGCTCTTGTGAAGCACATTGGGAAGTTTTATTAAAAAGGCATTGTATAGACGCACGCTGTTGTTCTGTGATGCACCTAAATCCCCAATTAAGCGCATTTTACCACTAAATTGAAGAAGGAATTTGCCCCTCTATTGCCAGAGTAAGGGAATTACAATCATGGCCGTCTCAGTATGGCATGGATGCTTGACATGCTAACTTGGGTGAGCACCTCAGCGTCTGGTATTTTGTCCTGCCATTTGATCTTTCAGAAGCTTTTGAAGGCAGCTCAAGTAAAAGTGGTTGAGATTCTTGGCATGGCACTAGTGCACAGTTCAAGTCTCATGTGCGAGCAAAGTGGACAGGATTATTGCTCTGCAGACTTTCATTCTGGAAGGCAGACTTGCTCCCCTTTGTTCCCAGACTGAAGTTCAAAAGCTGCCGAAGGCTACACTTGCTTTGGCAATTCTTGCATGTGTCTTGTCATCAATAGACAGCACGAGAGAGAGAGAGAAAAAGAGAGTATACTGTCAGAATGCCTGACACTTGCTGACCAAAGCAAATGTTCGATGGAGAGCTTGAATACAGAGTGCACTCTCATGTTGGTCAAAGAAAGCACTACATTGACATGCTGAAAGCTTCACTTAGAAGTTTTAACATCAGTGTCAAGTCTTGGGAGATGTTTGCCCAAAATTGCTGCACCTGATGTAACCAAATAAAAATGATCCGGCCTCCTTTGAAAGCAAGCGCAAATCAGAGACAGAAAATCCCAGCTGAGGAAATCCCAAATTAGCAACTCTTCCAAAACTCAGTTAGTTTCTGTGGCACCCAGTCTTATTTGCAATAGAACTTTCTGGGAGCAGATCAGCACTCTCAGTCATCTGCGTATCCATCAGAAACCCACTGAACAACCCAGATAATGAACATGGTCCTCTTCTCAAAGGGTGATCACAAGCAAAAATGAAATTGCAGGGGGAGTTTCAATTCATCTTCAAACAAAGGACGTATACACAAACAAGGCTAAAGCCTAGGAATAAATTACTGGTCAGCGCTGCAGCCAGATATAGAGCATGATACAAGCAGGGGAGATTGAGCAGGCAAGGGATCAGGCATGGAGAACTGAATTTCCCTAAAGCTCAGTAAAACAGAAACAGGTTAGTCACTGATAAATCCAACAGGGAATTCAGACACACTTTATTTATTCAGAATTGTTAGACTGTGTAATTTGCTACCACGTGGAATCATTTCAGAAAATAGCATTGATGCATAAGAGAGAAAGGAATAGATTATGCTGATAGGGTTAAGTGAAGAAAGGTGGGAGAAGATGTTTGCAGAGCAGGAAGTGCAAGAGGGGAAGAGAAGATTTGAAATTATCACCAACCCATTCTCTCTCACCTGGTTGGAGTATTAGGGGCATTCTGTCACAGCTGATGTGAGAGGTCTGAACAAAGGAAGGGTGGTGGGGCATTTTCATAAAAAACTCAAAACAAGTTTCTAAAAACACCAGCATCTCAGTTAGAGAATTCCTTCTAAAATGAGTTTGACCAAAGGTCGTGTAAAGATTTGAATATCAAACTAAGACGCACATATTAAATATCCTGATGTCTCATTCACTTATTTCAGACCTCATGTTCAAACAGAAGTCCATCAGCAAAAAAAAAGCACTATGCAACTGGAAGCTTTGAATTTGTTCATAGGTAAGGATGCAGGAACACTCATTGACTGCTACAGGCAAAGTAATCAGCCCTAACTGATCACAGCAGGAGGGTTTCAGAAGGCTTGGGTAATTAATAGAATACTTACTAAGCTATTTGTACAATGGAGTAATTATAATACAACTGCCAAAAGAATGCCTTCCTACTCAGCTCATCTTGTTAAGCCTCCTGTGGGAGCAAAGCCTGCTTGTATGCTGAGACCTACAATAACTGAACAACCATGGAAAACCAGAGTTTATCACATATTTCAAGCTTTAACTCAGATGATTTTAATGGTCCTTTAAAATCTTTAACGTACGGGTACACAATGCCCAGTATTGAATTGGAAAATTTAAGCCAATATCAAGAGCAATATAATTTTACACTAATCAATGACAGTAAAAAGACCAGCATGATGAAATTCCCATCCATCAAAATTAAAGATATTAAATAAAGCTAATACTTCCTGCGCTTAGAAACAACCATGACACATTATCTTTTATAAATCAGGATGCTGGAGTTTTTAAATAACAGAAAATGCTGGAAATACTCAGCAGGACTGGAATCATCTAAACAGAGAGGAATAGAGGCCTCAATATTCCAGTCTTGGGCCTGGAGACTAGATGTTGGACTGAGATGCACGTTGCGACTGTGTGGAGTCCTGATGCACAGACCTACGTGGACACGGCCCAGGAAATTTCAACCAGGCAATCTCCCTATTCTGGGAAAGTCAAGTCAAACACCTTTGACTCAAAGTTAGAATCAGAGACTTTGGACAGTTAATGAACTTGGAACAGTTACCGAGGAAACATTGGACAAATTAGAACATAGCCTAACTCCTGGGTAACTGGACAACTGACCAGCCCGCAGCTAACACAATCCAACATCAGTGGTATGTATGTTCAGTAAATAGCATTCGATGTGATTGCTGAGCCACCGTCTTAAGCTCACAATGAAAAATACCTGTGAACCATATCCCAGAAAAAGTCACAGTCAAAAGGAGGGAACTGATGAACATTTGTACATATACTGTATTTATATCATGTCTTCAGTACAAATATCCACACCGTGGTGTAAATACAACATAATGCCACAGAGGGCATCCTGGACATTAGAATCAAGTTGGATGCATGTGGATAGGACAAGATTTTTTTAAAAAATTCTCTCATAGAATATTGGCTTCAGTGGTTAGGCCAGCATTTGCTGCCCCTCAATAATAGCACTTGAGATGGCAATGGCAATCTGCCTTCCTGAAACATCCATCCTGTGTAGGGAATACCTACTGTGCTGTCTAGAAGGGAGTTCTCGGATTTTAACCCAGCATCAGTTAAAACTCTAGAAGCTGGAGCTGATTTTATCCAGGCAAGTGCACAGTATTCCATCATATTTCTAATTTGTGCCTTGTTGTTGGTGGACAGGCTTTGGGAAGTCAGGTGGTGAGCTACTCACCACAGAATTCCCAGCCACTAACCTGCTCTCACTAACCTGCTCTTGTAGTCACAGCATTTAAGTGGCTGACCAGTTCAGTTTCTGATCCGTGATGGCTCCCCACAAGACGTTGATTTTGGGTGAATCAACAATGATAATGCCGTTGAATGTCATGGGAAGATAGTGAGATTTTCTCTTGTGGATCATTGCTTGATACATGTGTGACATTAATGTTACTTGCCACGCTTCAGCCCAAACCCTGAACGTCGTCCAGGTCCTGCTGCATATCAACACGGACTGTTTCAGTACCTGAGGTGTCACGAATAGTGAACATTGTTCAAAATGACGAACATCCCCACATCTGACCTTATGATGGAGAAAAGCTCACTGATGAAGTAGTTGAAGATGGTTGGCCCTAGGTCACTATCTATTTGATCTTCATCATATCTACTAGTCAACTCACCGCAGAGCTTTATCCAAACTTTACTATAATAAAGGAAATGTGAGCATATCATCCCTAACTCAATGTGTAGAAATCTGATTCATTTGCAATGCCCAATACAGATCTTTCCAAAACAACTATAGGCCAAAAAGGATTTGCCAGCTCTTAAGTTTAGGAACAGAACATGGGCACTTCAAAATAAGATCAACAAGCTGAAGTCTGTTTGATTAAAATTGGCCACAAGTACAAGCAATACAGGAATCTCTGGCACACATCACTTTTTCATGTAATGTATATGTCAGTTTGCATTCTGAACAGTTTCAAGTTTGCCCCTTTAATCTGATTTTTCTATTTTTTGTTATCATCTCATTAAACTTCAGCAAAAACCATGCATTCACTCTGAAAAAAAATTGCACAAAGGATGATGAAATAACAATTACACAGCTTCCTGCACATGCCAAACGTCATACTGTTAAAAAAGGCAAACATTTTTTTGCCTAAACATTTTAGCAAAAAAATTTCAGCCATCCGCATGGAAATTTTCAATCCCATTATACCTATCATTTTTTTTTCATCGTTTCTTTGGTCAGACTTACAATATGATCAGAGGTTAAATTCAGGCCACAGAGACACTGAACAACAGCACCTACAGTTGGGGATAGAAACGAATCCATTAATCCACATTCTAGTCCACAAGCACAAGAGAAACTGGAAATATTTTGCGGTGCCAAGGTCAATGCACCATGCCTTTCCATCTAGGGCACAGGTTAAATCTGCCCGGCACCATTGTGCTGAAAATCTCTCTCTTTGGGCTGGAAGAATGAGTGAAAAATCTTCCTGTTGTCACAGGACAGAATGCTAGGACATGCATGTCACAACATTGAATGGTCTATGCAAGACCCATGTAATGCACTCACACGCATACACTCCTCTGTTTATCTCAAGGTTGCAGCTCAAATATGTTTCTCACCATTCAAACAGTTCCAAAAGGTGGAACAACTGGCTTTCTTTTGAGGGATGGGCAGAATGATATAAATAACCATTGTCCCAATCTCTCAGTACAGCATCTCAAATTGCATTAATAAATCATCAATATTTTGTACGAGTTTGATTCTCACACCCTTATGAATTAATATCGCCACATTGATGAATAGATCAAATACCAAGATGGCCACACAAAGCTCCCTTCAAAAGTCAAGGTACCAATGTACACGCACAGGCAGATTTATATTTCTTTTTCAATAGCATCCCAAATTTGAGGAAACCAGAATGCCATTGCCTATACCCACAAGAGGCGGTATTGAGTGCCTTGAGCAAGATTAAAAGAACATTGGTCCTTGGATCCAATAATTCTGCAGCCTTAATTTTGAGCACTTCATGAGGATTTTACTAAAAGACACAAACCAACCTAGCCATTCCTTTCTATAAGCTTGTGGTATTCTGTTTTCATTTAAAAACAAAATATTGTGCTTCACTTCAATCTCCTAAAAGTAGTTTCTTCCCATTTTCAAATTGGACTGGAGGGTACCAACTCCATTAACTAGTGGACTGCACACTCCCAAAGGAATATATCTTTAGGCCTGTCAGAGAGCAATAGATACACCAATTATTGTATTGCACTTTGCCTGCCAAATGCAGTCAGCCTGCGGAAAGGCATAAATATGCAATTCTAATGTCATCGTTTGCAGAACTGCTTTAAGACAAAATAAACGGTTTATGGTCAAATCTAAATAGTGGCAAATTCTACAAACAGTTCCAAATTAAAGCACATGCCTTCTTAAACCAGCCGCTGCAATTATCTTTTAAATAAAAGCAAACAGCAGGTATTCCGGTTATGTTTTCAATGTTACATGGAAATTATCAAAAGGCAGCATCAAAACAAAATGCAAATGTATTAATTTGAATTAAATCCATTCCAGGCAGGAATGAAGCAGCCCCACAAAAGTAGATATCTGTTTTCTGCCTCAATGTTACTGCAGAAGTTGAGCTGGAAGGTCAGACTGGGCAGACCATCATTAAATGCAAAAAATACTCAAGGTCCCAAACACGTACAATACAATCAAAAAGAATTCTTTATTTTAAACACAATCAATACTGTGAATTAAAACAGTTGCAGATTGCAAAATGACTTGAAATATTTAAAAATAAACAGTCACCAAAATCTTTATTATTGTTTGCAGCTGGGATTCTCCAGTGCTGCCGAAAGTGAATGGGGTTTTGGCTGGAATGCTAAATTCTCTGTTCTCACTTGCACAGACAAAATTGGAGAATCCTGCTCATTAGAAGTGAATTTATAAATGAAACGAGATTTAGTTATTTTGAATTTGCACAGACATCATCCTAACAGAACAAAATCACTCAAACTTTAAGAAACCACAGGAAAATAGGCTTCTATGCCTCATGAACTACCAATCAAAATGGACAAGGAAATGGTTATTCAGTGTGAAGACAACCTGTAAATTGGTATTCTCCAACTGACTTGGATACATGGTGCTTTTCATTAAAAAATTGTGTACCGTCGACAATGCTATATAATGGGTATTTTCAATGTTAACGGCATTATATTACGTGGCACAATAGCTGTTGTTTCATAATTCATAATTACAATATTTTTTTCCAGGCATCTTGCAATCAGCAGCGCATAAATTATTCAACATGCTTGTGAATTTTTTTTAGCTACGATTCCCTTTGTCAACATAACGGTTTAAACAAAATACAAAATTGTAAAATGACATGTTATATAATAACATACCTAAATATATCCATTGAACTTCTTTTGTCTTGTTTAATACCTTTATTCCAAATTTTTACTTAACAGATCTCAGCCTCTCAAAACCATGGCTTGGGATTTTTCTTTTTGCCCAAGGCAAAAGCCAGAATTGAATTCAGATTGTGCAGTCCAAGACTGTGCAAGGCACCCAAAATCTCAGTCTGCATCCACATAGTTCAGCTAATTCTATCGATGGAATGCTTCTTTCAATCTTAGCACTTCCTGCACAGAAGTCTTTCTTCATTACTCTTGTGGGGCTAGGGGAAGGTGTGTGCAGCATTTAAAAAAAAAACAAAGCAGGTTGTAAAACTGAGGAAAACTGTTTTTTTGGGAAGAAGCATATTCGTCAGTATTAAGGGATGTGAACGTATAAAGATGTTTCAATTGACATGACAAAACAGAAAGATTGTCAGCTGGAAACACATCAAAAAGCGAGATAAGAGAGCATTGCTTCCAGCAGAAAATTACATTAGGTAGGCATCCCTATTCTTGCTTATTATGGAGAAAGCCGTGGCTTCGAATTATCCAGTCAACCTCACTTGTGAGAAATACTGGTTATATTTTATCAATGGCTAGGACTTCGATAATATAAAACCTTCTGCAATAAATTACAGCTTCACATAGGTCTTATCACCTTGTCAATATAGCTTTCATGTCAGTATTATTTATTTCTTGTCGTAAGATCTGCTGTGTAGAATTCCTAGTAGAATTTCATGGCATATTTACAACTCCAGATTTGAGTTAATATCTATACCACCATAAAATCTCATCAAAGGAAAACACACTTCTGAGAATGACCTTCCACTCTTTTGGTATTTCCAAGATAATTATTACATAACGGATCACTTAGGTGTCCAATCTAAACTACATTTATAACATGGAAACAGATCATTAGACTGCTCAAGCTGGCATTTCTATTTTTTCGCATGAGCTGTAAAGTGCAATTTTCTTTCCTTGCTCCCTTCCCATTTTTTTTCAGTATTCAATCTTCAACATGCTTCGAATTTTTGTTTACAAAAATTGAAGAATTCTACTTCAACTGTAGTTTCAAATTTCAAATTTGCGCAGCTATATAACCAAAGGATACACTTGTTTGCCACCTTTGGCTGCATTATACTCAAAAAGGTTTTTATTTGATTTCTTGTCACATGTATTGGTATACAGTGAAAAGTATTGTTTCTTGTGTGCTACTCGTGCAAAGCATATTGCTCATGGAGTACATAGGGGAGAAGGCAAGGAGAACGTGCAGTAGTGTTACAGTCATAGCTAGGGCGTAGAAAAAGATCAACGTAATATAAGGTAGGTCCATTCAAAAGTCTGATAGTAGCAGGGAAGAATGCTGAATCCCATCAAGTTAGATGGCACATACTCTCAGACTTTTGTATCTCTTTTTCCCCCAATGACAGAGAGTATGTTTGGGGTGTATGGTGTCCTTGATTATGCTGGTTGCTTTTCCGAGCAACAGGAAGGGTAGACGGAGGGCTGGTTTGCGTAATGTATTGGGCTACGTTCACAATCCTTTGTAGTTTCTTGCAGTATTGGTCAGAGCAGCAGCCATTCCAAGCTGTGATACATCTGGGAAGGATGCTCGCTATGATGTATCTGTGAAAACTGGTGAGAATCATAGTGGACGTGCACATTTCCTTAGCCTCATGATAAAATAGAGGCACTGTAAAGACAATACATCGTGCAATGTAGATATTATTCTGATAGAATGGAAATTCTACAGAAAGTACTCACCTCCTACTCCTCAAGCCTGTTCACCACGTACAAGGCACAAGTTAGGAGTGTCATGAAATGTTCTCCACTTGCCTGGATGACAGCAAATCCAACATTCAAGAGGTTTGACACTATCTACGACAAACTAGCTTGCCTGATTGGCACCCATCCACCACTTTAAAAATTCACTCCCTACACTATAAAGCACAGTGGCAGTGGTGTGCGTCACCTACAAGATGCACTGGAGTAACTAACCAAGACTCCTTCAACAGCACCTTCCAAACCCGCAGCCTCTATCACCTTGAAGGGCAAGGACAGCAGGTGCATGGAAGCACCATCATCTGCAAATTCCCCTCCAAGCCACACATCATCCTGACTTGGAAGTATATCACCAGTTCTTCACTGTTGCTGGGTCATAATCCTGGAACTGTGTGTACCTACAACACATGGACTGCAACAGTTCAAGGAGGTGGCTCACTAAAGACAATGAAGGATAGGCAACAAATGCTGCCCTAGCCAGTGATGCCCAAAATTCCATGAAAGAATAAAATAAACCCACGTCAGTGGGACGACGGTAAGATTCTGGCAGCGGAGCAATGGGCAGTGGAAGTCACTGCATCAATGCTTCAGATGCTTGACTTCAGTAAAAACTTAATTGGCTTAAATTACACTAATGCTCAATGAGCAAAGCACATTGCAAACAAGGTGCCAAAGCTGAGCATGTGGTGCAAGTAAAATCAGATGCAGGGGGGCTAGAGTTGTTTTCTGCCTTCAATATCTGTAGTCCTTCATATAAGGCTGAAACAGTAAATATCAAGCACCAAAACACTGGGGAAAAACTGTAATGTAAGCTGGTATGAAGAAGAAAAAAATTACAACATTAAAGTAGATATACAAAAACAATACAACCTAATTTATGGCAAGTCACGCGTGTGTGTTTCTGGATTGCAACACTGTTCAGAATAAGCATACCTGCAGTAATTGTCTTCTTCTCTCCAGCTCAGAGTCATTAAGTTGGAGGTATTCTAACACATAAGGGAAGGAAAGCAGTATCTGGACAGTTCGCTCCAGACTTTGGCCACACCTGTAGAACGTTGCAAGCTCAGAACAGGAGTTAAGACTAAGGGAACGGCAGGTAAGATAGGAAACCAGAATCTGCAGAAATGTTATCACGATCTTGGTCCTTTGCTCTTTAAGATCACGAGAAGTGTGACAGAATAAAGAAGCGAAAGGTTTGTCTAGTGGCAGAGGGTCAGTAAGCAGATTTAAATTAACTGTGAAAGAATCAAAAACAACATGAGGAAATTGACATGATCACAATTGCACTATCTGAAAGGCTCATGGAACCAAAAATTGTACTTTAGGCACTAGAAGCAAAGCGAAAACAAAAAGTAAAGCGATTAAATCAGGAGGGAAATATAAGAAACGTGCAAGTAAAACATTAGAGCTGAAAGGCACAATAGAGTGTACGGTCCAAACAAGCATTTTTTATACAAACACACAGGATATAATTACAATTGATGTGGCAACCATTATCATGGCATGGCTGCAAAATGATCAGGTATGAGAACAAAACTGACCAGGTTATGAGATCCGAGGAACAATACAATCAGAAATGAAAGGTGGTGGGTGAAGAGAGAGGGAGGGAGGAGGAGGTGGGTGGGTGGGAACAAATAGTTTTAGAAAACATAAAAAGACTTGGAGCAAAAGGACGTAATTTGGCCCAGCATGTCTGTGCTTGACATAAAAGAGCTGTTCAGTCCACCTTCCAGTCTTGGACCTTAGCCCTGTAGGTTAACACAACTCCTGCACATAACCAAGTGTATTTTTTAAGTCACTATGGATGAAATCACTTCAATGACGAGAGTTATGTAGACAGGGTGACTTTATGGATTGAATTAACAAATGGAAAATGATTGAAGACTTCAGTGAGAATTGTTTTAATATAGATATATAAAAATTTACATATAAAAAACAGCCTAACTGCACGAACATTTTTCATATGATTGTTCAATGTAGTGCTTGAAAGGAAGAATGTTAATCAGCTACTAAGCTTCTAGATTTAGGTAAAGCTGACTCAAATGCAGTAACAATGGTGAAAGCTGTTCACAAAAGGATTTGTTACACAGAACCACTTTGTATCCCAAAGGGGTAAGGGCTCTACCTGCCAAAAGAGAGAAAAGGTAATCAGCAGCAAAAAGAAGCATAGTAAAAAAAAAGCACAGATCCAGGCTAATGGGAAAACTGCAAAGAATAGCAAAAGGGTGATAAAACAGGTAATAAGAGCAACAAAAAGGGGCACATGAAAAGAAACTATCAAGGGATATCAAAATCAATTACTTACAATTATATATTAGGAAAATGCCCGTTAGGAGCAATGTAGGCTATTTGAAAACTGATAATGGTGATTTTAATAATCTAAGTAAGGAAATAGCAAACAAGTTGAATAATTATTTTGCATCACTATTTATAAGACAGGAAGAGGTCAACATGCTGGAAACCTTAAGGAAACCACCACTGAATCAGAATGGGATAGGGTCTCACTATTGTTATTTTTTTCTCATGTTCATTTTAATGAATAACTGCACTTAAGATTGACAAACCCCAAGGACCAGATGGATTTTGAAAGAAATGGGTGAGAACATTGCAAATGCCACAAATATAACCTATCAAATTTTTTACTATTTGGGAATCATTCTCTGAGACTGACATGCATGATTTTCCGCTCTGCTACTTCGCAAAGACAAGGAGACAAAACCAGGGAATTAGAGACCAATTAGCTTAACCTTTGTTAGGAAGCTATTAGAGCCTTTATTTAAGGATGGGGTTCCTGAACATGAAAATTATCAGCTGATCAAAAAGAGATAACATGAATTTATAAACTGTATGTCATGCCTGGCAAACCTAACTGAAAGTTTTGAAGTGTTTGAAGTAGTCCAGAAGTTCTTCATAAGAGATTATTAGCTAATTTGAAGCCCATAAAACTAAAAACAGATCATTAAACATATTAGAAAATTGGTGAGTGACAGGGGGCAAACAGTAGAGGTAACGGACAAGTATTTCAATTCGCCAGATGTGACAAGTAGTGTCTGACATGCACTTTTGTAGGGGCTGCAACTATTCAACATATTTATTAGTAACTTAGATGATGGGCTCAAAAGCCATACATCCAAATTTATCCGACACATGGGTGGAATTGTGAGTTGTGTAGATGGGAGAAAATTACAATATTGACAGATTAAATGAAACAGCAAAACAGTGGCAAACAAATTTCAATGCAGGTAAATGTGAGGTCATCTAATTTGTACATTAAAAGGATAGAAGGGATACTTTCTATACAATAGGAAGCAAGAAACAGTACTTTTGAATAAAGCAGAAAATAATAAAAATTCTCGTGGCATGCTGTGCCTCGTATCTAATGGACTAGAAATAAGGAAGTGTAAGACTTAGTACAGTTACAAAGTCCTAACAAACTACAATTGCAGTGTTGTAAGCAGTTCTACATGCCACACCTTAGGAAGAATATTTCAGCCTTGGAGGGAGAGTGATACTTGGGCTCCAAGGATTAAATTGCACAAACTAGGCTTGTACTCCCTGGAATTTGGTTAAGGGGTGATTCCATCAAAGCTTTCAAGCCATGAAGGGGGACAGATTGGGTAGATAGAGAGACACTATTCCCCTGATTACTGAGTCTAGGATTTGGCAAAGGCTAAAAATCAGAGCCAGACCCTTCAAGAAGGAAATCAGGAAAAAGACTTCTACACACTAAAGGTGGTATGCGTTTAGAATTCTGTTACACTGTTACTAGATCAATTGTTAGCTTTGAAACTGAAACTAGTATAATTCTGTTATTGAAGCTATTAAGGGACATAGGGAAAAAGCAGTTATAATGGTTGCAGACCAGCCATCATCTCAATGGGGGTACAGCCCCGAGGAGCCATAAATACACTTCTACTGTCCCAAAAAAATTCCCTGTGGGTGCCGTTGCTAATGCATAAATAAAATTAGAGAGAGATAATCATCATCAGCAATACCACAACTCATGCAGCTACCAAAATCAAAACAGAAAGTAGCATAAGAGAGGGGATATTCAAGATAGTCTCAGGTCTTCATGCTCCCTCCTGGCACTGATACAACCAATGTCCTATATCAGGCATTGATGATGTAGTGGGAACGAACATCATCAATGTGACAAAAGGGAGGAAATTTTGGAAAGTTCTCCAATTCCAGGTACATCCAGTCCATCAACAGATACTCGCTCAAACCTGAAAACCAGTTATTCCTCTGCTTCAGAAAGCTCTTGTCCAAAGCAACTGTCTGCTTTGGTGACCCTTGCATAGAAGTATTACAGTCCAAACCTCAAGGTAGAGTAGCCAGTTCTCCAGCACAGTGGTGTTCATATCCCAGGCATCGTTATCATGGTCCTGTACCTATCAAAGAGCCAATCTGTAGAAGTGGACAGTTTGGGGTGAGATGACACCCTGAGTCACAGCAGATACAGTTGCACTGAACCAGGCCACTGCTGTACAACCAACCAATCGCTATCCTGGAGGCTTCACCTCGCTGTCCACGTGGAACCCTCCGTCAAACCACTGCCATCTGAAAAATGTTAAAGGCCTACTACTGTTCCTACTCAATTACAAGCTCAATAATGCTAACTTTTTAAATGGTAAATTAATTGTAATACGTCCACCTCCACCCCCAATTTTTCACTTGTTTTTCCACAGCTAAAAGGATAAGAAATATTTTTGAGAAGAAAATTTACACTAATATAAATATTCCAGGATAGAAATATCAATTAACAGTGGATGTAGGTTTATTTTAAAAGTGGAAAGTTTATGGGAGATATGAGAAGCAGATTTTTAAAAAAATACAGAAGTTGGTAAGTGCCTGGAATGTGCTGACAGAGGTGGTGATAGAAGCAGATACTATAGCAATATCTAAGAGACATCTAGATGGGTACATGTATAGAGGGATACAGACCACATAGAGGCAAAAGGCCTTTTGTTTAGAAAGGAGACGTGTCAACGCAGGTTTGGTGGGACGAAGGGCCTGTTCCTGTGCAGCACCCTTCTTTGTTCTATTTGAATTGAGAACATGTCATTTGGCCTCTCATGCCCTGCTCTACTTGATAAGATCATAGGTGATCTGATTGTGGCCTCAACTCTCCTCTCTGCCAGGATTGTCCACCATACAGCCTACCAGTCAGAACCCAGCCCAACAAAAGTTTCTATCTGATCTGCCAACCAGCTTTCAAAATATGCACAAGTACAAGTGGAAGTGCCTGATTCCCTAAGGAGCTGCTCCTCCAATTACAGGTGTTTTCTCTCCCACATTTGCTGTTGGTTCTGGGCTGATAGGCGAGTGTGTGTGAGTGTGTGCATGGGGGGGGGGATGCTGTTTGACATGGAGAGTGTGACTGCAGGGTTATAAAGGCAGGTGGGAAAGAGGTAGCAGGAGTAGTAGCAACGAGGAAGCAGCTACATGGGATATGGGGGCGGTGGGAAGAAGTGATGAGGGAGCAGCATAGAGCAGTTACAGGACAGAGAGAAGCAGCGACAAGTGACTGTTCTCAATGTTCCTTGATGTTGAGTATGAGAGGAGCAGGGCTCACATATTCAGGTCTCCTGAAAAGTTTCCGGGTAACACTGTACCCACAATGTTCATGACGATGAGGAGTCCAATGATATGATGCTGGAGGGACAAGTATTAGACAACATCCTCACTACATTTCTCTGATCTCTTCTGGAAGACAAGTGATGGGGTCCGTCGCCATGAAATTAAAATTCTTCCACTGTCGAGCATGGGGTCATGGAGCAATGCCAATCAAAGCAAGCCCAAATGTGTTTGTAAATGTGTTTGTTGAGAAATCTGGAGGGTTATCTCAAACTTCAATCGGGCATGCCCAGGAAGTGGCTTCAGAGCAACACTCTCAGTGGATCAGACACTTGGTTAGAGATCAGCTTGACGGGAGTGGGGGCACTGGGGGAGTTAGCAAAAATATGTAAACATAGCTGTGGAGTACTAAGATTAAACTGGTGTCAGCAAAGTGGAAGGTAAATACCAGATATACAATTGAAGAGGATCACAGGGTGAAAAAAGCACAAATCAAGTTATGTAAAAAAAAGCTGAATATCTTATTTGAGAGTTTTCCAGTTAAATAATCACCCTCAATTGCAAATCAAGCATTTATTTATTTTTTAATTCATTCATGGGATGTGGATATCACTAGCGAGGCCAGCAGCTATTGCCCTCAAGAAGGTGGTGCTGAGTTACATTCTTGAACAACTGCATTCCATGTGGTGTAGATGCACCCACAGTGCTGTTCGGGAGGGAGTTCCAGTATTTTGACCCAGAAACAATGAAGGAACAAAAGCCTTCAATGAAAACTGGTTATTCTTATGGCGAGGATACTGTTGGTGAGGTCAACAGCAATGGATTGGATTCTGCAGGAGACAAATATACAAAGTGCAGAGAAGGGTTTAATGGGGTAGAGAAATTATCTTCTCTGGTGGGGGATTGGATTGAAATCTGGAAGCACTTTATTCCACACAAAGGATAGTGGAAATTTGGAACTTACTCCTCCAAATGTCTGTGGATGATGGGGACAATTGGAGCCTTCAAAAAGACTGAGCTTGCCATGGTTTTATTGAGGAAAGGCATCATGGTTGTTATAAATGTCACTGTTGTTCAATGAGAGGTCATCTCAAACACTGGAAGGAAAACTTGGAATGTTAATAAGAACATAAGAAATAGGAGCAGGAGTAGGCCATCTAGCCCTTCGAGCCTGCCCCGCCATTCAATAAGATCATGGCTGATCTGTTGTGGCTCAGTTCCACTTTCCCGCCCTCTCCCCATAACCCTTAATCCCCTCTCTTATCAAAAACCCATCAACCCGCTTCTTAAAAATATTTAGCGAGGCAGCCTCCACCACTTCAACGGGCAGAGAATTCCAGAGATTCACCACCCTTTGAGTGAAGAAGTTCCTCCTCAACTCCGTTCTAAACCGCCTCCCCTTTATCTTGAGGCTGTGCCCCCTAGTCCTACTGTCTTTTTTGAGCGGGAAGAGTCTCTCCACCTCTATCCTATCCATCCCATTCATCATCTTATACGTCTCAATGAGATCTCCCCTCATTCTTCTAAACTCTAGCGAGTACAAGCCTAGTTTATTCAGCCTCTCCTCATAGCTCAACCCCCTCAACTCCGGTATCAGCCTAGTAAACCTCCTCTGCACTCCCTCCAGGGCCAAAATATCCTTGCGCAGGTGCGGCGCCCAAAACTGCACACAGTACTCCAGCTGCGGCCTCACCAATGCCCTATACAGCTGCAGCAAGACCTCCCTACTTTTATATTCAATCCCCCTCGCTATGAAGGCCAGCATCCCATTCGCCTTCCTGACCACCTGCTGCACCTGCAAGCTGGGTTTTTGCGACTCATGCACAAGGACCCCGAGGTCCCTCTGCACCGTCGCCTGCTGCAGTTTTTCGCCACGTAAGTAATAGTCCTTCCTACCATTCTTCCTACCAAAGTGGACCACCTCACACTTGCCAACATTAAATTCCATTTGCCATTTCCTGGCCCATTCGCCCAGCCTATCTAGATCCTTCTGCAGACTCTCCACACCCTCCGCACAATTTGCCTTTCCCCCAATCTTGGTGTCATCAGCAAATTTCGACACTCTGCACTCGGTTCCCTCCTCCAGATCATCTATATAAATGGTAAATAGCTGAGGCCCCAGCACCGACCCCTGGGGCACCCCACTAGTCACCAACCGCCAATCCGAATAGCACCCATTGACCCCCACTCTCTGCCTCCTATTTGACAACCAATCCTCTATCCACGCTAACACCCTACCCCCAACTCCATGTCCCCTGACCTTCTGCAATAACCTCTTGTGAGGTACCTTGTCAAACGCCTTCTGAAAATCCAGAAAGACCACATCCACCGGCTCTCCTCTATCCACTGCCCTAGACACATCCTCATAGAACTCCAGTAAATTTGTCAGACACGACTTCCCTTTAATGAACCACTTATTTTGACAATTTGGAAAAGAGAAAAGAGATGAAAGTGAGGAAATGGGGAGTCAGTCTTGTTTTAAATATTCATACAAAACATTTATCAAACTTTAAAACACAACAAGAAAGGCACAACATTTACAATGCACCATGAAAATGGATACGCAGGCAGTGTACTTGAATTACCCTCTCTGCAGCCTAAATCTACTTTCCTAAACTCAGAATACCCCTCCCCAAAACAGCACTCTATAGATTTTACCCAGCAAACAATTACCACACAGGCCTGGTAGTTTTCTTTTGGGAACCCTTAAAGTATAATTTCTGGGATCTAACAGGCAGCTTCTTCTGCTTTTGGCACAGCTAAAACAACTGTTTGCAAACCGGGCATGGCTATGATCTAGGCACTAGACTGCTAGACTCCACGTTGCTTAACAAGTATCAGTTTCACCCTACGACTGGTCTAATCTGCAATGCACAAGCCCTCAGTGTAACTAAATGCTCCATCAGTTTCTTTTTAATCTAATTCTTTACTTTTCATTCCATTCCAACTTCCTAACAGTGGAATGGAATGAAATTGTAGACAAATAAAGAAAGTTGTGGTACAGATCAGCTGCGATCTAATACAATGATAGAACAGGGGGATGAATGGACAACTGCCATTCCCATTCCTAAATTCCCAATGCCTTAACTTTCTAAAATTTGCTCACCGGTCCGGTGAGTGAGAAAAATACTAAAACATAGTCCCTCATGTGAAAAGTTTGGACATTCCTAGCCTATACTTAGATTCTTGATTGACAAGTAAGACAGTCTAACTCAACCTTAAAAATATTTAATAACCCCACCTCCACTGTTATTTGGGGAAGAGAACCCTACAGACTAATGACTCTTAAAGACAAAACTTCTCTTTTCCATCTTAAACGGCAGGCTGCTTATTTTAAAATTGTGCACGCTAGTTCTAGCCTCTCCCACAAGGGGAAACATCTCCTCAACATCCATCTTTAAGTCTCCACAGGATCATGTTTCAATAAGATCACCATTCAACCATCTAAACTCCAATGGAAACAGGCCCAACTTGTCCAACCATTCATTAAGAGATGATCACTTCATCCAGAATCAGTCGAGTGAACCTTCTCTGAACTGATTTTAATTTAATTATATCCTTTCTTAAGTAAGGGGTCCAAAACTATACACACTGCTCCAGGTGAAGCCCTGTATAACTATAACAAAACTGCTTTACTTTTTTCATTCCTTTTCCCTGGCATTAAATGACAACATTCTACATGCCTCCCTAATCACTTGCTGTACATCCAGATCCCTCGGTACCAGAGTTCTGCAATCTCACTTCATTTAAATAGGATACTGCTTTTCCATTCTTCCTGCCAACGTGGACAAGTTTGCATTTTCCCACGCGATACTCATCTCCTAAATTTTTTCCCACTCATCTAACTTCTTTTCCAGTTATCTGTGTCATCAACAAATTTAGCAACCATACATTGTCACTTCATCCATGCTATCCATCCAAATTTAGCAACCATACATTGTCACTTCATCCATGCTATCCATCCGTTCTATAGGTATGTCAAGAACAGAAGGTTGGTTAGGGCAAGGTTAGGGCCAGTTATAGACGGCAGAGGGAAGTTATGTGTGGAACCGGAGGAGATTGGTGAAGCGTTGAACCAATATTTCTCTTCGGTGTTCACGCAGGGGGACATGGATATAGCTGAGGAGGACACTGGGTTGCAGGGGAGTAGAATTGACAGTGTTACAGTTGATAAGGAGGATGTGCTGGATATTCTGGAGGGTCTGAAAATAGATAAGTCCCCTGGTCCGGATGGGATTTACCCCAGGATTCTCTGGGAGGCAAGAGAAGTGATTGCAGAGCCTCTGGCTCTGATCTTCAGGTCGTCGTTGGCCTCTGGTATAGTACCAGATGATTGGAGGTTAGCGAATGTTGTCCCATTGTTTAAGAAGGGGAACAGAGACTTCCCCGGGAATTATAGACCGGTGAGTCTCACTTCTGTTGTGGGAAAGGTTTTGGAAAAAATTATTAGGGATAGGATTTATAGTTATTTGGAGAGTAATGAGTTGATTGGAGATAGTCAGCATGGTTTTGTGGCGGGTAGGTCGTGCCTTACTAACCTTATTGAGTTTTTTGAGAAAGTGACCAAAGAGGTGGATGGGGGTAAGGCAGTGGACGTGGTGTATATGGATTTTAGTAAGGCGTTTGATAAGGTTCACCATGGTAGGCTTCTGCACAAAATGCAGATGTATGGGATTGGGGGTGATCTAGGGAACTGGATTAGGAATTGGCTAGCGGATAGGAGACAGAGGGTAGTGGTTGACGGTAAATATTCATCATGGAGTTCGGTTACAAGTGGTGTGCCTCAGGGATCTGTGTTGGGGCCACTGCTGTTTGTGATTTTTATTAATGATCTGGATGAGGGTATAGTTGGGTGGATCAGTAAATTTGCTGATGATACCAAAGTCGGAGGTGTGGTAGATAGTGAGGAAGGGTGTCATAGTTTGCAGGAAGACTTAGACAGGTTGCAGAGCTGGGCCGAGAGGTGGCGGATGGAGTTTAATGCAGAGAAATGTGAGGTAATTCACTTTGGTAGGAATAACAGATGTGTTGAGTATAGGGCTAACGGGAAGACTTTGAATAGTGTGGAGGAGCAGAGGGATCTAGGTGTATGTGTACATAGATCCCTGAAAGTTGGGAATCAAGTAGATAAGGTTGTTAAGAAGGCATACAGTGTCTTGGCGTTTATTGGTAGGGGGATTGAATTTAGGAGTCGTAGCGTTATGTTGCAACTGTACACAACTCTGGTGCGGCCGCACTTGGAGTATTGTGTGCAGTTCTGGTCCCCACATTACAGGAAGGATGTGGAGGCTTTGGAGAGGGTGCAGAGGAGGTTTACCAGGATGTTGCCTGGTATGGAGGGGAGATCCTATGAGGAGAGGCTGAGGGATTTGGGGTTGTTTTCGCTGGAAAGAAGGCGGCTAAGAGGGGATCTTATTGAAACATATAAGATGATTAGAGGTTTAGATAGGGTGGATAGTGATAGCCTTTTTCCTCTGATGGAAAAATCTAGCACGAGGGGGCATGGCTTTAAACTAAGGGGGGGTAGTTATAGGACAGATGTCAGGGGTAGGTTCTTTAGCCAGAGGGTGGTGAGGGATTGGAATGCCCTGCCTGCTGCAGTTGTAAATGCGCCTAGTTTGGGGGCGTTTAAGAGGTCCGTGGATAGGTTTATGGGCGAAAAGGGATTGGTTTAGGTTAGTGGGTCACTGTTGTTGTTTTTTTTTAAACTGGTCGGCGCAACATCGTGGGCCGAAGGGCCTGTTCTGCGCTGTAATGTTCTATGTTCTATAACTATAGATTGTAAATAGTGGGAGCCCCTGTGTCACACCATTGGCTACAGCTTGCCAATCAGAAAAATGACCCATTTATCCCTACTCTCTGCTTTCTGTTAGCTCACCAATCCTCTATCCATGCTAATAATATTGCTCTCCATGCCATGAGCTCTTATTTTGTGCATTGGATGCCTTGGATGTGGCATTATCAAAAACCTTTTGAAATCTTATAACACCTCCTCTTCAGGTTCATCTTGATCCATGTTGTTTGCTACTTCCTCAAATAGCTCCAATTAATTAGTCAAACATGATTTCCTCTTCACAAAACCATGCTGACTTGGAAATAAAAACAGTCATTTGGAATAATTCAGCAGGTCTGGCAGCATCTGTGGAGAATGAAAGTGTATTAACGTGAAGTCTGCATAACTCTTCTTCAGAGGATGCTGACTCTGTCAGCATTAAGATTTCCTGCTATAATCAACTTAAGAACGGATTGTGTCATTTTTCTTATGTCACCAATGTTAGACTAACTGACCTATAGTTTTCTGTCTTCCTCTTTTCTCAAATCGAGTCACATTTGCTATTTTCCCAAACAGATGGAACCTTTCCAGAACCTAGTAAATTTTTAAAACCAATGTATCTATTATCTCTGCAGCTACTTCTTGTTATGCCCTAGGATAATGCCCATCAGATTCTGGAGACTTGTTAGCCTTTAGTTCTAAGCTTTCTGCATTACACAGAGCACTAGTGTGACCACATCTGAAGTGCTGTAAACAGTATTGGACATTTTATTTAAGCATGCTAATGGTGTTAGAAGCAGTTCATAGAAGGCTTGTCGGATTAACACCTGGAATGGCAGGCTGCCTTATGAAGAAAAACAGTGGACAGGCTCGGCTTGTATCTACTGGACTTTAGAAGAGTAAGAGGCGACTTGATTGAAACAGAAGATCCTGAGGGTCTTCACAAGATGGGTGTGTAGAGTAGTGGTTCTCAACCAATGTGTCATACATGGGTGTGCTGTGAAGATCAGCCCTCCACCCACCCCTCCGTGTGCCACAAAACAAGGTTCAAAATTATTCAAAATTCATATAATTAAAATAAAATTAACCCTTGTCTTCAGCTCCGTGATTGGCATCTCCAAGACCTGATGAATCTTGGGCCTCCCGTGCATGTATCAGCTGGGAAAGAGCCAGACATGCATGGTTTATATTTTTATATTGGTCATGATCAATGGGACTTGAAACTAAAGACAAAGGTCCCCTGCACAAAAAGCAAAAACTCAACGAGGGCACATTAACCCTGGGAGAAGCGAGCAAGAGAGAGAGAGACAGAGTGGGGTTAAGGGAAAAACAAGCATGAGAACAGGGAGAAGGCATGGGAAGAAGATAGAGAAATTAAGAGGTATGCCTCTTTTTTTTAAACAGTTTGGAGGTATGCCATACAAAAGATTGTGAACCACTAGCGTAGAAGATGTTTCCTCTTGTGGGAGTATCTAGAACTAGGGGGTCACGGTTTAAAAATAAGGGGTCGTCCATTTAAAACACACACGAGGTGAAATTGTTTCTCGAAGTGTCATAAGTCTATGGAACTATCTTCCTGAAAAAGCAGTAGATGCAGAATCTTTGAATATTTTTAAGGCAGAGATGGATAAACTCTTGGTAAACAAGGGTTATTGGGGTAGATGAGATACAGATTTCAGATTATTATCAGATCAGCCAAGTTCTTATTAAATAGTGAAGCAGGAGAGAGGCCGAATGGTCTACTCCTTGTTTTTGTGCTCACAACAGAAAAACACAACAAGCATCTTATTTATGCCAAGATACAGGGTTGAACAATTTAAATAAGTTGGACTGAAATCATATTCAAAATTTCATCCAGCTCCTTTGCTCAACTGCAGTGTGATTAGTAATGAAACCAGCTAGCTATAAAACTCAAGGGGAAAAGAGCTCCCATTCTCGACAAACTGTGCAGAAAGTCTGACTCGTTCCCCCAGATGATCACAAGAACACCAGCTCAGAGCGCTTTGGTGCAGCTCCAACGGTTGTTTGCACGTAGTGTAGTTTCAAAGGAAATCGTTTAAACAGAACCAGACCACAAGTCAACTTCAACTTAATTCCTCAAATAGTTGATTTCAGGAGCAAACATGACTACTGACTATGGCAAATGAAATATCTCAGGACAATTTCTCTCCTCTTCCAAATACTGGCAAAGATTTCTGCCTCTCTAAATGGATTAATGTAGCATTCAGAACTATAAACTCAATTTCATAAACAGCTATGGATGCTGTGCTCTTCTATGCATGCAATATTTTCTTACAATATCTAACTGGTCACAAAAATTTAACAAATTAAGACAGGATTTTTTTTTTTGTCAAGATGTTGGAGAGCACAATACCAAAAACTACTTTGACAATCCTTTTCCACTTAGAATTTGTATGGTCCATTTTTATTTTTCCAGTAACAGAAACTGAATGAATGACAGTTGAGAGCCCTTTCAACATTGCCCCCAGCAACTTGGAGCTACACAACATGGACTGTTACAGAATTATACCAGAATGAATTTACATCAGACCATGTTATGACCAACTGTCTGAAATACAGAAGATTTAAACTATAAAAGGTTCGCTCAAGAGGAAAGTCACCTCTGCATAATCTTCCACTGTAATTTCCCCCAACTAGGAAACCCTGCCCACCTAGATGGTGGTGGACAGGGTTTAGTTGATGTAGCAAACACAAAATCATGACAGGCTCAGCACAATGCTTACCACTAGGTATGGGGCAAGAGCAACAGGACCCTCCACAAGGTGGGCAACAGGATAACAGAAGACAAGGAGATCATACAGATGCAAAAGTGCATGCAAGAAAGAAAGCATGACACCTAATACTTCATACAAAAGGGCAGTTCTGATATTTAAATCATCAGTGCTACTTCATGCTCATTAGGATTCAAAGTTGATGCTTTTTATTTACCAAAAACAACCACCACTGTAACGCAAGAGATCATTTGTTACTTATCATCACAACATATTTTTGCTTGCTGTTCTATATGGAAGTTTAATAGTGTCTCACTTCTTTCCTCAGGTGATTTCAATAGGCTCATTGGTAAATGTGGTAGGTGTGTTACCCAGTCACTGGAGTCAGTTAGCTCGAAGGTTGGTTCATGATGCAGAGTGACTCCAACAACAGAGGTTCAATTCCCATACTGGCTGAAATTTTTAACGAAGGCCCACCTTCTCAACCTTAACCCTCACCTGAGGTGTGGTGATCCTCAGGTTAAAATCACCACCAGTCAGCTCGCCTCCTCAGAGGGAAAGCAGCCTCTGGTCATCTGGGACAATTGTGATTTTACCCTTATGGATCAACGTGTTGAACAGTATACCCAGTATAGACCAATACAATAAACCAGTATATCTAAACAGGACATGTCAAATATGATCTCCAAACCTTGAGTTGGCAACAACAGAAGTGAAGGTGGTACAATTAATTTCAAAAGAATAATCCTTTTTTAGGAAAGGTAAAAGGTCCCAACAAGTGTTATAATGAAACGACAGCTGAAATCAAATTGAAGGGGCCTGAGAAATGGAAGTTTAACATCATGAACCAAACCAATCCATCGTACAAAACTGCAAACCCTATTGCTAAGAAGTTGAAACCGCAGAGCTAAATGATTACCGGCCAGTTGCTCTTCCAGCGATAGTGATGAAATGCTGGCTCTGTCAACATACGTCAAAATATCTTTTAGATACTCTTGTCTCACACATCGATCAGTTACAATTTGACTATCAATCTCCTAAGTTAGTAGACAATGCTGTTCTGACCTTGGTCCACCCAATCCAGTACATTGATAGATTAAGCAACAATGCTCTTGCTATCTTTGTTGATTTCTCTTCAACTTTTAATACCCACGCAGCCATTCCACATCTTCAAAAAACTGAAATTTCCTAATGTCAATTCTACTCTGGATCAGTGATTTCCTTCACAAAAGGATTTCTGGGATTTATTCAGAGCCCACATTAACGAATACTGGATCTCCTCAGAGCCATGTACCTTTATTTTTCATCCTCTTTATGAATGATTTCTGCTCAGAATGTTATGACATCAGGATCCTGAAGTACACAGATGATACAGTACTTATGGGCCCCATTAGGAATAATGAAATCAACTACAGAGACTCAGTAGAAAAGTTCATAAAATGGTGCAGTAACAATTCTCTTGAACTGGATGAAAGAATTAGGTAAAGACTTTGGGAAAAAGCCAGTTAGATAATGATGTTGCTCTTGTGGAAATTCATGACATGGACACTGAAATGGTTACTGGCTACAAGTATCTAGGTATCAAAGTAGATGATAAGTTGAATTTGAGGGAATGAATCATACTACCTCAGAAAATTAAAATCCTAACGAGCAGATTCTACAATCACAAAACTCTTCTATTTGGCTTGAGTTGAGTGAGCTATTCTTTTTGGATATCTCACCTAGTACTGTTGCCTGAGGAAAGTCGACTCTAAGGGCACAGAGATTATCAAAGCTGGCAGGAATAGTTATTAATGAGCAGATCTTTCTTGATGAAATCGACACACGAAAAATTTTGACAGAAGTAATGTCACGAACAATGAGAATCACCCACTGCATCACTATGACTATTGGATGCATTCAGCTACAATCCCTCAGATGTAGGCCAAAAATCAGTGCGCAAATAATCAAGGTTATTGTGGTAGGTGGAATATGGAGTTGAGACCATGATCAGATCATCCATGATCTTTTCGAATGGCAGAGCAGGTTCGAGGGGTTGAATGGTCTACTCCTGTTCCTAATTCATGTTTGTATTTCATTTTCTTCTACTGTATCATTTATGTAAATGTTTAAACAAATGAAAAATGTACCCAAAATGAATTTCCATATGAGCTTCTCTATAGATAATAAAAGTGAAAACAGTGTTAGTGATATTAAGAAAATCACCATATCATACATAAATTATGCTATACAACTCTGGACCCAAATAAATTTGTCCACCAAAAGGGGAAAAAACCAAAAATCGCAGCTGAAGTGAAAACAGCCTGGATATTTTTGGTTATTCATTTAATACTTTGCACTTTTTAAAAAATTATCCACTAATTAAAATTGAGCAAACTAAATAATAAAGGAATGTGGAAATCTAATACTTATAAATTAGGTCAGACGTTTGGAATTCTGCAATTTGGAATAAATTCATATATTGGAAAATTCATATTTGGTTATATCAAATAAACTATAGAAATTAATCACAGCATAATACATGGATTTCCAATAATGATTCATTATCTGTCAATGTTTGTCTGCATAGGCAATTCTAATATATTTCCACATAACTTGAGCACATTGCCTGCACATTTGTATTCTGGTTTTAGAACATATGCAAGAGCATCTATGATCTATAATTCCTGTTCAGCAGGAAACTCCACATACGTGGACTAAAAATGCTACCAAGTTTAAACACTTTGCATTTCTTTCTATTTTAACTTGCATTAGCGTGCATATCAGATATTGTGTAAAGATACAGTTTCTCCTTTAACACAATAAGAAAGACAGTTTGCATGTCAATACACTGCCTGGTGTGTGGAGATCCACAGTATTAAAAATTGCCCACAAATCAGCAATCACATGCAAATAGTTCATAAAGATGGCTGCTGATAGAAGGACAAACATTCACAGTAATGGAATAAGATTGTCTTTTAGATTGGGGGTGAAGGCAAATTGTGTATCATTATAGTAAGTACTTTGTGCCATACCAGAATTAAGAGTCTTCAGGACTATTTGACAAACAGTAGGAAAAAGTAATACTCCAGTATCACTTTTATTATTGACATTCTGCACTTTTTTTTCTCTCCCATGCTGTAACAAAGCTACCTTGTATTCTTCTTCAATTTACAATGCAGCATCTTCCAAGAAGTGTCTTTAGAAATCCTCATTCTCAGTATTGGGACAAACAGT
The DNA here is from genome assembly GCF_965287045.1 of Carcharhinus amblyrhynchos. Taxonomy (NCBI): domain Eukaryota; kingdom Metazoa; phylum Chordata; class Chondrichthyes; order Carcharhiniformes; family Carcharhinidae; genus Carcharhinus; species Carcharhinus amblyrhynchos. The sequence goes on along the minus strand of NC_137329.1, from coordinate 95,934,525 downwards.
CTTGTTCGTCCATTATGATCCTAGCCAAATTTCATGCCAAGGACAAACATTCCAAGATGGACCAGGTTAAGTATGCCAAAGTATTTCAGCTATCAGTTTATCTTATCCTACTGCATGGAGTTAACATTTCTCAGCACACTCATTCACACTGCTTCAAATACTGTTTCCAGTCTGCCAAACATTTCAATGGATTCCATACTTTAAATGCGAAAGCGAAAGATTGACAAGGTAGAGACATTCACATCTTTGCTGCACAACAGGCCAGCCTATAAACCATCAACAGACACACTCATAAAACATATCTTAAATGATTACAACTGCTTTTTAAAAAAAGTTTCAGCCACCATCGAGACAGTTGGTGGAAACAAACCAAACTGGTGCTTAAAAGTCTGTCAGGGTTTATAATCTTCCCCTCAGTTTTTCCCTCAGGAGCCAATAGAACTCTGCTAGACTCAACCGTGCAGACTTGCAGGTTTAATTTTTTAGCCTCTTCAAATGCACATGACCTACATCAGCTGAGGTAATGATGAAGCCAGTCATTGGTACCTAATTCTCCATAAGACTGTCATAATAGATAACATCAGAGTTAGTGATTCTTTTGAGTTGGGCAAATCACAAAGTAAGTTGACGTGCTCCATTTAAGGGTGGGCAACATATTCCTGATGTTTAGGGTATTCACAAACCATTTGGGGTTGTCAACCTAATTTAGGACAGAATCTTCCCACTAATTCATTTCCTTCTAACATACCTTTGATTACTACATCAATTTTTAAGGCCTGGGATGTTAAATTTGTCAACAATTCTGCATTTCTACTGTTTTCTAGTTTAACGGGTACAGATCCCTTTTGAACTATAAAATCAACCTCAAAATTTTAGCATGAGGAAACTGGCACAATAACATTCGTAGAACAACCTTTTTTTATGTTCATTCTGCTCGCACAACCATTGGAGCAGTGAGAGAAAGCAAGTAGAAAGACACAACAGTTTGGGGTGAATCACCATTTTCTCCTCGACCTCATTCCTTCCAAATGGAAGTGACTACCTCCTCCCAGGGACAAAAAGTGTGACTGATTTGCCCCTCCCAAACCCAAAACCCATTTAAGCAAATTTAAGAAAACAGAACTTAGTGAAACAATAGCCTGTATTTCAGAAGGAGGTGACATACAGGACAATATTTTCTTTGCACTCAACTGCTTAGTGCTACAAAGTAATATGGTCATTCTGATATTACAGTACTCTAAGTGGGAAATTTTCCTCATCCGTACGATATATGAAAAGGATTTCACAGAATTGTTATCTTTTAAATACATCAAAATTGCTCAACTTTTTGTGTGAAAGAGAACTACTGGAGAATACATTGCGTATGCTCAAATCAACTGAACATTTAAATTAGGAGCAGTAAACCACTTGGTCTCTTCAGCCTTCTCTGCCATTCAATAAGATGACAATTGATCTAATTACAACCTCAACTCCACATTCCTGCCTCCCCCCATTAATCTTTCACCCCTTTTGCTTATCAAAAATCTATCATACTCTGCTTTAAAAGTATTCAAAGACTCTACTTCCACTGTCTTTTGAGGAAGAGAATTCCAAAGACTCACGATCCTCAAAATATTTTTCCTCATCTTTGCCTTAAATAAGTGACTGCCTTTTTAAACAGTGACCCTTAGTTCTAGACTCTCCCACAAGAGGTAACATCTTCTCCACACGTTTTTAATTCATTCAAGGAAGGTGGGCTTTGATGGCTATATCAGCATTTATTGCCCATCCCTAATTGTCCTTAAAGGCAGTGGTGAGCCACCTTCTTAAAACACTAATGCAGTGGTGTAGGTACACGCACAATAATGTTAGGGAAGTAGTTCCAGGATTTTGATTCCACGACATTGAAGGAATAGGATATATTTCCAAGTCAGGATGGCGAGTAGATTAGAAGGGAACTTATAGGTGATAGTCCCATGTATCTGTTGTCCTTGTCTAAATGGTAGCAGTTGTGGGTTTGGAAAATGCTGCCTAAGGAGCTTTAGTGAGTCTCTTCAGTGCATCTTGGGGATAGTACACACTGCTGTTATTGTGCATCAATGGTGGAGGAAGTGAATGAAGGGTGCTAATCAAGTGAGTAATTTTGTCCTGGATGGTGCCAAGCTTCTTGAGTGTTGGAGTTGCACTCATCAAGAGTGCAGTAGGCCATCTTGAATTGTGCCTGGTAGACTGTAGGCAGGCTTTGGAGGGTCAGAATCTGAGTTACTTGCTACAGTATTTCTAGACTGATGTATTCTTGTAGCAAATGCATTTATACGGTTAGTCCTGTTCAGTTTCTGGCCAATGGCAATCCCCTGGATTTTGAGAGTGGGGGAATACAGTGATGGCACTGCCATTGAATGTCATGGACTGATGGTTAGATTCTCTCTCATCAGAGATGGTCATTGCTGGCACTTGTGTAGTGTGAAGGTTATTTGCCACTGGTCAGCCTAAGCCTGGATACTGTCCAGTTTTGCTGCATTTGGACAGGGACTGCTTTAGTATCGGATGAGTTCTCATGATGCTAAACATTGTACAACACCAGAGCCAGAATAGCCAGCTCTCCAGATGGCTCCAAGGTGTGGTGTTCTAACAAACTATTCCAAAAATATTCGTGCTACCTTTACGTATGTATAGATTTAAATCCCTCATGATTGTCACTGTACCTTTCTGACAAGCCCCCATTATCTCTTCTTCATATTCAGTCCTACTGTGTAGTTACAATGGGTGGACCTGTACATCATTCCCACAATGACTCTCTGATTCATCATTTCTTACTGCTTCTGTATCCTGGTTTCCTGAACTTAGGTCATCCCTTCCTAATGTACTAATATCCACCCCTGCATCTTTTCCCATTTTTCCTGTCCTTCCTAAATGTCACATATCCTTCAATATTCAGATGTCAATCTATGTCATCCTGTAGCCATGTCTCTGGAATAACTATCAGATCAGACTTATTTATTTCTATTTGCATTCTCAGTTCGTCTGTTTAGTTTTGCATACTCCACGCATTCAGATAGAGCCATCAGTTTTGTCCCTTTATTATTTTTGTAACATCTAGCCTTATTTGCTAACTTATTCTTACATTTGTACTCTATCATAGAACATAGAACATAGAACACTACAGCGCAGAACAGGCCCTTCGGCCCACGATGTTGCGCCGACCAGTTACAAAAACAATGACCCACTAGCCTATACCAATCCCTTCTCGTCCATAAACCTATCCAGAGATCTCTTAAACGCCCCCAAACTAGACGCATTTACAACTGCAGCAGGCAGGGCATTCCAATCCCTCACCACCCGCTGGGTAAAGAACCTACCCCTGACATCCGTCCTGTAGCTACCCCCCCTTAATTTAAAGCCATGCCCCCTCGTGCTAGCTTTCTCCATCCGAGGAAAAAGGCTATCACTATCCACCCTATCTAAACCTCTAATCATCTTATATGTTTCAATAAGATCCCCTCTTAGCCGCCTTCTTTCCAACGAAAACAACCCTAAATCCCTCAGTCTCTCCTCATAGGACCTCCCCACCATACCAGGCAACATCCTAGTAAACCTCCGCTGCACCCTCTCCAACGCCTCCACATCCTTCTTGTAATGCGGGGACCAGAACTGCACACAGTACTCCAAGTGCGGCTGCACTAGAGTAGTGTACAGTTGCAACATTACACTGCGACTCCTAAATTCAATCCCCCTACCAATAAACGCCAAGACACCGTACGCCTTCTTAACAACCTTATCTACTTGATTCCCAACTTTCAGGGATCTATGTACACACACACCTAGATCCCTCTGTTCATCCACACTATTCAAAGTCCTCCCGTTAGCCCTATACTCGACACATCTGTTGCTCCTACCAAAGTGAATTACCTCACACTTCTCCGCATTAAATTCCATCCGCCACCTCTCGGCCCAGCTCTGCAACCTATCCCTTCTCACCTTAGTCTGTTTATCATATCCCATATTTGTACCTTCCTCTCTCGCCTCTGATTTACCACATCTTCCCAAATTTGATCCCTTGGGCCACAGCTTAGTTTAAAACCCCCTCTACTTCCCTGGTAATGCAACTCAGTAGAAAACCAGCCCCAGCATGGTTCGTGTAAACAATCCCAGTGGTACAGTCTCCACTTTCCCAGCATTAGGGCCAGTGCCCTATGAAGAGGAAACCACATTGGCCACACCAGACTTTGAGCCACATTTCAATTTCGCTAATCTTGTTTGTTCCATGCCCCCAGTTTGCACATGGCTCAGGTAATAATGCAGAGGCTATTATCTTTGAGGTTCTGCTTCTTGATTTGGTGCCTAGCTCCACATCCTGCCTATGTTATTAATATCTATACTTTCCACAACAATTGGATCCTCCCTTGATCACTGCAAGTTTGTCTCCAGCCCAGAGCAAATGTCCCAAACACAAAGCAGGCAACACAACTGTTTGGACTCCTGCTCTTTGCTACAAAGAACAGCACCATACTGCCCTCAACTATCACTACTACTTTTTTGTTCCCCACACTTGAATGTTTTCCTGTACCAGTGCCATGGTCAGTTTGCTCATCCAAGCTGCAACTCCCACTCATCCAAACAAGATGAAAAAACCTCAAATCCATTGGGACAATTGCAGGGGCTGACACTCCTGCTCTCTGGGATCCCTTGTCTGCCTCAGCTAGTCACATCCTCCTGTCCGTGACCACCTTTCAAATCAGAAAATCCTATCCCCAAGCACTGTGACTGCATCCTGGTACCAGAAAATCCCACTGCCAGCCAATGACGTGATGCCTCCCACCATGAGAAACAAGTCACAGGGAAGCCAGAGAATCTCACAATTGACAACAATTCAAAAGTATGTGTTTGACTGTAAAGTATTTTGGGATGTCTTGGTGTTGTGAAAGGTATTATGGAAGTATATATCATTCTTTCTTTCTTTCTTTAGTAGCACAAGTAGAATTGTTTTCCAATTAGAATTACTTTGGAAAAAGTGGGAAGAAAGTTACTCAATATTTCAGTGCATGGGTAACAAATGCATCAATGCTTCTGGGACTTGTTTAACGAATTTGAATGTTTTATACGCTTAGATCATTGGATGAATCAAATAAAAATTTATTCATAAAGAATCTAAAATTCCACAAAGGAGTGGCTAACAGTGGCAAAATTCATTGCCAAATTCTGAGAAAGGGCAAACAAATCTGGAGAATGCAGGAGACCACATAAGGATATAATAAGGCCAGGAAGATCGGCTGATGCAGGTTAATAACCAAAATGAAGCTGTACATTTCATGGCCAAGAATTAAGAGTGAAAATGTATTTAAAATGGTATGCTTCTCTTTTCAGGCAGAGAAACAATATGATGTTAAATAAATCCTTAGCTAGCAGGCAAATAAACACTGCCATTTCAAAGACAAAATGAGAATTTTAGGGTTTATACAGACATATTAAAACAGTGATTCTGTGCAGCAGAGGAATTAAATTTGTGAGCTTTACTAAAGCTAATTTGAACAGCAGACTAATAATGTTGAGGATTCATTTGTTGTTTAAAAAAAAGAGGTAGCCTAGTTGTTTCTATACTGCAGTATCTAGTCGTAAGACAAAATTAAGATTTTAGAAATGGGCTAATTTATGGATAATATAAGAAAAAAATAACCTAAACTCAGCAAATTCATTAATGTTCATGAGACAAGGAATCTGCTAACACTACCCGAACCAGGCCTGCCTTTGTCTCGAGCTCTACACTACACAGCTGTTACAGGTGCCCAAGGTTGAGCAATGAATTCTAATCTCACCATATGGCCCACATCCTAAGGATAGGAAAAATTGCAGCCAAGTGCAAATGTGTGATTCAGCTACCATACAAATATCTACAGCAAGTGGAAAAAAATTGACAGTATTTGATAGCACAAAAATGTGGGTATATAAGCCTAGTCCTGGATTAAGGTCTTGAATGCAGTAGGGCAAACCACAAGATGTTTATTACGTGCACTGGAGCATTCGGCATCAGAGTCAATCCAACAAAGACCAACATCTGCCATTAAATACAAAGGGAAAGCACTGCACAGAAGTCACTCTCCTAGAACAGGAGGGGTGAGGAGAAGAGGGATAAAAGGACAGTGTAAACCTGTATTTTCCATCTTTAAAAAAAATCCTTTCATTTAAAATTAACATTGGCTGAACAGATAGCATATACCCCTTAGACCAATAATAATGGAAGTGTACCCGTTTCTACTGATCAGTAAACACATTTGGATCTACTACGTGCTTATCTCAAGCGTGTGCTCAATTATGCTTACGAACCATGTTAACTGTTTCAACAGCTGTGCAGAAATGCATTTCTATTTGTTTCTTCAGTTACATTGGGGCGTGCATGTGTGTGTTTGCCTTCACAGTTCAAAAACTCAATGTGTCCACAATACAAAGAACAAAGAACAACCCAGCATGGGAAACAGGCCCTTTGGCCCAACGAGCCCACGCCGCCGCATCACCCTACACCTATTCTACCCTGCATGTCTACGAATGGGACCCTACTCAGTCAGATTCAGGGAAGAAATAGTGTCAATTTGGTAAAAACCGATTAGCCTAAGAGCACATCTTTGGGGTGTGGGAGGAAACCGGAGCGCCCGGAGGAAACCCCAGATCAGGAACAACTTCCATTTATCCAAGCCTCCAGAACAGACGAACCATGGTGTTATGTAGCGAGTATAGGGAGATAGATAAAGGAAAGGATATCGAGAAGAGGTCAGAGAGAAATAACCAAAAACTTGGCTGGAATAAAATCGATTAGAGAAAGCTTTTGAGGGAGAGACAGAAGTGGAGAAATTTAAAGTGGAGTTTATAATAGGACCATGGCAACTGTTGCATCTATGACTAATGGTAGTGTGTGACAAAGACGAGGAGAGGCTGGGGAGGAGGGTGGTATCAGAGATGGGGAGGGGGGTGGTATCAGAGATGAGGAGGAGTTGCCTGCGAAGACACTGAAGACAAGGGTGAGGATTTTAAATTTATTGCACGGAAGACAAACAGCCTGAGTATGTCTGGGCAAACAGAGAATTGCAAGTGGGTCTTAGCGTGGCTCCAGTTGAGCTTGAGTTCTCCAGCTCCATGCCTTGGTGATTATTTTCCAAACGTCGCTAGATTCCGGGGTAGTGCCGGAAGATTGAAAAATGGCTAATGTTACGCCGTTGTTTAAGAAGGGTGGCAGGCAAAAGGCAGGGAATTATAGGCCGGTTAGTTTAACATCTGTTGTAGGTAAAATGTTAGAATCCATGATCAAGGAGAAAATAGCGAGGCATCTTGAGGTGAATTGTTTGATAGAGCAGACGCAGCACGGTTTCATTAAGGGGAAGTCGTGTCTGACGAATTTATTGGAGTTCAATGAGGATGTGTCTAGGGCGGTGGATAGAGGAGAGCTGGTGGATGTGGCGTTTCTTGATTTTCAGAAGGTGCCGCACAAGAGGTTATTACAGAAGGTCAGGGGGCATGGAGTTGGGGGTAGAGTGTTAGCGTGGATAGGGGATTGGCTGTCAAATAGGAGGCAGAGAGTGGGGGTCAATGGGTGCTATTCGGATTGGCGGTTGGTGACTAGTGGAGTGCCCCAAGGGTCGGTGCTGGGGCCTCAGCTACTTACCATTTATATAGATGATCTGGAGGAGGGAACCAAGTGTATGGTGTTGAAATTTGCTGATGACACCAAGATTGGAGGAACGGCAAATTGTGCGGAAGGTGTGGAAAGTCTGCAGAAGGATCTAGACAGGCTGGGAGAATGGGCCAGGCAAATGGAATTTAATGTTGGCAAGTGTGAAGTTGTCCACTTTGGTAGGAATAATGGTAGGAAGGACTATTACTTACATGACGAAAAACTGCAGCATGCGACGGTGCAGAGGGACCCCGGGGCCCTCGTGCAGGAGTCGCAAAAACCCAGCCTGCAGGTGCAGCAGGTGGTCAGGAAGGCGAATGGGATGCTGGTCTTCATAGCGAGGGGGATTGAATATAAAAGTAGGGAGGTCTTGCTGCAACTGTACAGGGCACTGGTGAGGCCACAGCTGGAGTACTGTGTGCAGTTTTGGGCACTGCACTTACGCAAGGATATTTTGGCCTTGGAGGGAGTACAGAGGAGGTTTACTAGGCTGATACCGGAGTTGAGGGGGTTGAACTATGAGGAGAGGCTGAATAAACTAGGCTTTTACTCGTTAGAGTTTAAAAGAATAAGGGGAGATCTCATTGAGACATATAAGATGATGAATGGGATGGATAGGATAGAGGTGGAGAGGCTCTTCCCGCTCAGAAGAGACAGTAGGACTAGAGGGCACAGCCTCAAGATAAAGGGGGTGCGGTTTAGAACGGAGTTGAGGAGGAACTTCTTCACTCAAAGGGTGGTGAATCTCTGGAATTCTCTGCCCGTTGAAGTGGTGGAGGCTGCCTCGCTAAATATATTTAAGAACATAAGAACATAAGAAATAGGAGCAGGAGTAGGCCATCTGGCCCTTTGAGCCTGCCCCGCCATTCAATAAGATCATGGCTGATCTGTCGTGGCTCAGTTCCACTTTCCCGCCCTCTCCTCATAACCCTTAATCCCCTCTCTTATCAAAAACCCATCAACCCGCTTCTTAAAAATATTTAGCGAGGCAGCCTCCACCACTTCAACGCGGGTTGATAGGTTTTTGATAGGCAAGGGGATTAAGGGTTATGGGGAGAGGGCGGGAAGGTGGAACTGAGACATGACAGATCAGCCATGATCTTATTGAATGGCGGGGCAGGCTCGAAGGGCTAGATGGCCTACTCCTGCTCCTATTTCTTATGTTCTTATGTAGCTCAATCCCGGTTTTGCGCTATTAGCTATTTTTACGCTGGCAGAATGGGACATTACAATTATAAAGGGTACTAAAGCCAAATTTAACAACGAGAGAGAAAATAAAGTGCAATGGCAAATCAGATTTTTGGTAGTTGAATCAGATCATCAGTGGTTTCATCACCAACTGAATTAAGGAAGAAATATCCCTTTAGTTAAACTGTGATAATTGATCCAAGTGTGACATTTTAAACAATCTAATTATTAATTCCTATGGGAGCAATGCCAGCACTAGGATTTCAGTCAAACGTAATAGCTAGTAAATATTTTTTTTAATAATATGTTCATTTAAATTAAAAAATTTCACAGTGTAATTGCAGATTCCATCTCCCGGAACTTAAATTATGCCTCAGGAGAGCAGGGTGAAATGCAAGTGGTTACAGGTGGTGGATGAATTTGAGTGTTACAGAGTTACTATATTAGCACATTAAAGTGTCTCGACTTGTATCTAATTTTCCCAATAGCAAACTAGGGAGTATTTAGGATCATGCATTATTACATAGAAATGTGATTTTCTATCAGCAAAGACAAATTTTATATTCTCTTGGTATCTATACATTTTTAAAAATGGTAAATCATGGTTAGTTTTACTTGGATTATTTGCATTTGTTGAATCTCTATTTTGCTGAAGTATCACTAAAACTTGATTAGGAGCTCTAATGAGAAAATTATGAATAGAACATTCTTCTTACAGAGTCTCAGCCTCATTACTGTTTTTGATTTGATCAACAAAACATATCCACAACATGGCTACCAAATGAAACAGTCTGGTCGGTGCTGTTGCTTCTATTTCAGATTCAAGAACTTCTTTACATCAGCATGTGCAGCAAGCAAAGTGAGTCAGTATTTACAGAAATATCAAATTCTCGCTACAAAAGTTTAGCTGAGAAGCTGCCACAACACAAACCTAGATGCTTCAGGCTGTTGGAAGATCTTTGCTTCATATTTCAGAACAAGGAGGATACACCCCACAAAAAATGAATTGAGCAACTTAAAAAAGACGTCGTGAAAACATAAAATGAGACCTTTTAAAAATCTCATTCATACGCGCACATACATTATACATTTTCTTTAGATTTAGAAAACAAAATGCTTAGAAGGTGAGTAAAGAGTGGGATAATCAGATACTTCCCACGGATTGTTCAAAATAAGGCTGAAATTAAACAAGTAAATGGCAAAACAGAGATTGATATACATTGTAACACATGTTTTTTTAAAAACTATATACTGAATTAGTTCTTTTATGGATAAGTTCACCAAGTAATTATGTTCCCCTAATTTTTTTCCCATCCTTGTGAAATGATTTCAGATGTGTGGCACCAGTAGAAAACAAAAAAAAGTTAGATTAATATTTTTAAAAGGTTACCATAGGTATGAAAAAAGAATATCACCCCTGCCTTGAGACAGTAACATACTAGTACATAAACTAGCAGACTTAATGAATTCATTTTTAAATTTACCATGGTGGCATTTGAACTCACTACCTCTGGGTTTTAAGTTCAGTACTGCAGCCACTGCATCCCAAAATATGAGAGAGGCATTTGTTAAGTTTAATATTGTGGCTTGTATTTTGGTCATTTGACTAAAGAAAAGTTGAAGTGATGGTGATAGCTCAAGGCGAGAATCTTTTGTTTCAATTTGACATGCTCAAAATAGAAAGAGCTAAGAGAGCTTGCCTTTTTGAATTGACAGAAATTGTAGAAAAGGCAATTTTTTTTTATTTATTACCAGTTTTAACTAAGAAAACACAGTTGAGTAGTGCAGTGTCCCCATAAATTAAGTGAATATTGAAAACAAAAACTACATTTGGAATTGGGAAAGACAACATGGTGGCAAAGGGAGAAAAGAATACCAGGAGGGAGAAAAGAATACCAGGAGGGAGAATAACTACTGAGGTAATTTTTGAGAAGTAGTGACATTTATTCCACCTCTTTTTTAAGATTTAGAATCGATGAATTGTGAAGTAATAAGCCGGTTCACTAAAGTGTTTTGCCAAAGTATTAACTAAAAGTATGAAGTCTTTAACATCTCTCCTGAGATATCATTGAATTATAGAGCCCTTAAAGTGCAGAAAGAGGCCATCTGGCCCATTGAGTCTGCACTGACCACAATCTCACTTAGACCCTACCCCCATATCCCTACACATTTACCTGCTAATCCCACTAACCAATGCATCTCAGGATACTAAGAGGCAATTTTAGCATGGCCAATCAACCTAACCCGCAAATCTTTGGGCTGTGGGAGGAAACCGGAGCACCCGAAGGAAACCCATGCAGACATGAGGAGAATGTGCAAACTCCACACAGACAGTGACCCAAGCCAGGAATTGAACTCAGGTCCCTGGAGCTGTGAAGCAGCAGTGCTAACCACTGTGCTACCGTGCCACCTTTTTGCACAAATCCTTTGCATTATTCACTGGCAATCTAGGCTAGGAATCCAAAGCTTTTCACAAACTCCCTAGAAATTCTGTTGTTTTTTTTAAGTGTGTTGAATGCCTTTGGGATCAACCTTTCTTTAGTAATTCTACAGCAGAATGACTAAATTAGTGGTATCAACTCTTACTTAACTCCTGCTCACTATTTCCCACCCAGCACACTACCTCTCCCCTCCCCTACTCCAGCTTGCAATGTTACCTCTTTGCTTCATCCCCCCACCACATTGCATCCGCCCTCCCAAGCCCACATTCCTACCCTCACCTGCCCTGCTGCTCACTGCCCCTCTCCCAGCTCTCTCCCCCCCCCCCCCCCCCAACTTGAACGACTACCCACATGCTAAAGACAGGAAGATGAGAGAAGCTACGAGTAGGGTGTTCTGGGAGGGAGGTAGCAAGTGGTGAGTGGGTTGTAGGAAAGCCAAGTGCTGACTTAGTTCCCATAAAGTACACCTTGAAACGTTGGGAATAATATAGGTCATTCAGCCCATCGAGTCTGCTCTACCATTCAAATGAGAGCATGACTGGTCTGATAATCCTCAACTCCAGTTTCCCTTAACCTCAGCACTTAAATCCACCTGACTGATCATGCCAAGCTTGGCTCTCCTCCATTCATTCCGTTATGGGGGAGTCTACCAGTTCTTTGCTTGTGGCCGAGAGTAAACTTCATTTAACCACCTGACTGCGCATGGCTGAAATAATTAGGTGCACGGCCCTTGATGGACTGTTGTACACCTGCACAGCTTAGAGGGATCATTGCCAAGTAACTGTCCAGATTATTGGCATCAAAAGGGAATGCCGTGAACAGGAGCAACTCAGACTTTTAAAATTAATGATACAAATGCCAGATTATAACTGCTTTTTTTGACCTAGCTTAAAAGAACATCTAACTATCGTGGACAAAACTCAACCAATTCTTATGTAGGTAAAGTGACTGTATTTCATTAGCTTCCTTTACACCACACTAAATAGTTCTAAAAATAAACAATTCCTCAACTCCAGGAACTGCTGCAAGTTCATTCTGACCAGTCAGGAGTTAAAAATGTACAGTCCCACCTCCAAAGTCGAGCTACAAAATGTAATAGGAGACTCACACTGGGATTTAATAATGCTACATTGTTCTCTCCATTTATTTGGCATTAGTAAACACTCAGCATTGGCATTTGGGTTGAAATTTTATACAATATCTGGATACAAAATGTCTCAAGACCCTTCTACCTATACACACATTCCTCTTGAGGCACCGTGCTGCACACATTTGGTATACAATAAACTGCATTTCTCTCCACACCAAATAGCTGATTCCTGCCAAAAAAAATTGTGCGTGCATGGGGGTTGGGGAGAAGGAAAGTCATCATTACACTAGCAAATCTCTTAACCAGTTGAATTATTTCAAAAATTGGGCAGTTCCAACTCCTCAAATTACGTAGAGTTTTACTACTGCCTTGTCAAAATTCAGAGCTTAGATTTCCACTGCTGCAACTGTGCAAAGCCACTGCTTGCAAGAGCTGAAGAAACTTACTCCAAATAAAATTGAATAGAGTTTATACCAGGTAGAATCCAAGTTGTTGTTATATGTAGATCCATTCAAGATTGTTTTTAAAGCTATGATCCAATTTTCTTTCCATAATACATTTCTTCTGTCATCTATATTAATGAAGTGTTAAAAAGATTGCGGTACGAATTTTATTTTTAAACCACAAATTTTCCAGAAAACAAAAGAATACTCAATTCCCTACATCATCGTTACTGCCAATGTATGAATATAAGCCAATCATGTATGCATTCTGGGAAAAAGGATTGCATATTTATAAAAAGTAGAAATTCAGAGACACCAACGCAGACTCGCTTTCCATAAACTGCTTCAAGAAAATTTCAATTCAAGTCATTAATCAAAATACAACAGAGTAAAGTATATCGCACTCACCCCCTTGCTGGATCCAATGCAATTGCCCTGGGCTGGTCCAGGTCTTGCCAAAATAATACTTTCCGCAATGATCCATCTAAATTAGCAACTTCAATCCGATTAGTTTCTGAGTCTGCCCAATACAACTTCTTCCCCAGCCAATCACACGCCAGTCCATCGGGTGATACAAGTCCTGATATCACCACGTTCTGAGTGTTCCCGGTCTGATTTAGAAATATCAGTTTGATCGCTTCCTCACTCACATCAGTCCAGTATACAAGATCTTCTGAGAAGATAAAATCCACTGCAGCTGCATCTTCTAAACCAGCAACAACAACTGTGGCATTAGTCTTGCCACCAGCAGCATCCACCAACCTCAAGTCTCGTCGATTTGCAAATAACAACAGTGGTGAACCTATATTAATAAAGAAATAAAAGTTGACAACCATTAGTAAAATATCAATCACTTACACAATAAAGTACCACTTGCACAGTAACTATGAAACAAAACTTACTTCAATGGTTAATTCATCTTGTAATCACACATATCTTAGTAAATATAAAGTTAACATGCACACTCTTTCTTTCAGGTTACACACAAACAATGTTATGCTTTTTTCATGGTGAATGTCTTGCAAAATTCACAAAATGAAGCCCAATGATTGGTGCCATCGACTTAACATAAGAACATAAGAAATAGGAGGAGGAGTAGGCCATCTAGCCCTTCGAGCCTGCCCCGCCATTCAATAAGATCATGGCTGATCTGTCGTGGCTCAGTTCCACTTTCCCGCCCTCTCCCCATAACCCTTAATCCCCTCTCTTATCAAAAACCCATCAACCCGCTTCTTAAAAATATTTAGCGAGGCAGCCTCCACCACTTCAACGGGCAGAGAATTCCAGAGAGTCACCACCCTTTGAGTGAAGAAGTTCCTCCTCAACTCCGTTCTAAACCGCCTCCCCTTTATCTTGAGGCTGTGCCCCCTAGTCCTACTGTCTTTTTTGAGCGGGAAGAGTCTCTCCACCTCTATCCTATCCATCCCATTCATCATCTTATATGTCTCAATGAGATCTCCCCTCATTCTTCTAAACTCTAACGAGTACAAGCCTAGTTTATTCAGCCTCTCCTCATAGCTCAACCCCCTCAACTCCGGTATCAGCCTAGTAAACCTCCTCTGCACTCCCTCCAAGGCCAAAATATCCTTGCGCAGGTGCGGCGCCCAAAACTGCACACAGTACTCCAGCTGCGGCCTCACCAATGCCCTATACAGCTGCAGCAAGACCTCCCTACTTTTATATTCAATCCCCCTCGCTATGAAGGCCAGCATCCCATTCGCCTTCCTGACCACCTGCTGCACCTGCAAGCTGGGTTTTTGCGACTCATGCACAAGGACCCCGAGGTCCCTCTGCACCGTCGCCTGCTGCAGTTTTTCGCCCCCTAAGTAATAGTCCTTCCTACCATTCTTCCTACCAAAGTGGACCACCTCACACTTGCCAACATTAAATTCCATTTGCCATTTCCTGGCCCATTCTCCCAGCCTATCTAGATCCTTCTGCAGACTCTCCACACCCTCTGCACAATTTGCCTTTCCCCCAATCTTGGTGTCATCAGCAAATTTCGACACCCTACACTCGGTTCCCTCCTCCAGATCATCTATATAAATGGTAAGTAGCTGAGGCCCCAGCACCAACCCCTGGGGCACCCCACTAGTCACCAACCGCCAATCCGAATAGCACCCATTGACCCCCACTCTCTGTCTCCTATTTGACAACCAATCCTCTATCCACGCTAACACCCTACCCCCAACTCCATGTCCCCTGACCTTCTGCAATAACCTCTTGTGAGGTACCTTGTCAAACGCCTTCTGAAAATCCAGAAAGACCACATCCACCGGCTCTCCTCTACCACTGCCCTAGACACATCCTCACAGAACTTCTGCACAAATCACCACAAACAGTATGTTGAGTGAAAATTGGAAACTTTGACCAAAATAAAAATTGGTCATAGATTTTCAAACACTCCCAAGATGTTTGTAGAAGCAGCAGTCTGATCTATTTTACCTCTTGTGCTTCTAAACAGAATATTCCAAATGCTATAAATTATCACGAGGCCTTGGCTTTTGTTCAGAAGCAGGCAACAATGTAGGCTACACCTTCACTTGGTGACTTGCTGTGTCCTGAGAAGAAGTTGTTTTTTTTATCATTACAAACCATTGCTCTTGGGCAACTGACTGTAGCAGCTTTCAAAAAAAGCCTTATGCAAACCTGAGTTATACCCTTTTCCTGATTGTTGGATCAAATGCATGCAGCAATGTACAAGTTCCTGACACTGCAATTAATGAAGATCTTTCTCCTATTTCTGCACATAAGGACAGATTTGATTAATACAACATAATGAGAAACAAATTAGTCCTGTTAAATTACAATTATCGATTTAAACCATACTTCATACTTCTACATTTGCTGGCCAATTAATTCCAGTTGAATTGAAATGATCTTCCTGCCTCCAATGTTTCAGGGCTTTAAACAATGTCTAACAAGGTAATGGTGTTACTGAAAAGAAGCAATGTGTAAAATTCAATTTTAATACAAAGATGTAACTATGATGATTTATATGTTATCAAAATGCAATTATTTTAATAAATACATAATTTCTAACAATGTGTATGTGAGATTACCAAACCAAGATATTTGAAGACAAGCACAGTCAGGAAGCAACAGGCAATAATGTGAAGTGCACAATAACTGGTGTAATTTATTAATTATTAAAAATATAAATTTCAGCATTTACTGATTCCAAGGTGGCACACGTTGCATTTCAGTGCAACATTTCAGAATAAGTTGTGGCTACAATATGTAACAAGTCAATACAAATTCCACAACAAGTGAATATTAAGGTCATGGTTTTACATTATAGAAATAGAGCATAATCAATACAGGCTCGCACCGAGATAACTTCAACTAAAAAACTCATAAAACATCGCTGCAATATAACCACCATCTCAGACTGTCTTACATCTTTATTAAAAGCTACTAAACAAAAATCAAATTACTTCAACAGTTTGATTTTCAATGAATAGCTTTCCTGATTGTAAACATCAATAGTATCACCTCTCCCCACAACCCATCAAAGCTGCACTATTAATTTCCAAAGTAATGCGCAAGCTGTATCTGCAAAATGTCAAAAATATAATACATTTTAAATCTCCACCCCAGAATTTTGGAATCCCAAAATTAAAGGCATTAAAACCAGGTTCTTCCTCTCGACTCTTCATTCAATTTAAGTAAAAGAACTCCATAATAATTAATAAACAAATCACATTTTAATTTTTACACAACACTAATCCTGAATCATAGCCAATAATTCAATTTTGAGAAATCCCATGACTTGATGCATTAACAATTTAAATCAAATTCATGTAAATGTAAACAAAACAAAATATCGGGGCCAAAACAAAATGCGTCTACAACCAAGACTAGGCACAAACTTCAACGCGGATAAATGTGTAGTCGTCCATTTTGGCAGAACCAACAGGATGAACGAGTACACTATCAAGGGCAGGAGTCTTAGTAGTGTTGAAGAGCAGAAGGATCTTGGGGTCCGGGTCCACAGGACTCTTAAATCGGCCTCGCAGGTGGAGGAGGTGGTCAAGAAGGCGTATGGTGTACTGGCCTTCGTTAATCGAGGGATTGAGTTTAGGAGTCGGGAGGTAATGCTGCAACTTTATAAGACCCTTGTCAGGCCTCATTTGGAGTACTGTGCGCAGTTCTGGTCGCCTCACTATAGGAAAGACGTAGAAGCTATTGAAAGGGTACAGAGGAGATTTACAAGGATGTTGCCTGGACTGGGAGGCATGCCTTATGAAGTTAGGTTGAGGGAGCTGGGACTCTTTTCCCTGGAGAGACGAAGGTTGAGAGGCGACCTGATAGAAGTTTATAAAATGTTGAGAGGAATAGATAGGGTGGATTCTCAGAGGCTATTTCCCCGGGTTGAAGTGGTCGCTATGAGAGGACACAGATTTAAGGTGCGGGGAGGAAAGTACAGAAGTGATGTTAGGGGTAAGTTTTTCACTCAGAGGGTGGTGAGTGAATGGAATCGGCCGCCGTCAGTGGTGGTGGAGGCAAACTCGCTGGGGTCTTTTAAAAGACTTCTGGACGAGTATATGGGGTTTAATGGGATTGGGGGTTTAATGGGATTGGGGGTTATAGATAAGTCTATAGATTGGTAGGTGTTGATGTGATCAGCGCAACTTGTGGGCCGAAGGGCCTGTTTGTGCTGTAGTGTTCTATGTTCAAACCACCTAGCATTTCCAACTCAAAACTCGGGATTCGCTCTCTCCCCTTCCTCACCAGGCCCAGCCCAGCCCAGCCCAGCCCAGGCCCACCACCACCACCACCCCACTCCAACCTCCCGCTATTTTACATTTAATTTGTTTCTGAATTTGATAAAGTTTATATAAAATACTTTAAATCTCATTTACCTTTTTCTCTTTCAATAATGCAGGAAACATTTTAGCTCAAAAATACCCATTATGTTTTTGTAAACTAAAGTTAACAAAAGTTATTTCATCTTGGAGCAAGACTATCTGAAATTCAACCGCAAATTTACCAGAATCCACCTGTAAGGAATCCTCAAGAGCCAAAATACAGAATGTGGGCTTCTGAAATTCAGAGTTGTACAATTAATAAAATAATTTGTCTGTGGTGTAGGAAGTAACAATATACAAGGCTCCACGCAAATTACCCAGTAAATTATTTGTCATCTTCTGAAAGAAGCTATTTCTTACTTTTGTCCAGCGTTGCTTAAAACCTGTGCTTTACAGTACTACCTGTTGCATTGGTTAGAATTAATATATACACGTTATTTAATGAATACAGGTAAGGAAATAAGTTATCGTGTATTAAAACAACTGTTTTAAATTTGATTCTGAAGCTCCAGGAGAGGGGCTGGAAATTTGATTTGGAGAAAAAAAATTCTCAGACTCTTAACGATTTTTCTGACTATAGGCTACGATCTGGTACGTTGCAGAAACATGTCAGGAAAATTTTCAAAACTAATCAGCTATTTCAAATGATCTTCATGCCCAAGGGATATTATTTATTCATACATGAAGTGTTACATAACAAATTTAAGTAAACCAATCTCATTAATCAATTGATATTTTGAGTACAAAGATCAGATTGTCCATTTCGTTGGAAACACTGAGATTGGTGGCGTTTCTTTGGCTTCAAAGATAACCACAATATGGCAAGCAGATGCTTAAATCATTCCTCTCGATACAAAAAAATTCCAAAGTGGATCCATTCCTCCCTTTTAAGAACCCTGCGTTGCTTTGCCAAGCATTTCCCCACACAAACTAGCAGAAAGCATGAGAGAACACTGCTTTCCTTCCAACTCACCACTGACACTCTTCCCCTCACACACAAATACATATCTCCCTCACCCTCTCTCACACACACACACACACACACACGTGCCACCCACTGTGCCACACACACGTGCCACCCACCGTGCCACACACACACGTGCCACCCACCCTGCCACACAAATGTGCCAGCCACTGTGCCACACATGCACACGCCACCCACCCTGCCACAACACACACGTGCCCCACACACACGCGCCACCCACCCTGCCACACACATGTGCCACCCTGCCACACACACGTGCCACCCACCCTGCCACACAAACGTGCCAGCCACTGTGCCACACATGCACACGCCACCCACCCTGCCACACACACACATGCCCCACACACACGCACCACCCACCCTGACACACACATACGCGCCCCACACACACAAGCGCCACCCACCCTGCCACACACACACGCACGCCACCCACCCTGCCACACACGCGACACCCACCCTGCCACACACACACGCACGCCACCCACCCTGCCACACACGCGACACCCACCCTGCCACACACACACGCACCACCCACCCTGCCACACGCACGCATGCCACCCACCCTGCCGCGCACAACTCCCTCTCTCTCTCCGACACACACGCACACACACCTCCCTCTCTCTCCGACACACACGCACACACACCTCCCTCTCTCTCTCTCCGACACACACGCACACACACCTCCCTCTCTCTCTCTCCGACACACACGCACACACACCTCCCTCTCTCTCTCTCCGACACACACGCACACACACCTCCCTCTCTCTCTCTCCGACACACACGCACACACACCTCCCTCTCTCTCTCTCTCCGACACACACGCACACACACCTCCCTCTCTCTCTCTCCGACACACACGCACACACACCTCCCTCTCTCTCCGACACACACGCACACACACCTCCCTCTCTCTCCGACACACACGCACACACACCTCCCTCTCTCTCCGACACACACGCACACACACCTCCCTCTCTCTCCGACACACACGCACACACACCTCCCTCTCTCTCCGACACACACGCACACACACCTCCCTCTCTCTCCGACACACACGCACACACACCTCCCTCTCTCCGACACACACGCACACACACCTCCCTCTCTCTCCGACACACACGCACACACACCTCCCTCTCTCTCCGACACACACGCACACACACCTCCCTCTCTCTCCGACACACACGCACACACACCTCCCTCTCTCTCCGACACACACGCACACACACCTCCCTCTCTCTCCGACACACACGCACACACACCTCCCTCTCTCTCCGACACACACGCACACACACCTCCCTCTCGCTCCGACACACACGCACACACACCTCCCTCTCGCTCTGACACACACGCACACACACCTCCCACTCTCTGCTACACACAGGCACACACACCTCCCTCCCTCTCCTCCACACACGCACACACACCTCCCTCCCTCTCCTCCACTCACGCACAAACACCTCCCTCTCTCTCCTACACACAAACACACACACCTCCCTCTCGCTCTGACACACACGCACACACACCTCCCACTCTCTGCTACACACACGCACACACACCTCCCTCCCTCTCCTCCACTCACGCACAAACACCTCCCTCTCTCTCCTACACACAAACACACACACCTCCCTCCCTCCCTCACCTACACACTCCTCCCTCTCTCTCCGACACACACGCACACACACCTCCCTCTCTCTGCTACACACACACACACACCTCCCTCTCCCTGCTACACACAAACACACACACCTCCCTCCCTCCCCGACACACTCCTCCCTCTCTCGCCTACACACACACGACTCCCTCTCTCTCCTACACACACACACGCCTCCCTCACTCTCCGACACACACGCGCACACACCTCCCTCTCTCCGACACACACGCGCACACACCTCCCTCTCTCTCCTCCACGCACGCACACACACCTCCCTCTCTCTCCTACACACACACACACCTCCCTCTCCCCTACACACACACCTCCCTCTCCCCTACACACACACCTCCCTCTCTCTCCTACACACACACACACCTCCCTCTCTCCTAGACACACACACACCTCCCTCTCTCCTAGACACACACACACCTCCCTCTCTCTCCTACACACACACACCTCCCTCTCTCACCTACACACACACACCTCCCTCTCTCTCCTACACACACACACACCTCCCTCTCTCTTACACACACACACCTCCCACTCCCCTACACACACACCGCCCTCTCTCTCCGACACACACACACACCTCCCTCTCTCTTAGATACACACAACTCCCTCTCCCCTACACACACACCTCCCTCTCTCTCCTACACACACACACACCTCCCTCTCTCTCCTACACACACACACACACCTCCCTCTCTCTCCTACACACACACACACACACACACACACATCCCTCTCTCTCCTACACACGCACACACCTCCCTCTCTCTCCTACACACACACACACCTCCCTCTCTCTCCTACACACACACACCCCTCCCTCTCTCTTAGACACACACACCTCCCTCTCCCCTACACACACACCGCCCTCTCTGTCCTACACGCACACACACACCTCCCTCTCTCTCCTACACACACACACACACACACCTCCCTCTCTCTCCTACACACACACACACCTCCCTCTCTCTCCTACACACACACACACACCTCCCTCTCTCTCCTACACAAACACACACACAGCTCCCTCTCTCTCCTACACACACACACACCTCCCTCTCTCTCCTACACACACACCTCCCTCTCTCTCCTACACACACACACACCTCCCTCTCTCTCCTACACACACACACTTCCCTGTCTCTCCCCTACGCACACACCTCCCTCTCTCTCTCCTACGCACACACCTCCCTCTCTCTCCTATGCACACACCTCCCTCTCTCTCTCCTACACACACCTCCCTCTCTCTCCTCCACACACACACCTTCCTCTCTCTCCTCCACACACACACCCCTCCCTCTCTCTCCTCCACACACACACCCCTCCCTCTCTCTCCTACACACACACACCCCTCCCTCTCTCCAACACACACACACAGCTGCCTCTCTCGACTACACACACACACCACCCTCTCTCTCCTACACACACACACACACACACACACCTCCCTCTCTCTCCTACACACACCTCCCTCTCTCTCCTACACACACACACACACCCCTCCCTCTCTCTCCGACACGCACACACACCTCCCTCTCTCTCCTACACACACACCTCCCTCTCTCTCCTACGCACACACATCCCTCTCTCTCTCCTACACACACCTCCCTCTCTCTCCTCCACACACACACACACACCTCCCTCTCTCTCCTCCACACACACACCCCTCCCTCTCTCTCCTCCACACACACACCCCTCCCTCTCTCTCCTACACACACACACCCCTCCCCCTCTCCAACACACACACACAGCTGCCTCTCTCGACTACACACACACACCACCCTCTCTCTCCTACACACACACCTCACTCTCTCTCCTACATACACTTCCCTCTCTCTCCTACACACACTTCCCTCTCTCTCCTACACACACACACACCCCTCCCTCTCTCTCCTACACACACACACACCTCCCTCTCTCTCCTACACACACACACACCTGCCTCTCTCGACTACACACACACACCACCCTCTCTCTCCTACACACACACACACACCTCCCTCTCTCTCCGACACACACACACACCCCTCCCTCTCTCTCCTACACACACACACCCCTCCCTCTCTCTCCTACACACACACACCCCTCCCTCTCTCTCCTACACACACACACCCCTCCCTCTCTCTCCTACACACACACACCCCTCCCTCTCTCTCCTACACACACACACACACCTCCCTCTCTCTCCTACACACACACACCTCCCTCTCCCACACACACACACACCTCCCTCTCTCTCTCTCCTACACACACACCTCCCTCTCTCTCTCCTACATAAACACACCTCCCTCTCTCCTACACACACACACACACCTCCCTCTCTCTCCTACACACACACACCTCCCTCTCTCTCCTACACACACACACCTCCCTCTCTCTCCTACACACACACACCTCCCTCTCTCTCCTACACACACACACCTCCCTCTCTCTCCTACACACACACACCTCCCTCTCTCTCCTACACACACACACCTCCCTCTCTCTCCTACACACAAACACACACACACACCTCCCTCTCTCTCTCCTACACACACACACCTCCCTCTCTCTCTCCTACACGCACACACACACCTCCCTCTCTCTCCTACACACACACACACCTCCCTCTCTCTCTCCTACACACACACACACACCTCCCTCTCTCTCTCCTACACACACACACCCCTCTCCCTCCTACACACACACACACCTCCCTCTCTCTCCTCCACACACACACCCCCCCTCTCTCTCCTACACACACACATCCCCCCTCTCTCTCCTACACACACACACACACACACCTTCCTCTCTCTCCTACACACACACACACACCTTCCTCTCTCTCCTACACACACACACACCTCCCTCTCTCTCGTACACACACACACACCTCCCTGTCTCTCCTACACGCACACAAACCTCCCTCTCTCTCCGACACGCACACACACACCTCCCTCTCTCTCCAACACACACCTCCCTCTCTCTCCTACACACACACACACCTCCCTCTCTCTCTCCTACACACACACACACCTCCCTCTCTCTCTCCTACACACACACACACACACCTCCCTCTCTCTCTCCTACACACACACACACACCCCTCTCCCTCCTACACACACACACACCTCTCTCTCTCTCCTACACACACACACACCGCCCTCTCTCTCCTACACACACACACACACACCTCCCTCTCTCTCCTTCACACACACACACCTCCCTCTCTCTCTCCTACACACACACCTCCCTCTCTCTGTCCTACACACACACCTCCCTCTCTCCTACACACACACACACCTCCCTCTCTCTCTCCTACACACACACACACCTCCCTCTCTCTCTCCTACACACACACACACACCTCCCTCTCTCTCCTACACACACACACACATCCCTCTCTCTCCTACACACACACACACACCTCCCTCTCTCTCCTACACACACACACCTCCCTCTCTCTCCTACACACACACACACACACCTCCCTCTCTCCCCTACGCACACACCCCCCTCTCTCTCTCCTACGCACACACCTCCCTCTCTCTCCAACGCACACACCTCCCTCTCTCTCTCCT